>NC_142604.1:13241469-13962690 GCF_041222555.1 Hakea prostrata
GGTTGAGAGGACCTAAACTTAGGTAAATGAGGCTTAGGAACAGTGAAGGAATTTTGCCAAATAAAAAAAAAAGAGTAGAGAATTGAGATATGTCGATGTGACATTTACCTTTATAATTTTTTTTTTGGTAATAGATGTGACATTTAGGTTGATCACCTTGTTACTACCCAAGATGCAATCGGATTCAAATTTTCTATCAATGGTACTTGCAGCAATGGTCAGGATCCATGGAGCACCATTGACTACCGTAAATGAATCCGGCCCATCGTTCCCAGCTGAGCAAACAACTGTGATCCCTTTCTCCACTGCATGGAAAGCTCCAATTGCGAGTGGATCGTTACTCAAAGCCGGCCTCAGAAAAGATGATGCACCCAGCGACAGAGATAGCACGTCAACTCCGTTACGTATAGCATCATCAAACCCCGCTAGGATTGAAGATCCAAAGCAGCCGCGGGATGAGCATACACTGTAGACGGCTATCCTCGAATTTGAGGACCCACCTATTGCTGTTCCCTCTGCTACGCCATAATAAGATGCATTGGCAACTGAACTCCCAGCTGCCGTCGATGCCGTGTGGGTTCCATGCCCTACTGTATCTCTTGCCGATTGTGAATCATTGTAGTATCTTGCGCCTATAAGCTTCCTATCCCGTCAATTTTTGAACAGTTAGATTGGAATCAATAACGTTAGTATCAAAATCCACACTATGGTTACCTGTTGCAGTTAGAAGCTTTGAAGTCTTTGGCTTCCATGCATGTTCCCTTCCACCGGGCTGGAATCGGTCCCATATTTTTATCTTGGAAACTCACCGACTCGGGCCATATTCCTGATTCATTGAGTTTAGGTTAATTGAAGTAGTAAGCCGACCCAATAATCTTGTTAATCTAATGTACTATTTTTGTAGATTAATCAACCTGTATCAAGCAGGCCTATGATGGTGTCGGACCCCCTAGTAACCGAGTCAGAATCGGGAGTTGAATCTGTTACAAGACCGGTTTCATATTTTAAGAAGTTCCATGATCGAGTGGTGTGGAGCTTTAAGATGGGATCCAAGAATACTGAAACGACTCCAGGCTTTCCAGCAATTATGCGAGCTTGATCAGCCGTTAAACGGGCCATGAATCCTGAGAATCCGTGTTTGTAACTATGAAGAAGTGATCCTTCTATGGCTTCTTTCCTGGTAAAAAGACAAACAGTTAATTTATCCTGAAACATTCATGAATGTTAATTTTGTGAGTAGAGAGCGAGTAATTAATGAATAACCTTTTCATAACCGAAGCTAGAAGTCGAGCTTGATCAACTGGTATTGAACCCTGAGAAGAAGAAGAAGAAGAAGAAGTAGCAGCTCCCATGTAAACGATATAGGTACGTGTTGGTAGCTGTTGTCCCATCTGCGTTCACTCCAGATGAAAAGAGAAGAAAAATAAACAATGAAAAGAGTAGATAGAAAAAGGAAGCCGAGCCTATTTCCATCTTTGCTAGCTACTGATCTTGGATGTTCAGTGCTGTAAGTTGAAGCCTGTGAAGAATATTTATAGGAGTAAGTATTGCTTAGGGTATTTCTCCAAGTGGTGGAAGCCAGGTGATGGAAAGCAGTGAGCAGGCTGCAACAGAGTCAGGCTGGGCCGGGATGGACTTGGATTTTGCAATCCCAAGCGCAGCCCTATGTATTATAATCTAAGCCATTCTTGCCTTGACCTTAATTTATGATCAAGAATTATTGTCCCTGACCCTAATTCCTACAGGGCCAAACCAAGTCCATTCCTGCCCTAATTGGCCCTTTCCCTAGCCGTGATTGGCCCCATACTTGGCCTTGTCCCTAGTCCTGGCCCTGATTGGCCCTATCATTGTCATTGATCCTAATTCATTGAGATCAAACATTAGGGTCAAAATTAAGGTCAGGATCAAAGCCAAAATCAGGGCTAGGGTTAGGCAAAAAATCATGTACGGATCAGGACAAGCCCAACGGGCCAAAGAGTAATCCTAACCTCCCAGGCCTACCCTGGGTCCTAGTCAGGACCAAAATATTTTGGCTCTAATCCGCCCTCAGAGCCAAAATCTTGACCCGAAGCCTTATTCGGGCTTAGGGCGGGTCAAGGTTGCCAGGGCCAAACTTGCACCCCTAGTAGTGAGTGAGCACAAAGCTGGCCAGGCTGCTGGGTGGATTCATGCATGAGTGCACCGTGCTTACCCACCACAGAGAGGCACTTGCAAAGTGCACCCTCACTAACAGATATAGTTTTGGAGATTTAGTGGGAGATGGTGATTTGAATGACCTTTCACAGACCTCCGTAGGTTTCAGAAAGGAAAAGAAGGCACGAACCAGAAAATGAATATCTATAGACATCAGTGCGCTATGCACTTGTTCAGCTACAAACCAAATTGGAAGTAGTCTTCCATTACCACAAGTCAAGAATTCAGTTCATTTTAAGCCGTATAATTTGCCTGTTTGTTTACTCGGAAAGGGATTGGTTTTCAAAATAAAATACTACCCGTAAACGGGATTTCCCCACATGCTTGAAGTTTATCTTGATTGGTTTTCCATTTTAGAATGATTAGAAAAATAACCTTTTTGAACTTCTAAAGAGATAGAGAGGATCTGACAATGGAATGACTACTGTGAAGATATGAGAGGAAATGGATGATTTCTTGCCCGCACTGAAATTCTTTGGGGTCATGGGGAGAACCGATTTAGGATAAATTGAGAACAGAATTCTGGTGTTGGAGTTGGAGCACATTTCTGGAAGATGGGATTTTACTTTTAGCTGAAACTTCGAAACATTCCAATTTGGGCTTATGATCCAACAATTAATTTCGTTCACTCATAGAAGCCAACATAACCTTCTTTATCATTTTCCAAATGAAGCAAATTGTAACAACGATCATCTGAAAGGTAATGCCATGACAACTTTTTCAAGTATGTTTATCTGGAGTTCAACAGGTGAAACCGAATACTAGGGTGTCGATCGGTTGGATCAAACTGGTTTTGATGGGGATTTATTAGGGACTCTTAGTCATTATATTTTATCATATGGGTAATTCACTGCAAACTAAGGGTGTAAACGGACCGGATTCGGATCGGATAGTAATATATCCATATTTGCATCCTATTATATTCGGACGGATTCAGATGACAATCAAATAGTTATTTTCTTAAGTAGATTCTTCTAAATGGGCATGAATATAGATTGAATACAAGTTTTCGACTACATGTTTACATCTTTACTTTTTTATTTGTGAGGGCTAGGTTTGAAATTTAAGAATTTACCAATTTTGGTAACTATTTTAGTAGAAAATCTAGAAAAATACTCACATATAAAATTTATAAAAATAAGAATAATAAATCTAAATAAGTAACTTAATCGGATAATTATATCAGACGGATAATAATCGGTAAGAAAGGAGTATACCATATTCGCATCCTATTAATAATCGGACGGATTCGGATACCCCTAAACGGATGCGGATGCGAATTCGGAAGCGGATTTCGGTTATCCATTTACACCCCTACTGCAAGCCATCCAATAATGAGAACAATTGACGGTAATGAGACTACATTTAGGGTATAATTATTGCAAAGTTGGTTGTGAATACCCTTATGAAAATGTAATTCTAAGGGAAGATTAAAATTTGATTAGGAATTGAAGCATCTATCCTTTTCTCAGAAAATTTCAGTTTATAGCTGCAAAATTTGTTCGGGGTTGAGCATATATGAGGTATCTGTCTAATTAAACAAAGGTGGTGCAAATTTTATAGCTGCAAAGTTTTGCTTTGTGCTTTTGGGGTTTGATCATAGTTATGTATTGTGCCCCTTGTTCTTTTCTTGGCCTTTCTTTGGCTGGGATTGTTTGTGATTGCCTTACCACAAATCTTCCAAAGAACTGCTTCTTAATTCTAGAAAATAATGAGAAACTCTACATTTAGTGGTTAGCTACCAATTGAATTGAAAATGCTTCAAACCATGGGTTCCCATGGACCTTTTTTGGGTGGATGGTTTTGGCAATGGGTGGCTGAAGGAAGAAAATTAGTGAAAGGGGGAATTGGGTTTACATGGGGTTTAATTGTAATTTTAGGTTTAGAGTTCTAATTTGAAAATAAGGTTTAAATTACGTGCATTTGAGTCATTTTAATGCATAACGTTAATTTGGTTATACAATTGATTTAAATTGAATTTTGTAACAATTACAAATGGATTTTGACGAGCATGAACCCAATTTTTATCAACTCCATTCCTGACACACTCAAGTTCCATCCAGTGCACCGTTGGATACTTGACATGTGTTTCATTCTAATCCTAAACTCAGTATTTTTCTAGTCCTTAATACTGGTTTGATCAATCTAGCTTATTCTCTCTCCTCACTTGATTATCCTCTCCTTCACCATTTCCATCTTGGCTTCAGCAGCACCATCACCTATTATCGCATCTCCCACCCTCTCTAGCCATCAAACGCATTCCTTCATCTCTCACTATATATGTAATACAAGCATCATTTTAAAACCCTTCCTGTTACCCTTCTTCCAAGATCCCATCTCTATTAAGACCTCATCTCTATTGTAATCCTATCTCTACTACGATAAATCCTCGTTTATAAAAATTTATTCTTTGGTTTACAAAACCCTTGCTTCCCTTTCCATGGTGATCAGAGCTTACATGAACTAGGATTTGAGAGTTCGAAAGAGAAATGGAATTGAAAACCCAAATTGTACCTAAAAAAATAAAGGGAGTTAGAAGATGGATCAATTGAGAATGCGGTCATTTTTTGTTGGTAAAAGCAAATGATATTAAGAGAGAAAAACCACGTAGAATGTTGCCATTTCAAGTTTCAATGGTGGATTTTGCTTGGAAGTAGTGCCTACGTGGCACTGCTCCAAGCAGCCAACTGTTGGATTTTAAGTTTGATATTCAAATTAAATTTTTACTGTCAATTATGAACACGTGTATTAAACACCAACTTAAGTGAGAATAAACTATTCTTGTTTCAAGCGAACCGAACCATCCGAAGTTCAAATCAAACCAAATTTCTTTAATTTTGATTGCATTAGAACGGATCTCCTATTTCGGCCCAAAGCTTAGCTGTTGCAGAGCGTGATAAACTCCGGCTGTTGGCACAACCAGCACCAGAAATGGCTCTGCTCAGCCCAGGCAGAGAGTCAGGACCCTCCTCTCACCGCCCCTTCTCTACAGGCAACCACCGCCCTTTCCCTCTCTCTTCTCTATTTGAGTTCAGATTTGGATTTCCCATCAAAGACTTGGACGATCCCAAACTCGCCGCCAGCTGCTAGAAATTTACCGTCGGAATGAAAAGTGGCAGAGTAAGCGAAGTCACTGAAGGAAGTGATCTTCAATTTGGGTTCTTGAGAGCTGTAAAGGGATACGAAGGTTGAGAATGTAGCAGCGAAGTCATGTGGTGGGTTAGGAGAGAAATTAATGGAGCTGATGGCAGAAACAACGTCTGAGATTTGTTGGGTTTTGAAAGATCTCCATTACTTAGATTCTGGGGATGAGGAATGTTTCTTTGAAGTGGGTTTCAACCGAGATCCTAAGAAATTCGAATAAGAAATTTGACTTTTTTCTCTTCTCAAATTTCAGTCACAAACCTTTATCTATTTTACCCAAAGAAGAAAAAGGAAAATCAATGCTCCTCCTTTCTTTGTCTCTGCGTGTGTGTCTATGTATGGCGATTATGGTAAGTGTTCGGCATTTCCCATTTTCAAGCGACGGTGATCGATTGATCTTCTACTTGCAGTGGCGGGGCAAATCGGATGACTAGAAAGGGTTTCATTTATTCTCTCACAGGTAATCATTTTTTGCAGCCATTGGTGGAGACCCTTTTGTCGAAAAGGCGAACCTTAGCACTAGATCAAGATGAGAAGGTACATAATGAATGGTGCATTTAAAATCCAACCCAGAAGCAAACATACACGCTTCTATAGGACTTCTGAGTTGTGACTGACTTCTAGGGAACTAAGCTCATAGAAACAAAAGGTAAGAGTAGTATACTTAGTTGAACTAAGGTCCAGTCTCCTATCAGAGTCCTCTGCCTTCTTCTTCGGAGCAGAGAACAGTAAACAAGAAGAAATTCAGGAATCATAGGCAGGTTTCCAAGTAGAAAGTGCATAAATAATTCGTCCCTTCCATCCCTGCAAAATCCAATTACCATCTTGGTCAATCACAAAATCCTTGTGGTAACAAGACTGACCCTGTCTTTGGCCTTCTTCATCAGTTCTGGGTTCAAAGGAAGCTGCTTAAGTCCAGCCCTAAGATTCCGAACTTGCCACTGTTTATACGTCTCAGGCCTCTCAAGCCTCTCAGAGCCCTCACAAGAAATGACATTTATTGCCTCCCGAGCTAAAAGATCTCTCTCAATCAGCATCATCTCTTCCAGTTCATGTGGCACATTTGTTTCCAGCATATCGAACAACGCAGAGAAGTGGAAGAGTGCCTCCCTACATCTTGTAACAAAGAAAGGGGCACTGTAAGCTCCATTGAGAACCCCATGAACGAAAACAGCAGGGTTCATCCTCCTCACCAGGTTGAGAACTGCATTCCTTGGACTGTCCACAACCACTGTCTCTGCCTCATCGAAGATCTCAAGATTTAGAGTGATGAGGTGCTAGCCCTGACTCTCTGCCTTGGCTGAGCCGATCCATTTCCGGTGTTGGTTGTGCCTGCTGCCGGAGCATCTTGGTTCATCATAGTTGCTGGAACAGCGAAGCTTTGGGCTGAAATAGGAGATCCATTCTAATGCAATCAAAATTAAAGAAATTTGGTTTGAGTTGAACTTCAGATGGTTCGGTTCGCTTGAAACAAGAACGGTTTATTCTCACATAAGTTGGTGTTTAATGCATATGTTCATAATGGACAGTAAATATTTAATTTAAATATCAAACTTAAAATCCAACCGTTGGCTACTTGGAGCAGTGCCACGTAGGCACTGCTTCCAAGCAAAATCCTTCAATGGTATACTGATTCATAGGAATCCAAAAGATTGCTTTTATTTAATCTCCAAGAAAAGCAAAGAGATTAGAGGAAAGCACAAATTTGCAAAGATGGCGGCCCTTGATGGGTGCTTCATCATTGGGATATTTTTCTTCCAAAAAATTATCGTAATTGTAAAGATAGATTTATCCCTCACAATTTTTCACTGTTTTGATGAGTGATCTTCTAAAGTGAACACCTTCCTTCGTCCTTCAATCTTTATATGATCCATCCAAAATGCTGGAAGAGGAACAAGACCACCACCTAAGTTTTTGTTCATTAATAGATTATGCAGGTGGTGGTGATGAGACTAGCGCAGCCGCCGGAGTTGAAGAGGAAGAAGGCAGAGGAGATGAGAACCCTTAGAGGAGAAGGATCGATTAGAGAGATGATATATAGACCATGATAGTTAAGGTTGAAAAAATGTTGAACTTAGGATTAGAATAAAACATGTGTCAAGCATCTAATAGTGCATTAGATGAACTTGAGTTTGTCAAAACTGAAGTTGATAAAAATCTTTTTTTTTTCTCATGACTCAAACCTAATTTATCCAACATGGAATACATTAGATGTTAGCCCCAAAATAAGGAAACAAATCTTCTACTCGCATTATCCTCATGCCCCCGGAATTCCTTCCCACAGTCCAGTTGACACAAACCACCTAGCCTACTTATGTCTGGTAGATTGTAAGAGGAGAAAAAAGAATTGAGAGTATCGGAAGAGTCTTAATTTTATTTTATTTTTGGTAAATTGAGTATGGGAATAGTCATGGCAAACGAAATTACTTGAGTCATTCGATCAAACGGACCACAATGACTCATTTGACAGTCCAACTGAAGCAAAGTCCCAAGGCAGAGAATATGGACTCCCAAAATAAGGGACTAGAATGCAAAAAATATTCATACATTTTTAATATAAAAAAAATTATTTGCATAAAACAATAATTCTAAGTTTCTAACACTAGGATAAAGGAATTAAACATGGAATGGAAATACACGTAGACAAAATCCTCATCCAGAGTCTCTCTAATCGAGGATATCTATAAATAAGGAGATATGTCTTTTTCACATCATCATGTTCTTTTCATCTTCATCTATAATTAAGGGGCTATTTTTCCGTTTCGTTTATAGGATTTTCTTCATTTCTCAATTTGGCTATCATGTCCTCGAAGGTGACTCTGAAGAGTTATGATGGTGAATCCTTTGATGTTGACAAGGTAGTCACAGTTCAGTCGCAGACCATTAGACAAATCTTCGAGGACGTTTGCACGGATACTGTGATCCCTTTGCCCAATGTCAACGGTAGGATATTATCGAAAGTAGTCGAATACTATAAGAAACATGTTACCACTCCCAATTCTAATGACCAAGGTTTTGACGAAGATCTCGAGAGTTTCAATACAGAATTCGTTAAGGTTGTTAGGATACACTCTTCGAGCTCACCCTGGTAAAGGGTTCTCCTGTATCCCTTTTTGTTTTTCACTACTTATGCTCTTGCAGGTTCTTTGTGATGGGTGGTTCATAAAATCTTTTGTTGTTTTCATGGTTTTTTATGGCGGATTATTAGATTTATTAATTAATCTATTATCGTTGTCATTACCTGTTTAGGGTTTCTTGATTCTTTTTCTTGTTCTTTCTTGTTTCTTTTCTCCGTTAGACATTCTACGTCAATTTTGTCTAGATAGATTAAGGTTTTCGGTGAGGAATTTATTTAGACGTTGTGTCAGACTCCAATGTTGAATTGAGGGAACTCGGATCTGGTGAGGACGTAGGCTTAGAGAAACAGAGAGAGAGAGAGAGAGAGAGAGAGAGAGAGAGAGAGAGAAGATTTAGGGAAGAGATTAAACTTGTTCCCCTTTTCCCATTACTTAGGTCCGATTATATATCATGGTCTTCAGAGATCGTATTACAAAATTAGAGTCCTATTGGATTACAAACTCTAGAGTCCCTTCTGGATACTCTTCATCACTACGTGATATAGTCGGTTACAAACTCTAGAGTCCCACCCTCTTCAACTACACTTGCACTACATCCATGACACGTTGGTAGTCTGTCGTTGATACATTTTTCATTCTTTGATTTGGAGATCTAAATATTTGCTTTGACATTGATTAACATGTTTCAAGAGAGACACTACTGAGGGCAAAACAACAATTTAGGTATTGTTGTATGGAGTGTCATGTGTATTTGCTTTTGTGAGGTTGCTTTGATTGAATCTTGGGATGTGAGAATGGCCAAATTTTAAATGAAAAACAATCTCATTGGAAGCATTGTCGTGTTGTTTTAGTTGGGTTTTCCTCTGTTTAATCGCCCATATATATGTGCGGGAAAAAAGACTTGATTACTTGAAGTGACAAATGCTGTAACTGAATCACTTTTGGAGCAACGGTAAGCGCTTAATCCTACAAGTGGTATCAGAGCTAGGAGGTCTCGTGTTTAAATCCCCATGGTGCTATTTGGGGGGATTATTGAAAGATTTAGAGTATCCAATAATCTTATATTGGATCTAGGGGGAAGACGATACCTCTTAGCTCTGACACCACTTGTAGGATTAAGCACTTGCTATTGTTCCAAAAGTCAAGAGCAAGTGGTATCAAAGCTAGGAGGTCTCGTGTTCGAATCTCATCTCGATCGAATCAACCACCCTTGCGATCACAATTTGGTATCAGAGCTTCTTGTTCCAGATAAGACCTATAGAAACTTTATTTACAAATTTTCTTAGCAATTCCAATTCCATTTTGATAATATAAAGGCTCAAAATGAATCTCTTCAATAGAAAAAAGAATAAAGAGTAAGGATAAGGAATATCTCTTTGATTTCAGATTTCAAATCCTTTCTTTTATTATTACCCTGGCCTAGTCTGGTCCTTTTTTTGTTCCAATGAATCATAGATCAAATGATTTTTTTTATCTGATTTAAAAGAAAAATGCTTGTTGTGGAATTATGGGAATAAGAACAATTGAAAAAAAAGAAAAAACATATATATCCAAAAGTCAAGCGCAAGTGGTATCAGAGCTAGGAAGTCTCGTGTTCGAATCTCATCTCGATTGAATCAACCACCCATTCACAATTTGATATCAGAGCTTCGATTTCGGTGGTTTAGGTGATTCGGTGGAACCAGATTAGGGTTTCTTATGAGTTTCATATTTAATTTGGGTCATATAATCTTATATGGCATATAAATTAGATTGTTAATTCAAATTCGGTTATAAATTCTTCTGCTTCTTCTGTTGTCTATAGATTGTTGTATTCGATTCTAATTTGGTTAACTTTATTTGATTATATAATTGATAACTTATGTATGGGATTGCTGTAAATTGTATATATTTACCTAACGGATTATGGTTGATTAATTCTTGTAATTAATTTTTTAAAATTGTTCATATCAGTATTCTTGAATTATTTATCGTATATACTGATCTATGAGGTTTACCGGCTTAAGAGTGGAGTTTAGTAAGGGACTGAGTCTACCTAGGGAGGGTTCTCCTCTCAGTGTGGTTACCACTAGTCCTAGTAGAGCTGTAGGTTTGGGTGAAAACCCTAAGTTCTTAGATTTGAGAATTCCAATGGGGATTTCCAGGGTAGACATAGAAAAGTTTGATGGGATTGGGGATTTTGGAATATGGAAGAGGAAGATAAGAGCTCTCATGGCCCAACAAAAACTCCTTAGGGCAATAGATGATCCTGATGCTTTCCTTGAAAGCATAGATCCTGTGTTGAGGACTGAGGTGATGGAGAATGCAATTGGTTGCATGCTCTGGAACATCACTGATAGTGTCATTAAGTGCTTAGATGAATAGGATAACACCCATATCAAAGTGTGGACAAAACTTGAACAGATATATCAGAAAAAGAACTTGGGTAACATGATTTATTTAAAAGAAAATTTGTATGGTTTTAAAATGGATCCTGCTATCAGTCTAGATCAAAATCTAGATGTGTTTAAGAAATTAGTTCAAGATTTGGCCAGTACTAGGGAGAAGAGTAAATTAGACGACCAAGACTTGTCTATCATCTTGTTAAATTTCCTTCATAATGATTATTTTGTTGTTAAGAATTTTATTAAATATGCTTGTCAAAATATTACCCTTGACCAATGTAATTGATGTTTTAAAGAATAGAGAGTCAGAGTTATTGACTTCTAGTAAGGCTAAGGGAAGTAGGGGAAATTTTGTTTGTTAAGAGCAAGAGCACTTACAAACAAGGGAAACCCAAGAGGAAGGGTAAAGGTAATGACAATCATGCTGATAGCAATAAAGAAAACAATGGGGATAATAGATCTGATTTTAGCATCAGGAGATGTTTTTTCTGTAAGTGAATGGGTCACATTAAGAAACATTGCTTTGCATACAAAAGAAAATTGAAAGAAAATGAGATGTCTAACTGTGATATGTCTTTTTCTAGTGGTGGTCAAGCAAATGTGTATTCCTTTGATGACCTAGGTGCTTTCTTTGGTAGCATAGACATTGCTTTGAAGACCTAGTTATTTGGGTTTCCATTGGGTGCACACTTTAGTTTATCTTATTTTGTTCATTTGATAACGGGAGGTGGTCTATTTATCTTTAAAGTGTTATGCTTGTGTAAGGAAGTTGTTTATTTAATAAATTTGAGACAACATGTTTTGTGCCTTGTTTTCTATTAGTATTGGTCAAATTATATGCTTTATTGTGTGAGAAGTCTTGACCAATTATGATAGTGTTGGCATGTTAATTGATTATTGTTGTTTTGTACTCTCATAGATGCTCATATTTGCATTTGTATACTTGTCTGACTGAGTTTTGGAATACTAGAGTGGTAATAGGTGGTGTTGATTGTGTGAGATTGTTTTAGTACAGTTGGTTGTACACATGAATGTTCCTATTTCACTTGGTATAGCAATAGGTGTATCCTTGGTGTTTGGAGAGGTTTGGTCTCCATGTTCAGCCTAGATAGTGCTAGTCTTGACACAGGTGTTGTCAAGGGGGTGTCCTCACATGTTGTTGGAGTTCATAAGTGATTCAAGGGATATGGTTCTGTCAACTTGTATGGCTTGAGTGGAAGTAGTTACTTTAAAATGGATCAGATTTATGTTGTTGTCTAAAAGGATGACTTGCACCAATTTTGTTTGCTTGGTTATATCATGTTAGCAATTGGATTTTTTATGGCCTGTGTGCATTGTGATTAGGTATCATCATATTTAGTTGGAGTCTTGTTCATTATTTCGTGTTTTGTTAGTTTGGTCTTGTAGGATCAATATTGTTGAGTCTTATGGAATTTATTTCTTTTCTTTATCTCTGGTTAGTATCTACTCTAGGTGACCTGGATATGTCTAGTTATTGATTTGTATCCCTCCTCGTGGTGAGTGGGTGGAGAGGTCCTAGTTGAGTAGTGGTAGTAGACCACTGATGGAGTTAGGAGTGTTATTGTCTTTAGGTTTGTCTTGATAATTTTCATTTTGTTGTTAAATGTAAGACTATAAGAGTGTTTACAATCATGAGTTACTTCATTCATTATTTTATTGGGTAATTGGATACTTGTTGTCTTTCTTTACACTCATGTAGAAGAAATAACTATTTTACAACTTCTTTAGGCATTTTAACAACTGAATTGAAAATATGATTTGTTAATGAATCATGTTGTGGTTTCATGTGTATTCCCTTGGCATTGATATATAAGACTTGATGTTTGAGTTTTTTGCATTGTGTTTTGCATTTATGTTTTGACAATTACCTCTAGTTTCTCATTTTATTTTTTCTGTGTCTTATATCTGCCTTTATGTGGTTTACATATTGGTTGCATGTTCTATTCATTTGGGGAAGTTTTGAAATCAGAATTTGAAATGGAAGTACTTGGATCTATTAGGAATTTCCTAATTTTTGGAATTTACCTGGTTGAGGGGGAGAGATTTATGCTTATTTGTCTGAGTTTATTCCTTAACAAGGATCATTAGAAATTTAACCTATTGAATTCTATTCAGTTAAAATTTCTTTAGCTGGTCATGTGTTAAACATTTTTTTGATCATTGTCATGTTTTATATTTTTTAAGGGTTGAATTGTTCAAATCTTTTTTCTTTAGTTGTTAAGTTCTCTTATGTATCATATGATATGTTTTAGACTTGACTTTGCTTATATTGTAAGCATTTGTGTAGATTCATGGCCTATTTTTGGCATTATCAATTTATTTGGATCCATGTTGTTCATTTGTTGATGGTTGTGAGGTTCTGTTAACTTAGTTTGTCTTTGGGTATCACCATGGTCTTCTTTGAAATTTACACTTGCTTTTGTTTTAAAGTCTTACTTGTTTTAAATCATATATTTTGTTATGCTTTGGTTGGCATGAGTAAGTCTATGTGGTGGTTTACTACCTCTTGTGGAAGTATATTCTTTGTTTTTTAATTTATCAAGTATGGTGATGTTCAGATTTTATTCAGGGGAGATGATATCCAATTTTTTCCAACTCTTGTTCTTTTTATCTCTGTTGTGAGATGTATGCCTAGTTTGTGTATGTTTACTCTCCATGTTTGTTTGGTTGAGTTGTGAACATTTTGAGTTATGATTTAAGGCGTCTCTATCTGTTGCATTTGTTGCATGGTGTGCTTGCAAGTAGTCATTTGTTGTTGCATAATTAGTTGCACATGTCTAGGTATTTTGCATATTTGTATTTGCCTTGTATTGTTGGCCCTTTTTTTTTTTTTTTTGGTCTTGCAAGTACACTAGGATGATGACGGTTGATGTCCAGTCTTTTATAGGAAATTTTTTATCCTTACAGATTAAGGGGGAGATACGTTGGGTAATCTGTATGAACCGGGTTGGTTCGGGTTATTATTTTTGAACCAGTTTTGGTTCAGGTTGTTTGTATAATAAGCTTTTTGGTTCAACTGGGTTAGGAGAAGTCAGATTCACGAATTTGTCTCATGTGAGAGCCTCTGGCGATTCCTCTTTTGATCTTCGGTTTCAATCTTGTTCTTGGAGAGATGATTGTTGCTGCAACTAAATGTTTTATCCGGCGACAATGGAGAGCTCTCGACGATAGATAGAAGAGCAATTGATTAGGGTTTGATTACTCTTGTATTTATGTATTTCGTTCTTCTCTGTTTTTGGTTTTTCTTGGCAGGCGATCGTTCTCAGAATTGAAGACTATTGGTGGTATTGAGATGTGCTTTCGATGGCTTGTGGAGGAGCTATCTAGTTTTATTGTTATCCCTCCCTGTTTTGTATTTTTCTTCCAAGAGATCTGTAAGTATTTCATATGATTTCCCATAGTTAATTGGACTCGCGCCTGAGTACCGGACTCCGTAATCAATCTTTGTGTCTCTTATTTGCATGCTTTGGTAAAATCTCGATCCAATCAACCACCCCTACGATCACACATTCAAATGATGCTCTGCATACATTGGCCAAGCAGCAATAGGAACACCAAACCAAATGCTCTCCAACGAGGAATTCCACCCACAGTGTGACACAAATCCTCCGATGGCAGAGTGTGCTAGAATAGCCACTTGTGGGATCCACCCACATACCAATCCTCTCCCAGCCGTTCGATCCAAGAACCCTTCTGGTAATACCTCCTTTGGACTCTCATAGTCAGTGAGAGTGCCAAACTCTTGAGATGGTTCACGTAAACACCACCAGAATCGGTGCCCGCTTCGCTCGAGGCCGTGCACAATCGCCATCACCTGCGGCACATCGAAGCTTGCAAAGCAGCTGCCGTAGCACAGCAACACCACCGACGACGCTGGCTGATCGTCCAGCCATTTCTTGATGCTTGCGTAGTTGGTCTGGTCCAACCGTGAGTGCATCTGACCATGAAGGTCAAGTAACGGTCCGGCCAGATAAACCGGTGGAGTTCAGCCATGGATGTTAAGAAGTTGACGAGGTTTGGTTCAACTTCGGCGAATGTATTTACGATTATACCCTTGGTTTCAGTGAACTGACGGCTCTGGTAGAGGAACCCCAGGTATAGCCATCTTGCTGTTTGGTCCACAATACCAAAGGTAAGGCATGTGATGGAACTGAGTTGATTAAACCCGGAATGACCAACTCGGTTTCTGAGTCTTTGAAATCTGTAAGGATTTGGGTATCGAGTGTTGGGAGATGAAGCATGACGTACACTTAGAAGGGCTGCGGTGGAAGGAAAGTAGAGGTAGGAAGGAACTCCGAATTCTTTAGCTACGTCCATCATGCAGGTGCATAAAAGATCTATGACTAACCCAGTGAGTCTTGAATGAGTTTGAGATTCGGACTTGAAGAAGAGTTGGTTGATGGTGTCTCTGACGAAAGGTATGTGGTTTTTTATGTAGAGAGACATGATTCCTTCGGGGGTCTTAGCCATTTCAGGCGAGGGGGGAAATTCTGACTTGGGCAAGGTGATGAAACGGATGGAAGTGGTAGAAGAAGCGCCAAGTGATTCAATGATAGCGTCTATGCTGGGTGAATCAGGAGCTTTGATCAGAAGAACAGTGATAGAAAAGCGATCATCTCTACCAACCAGAAGCTTTGCTAGCTCTGTTAATGAAACCATGTGACCCACTGCTGGGGTTGGAACAAACACCAGCGATGCTTTCTTGGTCAGCATTGTTGCACAAAGTTCCCCTCTCACTCTCAACTTCTCAACTTCTTAACTATCTTTCAATTCAACTTGAGTATTGCATTTACTACTCTCGTAGACGTTTTATTGCGCTCAGCCTCGACCCATATTTATAAAGCCAGGAGAGTAGGGAAACAGCAAATAATTTTTGCTACACAGTGAAGAAACTCTGGGTGGGAGGCTATTACATAAAGTCAGATTACACAAGTTAGTTGAGAAATCAAACAACAGGGAAATTAATTTATGTTGGTTGAGCGAAAAAAACATATGCATGTATATATATGTTTTCCATTGCCAGGTTGATAGATGTTGTTTAATGAAATTCAAAATGTTAATGCCCAGATTAAGTTTTCAATCGCTTTCTTTGCTAAGAGACCCATGCAAATTGCATAACCCATGGACAAGAACCTTTGAATCAAATTCCAATTCAATGGTAACATGAGAGTTCTGACAAGTGGATTATAGAATCTGACTTGTTGGTGAAGTTTATAAAGAATTCAGTGAATGATCTTCCAATGTTTTTTCTTGGTAGATGGAGAGATGCATATCCAAAGTCCAATTAGAACGTGGAAACCATGTTTAAATGCTAGGAAGAGTGTTTTGAGTACAGTTGTTTGTGCATGTTTTTTCAGAGTCTGAAAATGCTCAGGGGTGGGTTATAGATTTAATAGAAGGTGTTAGGGTCATTCGGATTCTCTCCATCCAGTCCCTTTGTGCGTTCAGTGCATCCCATCGAATCTGAAGACATGCTTTAAAAGTGAACTTAAGTTATGACCTAAATCCAACGAGTGCTATTAAATCCATCCACATGTCCAAGGCGGGATTCAATCCTCTGCGGCCATCAAAGGAGCAGCCATCCAGCGGCCGCTCCAGATGGCCACCATGTGTCATTCAGTTTAATCACAGTCGTTGAAGGTTTATGGAGTTTTTCCATTAAACTGGCTAAAAAGAATTCGGTTCGGATAAAATGAACCGACAACTTAAACCAAACCAGGTTACTAATTAAAAAAAAAAAAAAAACTCAAAACCAACCCTGCATCGTCTTCATTCTATATCCTTCCAATCTTCACCTCACCTGCATCAGACCAATTTGCAGAAATTAAAAGGAACTGTTATGTTCCAATTAATTACAGAGAGAGAGAGAGAGAGAGATGAAAAAGAAGGAAGTGGGTTACATACCTCTGCGGACAAAGAGAATCAAGTTGGAATCGACGACGTACTGAGGGACGAGAGGGGTTTTTGGTTCCATACTGATGAAGCCAATGGGAATTGGGTTCTCCCTAACCTTGATTGTTGGGCCTCTCACTACCCTCATCTCCCCTGCTTCTATCTTTGAATTAGTTCGGAGCGATGCAACAAGAATATATCCTCTACTTCCTGTCCTCACTCTTCTCTTCTTCTCCTGCTCCCTCCTTGTTCTACTTCTCTCTCTTCTCTAATTCCCTTATCTCCCCTGTCCCATTCTTCATCACAAACAGCAACAGCAACTGTAGAGGGTCCATGTTTTCGTGGGCATCGAAGTTTGTTTTTAGTTTGGGGCTGGGCCCATGAATAGCGGTGGCTTAGGGTTTCTAAGCTCCTATATACTTATTCTCTTCTAACAGAGCATTGTATGTAGTTGTTTTCATGAATAATATACTGAAAAAACTAATGTTGGACATAGCCTCACACTGAGGTGAACAAGGGTAAAATCCGTGTCTCCTTCTTCCTTGTTTTCTATTCGATTGTGTGTGATTGATCGCTCTAATATTAACAATTTTGCATTCGATTCACGGGTTCCTAACAGAGAAAAGAGTTACATCTTTATTAGTTGGTCACTGTCTTATCAGTTCAAAATAACTGGACAATGGGCCCAGTCATCTTTTGTTCAAAATAAGATAAAAAGTAATTTTCATCTGCACATTTGGTACAATTTCTCTCTCTCGCATAGGTAATTTGGACCTCTTGATTAGGGTACAAGGAAAGAAAATAAGATAAAAAGTAATTTTCATCTGGACATTTTGAAGTTTGTTTCAGTCACCTTTTGTTCAAAATAGATTTCTTCTGCATTTGGTTCCCCTGTGGTTTTAAGAAATGAGCAACTATATACAACTTTACAAAAACCGTTGATTTTTCAATTTTCTGTGACCAAAATACCCTTTATTATTTTGAATTTCTTTCTTTTATTTAACCCAATCATCAAACTAACTCCCTGCAAATAAATGGTAGGGTTTGAAAACAATGGTGAAAAACAAACCGTTCCTCTACAACTTCTCAAACCAAAGAGGAAGACAAACTGTTTGCTTATATCCACTGTTCACTTAAATCCATCATTTAGCTCTTCAAATAAATAAGAAGGAAAAAAACTCACCAAACCAGCGACTTGCGAAAGAAGAACATGTTCTCTGCAGTCAACTTTCTATTCAATGTCAAGGCCCAGAGTTCAAAAATGTCTCTTCCTTTGCTGTTAAATCTCATTTTTATTTCTCAAGGATTTTTACACCCAAAAGCGCTCGAGCACGTACAACACAAAACAAAATGAATTAAAATTTTATCAGAACATATCAAGTTAGGTAAATAGTAATCCTTTGATGTTGAAACCTTTGATAAAAATCTGGTCTTAGAATTGTTATGCTTTGACCCGAATTCTTATACCCGATTTGGAAGATGAACCCGCACCGACATATTTTAGTGGGCGACCTGAATGACCCGTTTGGGGAGATCTGTGATTGAAGAGGGTGGGCTTGGGCCCGACCTGTTTACCTGATTAGAGTCTATAGATATGTATCTTATGTTCGCCTACCACATTACCGAGAGATTTGAGATTTTTCGATTAGAGTTCTTGTAACGTCGTTCTTAGCGATTGGTTGTAAGATCTCATTTTGTCTTTCATTTACAAGTTGGAAAATTTCTTATTCTTCACCCGTGGACGTAGTATACCACATCGGTGTGTGAACCACGTTAAATCCCTATATGTTTTCATTTTTATTTCTTTTCCGATTCGCTATTTTGCGGTGTTTGTTCTGACAATAATCTCCATAATGACTTAGGCCTCTACCGTCGCCCATAACAGATTCTCTTTCATGGTGATCAGAGCTCTTGCTGCTGAAATTTGGAACTCAACAAAGGATTCAAGAAGAGGATCAAAACCTCTGATCAAGTTGAAAACCAATACTTTAATATCAAAAAATGAAGACCTAAATCAATGGATTCGAAGTAGATTCTTGGCCTTCTGCCTTAAGTTGCAGAGGTTTGAAGCTTCAAACTTCACTTGCGTTTTTGTGAGGGAATTTTTTGATAAGTTCTTATTTTTTGTTCTTTTCGTAGATTTGTTTGGTAGGTCGAACAAAAGTAAGAACCCTTACCAAAAAATAAGGATAAAGATAAAATAAAAGAAATCAGAACGAAAGAAAGATGTGATTTTGTTTAGTTTGGTAAGTTTTTTTTTCCTCGTATTTATTTTGGTAGGTTATAAAAAAAAAAGTTTCATACATATGGGTTCGCTTAGTGGACCGCAAACTAATGTTGGGTCCCCTTAGCGTAATACTTTACGTGTGGGTCCCAAGTCCCAACTAGACAAACATTGTTAGCCGCCGTTAAGTATATTCAAATTTCAAAACGGAGAAGGAGCAAAATGCCCTCATATTATTTAATACATTGTGTTATTATATATATTAACCATATAATTAACGCTTAATGACCAATTATCTCTTTTTAAAACCATATATTAATTTTCTCCCCCCCCAAAAAAAAAAAACCATATATTAACACAATGAATTAAATAACCTAAGGGGCATTTTGGTCCCGTCACGTTTGAAATTTGAATATACTTAATAACGACAAATACTGTTAGTCTGACTGGGACACACACATAATATATTACATTAAGGGGACCCAACATTAATAAAGAAATAAACGAAATCCAAAAGGACACAAAGGTATTTTCATCACAAAATTTATTGAATTAACTGTTAACCAACTGAGTGTTCTTAGTTGGTTATACATAGGGAAATTGGGGGATGGAGATATTACATATGCCGCCGGCAGGGTTGATCCCACGACCTCTCACTTTCGAGAGAAATCAGGTTCCTGGCCATCCGCATAGATTAAAATTATGGTAAAAAGAATCCTTGAATCGGTATATTCCACCTGGCAAGATGTTAGATTTCAATGGGCCCCCCGGGGGAGATATTCACCCTCTGGAGAGGAGCCGAACCCTATGTTTACAGGGTGGATTTACAGGCTGGAGGAATCTGGGTTCCAACATATTTGGCATTGACATGCTGACACGATGACGTAGTTGCGGCTCCTCCTGTTGCAGGTTCCAAGTGAATATCTTCAAGATTCACATTCTTACATGGCACCCCTTGGCTACACTCCAATGTCACCGCCACCGGAGAAGCTGAAGTTCTGTAATGTGCACGAAGGACACGTCACTCAACGCAACTTTTGATGGTGCCTGCATTATTAATCCATTTGTCATGTTCCAAAGTGTTTGTTAAAACGCCTCAATGAAGCAAAAAAGTTGCAGCAATGAACGAATTTGGTGGTTTCTAGCTACTAACCTTTTCATCACATTTGGCGTAAGGACAATATGTCTGGTCGATGATGATTGGATTAGTAACACTTTTCATTTCAATGTGTTCAAAGGTCATGTTAGAAGCCGCACTGGCGTCAGGTGAGTTTTGCCATGTCTTGATCCTAATTCCATTCGTTGTTCCACTTAATTTACAATTTTCAACAGTAAGCCCTCTCACATCACCTTCCTTCGGGTATTTCCCCAAGCTTCCAACACTACAAGAAGCAATCATATCAACAAAATTCGTGAATGAATTTGAGGTTTTGTAGCAGGATTTAAGATCAAGATCGATTCATGCACCAACCTTGATGCCGTGACCAGTCCACAGGTGATACCATTGATGTGGACATTGGAATTGGCTTGTCCGATGGAGATGCAATCATCGCCGGTACCAATTACGAGTTAGAGATGCTAACACCACTTGCTCGTTCTATGTGGATTCCATCGTGTTAGGGCTGTCTCCTGGTGCGATGATTGTGATATCGCTCCCTTGGAAGTCCGTGCAGCTGAGCAAAGCAATGTGGAAGAACTTGCTATTTAAAGACTTTATCCCCTTCACTACTGTCTTGGTCATGCTAACAAACTTCACACTCTGCAACAAAATAAGTTACCTTTGTTAATGAAACCCTAACGATAGATTACACAAAACCAGCAAGTAAAATAGTTGAATCCGTATCCACTTACTGTTGGAAGAACTTTACAATTGGTGAGACTTTTAGGGCATTTATTGGCAGGCCATGATACAGCGCCTTGGCCATCAAAAGTCCCACCTCCGGTCAACGTCAATCCGGTCACCCATCCAAACTCGACCCAATCATCCGAATCATACTTGCCCAAATCCGTGATTGCCTTCAAGTCACCCTGTACAGATAATCGAAAACCTCATGTTAGGGGACAATCCAATCTGTTTTGAGAAAAAAGAAATGGTTTTTTTGCTATAGAAATACACCTGCATTTGGACAGTAAGGGAACCAGTTTTGCAGGGCCCCTTGAATTTAAGGGGACCAACTAAGAAGCTTCCTTTTGGTATGGAAAGTGTCGCTGAACCTGAAGATTGACATGTTTCTTTCCAAGCCGCCATGAAAGCCTGCAAAATTTAGGCTTCATAATCTCTCTCTACAAACCATAAAAGAAAATAATAATAATAATAATAATAAGAATGAGAATTAAGAATTGAGGATTCATTACGTTGGTATCGTCGCTTCGTCCATCTCCTTTAGCGCCATAACGCATAACGTCGAAAGTGCCGCCGGAGCCTCACGGTGCAGTTCTTTGTCTTTTTAGGGGGTCGTTACAATCGCTTTTTCTCCAAGGATTCTTTCTCCATTAACAATCCAGGTAAAAGAAGTTAAGAAAAGCCAGAAGAGAATAGCACCTTGCATAATTCTTCTCTTTTTTTATTTGGCTTTTTCTTTTTCTTTTTCCTAGATGGAATTTAATTTGTTTTCCGGATGATCTTTCCCATTTTCCTCTCAACAGGAGATTCGAATTTATATAAAATTCAACATTGTAATACTTGGGTTGGATACCAACGGCCATAACTAACTTCTTCCAAGAATATCTACTTTTTTCTGTAGCCACAATCGTCAGCTAAAATATCCACCAGAAATCGGGAATGAACTACCTATTATCCCTCTCTTCCTCCCTTCCTTCTACTTCTGCGGATGTAAGCACTCTACCTTGGTGACATCTTCACAAAGCAAATCAAATGCATAAATTTTTATTTTTAATATTAAAAAGAATCCTTAAATCGCTAAATCAAACAATATATATTTCCTTCATGCATCTTTTACGTTAACAACCTTCTAATGCATGGTTTTTGCTCCAATTAGTCGACTGGAAACTTTTGGTTATGTTCCGTGCGATTTCTTTTGCATTGGTTTGATTTCTCGAAATCCCTTAGAGCAATGGTTTCAAACTGGAGAGTTCACCTCTCTAAAGAGTGAGTTGGAAGAACAACTTCACTACTCTCAGTGCTCTCTCTCCTGAAGGAAAAAAAAATGGAGAGAATTTCCATTATGCTCTTCTTCTTATTCATATCGACAGTAGTTGTTTCGTTACCAGGTGATTCAACGGAGATAATCTCCAGGTTCCAACAATACCTTGCCCTGAATACTATGCTGTTGCAGATTTCATTCACTCTCAAGCCAAATCCATCGGCCTTGAATCGCAAACCCTTGATTTGAAACTTTGCAGGGATCGCATCACCCAATGAAAATTATCGTGTTTTCTTTGCGGAGAGATGTCCATGGTGGTTAGTGATCAAAGCCACTGGGGTCAAAACTTTACGACGATAGTGCCATTGAGAACTTATTGAAGAGCATAGAGATTGTGAGGAGGTTCCGAGCTGCCCAACTGGACATGGTGAAGGCAGGTTTGAAGGAAGAAGGCGATGTCATTTCAGTGAACATAGACTTCTTGAAGGCTGGGGCACCATCTCCAACTGTAAGCTAATGTCTCAAAAAGTAGTGAATTCTTAAAGGTTGAATGAATATATTGATTCCAGACCTAAAACTCATTAGAAGTTTCAAACATAAACTAATAATTAAAATTTGAGCAAAACTGGGGAGCATAGAATGTCAAATTACCCAAAAAAACAACAAAAGAGAAGAATAAGGGGAGGAGAAAACTGTATATAAGCAATAGGAAGGGAGAATGATAGGCCCTAGGATCATGCCAAGTGGCAGAGAGAGAGAGAGAGAGGGGGGGATTAAGGTTGATTATGGGTTATAAATACCGGTAAAATGCGAATAGTAGGGATTATTTATATGAGTGCTAACGGTGTGCTTTGAGGGTGATTGGCAAAATTATAACCAATTTATCATTATTTTATCAAGTAAATAACATTAGTTTTTGTTGAGTATGGCTCATGCTTCTCATTGTGTTGCTGACAGGCCCGCTACCCGGTGAGCGGGCGGAGGTGTGGAGGCAACGCCTCCATAGCCTGTAGAGGGTCCATGTTTTTGTGGGCCTCGAAGTTTGTGTTTAGTTTGGGGCTGGGCCCATGAATTGCGGTGGCTTAGGGTTTCTAAGCTCCTATATACTTACTCTCTTCTAACATAGCATTGTATGTAGTTGTTTTCATGAATAATATACTGAAAAAACTAATGTTGGACATAGCCTACCACTGAGGTGAACCAGGGTAAAATTCGTGTCTCCTTCTTCCTTGTTTTCTATTCGATTGTGTGTGATTGATCGCTCTAATATTAACAATTTTGCATTCGATTCGCGGGTTCCTAACAGAGAAAAAGAGTTACAGCTTTATTAGTTGGTCACTGTCTTATCAGTTCAAAATAACTAGACAATGGGCCCAGTCATCTTTTGTTCAAAATAAGATAAAAAGTAATTTTCATCTGCATATTTGGTACAATTTCTCTCTCTCGCAAAGGTAATTTGGACCTGTTGATTAGGGTACAAGGAAAGTAAATAAGATAAAAAGTAATTTTCATCTGGACATTTTGAAGTTTGTTCCAGTCACCTTTTTTTCAAAATAGATTTCTTCTGCATTTGGTTCCCCTGTGGTTTTCAGAAATTAGCAACTATATACAACTTTACAAAAACCGTTGATTTTACAATTTTTTTGACCAAAATACCCTTGTATTATTTCGAGTTTCTTTCTTTTATTTAACCCAATCATCAAACTAACTCCTTGCAAATAAATGGTAGGGTTTGAAAACAATGGTGAAAAACAAACCGTTCCTCTGAACTTCTCAAACCAAAGAGGAAGACCAACTGTTTGCTTAAATCGATTGTTCACTTAAACCCATCATTTATCTTTTCAAATAAATAAGAAGGAAAAAAAAACTCACCAAACCTGCGAATTGAAAAAGAAGAACTTGTTCTCTGCAGTCAACGTTCTATTCAATGTCAAGGCCCAGAGTTCAAAAATGTCTCTTCCCTTGCTATTAAAACTCATTTTTATTTCTCATGGATTTTGAGAACCAAAAGCGCTCGAGCATGTACAACACAAAACAAAATGAATTAAAATTTTATCAGAACACATCAAGTTAGGTAAATAGTAATCCTTCAATGTTGCAACCTCTGATACAAATTTGGTCTTAGAGTTGTTATGCTTTGACCCGAATTCTTATACCCGATTTGGGAGATGAACCCGCACCGACATATTTTAGTGGGCGACCTGAATGACCCGTTTGCGGAGATCTGTGGTGGAAGAGGTGGGCTTGGGCCCGACCCGTTTACCTGATTAGTATCTATAGATATGTATCTTATGTTCGCCTACCACATTGCTGAGAGATTTGAGATTTTCGATTAGAGTTCTTGTAACGCCGTTCTTAGCGATTGGTTGTAAGATCTCATTTTGTCTTTCTCTTATTCTTCGCCCGTGGACGTAGTATACCACATCGGTGTGTGAACCACGTTAAATCCCTATATGTTTTCATTTTTGTTTCTTTTCCGATCCGCTATTTTGCGGTGTTTGTTCTGACAATAATCTGCATAATGACTTAGGCCTCTACCGTCGCCCATAATAGATTCTCTTTCATGGTGATCAGAGCTCTTGCTGCTGAAATTTGGAACTCAACAAAGGATTCAAGAAGAGGATCAAAACCTCTGATCAAGTTGAAAACCAATACTTTAATACCAAAAAATGAAGAACTAATTCAATGGATTCGAAGTAGATTCTTGGCCTTCCGCCTTAAGTTGCAGAGGTTTGAAGCTTCAAACTTCACTTGCGTTTTTGTGAGGGAATTTTTTGATAAGTTCTTATTTTTTGTTCTTTTCGTAGATTTGTTTGGTAGGTCGAACAAAAGTAAGAACCCTTACCAAAAAATAAGGATAAAGATAAAATAAAAGAAATCAAAACCAAAGAAAGATGTGATTTTGTTTAGTTTGGTAAGTTTTTTTTTTTTTTTCCTCATATTTATTTTGGTAGGTTAAAAAAAAAATGTTTCATACATGTGGGTTCGCTTAGTGGACCACAAACTAATGTTGGGTCCCCTTAGCGTAATACATTACGTGTGGGTCGCAAGTCCCAACTAGACAAACATTGTTAGCCGCCAATAAGTATATTCAAATTTCAAACGGAGAAGGACCAAAATGCCCTCATATTATTTAATACATTGTGTTATTATATATATTAACCATATAATTAACGCTTAATGACCAATTATCTCTTTTTAAAACCATATATTAATTTTCTCCCCCCCAAAAAAAAAAAAACCATATATTAACACAATGTATTAAATAACCTAAGGGGCATTTTGGTCCCGTCGCGTTTGAAATTTGAATATACTTAATAACGACAAATACTGTTAGTCTGACTGGGACCCACACATAATATATTACATTAAGGGGACCCAACATTAGTAAAGAAATAAACGAAATCCAAAAGGACACAAAGGTATTTTCATCACAAAATTTATTGAATTAACAGTTAACCAACTGAGTGTTCTTAGTTGGTTATACATAGGGAAATTGGGGGATGGAGATATTACATATGCCGCCGGCAGGGTTGATCCCACGACCTCTCACTTTCGAGAGAAATCAGGTTCCTGGCCATCCGCATAGATTAAAATTATGGTAAAAAGAATCCTTGAATCGGTATATTCCACCTGGCAAGATGTTAGATTTCAATGGGCCCCCCGGGGGAGATATTCACCCTCTGGAGAGGAGCCGAACCCTATGTTTACAGGGTGGATTTACAGGCTGGAGGAATCTGGGTTCCAACATATTTGGCATTGACATGCTGACACGATGACGTAGTTGCGGCTCCTCCCTGTTGCAGGTTCCAAGTGAATATCTTCAAGATTCACATTCTTACATGGCACCCCTTGGCTACACTCCAATGTCACCGCCACTGGAGAAGCTGAAGTTCCTGTAATGTGCCTGAAGGACACGTCACTCAACGCAACTTTTGATGGTGCCTGCATTATTAATCCATTTGTCATGTTCCAAAGTGTTTGTTAAAACGCCTCAACGAAGCAAAAAAGTTGCAGCAATGAACGAATTTGGTGGTTTCTAGCTACTAACCTTTTCATCACATTTGGCGTAAGGACAATATGTCTGGTCGATGATGATTGGATTAGTAACACTTTTCATTTCAATGTGTTCAAAGGTCATGTTAGAAGCCGCACTGGCGTCAGGTGAGTTTTGCCATGTCTTGATCCTAATTCCATTCGTTGTTCCACTTAATTTACAATTTTCAACAGTAAGCCCTCTCACATCACCTTCCTTCGGGTATTTCCCCAAGCTTCCAACACTACAAGAAGCAATCATATCAACAAAATTCGTGAATGAATTTGAGGTTTTGTAGCAGGATTTAAGATCAAGATCGATTCATGCACCAACCTGATGCCGTGACCAGGTCCGCAGGTGATACCATTGATGTGGACATTGGAATTGGCTTGTCCGATGGAGATGCAATCATCGCCGGTACCAATTACAGAGTTAGAGATGCTAACACCACTGCTTCGTTCTATGTGGATTCCATCTCGTGTTAGGGCTGTCTCTGGTGCGATGATTGTGATATCGCTCCCTTGGAAGTCTGTGCAGCTGAGCAAAGCAATGTGGAAGAACTTGCTATTTAAAGACTTTATCCCCTTCACTACTGTCTTGGTCATGCTAACAAACTTCACACTCTGCAACAAAATAAGTTACCTTTGTTAATGAAACCCTAACGATAGATTACACAAAACCAAAGCAAGTAAAATAGTTGAATCCGTATCCACTTACTTGTTGGAAGAACTTTACAATTGGTGAGACTTTTAGGGCATTTATTGGCAGGCCATGATACAGCGCCTTGGCCATCAAAAGTCCCACCTCCGGTCAACGTCAATCCGGTCACCCATCCAAACTCGACCCAATCATCCGAATCATACTTGCCCAAATCCGTGATTGCCTTCAAGTCACCCCGTACGATATAATCGAAAACCTCATGTTAGGGGACAATCCAATCTGTTTTGAGAAGAAAGAAATGGTTTTTTTGCTATAGAAATACACCTGCATCTGGACAGTAAGGGAACCAGTTTTGCAGGGCCCCTTGAATTTAAGGGGACCAACTAAGAAGCTTCCTTTTGGTATGGAAAGTGTCGCTGAACCTGAAGATTGACATGTTTCTTTCCAAGCCGCCATGAAAGCCTGCAAAATTTAGGCTTCATAATCTCTCTCTACAAACCATAAAAGAAAATAATAATAATAATAATAAGAATGAGAATTAAGAATTGAGGATTCATTACGTTGGTATCGTCGCTTCGTCCATCTCCTTTAGCGCCATAACGCATAACGTCGAAAGTGCCGCCGAGCCTCTCCGGTGCAGCTGCTGTCTTTTTAGGGGTCGTTGCAACTGCTTTTTCTCCAAGGATTCTTTCTCCATTAACAATCCAGGTAAAAGAAGTTAAGAAAAGCCAGAAGAGAATAGCACCTTGCATAATTCTTCCCTTTTTTATTTGGCTTTTTCTTTTTCTTTTTCCTGGATGGAATTTAATTTGTTTTCCGGGATGATCTTTCCCATTTTCCTCTCAACGGAGATTCGAATTTATATGAAATTCAACATTGTAATACTTGGGTTGGATACCAACGGCCATAACTAACTTCTTCCAAGAATATCTACGTTTTTTTGTAGCCACAATCGTCAGCTAAAATATCCACCAGAAATCGGGAATGAACTACCTATTATCCCTCTCTTCCTCCCTTCCTTCTACTTCTGCGGATGTAAGCACTCTACCTTGGTGACATCTTCACAAAGCGAATCAAATGCATAAATTTTTATTTTTAATATTAAAAAGAATCCTTAAATCGCTAAATCAAACAATATATATTTCCTTCATGCATCTTTTACGTTAACAACCTTCTAATGCATGGTTTTTGCTCCAATTAGTCGACTGGAAACTTTTGGTTATGTTCCGTGCGATTTCTTTTGCATTGGTTTGATCTCTCGAAATCTCTTAGAGCAATGGTTTCAAACTGGAGAGTTCACCTCTTTAAAGAGTGAGCTGGAAGAACAACTTCACTACTCTCAGTGCTCTCTCTCCTGAAAGAAAAAAAAATGGAGAGAATTTCCATTATGCTCTTCTTCTTATTCATATCGACAGTAGTTGTTTCGTTACCAGGTGATTCAACGGAGATAATCTCCAGGTTCCAACAATACCTTGCCCTGAATACTATGTTGCTGCAGATTTCATTCACTCTCAAGCCAAATCCATCGGCCTTGAATCGCAAACCCTTGATTTGAAACTCTGCAGGGATCGCATCACCCAATGAAAATTATCGTGTTTTCTTTGCGGAGAGATGTCCATGGTGGTTAGTGATCAAAGCCACTGGGGTCAAAACTTTACGACGACGGTGCCATGGAGAACTTATTGAAGAGCATAGAGATTGTGAGGAGGTTCCGAGCTGCCCAACTGGACATGGTGAAGGCAGGTTTGAAGGAAGAAGGCGATGTCATTTCAGTGAACATAGACTTCTTGAAGGCTGGGGCACCATCTCCAACTGTAAGCTAAAGTCTCAAAAAGTAGTGAATTCTTAAAGGTTGAATGAATATATTGATTCCAGACCTAAAACTCATTAGAAGTTTCAAACATAAAATAATAATTCAAATTTGAGCAAAACAGGGGAGCATAGAATGTCATATTACCCAAAAAAACAACAAAAGAGAAGAAGAAGGAGAGGAGAAAACTGTATATAAGCAATAGGAAGGGAGAATGATAGGCCCTAGGATCATGCCAAGTGGCAGAGAGAGAGAGGGGGGATTAAGGTTGATTATGGGTTATAAATACCGGTAAAATGTGAATAGTTAGGGATTATTTATATGAGTGCTAACGGTGTGCTTTGAGGGTGATTGGCAAAATTATAACCAATTTATCATTATTTTATCAAGTAAATAATATTAGTTTTTGTTGAGTATGGTTCATGCTTCTCATTGTGTTGCCGACAGGCACTGGTCCCGCTACCCGGTGAGCGGGCGGAGGTGTGGAGGCAACGCCTCCATAGCCTGTAGAGGGTCCATGTTTTTGTGGGCCTCGAAGTTTGTTTTTTGTTTGGGGCTGGGCCCATGAATAGCGGTGGCTTAGGGTTTCTAAGCTCCTATATATTTGATCTCTTCTAACAGAGCATTGTATGTAGTTGTTTTCATGAATAATATAGTGAAAAACCTAATGTTGGACATAGCATCACAATGAGGTGAACCAAGGTAAAATCCATGTCTGCTTTTTCCTTGTTTTCTATTCGATTGTGTGTGATTGATCGCTCTAAAATCAACAATTTTGCATTCGATTCGTGGGTTTTTAACAGAGAAAAAGAGTTACAGCTTTATTAGTTGGTCACTTTCTTATCAGTTCAAAATAACTAGACAATGGGCCCAGTCATCTTTTGTTCAAAATAAGATAAAAAGTAATTTTCATCTGCACATTTGGTACAATTTCTCTCTCTCGCATAGGTAATTTGGACCTCTTGATTAGGGTACAAGGAAAGAAAATAAGATAAAAAGTAATTTTCATCTGGACATTTTGAAGTTTGTTCCAGTCACCTTTTGTTCAAAATAGATTTCTTCTGCATTTGGTTCCCCTGTGGTTTTCAGAAATGAGCAACTATATACAACTTTACAAAAACCGTTGATTTTACAATTTTTGTGACCAAAATACCCTTGTATTATTTCGAGTTTCTTTCTTTTATTTAACCCAATCATCAAACTAACTCCCTGCAAATAAATGGTAGGGTTTGAAAACAATGGTGAAAAACCAACCGTTCCTCTGCAACTTCTCAAACCAAAGAGGAAGACCAATTGTTTGCTTAAATCCATTGTTCACTTAAATCCATCATTTATCTCTTCAAATAAATAAGAAGGAAAAAAACTCACCAAACCTGATAATTGCGAAAGAAGAACTTGTTCTCTGCAGTCAACTTTCTATTCAATGTCAAGGCCCAGAGTTCAAAAACGTCTCTTCCTTTGCTGTTAAATCTCATTTTTATTTCTCATGGATTTTGACAACCAAAAGCGCTCGAGCATGTACAACACAAAACAAAATGAATTAAAATTTTATCAGAACACATCAAGTTAGGTAAATAGTAATTCTTCAATGTTGCAACCTCTGATACAAATTTGGTCTTAGAGTTGTTATGCTTTGACCCGAATTCTTATACCCGATTTGGAAGATGAACCCGCACCGACATATTTTAGTGGGCGACCTGAATGACCCGTTTGCGGAGATCTGTGGTGGAAGAGGTGGGCTTGGGCCCGACCCGTTTACCTGATTAGTGTCTATAGATATGTATCTTATGTTCGCCTACCACATTGCTGAGAGATTTGAGATTTTCGATTAGAGTTCTTGTAACGCCGTTCTTAGCGATTGGTTGTAAGATCTCATTTTGTCTTTCATTTACAAGGTGGAAAATCTCTTATTCTTCGCCCGTGAACGTAGTTTACCACATCGGTGTGTGAACCACGTTAAATCCCTATATGTTTTCATTTTTGTTTCTTTTCCGATCCGCTATTTTGCGGTGTTTGTTCTGACAATAATCTCCATAATGACTTAGGCCTCTACCGTCGCCCATAACAGATTCTCTTTCATGGTGATCAGAGCTCTTGTTGCTGAAATTTAGAACTCAACAAAGGATTCAAGAAGAGGATCAAAACCTCTGATCAAGTTGAAAACCAATACTTTAATACCAAAAAATGAAGAGCTAAATCAATGGATTCGAAGTAGATTCTTGGCCTTCCGCCTTAAGTTGCAGAGGTTTGAAGCTTCAAACTTCACTTGCGTTTTTGTGAGGGAATTTTTTGATAAGTTCTTATTTTTTGTTCTTTTCGTAGATTTGTTTGGTAGGTCGAATAAAAGTAAGAACCCTTACCAAAAAATAAGGATAAAGATAAAATAAAAGAAATCAAAACGAAAGAAAGATGTGATTTTGTTTAGTTTGGTAAGTTTTTTTTTTTTTTCTCGTATTTATTTTGGTAGGTTAAAAAAAAAATGTTTCATACATGTGGGTTCGCTTAGTGGACCACAAACTAATGTTGGGTCCCCTTAGCGTAATACATTACGTGTGGGTCCCAAGTCCCAACTAGACAAACATTGTTAGCCGCCAATAAGTATATTCAAATTTCAAACGGAGAAGGACCAAAATGCCCTCATATTATTTAATACATTGTGTTATTATATATATTAACCATATAATTAACGCTTAATGACCAATTATCTCTTTTTAAAACCATATATTAATTTTCTCCCCCCAAAAAAAAAAAAAACCATATATTAACACAATGTATTAAATAACCTAAGGGGCATTTTGGTCCCGTCGCGTTTGAAATTTGAATATACTTAATAACGACAAATACTATTAGTCCGACCGGGACCCACACATAATATATTACATTAAGGGGACCCAACATTAGTAAAGAAATAAACGAAATCCAAAAGGACACAAAGGTATTTTCATCACAAAATTTATTGAATTAACTGTTAACCAACTGAGTGTTCTTAGTTGGTTATACATAGGGAAATTGGGGGATGGAGATATTACATATGCCGCCGGCAGGGTTGATCCCACGACCTCTCACTTTCGAGAGAAATCAGGTTCCTGGCCATCCGCATAGATTAAAATTATGGTAAAAAGAATCCTTGAATCGGTATATTCCACCTGGCAAGATGTTAGATTTCAATGGGCCCCCGGGGGAGATATTCACCCTCCGGAGAGGAGCCGAACCCTATGTTTACGGTGGTGGATTTACAGTGCTGGAGGAATCGGGTTCCAACATATTTGGCATTGACATGCCGACACGATGACGTAGTTGCGGCTCCTCCTGTTGCAGGGTTCCAAGTGAATATCTTCAAGATTCACATTCTTACATGGCACCCCTTGGCTACACTCCAATGTCACCGCCATCGGAGAAGCTGAAGTTCCTGTAATGTGCCTGAAGGACACGTCACTCAACGCAACTTTTGATGGTGCCTGCATTATTAATCCATTTGTCATGTTCCAAAGTGTTTGTTAAAACGCCTCAACGAAGCAAAAAAGTTGCAGCAATGAACGAATTTGGTGGTTTCTAGCTACTAACCTTTTCATCACATTTGGCGTAAGGACAATATGTCTGGTCGATGATGATTGGATTAGTAACACTTTTCATTTCAATGTGTTCAAAGGTCATGTTAGAAGCCGCACTGGCGTCAGGTGAGTTTTGCCATGTCTTGATCCTAATTCCATTCGTTGTTCCACTTAATTTACAATTTTCAACAGTAAGCCCTCTCACATCACCTTCCTTCGGGTATTTCCCCAAGCTTCCAACACTACAAGAAGCAATCATATCAACAAAATTCGTGAATGAATTTGAGGTTTTGTAGCAGGATTTAAGATCAAGATCGATTCATGCACCAACCTGATGCCGTGACCAGGTCCGCAGGTGATACCATTGATGTGGACATTGGAATTGGCTTGTCCGATGGAGATGCAATCATCGCCGGTACCAATTACAGAGTTAGAGATGCTAACACCACTGCTTCGTTCTATGTGGATTCCATCTGTGTTAGGGCTGTCTCCTGGTGCAGTGATTGTGATATCGCTCCCTTGGAAGTCTGTGCAGCTGAGCAAAGCAATGTGGAAGAACTTGCTATTTAAAGACTTTATCCCCTTCACTACTGTCTTGGTCATGCTAACAAACTTCACACTCTGCAACAAAATAAGTTACCTTTGTTAATGAAACCCTAACGATAGATTACACAAAACCAGCAAGTAAAATAGTTGAATCCGTATCCACTTACTGTTGGAAGAACTTTACAATTGGTGAGACTTTTAGGGCATTTATTGGCAGGCCATGATACAGCGCCTTGGCCATCAAAAGTCCCACCTCCGGTCAACGTCAATCCGGTCACCCATCCAAACTCGACCCAATCATCCGAATCATACTTGCCCAAATCCGTGATTGCCTTCAAGTCACCCTGTACATATAATCGAAAACCTCATGTTAGGGGACAATCCAATCTGTTTTGAGAAGAAAGAAATGGTTTTTTTGCTATAGAAATACACCTGCATCTGGACAGTAAGGGAACCAGTTTTGCAGGGCCCCTTGAATTTAAGGGGACCAACTAAGAAGCTTCCTTTTGGTATGGAAAGTGTCGCTGAACCTCGAAGATTGACATGTTTCTTTCCAAGCCGCCATGAAAGCCTGCAAAATTTAGGCTTCATAATCTCTCTCTACAAACCATAAAAGAAAATAATAATAATAATAATAAGAATGAGAATTAAGAATTGAGGATTCATTACGTTGGTATCGTCGCTTCGTCCATCTCCTTTAGCGCCATAACGCATAACGTCGAAAGTGCCCCGCCGCCGGAGCCCCCGGTGCTTTTGCCTTTTTAGGGGTCGTTGCAACTCGCTTTTTCTCCAAGGATTCTTTCTCCATTAACAATCCAGGTAAAAGAAGTTAAGAAAAGCCGAAGAGAATAGCACCTTGCATAATTCTTCCCTTTTTTATTTGGCTTTTTCTTTTTCTTTTTCCCCGGATGGAATTTAATTTGTTTTCAGGATGATCTTTCCCATTTTCCTCTCAACAGGAGATTCGAATTTATATGAAATTCAACATTGTAATACTTGGGTTGGATACCAACGGCCATAACTAACTTCTTCCAAGAATATCTACTTTTTCTCGTAGCCACAATCGTCACTAAAATATCCACCGTAAATCGGGAATGAACTACCTATTATCCCTCTCTTCCTCCCTTCCTTCTACTTCTGCGGATGTAAGCACTCTACCTTGGTGACATCTTCACAAAGCGAATCAAATGCATAAATTTTTATTTTTAATATTAAAAAGAATCCTTAAATCGCTAAATCAAACAATATATATTTCCTTCATGCATCTTTTACGTTAACAACCTTCTAATGCATGGTTTTTGCTCCAATTAGTCGACTGGAAACTTTTGGTTATGTTCCGTGCGATTTCTTTTGCATTGGTTTGATCTCTCGAAATCTCTTAGAGCAATGGTTTCAAACTGGAGAGTTCACCTCTTTAAAGAGTGAACTGGAAGAACAACTTCACTACTCTCAGTGCTCTCTCTCCCGAAAGAAAAAAAAAATGGAGAGAATTTCCATTATGCTCTTCTTCTTATTCATATCGACAGTAGTTGTTTCGTTACCAGGTGATTCAACGGAGATAATCTCCAGGTTCCAACAATACCTTGCCCTGAATACTATGCTGCTGCAGATTTCATTCACTCTCAAGCCAAATCCATCGGCCTTGAATCGCAAACCCTTGATTTGAAACTCTGCAGGGATCGCGTCACCCAATGAAAATTATCGTGTTTTCTTTGCGGAGAGATGTCCATGGTGGTTAGTGATCAAAGCCACTGGGGTCAAAACTTTACGACGACGGTGCCATGGAGAACTTATTGAAGAGCATAGAGATTGTGAGGAGGTTCCGAGCTGCCCAACTGGACATGGTGAAGGCAAGTTTGAAGGAAGAAGGCGATGTCATTTCAGTGAACATAGACTTCTTGAAGGCTGGGGCACCATCTCCAACTGTAAGCTAAAGTCTCAAAAAGTAGTGAATTCTTAAAGGTTGAATGAATATATTGATTCCAGACCTAAAACTCATTAGAAGTTTCAAACATAAAATAATAATTCAAATTTGAGCAAAACAGGGGAGCATAGAATGTCATATTACCCAAAAAAACAACAAAAGAGAAGAAGAAGGAGAGGAGAAAACTGTATATAAGCAATAGGAAGGGAGAATGATAGGCCCTAGGATCATGCCAAGTGGCAGAGAGAGAGAGGAGGGGGATTAAGGTTGATTATGGGTTATAAATACCGGTAAAATGTGAATAGTTAGGGATTATTTATATGAGTGCTAACGGTGTGCTTTGAGGGTGATTGGCAAAATTATAACCAATTTATCATTATTTTATCAAGTAAATAATATTAGTTTTTGTTGAGTATGGTTCATGCTTCTCATTGTGTTGCCGACAGGCACTGGTCCCGCTACCCAGTGAGTGGGCGGAGGTGTGGAGGCAACGCCTCCATAGCCTGTAGAGGGTCCATGTTTTTGTGGGCCTCGAAGTTTGTTTTTTGTTTGGGGCTGGGCCCATGAATAGCGGTGGCTTAGGGTTTCTAAGCTCCTATATATTTGATCTCTTCTAACAGGGCATTGTATGTAGTTGTTTTCATGAATAATATAGTGAAAAACCTAATGTTGGACATAGCCTCACAATGAGGTGAACCAAGGTAAAATCCATGTCTGCTTTTTCCTTGTTTTCTATTCGATTGTGTTGATTGATCGCTCTAAAATCAACAATTTTGCATTCAATTCGTGGGTTTTTAACAGAGAAAAAGAATTACAGCTTTATTACTTGGTCACTTTCTTATTAGTTCAAAATAACTAGACAATGGGCCCGATCTTTTATTTTTTTTGGGTAAGAAGTTGAAATCTTCATTCATGAATTCGAAAGGAAATACAAATACACCAAAGACAATAAGAAATACAAAAGATAAATGAATGAAAACACAAGGTTCGGTCTAAACCAAGGAATAACAATTGACCAAATGTAATAAATGCAATAGACAAGGTCATCCAGGCTAAGGAATAGATCGAGCCCAATAAGTCCATAGAATAAGGATTGTAACAACCACAACTACAAATAAGCACAAAAAATACGATATACGTATCCTCCATCATACACGCCAGGACGGAAATACACACCACATGGGTGGAGAGAAGTACACGCCACAAGGGCGGAAACAAAAGCCAGCGTAGAAATGCTGAAGGTGACCAACTACAAGAGACGTTCATAGTAACAAAACTTTTAGATCCGCGGGAGACACTTCTAGCTCCAGCGTAAAAACTTTAGATGTGCGGAATGCACGATTGGATCTCGCATCTCTCTTCTTTTTTTTTTGATAACCAGAAACTTCCACCTGTTGGGAAAAACAGAAAACGAAAAGAGAAAGAGAAACTCATAAATTTTTATTTTTTGTTGTTATTTTTTTAATAGCTGAAAACTTACACCGATTAGGGAAAGATAAAAACGAGAAAAGCGAAAAACAACTAAAATAGAGAGGATCGAGAAAAAGTCAAGAGGAATAAGAAAAAAACGAAACAGAAAACTAGATAAACAGACTTCAAAAAAACTAACAGGACAAAGCATACCCGCTCTCCACCTCAAACACCACTTGGTTTTCTCCTGGAACCTTCCACTAGGTTTTCTGCCCATTTTGCCATGTAGTAGTGTAGGCATTATTTTGCCAAAGGCTTAGCACTCTGCATACCCACAAGTTGGGATAAAGCCTTTCTGATGTTCATGTTCCTTTCTTCAAGGGTTCCTTATGAATCTGCAGCCATCCGAAGCTGAGGCAGGTTTTGACATACAAATCCCACCAACTGCTGATGAGAAAGCATTGGAGAAAAGAATTGTAGAGGAATGGGCACTTTCTTCTCGCAACAGGACATTTGAGGTATGGAAGAACTTGAAAGATTTTATTAATTTGAAGCATTTTATTTATTATTTTCTTTTGCAATTAAACTGGTAATGGAGCAGTTGCAAATATTTTTCGTATGAACAAGTTCAGTGAAAGGAAAAGTGTAAAAGCAAATTGCTTCCCTCCATCTATAGTTTGCTACTTCTGGTCACTGTTAATATATTTTTTGCAATCCTTCATGAGTGTCAAATATCCGTAGTAAGATCAGAAGCATCAAATTTGTTATTTTTGTGTTTTGGGAATGCATTTTTCGATTCTAAACTCGTCTGCTTGGGACATTTCAAAAGCAAGGCTTCCACTCTCGATGACTTTGGGAAGCCAATCCTCACTGCTTCAGATAACTCTAATCCATGGTGGGAACTTTTACAAGGAGCAGTAAAGAAGGCAAATGGGAAACTTGACAAACCAGAGCTTTATCCAACGTCTAACAGATGCTCGATACTACACAAAAGCAGGATTGGAAGCAATTGGCTTCTCTCCAATAGCAAACACTGCTATTCTGCTATGAGGTAAAATGTGTCAATTTAGTTTACCAAAAAAAGATTTGTATCAATTTACATCATCAGTTTGAATGTATCTGAATTCTGAAATCTAACAAAACTGACCCAAGCGTGGCGTCACTTTGGATAGTGATACAGCTACGGGGCCATTGCCACGCCATTTCGGTGGGTTTGGTCTCTGTAGTTCTTACTCTTTTTGAAGAAGAGTTCAGCTCTTGAAAGCTCAGTGCCAGTGTGCCACTTCACCTCTCTTTAGTGACCTCTCTTGTGAGAAAAAATGTTGGGAATTTATGGAACTTACTCTCTCTCTTCAGTTCGTAGGTTTCGAATTTTCATTCTCTTCTGCTTCTTTTTCACATCGAGAGTAGTTGTTTCGTTGCCAGAGGATTCATCGCGATAATTTCAAGATTCCAAAGTATCTTCAAATTCACAGCTCACCCTAACCCTGACTACCATGCAGCTGCCGATTTCATCCTCTCTGAAGCCAAAGCTATCGGCCTCGAATCGCAATCCCTTGAATTCGTCAAGGGCATGCCTGTTGCTCTCTTGAAATGGCCTGGTGCAAACCCTGATCTTCCTCCCATTCTTCTGTATTCCCATACCGCCATACAGACGTGGTGCCTGCCAAGCACCATAAATGGGTTCATGCTCCTTTTGATGCTCACATCGATGAGGCTGGAAATATCTATGCCAGAGGATCGCAGGACATGAAGTGTGTTGCATGCAATACCTGGAAGCTATCGCCATTGAGAAATCTGGGTTTCAACCGTTAGGATTTTTACTTTCGTTCTTCTAGACAGAAATGGCCCTGTGGGGCTGAAAAATTAGCTGAGTCGGAAGAATTCAAGAAAATGAACGTCGCATCGTTCTTGATGAAGGTGATCAGTTAGAATTTTATAGATTAGGTTCTTTTTTGATTTGAACTCTGAGGACTGCATCCTCGAATAAAATTACCACGTTTCCTTTCGAAGGCCCTTGGCTTGTGATCAGGCTACTGGTTCCCCTGGTCATGGGTCAAAACTTTACACAATAGTGCATGGAGAACCTCATGAAGAGCATCAGATGTGATGAGTTCCGGCTCCCATTTGACATGGTGAGCAGTTTAGGAGCTCTCTTCAGTGATATTCTCCCTGAGCTCCCCATCTCCACGGTGCTCCTGATTAGCTATTTTTTTGGATGAATGATACTACATTACCCAAACGGAAGAGGACAAATCTATTCTCAGGTAACAACAATATTTCTGTCCTGATTTCTTTTTTTCTTTCTAGTTCACTGCAATTATGCAAGTTGTTGGATAACAGATTTTGAGACTCACTGATCGTTTTGTCAATCAAAGTCTACTCCTAAATGGTTTCATAAGCACCACCACGCTTCTGCTGCTGTCTCATAGGTGCTCTCACTCTGATCATAGCTTCATTGCCCTATAAATCGTGTACAAGTTTTTGCATATTACTGAGTTGAGTGGTTTGGATATCATCTAATAGATATTCATTTTTTTAGTGCATAGAATTCAAATTGGGTTGCCTCATGAGAATTTTAATTGAATTGGAACACTTGATATCCTATTTAATCTGACGAACTTCATATACAATTCCTCAATCTTAGTCAGTAACTGGTTGCTCTGATTTCTAAGAAATTATTCTATCAAATAATATGTTTCATCTTTTCATATTTCGTATTTAATTTATTGGAGGCTGAAATTCTGTCTGAATACTTTTCTATACTTCTCCTGCATTGAGATTTCTCTTCCAAATCCATGTTCTCAATAAAAACCTTACAACTTAGAGAGTTCATTCAAAATAGTTTTTTTTTTTTAATTTGAGAACCTAAAGTGTTTCGATAAAAGAGCTTAAGTTATTTTTTGGATGAATAAAAATATATTAAAAACAACGCCAAGAATACAAGGGTAGATTAGGGAAGGGGAACGCCTCTCACTGGAGGTAGAACTAGGGTCATTTCCCCTGCCCCTAACCCCCCTAAGCCCCCCCGAGCCCGAATAGGGCTTGCTTATTTTGCCCTGCTTCCTTTCCCTTAACTCCCCCTTCTCTCCCCCCCCCCCATCCCCCTCCTTGATTTTTCCTTGATTTTGCCTTATCTTCCTTTTCCCGATCTTCCCCACCCCACCCTAATTTTCCCCGATCTTCCCCCTTTTCCCTATTCCCCCATCCCCCCCGATCTTCCCCGATTTCCCCGTCCCCCCCTCCTGGTCCCGTTTGGTCTAGACTCTTGACCCTCCCCCCTGGAGGGAATTAATTGTAATACCATTATACTTCCTTCTTTTGAACATGATCATTTTTGTAGAAAATTAATAAAAATAAATTATAACCTCATTACCAATGTAATAAGCATCTATTTGATTTTGCCCCGATCCCACCCTAATTTTTGCTCTAATCTTAATATTAATTTCGATATCATGTACTACAATCTAGATTTTTACCCCGTCTTCATACTAACATTGATATAGTCTTGATTTTCATTTAGTCACTTTGATCATATTAAACTATAAATTCACTTTTTATATTATTTTTAAGGTAATTTTTATTTTTCCAACAAAGTCATTTTTACTTCAATAAAATATTGATTTTGTTTTTTGACTAAGCAGATAATATATTATATATAATAAAACTATTACATAAAAATTAATATCTAACAAATCTATACCCCAACTTCTCATCATGAATATCTAACAAATCTTCTGATATTTCAAAATTATTAAAACATATGCTATTTTGTAACTAAAACATCATTTTTTTTTAACTATGAAAATACTTTTTTTTTTGTTGAATACTAAATTATCTTATTTACTTTTAACATTTTGATATAATTTTTTGTATTGAATAAAGATATCAATTTATTGACTTTATAACATACCTACCTCCTTAGTTCTTACTTTAGATAAAATTTTCATTTATCGATTCCTTTTGAATTCTAAATCTCTGATGTTTCTAAGTTTACAAAAAGAGTTTGTGTGACAGATAATGGTGACTCAGGAATCAGCCTGCCTCCATGCCAGGAGGCCATTAGGCTGGAATGTTCTCCGGCTAGATCGGATGTGGAATTGGACCGGGTTAGATATAACCTTAAAGATCTTTTCCTTGAGCATGTTTCAGTGCTAGTCTTAAAAGTCGAAGTGCAATCTTCTTTCACTTGCATGTTTACATTGCAGCCTTTATTTACATTTTCTTATACACTTTTGGACTCCTTAACCGATACAATTATCTTTCCCGTTGCTATTTATCCGCTTTCTTGCCGGGTTCGATGATCTTTTCATTTTCGTTTATTATATTTATTTGTTTGACCCAGCAAACTATTTTTTGGTATCCAATTAATATTGTTCTTAACTACTTTATATGATTTTGCAGTTTCTAAATCAAGTGGAATACCTGAAAGGAATTGAAATATATGAGTCAATCATCGAAGCATACACATCCTACACTGAGAACACAAGGAATGCTGCTTCTAGAGACGAGTTGTGAAAATAGTAAACATGGCCAATATCCTATAGCAATCACAGATGCTTCAGCTTCATTGTGGTGTGTAGGGAAGAGGGATTTTCCTCACTTGGTAATCACAACACAGAGAGATGCATAAATGGAGGTCACAATCTCCGATGCCCAGTGTACTTGATTAAATGTAACGTGTATTCCCCTTGCTGAACATTGTTCTAATCCAGATTTTATCATCACCTGAGGGTCAATTCTGATGGCCAATGAGGCAATGTGTTGATTTATTTCTTGATGAATGATGACACGCGTGAGGTTAACCAGGGTAAAATCTGTCTCCTTCTTCCTTGTTTTCTATTCGATTGTGTGTGATTGATCGCTCTAATATTAACAATTTTGCATTCGATTCGCAGGTTCCCAACAGATAAAAAGAGTTACAGCTTTATTAGTTGGTCACTGTCTTATCAGTTCAAAATAACTAGACAACGAGCCCAATCATCTTTTGTTCAAAATAAGATAAGAGTAATTTTCATCTGCACATTTGGTACAATTTCTCTCTCTCGCATAGGTAATTTGGACCTCTTGATTAGGGTACAAGGAAAGCAAGAAAATAAGATAAAAAGTAATTTTCATCTGGACGTTTTGAAGTTTGTTCTAGTCACCTTTTGTTCAAAATAGATTTCTTTTGCAATTGGTTCCCCTTTGGTTCTTAGAAATGAGCAACTATATACAACTTTACAAAAACCGTTGATTTTACAATTTTTTGTGACCAAAATACCCTTGTATTATTTTGAGTTTCTTTCTTTTATTTAACCCAATCATCAAACTAACTCCCTGCAAATAAATGGTAGGGTTTGAAAACAATGGTGAAAAACAATCCGTTCCTCCGCAACTTCTCAAACCAAAGAGGAAGACCAACTGTTTGCTTAAATACACTGTTCACTTAAATTCATCATTTAGCACTTCAAATAAATAAGAAGGAAAAAAACTCACCAAACCTGATAATTGCGAAAGAAGAACTTGTTCTCTGCAGTCAACTTTCTATTCAATGTCAAGGCCCAGAGTTCAAAAACGTCTCTTCCTTTGCTGTTAAATCTCATTTTTATTTCTCATGGATTTTGACAACCAAAAGCGCTCGAGCCTGTACAACACAAAACAAAATGAATTAAAATTTTATCAGAACATATCAAGTTAGGTAAATAGTAATCCTTCAATGTTGCAACCTCTGATAAAAATCTGGTCTTAGAATTGTTATGCCTTGACCCGAATTCTTATACCCGATTTGGAAGATGAACCCACACCGACATATTTTAGTGGGCGAACTGAATGACCCGTTTGGGGAGATTTATGATTGAAGAGGTGGGCTTGGGCCCGACCCGTTTACCTAATTAGAGTCTATAGATATGTATCTTATGTTCGCCTACCACATTACTAAGAGATTTGAGATTTTTCGATTAGAGTTCTTGTAACGCCGTTCTTAGCGATTGGTTGTAAGATCTCATTTTGTCTTTCATTTAAAGGGTGGAAAATCTCTTATTCTTCTCCCGTGAACGTAGTTTACCACATCGGTGTGTGAACCACGTTAAATCCCTATATGTTTTCATTTTTGTTTCTTTTCCGATTCGCTATTTTGCGGTGTTTGTTCTGACAATAATCTCCATAATGACTTAGGCCTCTACCGTCGCCCATAACAGATTCTCTTTCATGGTGATCAGAGCTCTTGCTGCTGAAATTTAGAACTCAACAAAGGATTCAAGAAGAGGATCAAAACCTCTGATCAAGTTGAAAACCAATACTTTAATACCAAAAAATGAAGAGCTAAATCAATGGATTCGAAGTAGATTCTTGGCCTTCCGCCTTAAGTTGCAGAGGTTTGAAGCTTCAAACTTCACTTGCGTTTTTGTGAGGGAATCTTTTGATAAGTTCTTATTTTTTGTTCTTTTCGTAGATTTGTTTGGTAGGTCGAATAAAAGTAAGAACCCTTACCAAAAAATAAGGATAAAGATCAAATAAAAGAAATCAAAACGAAAGAAAGATGTGATTTTGTTTAGTTTGGTAAGTTTTTTTTTTTCCTCGTATTTATTTTGGTAGGTTAAAAAAAAAATGTTTCATACATGTGGGTTCGCTTAGTGGACCACAAACTAATGTTGGGTCCCCTTAGCGTAATACATTACGTGTGGGTCCCAAGTCCCAACTAGACAAACATTGTTAGCCGCCAATAAGTATATTCAAATTTCAAACGGAGAAGGACCAAAATGCCCTCATATTATTTAATACATTGTGTTATTATATATATTAACCATATAATTAACGCTTAATGACCAATTATCTCTTTTTAAAACCATATATTAATTTTCTCCCCCAAAAAAAAAAAAAAAAAACCATATATTAACACAATGTATTAAATAACCTAAGGGGCATTTTGGTCCCATCGCGTTTGGAATTTGAATATACTTAATAACGACAAATACTGTTAGTCTGACTGGGACCCACACATAATATATTACATTAAGGGGACCCAACATTAGTAAAGAAATAAACGAAATCCAAAAGGACACAGAGGTATTTTCATCATAAAATTTATTGAATTAACTGTTAACCAACTGAGTGTTCTTAGTTGGTTATACATAGGGAAATTTGGGGATGGAGATATTACATATGCCGCCGGCAGGGTTGATCCCACGACCTCTCACTTTCGAGAGAAATCAGGTTCCTGGCCATCCGCATAGATTAAAATTATGGTAAAAAGAATCCTTGAATCGGTATATTCCACCTGGCAAGATGTTAGATTTCAATGGGCCCCCCGGGGGAGATATTCACCCTCTGGAGAGGAGCCGAACCCTATGTTTACAGGGTGGATTTACAGGCTGGAGGAATCTGGGTTCCAACATATTTGGCATTGACATGCTGACACGATGACGTAGTTGCGGCTCCTCCTGTTGCAGGTTCCAAGTGAATATCTTCAAGATTCACATTCTTACATGGCACCCCTTGGCTACACTCCAATGTCACCGCCATCGGAGAAGCTGAAGTTCCTGTAATGTGCCTGAAGGACACGTCACTCAACGCAACTTTTGATGGTGCCTGCATTATTAATCCATTTGTCATGTTCCAAAGTGTTTGTTAAAACGCCTCAACGAAGCAAAAAAGTTGCAGCAATGAACGAATTTGGTGGTTTCTAGCTACTAACCTTTTCATCACATTTGGCGTAAGGACAATATGTCTGGTCGATGATGATTGGATTAGTAACACTTTTCATTTCAATGTGTTCAAAGGTCATGTTAGAAGCCGCACTGGCGTCAGGTGAGTTTTGCCATGTCTTGATCCTAATTCCATTCGTTGTTCCACTTAATTTACAATTTTCAACAGTAAGCCCTCTCACATCACCTTCCTTCGGGTATTTCCCCAAGCTTCCAACACTACAAGAAGCAATCATATCAACAAAATTCGTGAATGAATTTGAGGTTTTGTAGCAGGATTTAAGATCAAGATCGATTCATGCACCAACCTGATGCCGTGACCAGGTCCGCAGGTGATACCATTGATGTGGACATTGGAATTGGCTTGTCCGATGGAGATGCAATCATCGCCGGTACCAATTACAGAGTTAGAGATGCTAACACCACTGCTTCGTTCTATGTGGATTCCATCTGTGTTAGGGCTGTCTCCCGGTGCGATGATTGTGATATCGCTCCCTTGGAAGTCTGTGCAGCTGAGCAAAGCAATGTGGAAGAACTTGCTATTTAAAGACTTTATCCCCTTCACTACTGTCTTGGTCATGCTAACAAACTTCACACTCTGCAACAAAATAAGTTACCTTTGTTAATGAAACCCTAACGATAGATTACACAAAACCAGCAAGTAAAATAGTTGAATCCGTATCCACTTACTGTTGGAAGAACTTTACAATTGGTGAGACTTTTAGGGCATTTATTGGCAGGCCATGATACAGCGCCTTGGCCATCAAAAGTCCCACCTCCGGTCAACGTCAATCCGGTCACCCATCCAAACTCGACCCAATCATCCGAATCATACTTGCCCAAATCCGTGATTGCCTTCAAGTCACCCTGTACATATAATCGAAAACCTCATGTTAGGGGACAATCCAATCTGTTTTGAGAAGAAAGAAATGGTTTTTTTGCTATAGAAATACACCTGCATCTGGACAGTAAGGGAACCAGTTTTGCAGGGCCCCTTGAATTTAAGGGGACCAACTAAGAAGCTTCCTTTTGGTATGGAAAGTGTCGCTGAACCTGAAGATTGACATGTTTCTTTCCAAGCCGCCATGAAAGCCTGCAAAATTTAGGCTTCATAATCTCTCTCTACAAACCATAAACAAAAATAATAATAATAATAATAATAATAATAATAATAATAATAATAATAATAATAATAATAATAATAATAATGAGAATTAAGAATTGAGGATTCATTACGTTGGTATCGTCGCTTCGTCCATCTCCTTTAGCGCCATAACGCATAACGTCGAAAGTGCCACCGGAGCCTCCTGGTGCAGCTTCTGTCTTTTTTAGGGGTCGTTGCAACTGCTTTTTCTCCAAGGATTCTTTCTCCATTAACAATCCAGGTAAAAGAAGTTAAGAAAAGCCAGAAGAGAATAGCACCTTGCATAATTCTTCCCTTTTTTATTTGGCTTTTTCTTTTTCTTTTTCCTGGATGGAATTTAATTTGTTTTCAGGATGATCTTTCCCATTTTCCTCTCAACAGGAGATTCGAATTTATATGAAATTCAACATTGTAATACTTGGGTTGGATACCAACGGCCATAACTAACTTCTTCCAAGAATATCTACATTTTTCTGTAGCCACAATCGTCAGCTAAAATATCCACCAGAAATCGGGAATGAACTACCTATTATCCCTCTCTTCCTCCCTTCCTTCTACTTCTGCGGATGTAAGCACTCTACCTTGGTGACATCTTCACAAAGCGAATCAAATGCATAAATTTTTATTTTTAATATTAAAAAGAATCCTTAAATCGCTAAATCAAACAATATATATTTCCTGCATGCATCTTTTACGTTAACAACCTTCTAATGCATGGTTTTTGCTCCAATTAGTCGACTGGAAACTTTTGGTTCTGTTCCGTGCGATTTCTTTTGCATTGGTTTGATCTCTCGAAATCTCTTAGAGCAATGGTTTCAAACTGGAGAGTTCACCTCTTTAAAGAGTGAGCTGGAAGAACAACTTCACTACTCTCAGTGCTCTCTCTCCCGAAAGAAAAAAAAAATGGAGAGAAATTCCATTATGCTCTTCTTCTTATTCCTATCGACAGTAGTTGTTTCGTTACCAGGTGATTCAACGGAGATAATCTCCAGGTTCCAACAATACCTTGCCCTGAATACTATGCTGCTGCACATTTCATTCACTCTCAAGCCAAATCCATCGGCCTTGAATCGCAAACCCTTGATTTGAAACTCTGCAGGGATCGCATCACCCAATGAAAATTATCGTGTTTTCTTTGCGGAGAGATGTCCATGGTGGTTAGTGATCAAAGCCACTGGGGTCAAAACTTTACGATGACGGTGCCATGGAGAACTTATTGAAGAGCATAGAGATTGTGAGGAGGTTCCAAGCTGCCCAACTGGACATGGTGAAGGCAGGTTTGAAGGAAGAAGGCGATGTCATTTCAGTGAACATAGACTTCTTGAAGGCTGGGGCACCATCTCCAACTGTAAGCTAAAGTCTCAAAAAGTAGTGAATTCTTAAAGGTTGAATGAATATATTGATTCCAGACCTAAAACTCATTAGAAGTTTCAAACATAAACTAATAATTCAAATTTGAGCAAAACAGGGGAGCATAGAATGTCAAATTACCCAAAAAAACAACAAAAGAGAAGAATAAGGGGAGGAGAAAATTGTATATAAGCAATAGGAAGGGAGAATGATAGGCCCTAGGATCATGCCAAGTGGCAGAGAAAGAGAGAGAGAGGGGGGGATTAAGGTTGATTATGGGTTATAAATACCGGTAAAATGTGAATAGTGGGGATTATTTATATGAGTGCTAACGGTGTGCTTTGAGGGTGATTGGCAAAATTATAACCAATTTATCATTATTTTATCAAGTAAATAACATTAGTTTTTGTTGAGTATGGCTCATGCTTCTCATTGTGTTGCTGACAGGCACGGGTCCCGCTACCCGGTGAGCGGGCGGAGGTGTGGAGGCAACGCCTCCATAGCCTGTAGAGGGTCCATGTTTTTGTGGGCCTCGAAGTTTGTTTTTAGTTTGGGGCTGGGCCCATGAATAGCGGTGGCTTAGGGTTTCTAAGCTTTTATATACTTACTCTCTTCTAACAGAGCATTGTATGTAGTTGTTTTCATGAATAATATAGTGAAAAAACTAATGTTGGACATAGCCTCACACTGAGGTGAACCAGGGTAAAATCCGTGTCTCCTTCTTCCTTGTTTTCTATTCGATTGTGTGTGATTGATCGCTCTAATATTAACAATTTTGCATTCGATTCGCGGGTTCCTAACAGAGAAAAAGAGTTACAGCTTTATTAGTTGGTCACTGTCTTATCAGTTCAAAATAACTAGACAATGGGCCCAGTCATCTTTTGTTCAAAATAAGATAAAAAGTAATTTTCATCTGCACATTTGGTACAATTTCTCTCTCTCGCATAGGTAATTTGGACCTCTTGATTAGGGTACAAGGAAAGAAAATAAGATAAAAAGTAATTTTCATCTGGACATTTTGAAGTTTGTTCCAGTCACCTTTTGTTCAAAATAGATTTCTTCTGCATTTGGTTCCCCTGTGGTTTTCAGAAATGAGCAACTATATACAACTTTACAAAAACCGTTGATTTCACAATTTTTGTGACCAAAATACCCTTGTATTATTTCGAGTTTCTTTCTTTTATTTAACCCAATCATCAAACTAACTCCCTGCAAATAAATGGTAGGGTTTGAAAACAATGGTGAAAAACCAACCGTTCCTCTGCAACTTCTCAAACCAAAGAGGAAGACCAATTGTTTGCTTAAATCCATTGTTCACTTAAATCCATCATTTATCTCTTCAAATAAATAAGAAGGAAAAAAACTCACCAAACCTGATAATTGCGAAAGAAGAACTTGTTCTCTGCAGTCAACTTTCTATTCAATGTCAAGGCCCAGAGTTCAAAAACGTCTCTTCCTTTGCTGTTAAATCTCATTTTTATTCCTCATGGATTTTGACAACCAAAAGCGCTCGAGCATGTACAACACAAAACAAAATGAATTAAAATTTTATCAGAACATATCAAGTTAGGTAAATAGTAATTCTTCAATGTTGCAACCTCTGATAAAAATCTGGTCTTAGAATTGTTATGCCTTGACCCGAATTCTTATACCCGATTTGGAAGATGAACCCACACCGACATATTTTAGTGGGCGAACTGAATGACCCGTTTGGGGAGATTTATGATTGAAGAGGTGGGCTTGGGCCCGACCCGTTTACCTGATTAGAGTCTATAGATATGTATCTTATGTTCGCCTACCACATTACTGAGAGATTTGAGATTTTTCGATTAGAGTTCTTGTAACGCCGTTCTTAGCGATTGGTTGTAAGATCTCATTTTGTCTTTCATTTACAAGGTGGAAAATCTCTTATTCTTCTCCCGTGGACGTAGTTTACCACATCGGTGTGTGAACCACGTTAAATCCCTATATGTTTTCATTTTTGTTTCTTTTCCGATTCGCTATTTTGCGGTGTTTGTTCTGACAATAATCTCCATAATGACTTAGGCCTCTACCGTCGCCCATAACAGATTCTCTTTCATGGTGATCAGAGCTCTTGTTGCTGAAATTTAGAACTCAACAAAGGATTCAAGAAGAGGATCAAAACCTCTGATCAAGTTGAAAACCAATACTTTAATACCAAAAAATGAAGAGCTAAATCAATGGATTCGAAGTAGATTCTTGGCCTTCCGCCTTAAGTTGCAGAGGTTTGAAGCTTCAAACTTCACTTGCGTTTTTGTGAGGGAATCTTTTGATAAGTTCTTATTTTTTGTTCTTTTCGTAGATTTGTTTGGTAGGTCGAATAAAAGTAAGAACCCTTACCAAAAAATAAGGATAAAGATCAAATAAAAGAAATCAAAACGAAAGAAAGATGTGATTTTGTTTAGTTTGGTAAGTTTTTTTTTTTCCTCGTATTTATTTTGGTAGGTTAAAAAAAAATGTTTCATACATGTGGGTTCGCTTAGTGGACCACAAACTAATGTTGGGTCCCCTTAGCGTAATACATTACGTGTGGGTCCCAAGTCCCAACTAGACAAACATTGTTAGCCGCCAATAAGTATATTCAAATTTCAAACGGAGAAGGACCAAAATGCCCTCATATTATTTAATACATTGTATTATTATATATATTAACCATATAATTAACGCTTAATGACCAATTATCTCTTTTTAAAACCATATATTAATTTTCTCCCCCAAAAAAAAAAAAAAAAACCATATATTAACACAATGTATTAAATAACCTAAGGGGCATTTTGGTCCCGTCGCGTTTGAAATTTGAATATACTTAATAACGACAAATACTGTTAGTCTGACTGGGACCCACACATAATATATTACATTAAGGGGACCCAACATTAGTAAAGAAATAAACGAAATCCAAAAGGACACAAAGGTATTTTCATCATAAAATTTATTGAATTAACTGTTAACCAACTGAGTGTTCTTAGTTGGTTATACATAGGGAAATTTGGGGATGGAGATATTACATATGCCGCCGGCAGGGTTGATCCCACGACCTCTCACTTTCGAGAGAAATCAGGTTCCTGGCCATCCGCATAGATTAAAATTATGGTAAAAAGAATCCTTGAATCGGTATATTCCACCTGGCAAGATGTTAGATTTCAATGGGCCCCCCGGGGGAGATATTCACCCTCTGGAGAGGAGCCGAACCCTATGTTTACAGGGTGGATTTACAGGCTGGAGGAATCTGGGTTCCAACATATTTGGCATTGACATGCTGACACGATGACGTAGTTGCGGCTCCTCCTGTTGCAGGTTCCAAGTGAATATCTTCAAGATTCACATTCTTACATGGCACCCCTTGGCTACACTCCAATGTCACCGCCACTGGAGAAGCTGAAGTTCCTGTAATGTGCCTGAAGGACACGTCACTCAACGCAACTTTTGATGGTGCCTGCATTATTAATCCATTTGTCATGTTCCAAAGTGTTTGTTAAAACGCCTCAACGAAGCAAAAAAGTTGCAGCAATGAACGAATTTGGTGGTTTCTAGCTACTAACCTTTTCATCACATTTGGCGTAAGGACAATATGTCTGGTCGATGATGATTGGATTAGTAACACTTTTCATTTCAATGTGTTCAAAGGTCATGTTAGAAGCCGCACTGGCGTCAGGTGAGTTTTGCCATGTCTTGATCCTAATTCCATTCGTTGTTCCACTTAATTTACAATTTTCAACAGTAAGCCCTCTCACATCACCTTCCTTCGGGTATTTCCCCAAGCTTCCAACACTACAAGAAGCAATCATATCAACAAAATTCGTGAATGAATTTGAGGTTTTGTAGCAGGATTTAAGATCAAGATCGATTCATGCACCAACCTGATGCCGTGACCAGGTCCGCAGGTGATACCATTGATGTGGACATTGGAATTGGCTTGTCCGATGGAGATGCAATCATCGCCGGTACCAATTACAGAGTTAGAGATGCTAACACCATCGCTTCGTTCTATGTGGATTCCATCCGTGTTAGGGCTGTCTCCTGGTGCGATGATTGTGATATCGCTCCCTTGGAAGTCTGTGCAGCTGAGCAAAGCAATGTGGAAGAACTTGCTATTTAAAGACTTTATCCCCTTCACTACTGTCTTGGTCATGCTAACAAACTTCACACTCTGCAACAAAATAAGTTACCTTTGTTAATGAAACCCTAACGATAGATTACACAAAACCAGCAAGTAAAATAGTTGAATCCGTATCCACTTACTGTTGGAAGAACTTTACAATTGGTGAGACTTTTAGGGCATTTATTGGCAGGCCATGATACAGCGCCTTGGCCATCAAAAGTCCCACCTCCGGTCAACGTCAATCCGGTCACCCATCCAAACTCGACCCAATCATCCGAATCATACTTGCCCAAATCCGTGATTGCCTTCAAGTCACCCTGTACATATAATCGAAAACCTCATGTTAGGGGACAATCCAATCTGTTTTGAGAAGAAAGAAATGGTTTTTTTGCTATAGAAATACACTTGCATCTGGACAGTAAGGGAACCAGTTTTGCAGGGCCCCTTGAATTTAAGGGGACCAACTAAGAAGCTTCCTTTTGGTATGGAAAGTGTCGCTGAACCTGAAGATTGACATGTTTCTTTCCAAGCCGCCATGAAAGCCTGCAAAATTTAGGCTTCATAATCTCTCTCTACAAACCATAAACAAAAATAATAATAATAATAATAATAATAATAATAATAATAATAATAATAATAATAATAATAATAATAATAATAATAATAATAATAATAATAATAAGAATGAGAATTAAGAATTGAGGATTCATTACGTTGGTATCGTCGCTTCGTCCATCTCCTTTAGCGCCATAACGCATAACGTCGAAAGTGCCACCGGAGCCTCCTGGTGCAGCTGCTGTCTTTTTAGGGGTCGTTGCAACTGCTTTTTCTCCAAGGATTCTTTCTCCATTAACAATCCAGGTAAAAGAAGTTAAGAAAAGCCAGAAGAGAATAGCACCTTGCATAATTCTTCCCTTTTTTATTTGGCTTTTTCTTTTTCTTTTTCCTGGATGGAATTTAATTTGTTTTCAGGATGATCTTTCCCATTTTCCTCTCAACAGGAGATTCGAATTTATATGAAATTCAACATTGTAATACTTGGGTTGGATACCAACGGCCATAACTAACTTCTTCCAAGAATATCTACATTTTTCTGTAGCCACAATCGTCAGCTAAAATATCCACCAGAAATCGGGAATGAACTACCTATTATCCCTCTCTTCCTCCCTTCCTTCTACTTCTGCGGATGTAAGCACTCTACCTTGGTGACATCTTCACAAAGCGAATCAAATGCATAAATTTTTATTTTTAATATTAAAAAGAATCCTTAAATCGCTAAATCAAACAATATATATTTCCTACATGCATCTTTTACGTTAACAACCTTCTAATGCATGGTTTTTGCTCCAATTAGTCGACTGGAAACTTTTGGTTCTGTTCCGTGCGATTTCTTTTGCATTGGTTTGATCTCTCGAAATCTCTTAGAGCAATGGTTTCAAACTGGAGAGTTCACCTCTTTAAAGAGTGAGCCGGAAGAACAACTTCACTACTCTCAGTGCTCTCTCTCCTGAAAGAAAAAAAAATGGAGAGAAATTCCATTATGCTCTTCTTCTTATTCGTATCGACAGTAGTTGTTTCATTACCAGGTGATTCAACGGAGATAATCTCCAGGTTCCAACAATACCTTGCCCTGAATACTATGCTGCTGCACATTTCATTCACTCTCAAGCCAAATCCATCGGCCTTGAATCGCAAACCCTTGATTTGAAACTCTGCAGGGATTGCATAACCCAATGAAAACTTCTTAACTACCTTCAACTTGAGTATTGCATTTACTACTGTCGTAGATGTTTTATTGCACTCAGCCTCAACCCATATTTATAAAGCCAGGAGAGAAGGGAAAGAGCAAATAATTTTAGCTACACAGTAAAGAAACTCTGGGCCAGAGGCTATTACAGAAAGTCAGATTACACAAGTTAGTTGAGAAATCAAACAAAAGGGAAATTAATTTATGTTGGTTGAGCTAAAAAACCATATGCATGTATATCTTTTCCATTGCCAGGTTGATAGATGTTGTTTAATGATGCTCAAAATGTAACGCCCAGATTAAGTTTTCAATCACTTTCTTTTGCTACCATTACCCATGGGACAAGAACCTGCAGATCGATACCGGAAAAAGTATCTTGAATGAAATTCCAATTCAATGGTAACATGAGAGAATTGACAAGTGGATTATGGAATCTGACTTGTTGGTGAAGTCCGTTAAGAATTCAACATCTTGAATGAAATTCCAATTCAATGGTAACATGAGAGAATTGACAAGTGGATTTTGGAATCTGACTTGTTGGTGAAGTCCCTAAAGAATTCAACGGATGATCTTCCAATGTTTTTTCTTGGTAGATGGAGAGATGCATATCCAAAGTCCAATTATAACGTGGAAACCATGTTAAGTGCCAGAAGATTTTCTTTTTTTGGTGGTACAAAAAGTCCGGGGATAGGGATAATATTATGCCTCAGCAGAGTCAAATCCACGACATCTTCACTAAGAGGTGTTGGTTTCAACCACTAGAACAGCTCTGCGTTGGCCAGGAAGAGTGTTTTAAGTACAATTGTTTGTGCATGTCTTTTCATAGTCTAAAAATGCAATAGAAGGTGTAAGGGCAATTTCGATTCCCTCCATCCAGTGCCTTTGTGCTTCCATGCGTCCAATCATTAAATGGATGACGTGTGGATAGATTTAATCACAATCATCGGATCTGAAGGCATGCTTCAAAAGTGAACTTAAGTTATGACCTAAATGCCGATGGGTGCTATTTAAATCCATCACACGTCCAAGGCACGAAAGGGCTGGACAGAAAAAATCTTGATCGGTGTAAGGAGAGTATCATTATCCACCCAACGAGTGATGGATTCTAACTCATCTTTCCATTGCTAGATTAATAGATTTTGTTTTCACCAAAGTAGGGTTGTTCGGTTGGTAAGACTAATACTTCTTAGTAAATAGGTCGTGAGTTCAACTATCACTCATGATATAATATATCCCATCCCCTATATACCAAAAAATAGATTTTGCTTTCTGAAGGGCAACACGTACTGCATGCTTAGGTTATAGTTTCCAATTGCTTTCCCTGAATACAGGAAACTCAGCCCCCCGTTCTTTTAACTGGTCCAAGAACACACACAAGTACCAGAAGAATATCCTAAGCCAGATTCTAATTATTTGGTGGTGAGCCATATCAGAAATCAAAGACAAATCATCAGTGGACTATCGGACCTGAAATGTTGGTGAGATTTGTAAAGAAAGATGTATATGTGAGAGAAGAACTCTCTTTAGTAGGTGTGGAACCCTCCATCTGAAGAGGATCATTTGGCTCCTTATTTTATTTTGTTCTTTTTGTTTTTCATTACTAGTTTTGTCGGTGCATAATGCGTATAAACCCCACATTTTGGTTTCTTGAAATATTATCCTGAGGATGATCAATGATGGAGGTCAAACTTATTTGTCCTATATAAGTAGATGGTAAGAAAATTCATATTATTTATTTCATTTATTTTCTAAAGATAGATTCGAAAGTCTTAGTAACCTTATTAAACCATTTGTAGATGATAATAAGAGTTTCTGGCATAGTGGCAGTAGCTTCTTATATAAAAGTAGTAAAACCAAAGAGGTCTTAGTTTCGAACATATATGTCCATCCACACTTTCTCCGATCCATCCCTCTGCTCCATCCTCTAAGCCTACAGACCCTTCAGTTTGTGTGACGAATTTATGATAACCAAAAAAGAGAGATGACATACATTATTTTCGACCATTCTAACAAGGGAAATTTTCTTTTTGCTGGTAAAGCAATACACTTTTGGTGAGCATAATTGGTCATATTAAATCTTAATCTAAAAGTCTCGGCCAATTTTAGCAACTTCTTGAAAAATAACCATTTCACTCAATATGGCTCAAAACACCTTTTGTGAACTTAATTGATCATGCTGAACCTATATAATTGCTTTTGGAAAATGAAATTTTTTTGTCATTAGTGTTTTCTCAATTGTTGCATCAATTTTCTTAAATGTTGGACTTCATCGACCTATAGAAAGAAAATATATGTCAAAATGCTCGCAACAATTCTTGGTGCATCACAATCCATTATATACGAATTTAAACTATTAACACTTGAATGTGAACCCTTGAAATGAAATATTTATTTAAGAATCGACTATCACTGATTCTACATTTAAATTGTCTACTCATGTGTGAACTTTGTGGCAATTGTGTGGGTTTCACTAGCATATTTTTCTTTGTTGTGAATGGACCAAGATTTATCAAAAAAAAGAATGGACCAAGAACATCTAGGTAGCAAGCTCTCCTAGGTTTGAGAATAGAAGGATTCACCCAACAATCCATCATGGATCTATGCCACTCTTTTATTTCAGAAGATGTGTCTTTATATGAGACATGTCAACGGTGGTTGTTGTTTGTCTTCATAATAACATGCTATTATGGATGGAGTAAACGTAACATTGTAACAATAAAGTTTTAAGTAAACAACCCCCAAACACCACACGTATTTTAAATAATATATCTACTTGGATTAAAAATCTAAGTCTCAAACCAAAGGTTCCATTAGATGCCATAGATTACAAGACTAAATTAAGGACTAGAAAAAGCCCAATCACCTGTTTGTTTTTGTTAGAAAGGAAAATATGACTAACTTGTTTCACTCACCAATTCTAATGTGTACAGAAGTATATAACTCACAATTAAACAACACTAGATGGATGGAGTGCGGGACTTTGTTGGAAGAGCCAGATAAAGTACGTCAACACAAGAGGATTAAAGAATAGAGATGCCATTGAGGGACTAATTTTTGGACTTCATGTTAGAAAAGATCAAACCCGGCTTTCAAATATCCAACTCACCGAGATTTACTACAATCGGAAGACGTGTTTGATCTACTCCTAATTCTGAAACACAAACAATGGCCACTAACATTTGTCTCATTTTTGATAGAATTAACTATTTGTATTAGGGACAAAAAAAATGAGTCCATTCATCTCCCCCGCAGTCAACCATGTTTCACCTTTTTAGCATTTAACTCCACAGTAGAACATTAGCATGGATGGAATGTATTGGATATCACTAAGCTACGTAATAGTTCTTCTAAGTTATATATATTCTACCTTTTCTCATAAAAAATTTAAAAAATAAAAATAATCCTATGCACTCACATGGGCTACTATTGGTATGAGGTTCACATAGAGGACTACCCCACCACCATAGAGGTGGAACTCCAAGTTTGGATCTCCTCTCTGTTATGGGAGAATAATTTGCTCTCCTAATGGTTTTAAACCCCACACTAAGAGGTGGGGCCTACTTATAAATATTTTTACAAAAATAAAGTAAAAATTTCAGTAAGTCTCATGTGGACCCCATTCCTACTATGTGATTTAAAACTATCGAGGAAGCACGTTGTTCTCCCTTGCCGGGAGCTGATCCAAACTCTGGATCTCCTTTCTAAATATGTGACGCAGACACTCCTCTAACCCTATAAGTAGAGGATACTGACTCCCACTAATATGGCCTATGGGCAGCCAACACCTACGTGGGCAAGGCTGATGCCTAGATTGCACGTGGGCCTTGGCTCATCATGCCAACAATCCTGCCACCACCCATTAGGAGGGATTTTTATTTGCGGCTTGCAGCTGCCAACGGTCGAGATTCGACCACTTCATCCATTTGATATTTAACAGTTCAGAATGGTGGACACTCCATAAACAAACCAATACATGTAATGTGTACACTAAGCAATACATTGTGCATTGTTTCAATCGTAATCAACTTCCTTAAGGTTTGGGATAAGAACCAAGGAGATTCAAATTATTCATGAGTCTAGGTCGGACTCTACAACCACTATGCAGCTAATTTCTTGAGATCTATAAATACTCATCCCTTCACCATGAACAAGGATGCACTCATTGGTTAATCCCTAGCATTTTGAACTCTACAACCTGTGTTGTTTTCTTCTAAAGTTGTGTGCTTCCACTGACTTTATCATCGGAAACTTTACTCGACCAATCAGGTCGAGCACATGTTTTGCAAGTCAGTTCGCTTGCAGACCCAATAGGTTTTTGGAGCAATAGGTCAAAAGCTAATTCGATGTAGATATGTTATATCTTCATACAATTGATTAATTATCTTATTTTGAAAATCACATTGTTGGATATCTTTTCGGATTTTTATAATTTATAAGTTAAGATAATGGAATTATTCATTCTAGATTTTTTTTATTAAAATGATGAAAAGAAGGAGAACACCAATAGTAAAAAATTAAAGAAAATTAAACTAGTAAGAATAGAAGAATGGGGAGAGTTACTACATTTTTAGTTCTCAAACATAACATTCATTAGTAAAATGAATAGATGTTAATGGATAGTTAAAAATCCGTATTCGGTTTGCATTTTATATCCATTTCACTAGAATAATCTACATTAAAAATATATCCATTTGCAATCGACCATTGCTAGCCACTGCTAACCACAAATGGACTTCTAACCTTGTATTTTCCATTGGTCCAAGTAATGGACCCAAATGCATCCTTTTTTAATGGAGACGAAGAAGCCAATGAGAAGATAACCTGGTAGCTCAGCTTCTTAGCTCCCTTCATGAATTGCAATTTGTTAGGAACTACCTTCACATCCATTCCTAGTGGTGTCCTGATGTTTGCAACATAAGTTGTGTTCTCATCAGGACCAACATTTGTGACCCTTCTTGTCACTTTCTTGCTCTCTTTCCCGCCGAGTTTGGAGATGGCAATTGATGGGTAGTTGAGATTGGAGATCAAATCTATGGTCGAATTCTTTGGGCAATCAAAACCATCAGGTATCACAGATGCAATAGTCTTGATTGTAGAAAGTTTGTACCCATAATTACACAAGAAATGTAAGTAGTCTTCTATATCAGTCTCATAAACAAGCCCTGGTTGCAATGCTCTAGATGGGATCATCTCTCCTGCACCAACATCGTAAGGTGTGCCCACTAAACCTGAGTCTGTTGTAATTGGTCCATTTGCGTTGTTTGATTGAGAAGCTTTGCATCAAGTTGTACAATGTCCAAGTCAGTAATAGTTATAGCAAATTGATTTGTCCAATATTAGACTCGAAATTGTATAGATCCAAACCTGTTGTCATGATGGCAGATTTGATAGCAGAGGGATTCCATGTGGGGTTTTGAGACCTGATAGAGGCCACAATGCCTGAGACATGTGGGCATGCCATGGAAGTCCCTGAGGCAAGATAGAATTGGGATGGCTTCTGCCCTTTTGGGACTCCTGAAGTATCATTGTTTTTAATCCATGCTGCAAGAATGTTTACACCAGGTGCAGCAATATCTGGCTGCAGACAAATTTGAGTACCTACTTAGCCATCATTTCCAGAACACTGTAGATATCTGTGTGTGTGTGTGTGTGTGTGTGTGTGTGTGTGTGTGTGTGTGTGTGTGTGTGTGTGTGTGTGTGTGTGTGTGTGAGAGAGAGAGAGAGAGAGAGAGAGAGAGAGAGAGAGAGAGAGAGCTTGCCTTCATAATGTTTGGGATCGCAGAAGGGCCTCGAGATGAAAAGTACGCAATAATTGGTGCAGGCTTATAGTTGGTCACAGTCACTGTTGAAAGAATGGTTGCAACTGGGTTTCTAAATTAACCAAAAATGGCATCAATATGATAATCAATATATAAAAAACTGAAACTACGAAACACTTGATTGGTTCCATGTTCTACCTGGTTGAGTTAATGTAGGAGAGGATATCATTGAAGTCCTTGGAAGTGACAATAGTCATGGGCAAAGAAGCCGAAATAAGAGTTTCGAATTGTAAGTCGTCAACCAGAACTATGCCAAGTCCCCCTAAGCTTTTTACTTCATCAATTTTATCTGTTTTGGAATATGCTCCATCTAAATTTTCACATAGGACAATCTTACCCTTGACCTTAGTTCCATCCAATGCACTTGGGTTGCAGTTCCTGAAAAATTGTGGAGAGAGCAAAAAAGATATAACCCGTGAGAAATGGAAAACTCTAGAGAGCTAGAGAGGAAAGATTACCGCAGATTTTAACTACCTCGAATCACTGTCTGTGCTTGATTTCGATTTCGCTGACAATCCATAGATGAAGGGATACGCAGGAGACTTTTGGAGAGTAGAAAAATTTATGCCTGCACCCTATAAAAGTGAAGCAGAACATGACACTAGGGTTCAACTAGAATTTGAAAACTTTCGTCCACTAACTCTTCTTGTTCTTGTCCTTTTTTTCTTTTTTTCTTGGAGGTCTACTACAACTTTGTTTCACGCCCAGCTAAATGGGGGTCTAAATCAGTGCCTACTAGAAGCATAAGATGCTTTATAACCAAAAAATAAGGGGCTCACAAGAGACATAATGCGATCCCACTTTAAAAAAAAATTACAATTTTTTTCATATGGGTTCTCCTAATTTTGTGGTCATTAATAGTCAATATAAAAGTAATCTAGACTTAACTAAATATATAAAGATCTTCTATGCCCAATCTGTTCATCAGATCAGCTTTTTACACTTACATGAATGTAAGTTCTACGTTACACAATCTCACATGAACAGACCGGACCATCTCATGTGAGCGTTGGAAAAATGTCGACCGGGCACACTCGGTTGAGAGGACCTAAACTTAGGTAAATGAGGCTTAGGAACAGTGAGAGAATTTTGCAAAAAAAAAAGTTAAAATTAGAGAATTGAGGTATGTCGATGTGACATTTACCTTTATTATTATTTTTTTGGCAATAGATGTCACATTTACGTTGATCACCTTGTTACTACCCAAGATGCAATCGGATTCAAATTTTCTATCAATGGTACTTGCAGCAACGGTCAGGATCCATGGAGCACCATTGACTACCGTAAATGAATCCGGCCCATCGTTCCCAGCTGAGCAAACTACTGTGATCCCTTTCTCCACTGCATGGAAAGCCCCAATTGCGAGTGGATCGTTACTCAAAGCCGGCCTCAGAAATGATGATGCACCCAGCGACACAGATAGCACGTCAACTCCGTCACGTATAGCATCATCAAACCCCGCTAGGATTGAAGATCCAAAGCAGCCGCGGGATGAGCATACACTGTAGACGGCTATCCTCGAATTTGAGGACCCACCTATTGCTGTTCCCTCTGCTACACCATAATAAGATGCATTGGCAACTGAACTCCCAGCTGCCGTCGATGCCGTGTGGGTCCCATGCCCTACTGTATCTCTTGCCGATTGTGAATCATTGTAGTATCTTGCGCCTATGAGCTTCCTATCCCGTCAATTTTTGAACAGTTAGATTGGAATCAATAACGTTAGTATCAAAATCCACACTATGGTTACCTGTTGCAGTTAGAAGCTTTGAAGTCTTTGGCTTCCATGCATGTTCCCTTCCACCGGGCTGGAATCGGTCCCATATCCTTATCTTGGAAACTCACCGACTCGGGCCATATTCCTGATTCATTGAGTTTAGGTTAATTGAAGTAATAAGCCGACCCAATAATCTTGTTAATCTAATGTACTATTCTGTAGATTAATCAACCTGTATCAAGGAGGCCTATGATGGTGTCGGACCCCCTAGTAACCGAGTCAGAATCAGGAGTTGAATCTGTTACAAGACCGGTTTCATATTTCAAGAAGTCCCATGATCGAGTGGTGTGGAGCTTTAAGATGGGATCCACGAATACTGAAACGACTCCAGGCTTTCCAGCAATTATGCGAGCTTGATCAGCCGTTAAACGGGCCGTGAATCCTGAGAATCCGTGTTTGTAACTATGAAGAAGTGATCCTTCTATGGCTTCTTTCCTGGTAAAAAGACAAACAGTTAATTTATCCTGAAACATTCATGAATGTTAATTTTGTGAGTAGAGAGCGAGTAATTAATGAATAACCTTTTCAGAACCGAAGCTAGAAGTCGAGCTTGATCAACTGGTATTGAACCCTGAGAAGAAGAAGAAGAAGAAGAAGTAGCAGCTCCCATGTAAACGATATAGGTGTTAGTAGCTGTTGTCCCATCTGCGTTCACTCCGGATGAAAAGAGAAGAAAAATAAACAATGAAAAGAGTAGATAGCAGAAGGAAGCTGAGCCTATTTCCATCTTTACCAGCTACTGATCTTGGATGTTCAGTGCTGTAAGTTGAAGCCTGTGAATAATATTTATAGGAGTAAGTATTGCTTAGGGTATTTCTCCAAGTGGTGGAAGCCAGGTGATGGAAAGCAGTGAGCAGGGCTGCAACAGAGTCGGGCTGGGCAGGGATTTTGCAATCTCAAGCGCAGCCCTATGTATTATAATCTAAGCCCATTCTTGCCCTGAACTTAATTTATGACCAAGGATTATTGTCCCCGACCCTAATTCCTACAAGGCCAAGCTAAGTCCATTCCTGCCCTAATTGGCCCTGTCCCTAGCCGTGATTGACCTTATCCTTGGCCCTAGCCCTGATTGGCCCCATACTTGGCCTTGTCCCTAGTCCTGGCCCTGATTGGCCCTATCATTGTCATTGATCCTAATTCATTGAGATCAAACATTATGGTCAAAATTAGGGTCAGGATCAAAGCCAAAATCAAGGCTAGGGTCAAGGCAAAAAATCATGAACGGATCGGGACAAGCCCGACAGGCCAAAGAGTAATCCTAGCCTCCCAGGCCTACCCTGGGTCCTAATCAGGACCAGAATATTTTGGCCCTAATCCGCCCTCAGGGCCAAAATCTTGACCCGAAGCCATATTCGGGCTTAGGGCGGGTCAAGGTTGTCAGGGCCAAACTTGCACCCCTAGTAGTGAGTGAGCACATAGCTGGCCAGGCTGCTGGGTGGGTTCATGCACAAGCGCACCGTGCTTACCCACCACAGAGGCACTTGCAAAGTGCACCCTCACTATCAGATATAGTTTTGGAGATTTAGTGGGAGATGGTGACTTGAAACTGATGGTGATTTGAATAACCTTTCACAGACCTCCGTAGGTTTCAGAAAGGAAAAGAAGGCACGAACCAGAAAATGAATATCTATAGGCATCAGTGCGCTATGCACTTGTTCAGCTACGAACCAAATTGGAAGTAGTCTTCCATTACCACAAGTCAAGAATTCAGTTCATTTTAAGCCATATAATTTGCCTGTTTGTTTACTCGGAAAGGGATTGGTTTTCAAAATAAAATACTACCCGTAAACGGGATTTCCCCACATGCTTGAAGTTTATCTTGATTGGTTTTCCATTTTAGAATGATTAGGAAAATAACCTTTTGAACTTCTAAAGAGAGAGAGAGAAGGATCTGACAATGGATTGACTGCTGTGAAGATATAAGAGGAATTGGATGATTTCTTGCCCGCACTGAAATTCTTTGGGGTCATGGGGAGAACCGATTTAGGATAAATTGAGAACAGAATTCTGGTGTTGGAGCACATTTCTGGAAGATGGGATTTCGCTTTTAGCTGAAACTTCGAAACATTCCAATTTCGGCTTATGATCCAACAATTAATTTCGTTCACTCATAGAAGCTAACATGCACTTTGCCAACCTTCTTTATCAAATGAAGCAAATTGTAACATCGATCATCTGGAAGGTAATGCCATGACAACTTCTTCAAGTATTTTATCTGGAGTTCAACAGGTGAAACCGAATACTAGGGTGTCAATCGGTTGGATCAAACTGGTTTTGATGGGGATTTGTTAGGGACTCTTAGTCATTATATTTTACTATATGGGTACTTTGGGTAATTGACTGCAAACCATCCAATAATGAGAACAGTTGACATTAATAACACTACGTTTAGGGTAAAATTATTGCAGAGTTGGTTGTGAATACCCTTATGAAAATGTAATTCTAAGGGAAGATCAAAGTTTGATTAGGAACTGAAGCATCTATCCTTTTCTCAGAAAATTTCAGTTTATAGCTGCAAATTTTGTTTGGGGTTGAGCATACATGAGGGATCTGTCTGACCGAACAAAGGTGGTGCAAATTTTATAGCTGCATAGTTTTGTTTTGTGCTTTTGGGGTTTGATCATAGTTATGTATTGTGCCCCCTTGTTCTTTTCTTGGCCTTTCTTTGGCTGGGATTGTTTGTGATTGCCTTCCAAAGAACTGCTTGTTAATTCTAGAAAATAATCAGAAACTCTACATTTACTGCAGTGGTTAGCTACCAATTGAATTGAAAATGCTTCAAACCATGGGTTCCCTTGGACTTTTTTTGGGTGGATGGTTTTGGGCAATGGTGGCTGAAGGAAGAAAATGGGTGAAGGGGGAATTGGGTTTACATGGGATATAATTGTAATTTTAAGTTTAGAGTTCTACTTTGAAAATAAGGTTTAAATTACATGCATTTGAGTCATTTGAACACATAAGGCTAATTTGGTTATACAATGAATTTAAATTGAATTTTTGTAACAGTTTCAAACGGATTTTGATGGAACATGAACCCAATTTTTATCAACTCCAGTCCTGACACGCTCAAGTTCCATCTAGTGCACCGTTGGATACTTGACACGTGTTTCATTCTAATCCTAAACTCAGTATTTTTCTAATCCTTAATATTGGTTTGATCAATCTGGCTTATTCTCTCTCCTCACTTGATTATCCTCTGCTTCACCATTTCCATCTTCGGCTCCAGCAGCACCAAACTCAGCACCATCACCTATTATTGCATCTCCCACCCTCTCTAGCCATCAAACTCATCCCTTCATCTCTCACTATATATGTTACACTAGCATCGTTTTAAAATCCCTCCTATTACCATTCTTCCAAGATCCCATCTCTATTAAGACCTCATCTCTATTGTAATCCTATCTCTACTACGACTCAAATCCTTGTTTATTAAAATTTATTCTTTGGTTTACGAAACCCTTGCTTCCCTTTCCATGGTGATCGGAGCTTACATGAACTAGGATTTGAGAGTTCAAAAGAGAAATGGAATTGAAAACCCAAATTGCACTCAAAAAAATAAAGGGAGTTAGAAGATGGATCAATTGAGAATGCGGTCATTTTTTGTTGGTAAAAGCAAATGATATCAAGAGAGAGAAACCATGTAGAAATAATGCAATTTTGTTTCAGTGTTGCGCATTTAATGTGCAACACTGAGCTACGAACGCTCCAGATGAAGCCATGTCACTAAAATGAATTCGGGTCCTTGATTAACACCATGTGGTATTTTTCTTGTTTAAGTGGAGTAAAACCGATAGACCAGTTCGGCTCAATGAAGGAAACCACGCAGTTCAAGGCTAGACTTAGGAGAAGGTGAAGAAAAAGAAGAAGCAGCAGATCCGTTACTATTCGTCAATGTCTCGCTTAACTCAGAAGTTCTCTTGTTTTGAAAACACCTTTACTTCTTGTTGTGTACTAACCAAGTGATCCTAGCATAGAGCGACGGATTGAAGCAGGATGGTCAAAATCGCCTGGAAAGAACATGAAACAGAGAGGCAAGAGCAAGGGCGGACCCAGGATGGAATATTGGGGGGGGGGGGCGAAGAATGAAAGTCAAATAACCTTCCGGTTGAAGAAGCACTAACGTTTTTTCCACATATATTTTGTGGGACCCACATATATTTGAAAAAATGGTAAATTATTGATAATGATTTTTTTTTTTTTTGACAAAATATAGGTAAAATTAAAGCAACAATATAAAAAATATATATACACATGACTTCAACCCTAAAAAGCTAGATGCAAGACAAATTTCCTTTGGTAAGAGATGTAAACCAAATTTTTCATTTTTTTTTAGGTAAGAGATACAAACCAATGATAGTTAGTTAATAAACATTTTATTCACAATACAAAATCAAATAACAAAAACTGCAGAAGAAATAAAAAAACATATAATATAAAATCAAATAAAAAATTAACAAAAAAAAAAAAAAAAAGGAGAAACGATAAATACATTGAGAAATAGAAAGAGTATTTAATTGTAGAATAGATCTTTTTTTAAATTTTCTTAACCCACGCTTATAGAAAGGGAAGATATTAAATAGGAAGAAAAGAGGAGAATAAATAGGGATTAAAGAGTTAGCTTCTAATTAGGAATGACATTTTGATTTTTGAAAACCTAATATGATTTTTTTTCAAAAATTTCCTTTCACCACGTTTATAGAAACAGAAGAGAAAAAATAGGAAGAAAAGATGAGAGAAAAGAGACGGGAGAATAAATAGGGATTGAGGAATTAGTTTTTAATCAGGAATGACATTTATAACCATCATTTTACCTTTAAAGATTGTTCTTAATATTGGGGGGCCAAACAGCAACATTTCACATGTCGAAAGAAAAAAAACTGGCAAAATTAAGGAAATTAAGAGAATTTATATAAAAATTTAAAAAATCCGGGGGCCACCCCTGGCCCCTTCATAGGTCTGCCCCTGGGCAAGAGACCTATGGAACTGGAACTTTATGGGAAAACAATGGAGAAGGAGACAAAAGAGGAGGAACTTCCTCTGCACCTCCTCCTCATACTCCCTTTTTCTTACAAATCAAACAGAAGAAGACGGATCTCTCATGTAGTACTTGCAGAAAGCGGAAATCATAATTTATAAGCTTTTTTTTTATTTGCAGAAGATCGAGTATGGAAAGACAGGACTAAGTCCAATATCCAGTATTAGGCTGCAAATCGCCAACAAAAGTTGGGCAAAACCTGATAATTTAAACCATGAAAACCAATCTTCAGTCTTTCCCAAAGTAAGGCTGCGTTATTGAAAAGGTGGAGCGGAGGTTGCAGAAGCAATTAGATGGCTTGTCCTTTCTCTCTGTCTCTCTCTGTGGGTGTGTCTTTATGGCATGAGACAATGAAAGGAAATAGCTGCCTAAGTCGAGCAAGTTCAAGGTGGGTTTAGGGTTCTAGCAGCAGCTTCAGGGAAGAGTGAGAGAGTGAGACAGATAGGAGCGAGAGGTAAGGGAGAGACAAGAGCAATCGACCGGTCCAACATGTTTGGTTTTTCTTCGTTGAGTCGAACCGGTTTTACTTTACTTAAAACAAACAAAATATCACATGGTGTCCATCAAGGGCCAGAATTAATTTCGGTAACGTGGCTTTATCTGGAGCATTCGCAGCTCAGTGTTGCGCATTAAATACTGAAGCAACACCTTTCAAAATGTTGCCATTTCAAGTTTCAATGGTATGGTACACTGATTCATAGGAATCCAAAAGATTGCTTTTATTTATTGTCCAAGAAAAGCAAACAGATTAGAGGAAAGCACAAATTTGCAAAGATGGCGGCCCTTGATGGGTGCTTCATCATTGGGATATTTTTCTTCCAAAAAATTATCGTAACTGTAAAGCTAGATTTATCCCTCACAATTTTTCACTCTTCTGATGAGTGATCTTCTACAGTGAACACTTTCCTTAGTCCTTCAGTCTTTATATGATCCATTCAAAATGCTGGAAGAGGAACAAGACCACCACCTAAGTCTTTGTTCATTCCTTGATTATGTAGGTGGTGGTGATGAGACTAGCGCAGCCGCCGAAGTTGAAGAGGAAGAAGGCAGAGGAGATGAGAACCCTTAGAGGAGAGAGGATCGATTAGAGATGATATATAGACCATGATAGTTAAGGTTGAAAAAATGTTGAACTTAGGATTAGAATAAAACATGTGTCAAGTATCTAATAGTGCATTAGATGAACTCGAGTTTGTCAAAACTGATGTTGATAAAAATCCTTTTTTCTCATGACTCAAACCTAATTTATCCAACAAGGAATACAGCAAATGTTAGCCCCAAAATAAAGAAACAAATCTTCTACTCTCATTATCCTCATGCCCCCAGAATTCCTTCCCACAGTCCAGTTGACACAAACCACCTAGCCTACCTATGTATGGTAGATTGTAAGAGGAGAAAAAAGAATTGAGAGTATGGGAAATAGTCTTTATTTTATTTTATTTTTTGGTAAATTGAGTATGGGAATAGTCATGGCAGACAAAATTACTTGAGTCATTCGATCTAACGGACCACAATGACTCACTTGACAGTCCAACTGAAGCAAAGTCCCAAGGCAGAGAATATGGACTCCCAAAATAAGGGACTAGAATACAAAAAAATTTCATACATTATTAAAAAAAAATAATAAAAAAAAAAAAAAAGAAAGAAGTATTTGCATAAAACAATAATTCTAAGTTTCTAACACTAGGATAAAGGAATTAAACATGGAACGGAAATACACGAAGACAGAATCCTCATCCAGAGTCTCTCCAACTGAGGATATCTATAAATAAGGAGCTGTGTCTTTTTCACATCATCACGTTCTTTTCATTTCATCTATAAATAAGGGGCTACTTTTCCGTTTCGTTTATAGGATTTTCTTCATTTCTCAATTTGACTATCATGTATTCGAAGGTGACTTTGAAGAGTTGTGATGGTGAATCCTTTGATGTTGACAAGGTGGTCGTAGTTCAGTCGCAGGCCATTAGACACATCTTCAAGGACGTTTGCGCGGATATTGTGATCCCTTTGCTCAATGTCAACGGTAGGATATTATCGAAAGTAGTCGAATACTATAAGAAACATGTTGCCACTCCCAATTCTAATGACCAAAGTTTTGACGAAGATCTCGAGAGTTTCAATACGGAATTTGTTAAGGTTGTCAGGATACACTCTTCGAGCTCACCCTGGTAAGGGGTTCTCCTGTATTCCTTTTTGTCTTTTACTACTTATGCTCTTGCAGGTTCTTTGTGATGGGTGGATCATAAAATCTTTTGTTGGTTTTCATGGTTTTTTATGGTAGATTATTAGATTTATTAATTAATTTATTATCGTTGTCATTACCTGTTTAGGGTTTCTTGATTTTTTTTCTTGTTCTTTCTTGTTTCTTTTCTCCGTTATACATTCTACGTCAAGTTTGTCTGGATAAATTAGGGTTTTCGGTGAGGAATTTATTTAGACGTTGGTAGTCTGTCGTTGATACATTTTTCATTCTTTGATTTGGAGATCTAAATATTTGTTTTGACATTGATTAACATGCTCCAAGAGAGACACTATAGAGTGGGCAAAACAAAAATTTAGGTATTGTTGTATAGAGTGTCATGTGTATTTGCTTGTGTGAGGCTACTTTGATTAAATCTTGGGATTTGAGAATGGTCAAATTTCGAATGAAAAACAATCTCATTGGAAGCATTGTCGTATTGTTTTAATTGGGTTTTCTTCTGTTTAATTGCCCATATATATGGGGGGGGGGGGAGAAAGACTTGATTACTTGAAGCGACAAATGCTGTAATTGAATCACTTTTGGAGCAACGATAAGTGCTTGATCCTACAAGTGGTATCAGAGTTACGAGATCTCCTAGCTCTGATACCACTTATAGGATTAAGCGCTTGCCGTTGCTCCAAAAGTCTGAGCTAGGTTCTCATAAGGGGTCGGCGCTAGGTTCTCATAAGGGGTCAGCAATGTTACGATCCTGGTTAGGGGTAAAAGAGTAATTGTAAGGGAATATTTGGGTTAGCATAGTTAATAGTCCACGCTATAAATGTAAAAGGGTTAAGCAATGAAAAGTAATGAATAATGATTTCCTAATTCCTATCTCCCTCTCATCCATGGTTGTCTTCTTTCCCAACCCTTGTTTCTTTTGACCTACTGCTTCTCTCCCTCTTAATTTCTTCTTTTATCTAAGCTCAAATACTGGTTTGTATCATTGGTCCGACCTGCCGAATCTGAATGGATAGCGAATTGAATTATGTGGAATGGAGGATACTGTGAGCCACTTGCGCATCACTTTTGCACATCAAGGGAAGCAACTCTACGATTTACAGGCAACCATGATAACACAGACAGCCACCATGAATGAGCTACGTGTTCTTGTATCATCGATGGAAAAGAAGCTCGATCTGTATTATGCACAAAGAGGCATCGTTCCCTTACCTGAGGCATCCATTGCAGTAGCATCGCCGGCACTGGAGCAACATCTTCAAGCCAAAACAATTTCCCTAAATTTTCCACAGTTTGATGGCACTGATCCGTTGAGATGTATGTTGCAGGCTACAAGGTTCTTTGATTATCATTGTGTTTCCGATGAACATCGTCTTCTGATTTCCTCACTTCATATGGATGGCCAAGCATTACAATGGTTCCGATCCATGAAATGCCAAAATCAATTTATTTCTTGGTCGGCATTTACCAAAGCTTGGCAATCACGATTTGGTCAAGCTCCTGACCTAGTAGAGGAGGATCAGATGTGCTTGGTAGGAGAAGATGAACGAACCACTCTCTTGACTTCGACTTTGAAATCTACTTCTTCTCTAGATCTAACTTCATTGACGGTTACCAAAGCTATGGAGGACAAGGTATAAGAACAAGATGATGAACTAGATCTAACTTCATTTGCTTCTCTAGGTGATGAAGTTGTTGATAACGCATAACACATGGAGGACCAAACACTACCCTCTGTTATGGAAGATTCCATGCCACACTCAAAGCCACTGACGGTAATCTCATCTCATGCAATGACTTGTCACTCTTTCCTCATTAGTATTCAACTTTCAACAGCTACCACTAAAGCTCTTCGAAAATTAGAATTAGTTTCCTTTGTTTCTAAAAATCAATTATCCCTTGGTGATTTGAAGAATAGCTCCAGAGAAACCTACCTTGAGAGGAACACCATGCTACAGTTCTTGCAAGATCAAAATTATTTGTCTCGATTTTCTAATTTTGTATTTGACCCTGGGACGAGTTACTTGCTGGGTGTTATTCTTGTTTGCAACAGAATCTTGATTACACAAGTACTTACGTTAAGAATAAAGCAACATTTTGGCATACCGGGTGTTTATGAAAATGTTGAACTAAACCAGGCACTTCAGTCTTTTGAAAAGTTTCAATTGAGGACCCAACAACTTTCCACACCATGAGTTTATGAAAATGTCGGACTGAACCAAACACTTCAGCCTTTTGATCCCGGTGGAGGACCCCTACATCCTGACCCAAGGGTGATTGAAGAAATGCTGCAAAAGACTACCTGGTTGTTTGGTTTGTTCTATAAAGAGTTTAGCCATGAGTTGCATAGGCTTGGCACATCTAGCACATGGCCCCTATTAGCCGTTGCTATTTATGGTCAAAAGTTGTTCCAACAGAATCTCTTCACTACTGTTGGGTGGATTTCCATTACAAGTATTATGAATGCACTTGAGGAGGTGAATAGAATTGTAAGGGTCCATATACATATTTCCCTTGGCCATGTGGTTCTTTGGCATTGGTTAATGGTGGTTTTCATTGATTTACCTGGGCAGATTACAGCTCAATCGATGGGCTTTTCCTTCAAGATTGCCTTTATGTTTGCTTTGGTTGTCCTCTATCTCCATTGGACATTGAAGGGGAACCGAATTGGATTCATTGTTGCCATTCAATCACATGATTTTTCATCCTATGCAAGGTTAACTCATGCGACTAATAATCATTTTCATTTCAAAACAATCACAGACCAGCATTTCAACTTGGACAGTGTAAAGAATTGGGTGCTAGCAGTGATATGCAGCTCATTCAAAATAACAGAGCAATTTAAAGCAGGGAGTCTTGATCTATCAGAAGTAGCTGATGTTGCATTCATTGGAGCGTTTCCCTTCCACCTTCATTTGGTAGACCATATGGGCATGGACGTTGTGCTCTGGACTTCTGTGTTGATTCCAGAAGGGTGTTTCTTGCACTTGGAGGGCCATTTGGTAGATTCAATGTTCTCCCATACCAATCTATTGCGTCTGAATGTATTTCAAGGCATTGTACACTTTGAAGGGAAAATGATTGCAATGATAGCTGCACCATTTGACAGTAAAGAGAAGACGTTTGGAGGTCAGATTTGTGGCAATATGAAATTTGGAAGGATTGAAGGTATAATGTTAGCTGTCATCTCCTCACGTAATTACATGAAGATGATGAAGGGCATCAAGAAATCTGAAATGATGATACTCGATTCAACACACTCAGCATATGACCCTTATTTTGGAATCTATTATCATGTTGATCCGTGCCTTGGAGGGCTTGAATTGCCCTATGCTTGTACCTTGAGATACCTGGTTCCAGATTTTGTTTTTTCTATTGAAGTAGTGCATTTGCTGTCTGTGGGTGTGCACAAGAATGGTTGGGCTCCCAAAGGAATGAGACTTGTCTTGTACAAAAACCATGGAATTAGAAAGTACCCCTCTGTTGTTGTAATTGAATGGTATGTTGGGCCTTTTGTTTCTCCTACTGTTGCTAGATGCAGGCCTAGATGATTGATTACAAAGGCTCTTCTACTTGAAACCATTACTTTGGTTGGATTATCGTAGAGGATTTTTCCTTTAATGACATTCAAAGCAGCTTTCTTTCCAATGAATTGGGAGGGTGTTGCATCTAAACCTTGAGGACAAGGTTCTCATAAGGGGTCGGCAATGTTACGATCCTGGTTAATCCTACAAGTGGTATCAGAGCTAGGAGGTCTCTTGTTCAAATCCCCATGGTGCTATTTGGGGGGATTATTGGAGGATTTTAGGGTCTCGCCAGGGTTGTGCTAAGGTTCAATCGCCTTGGATTTGGGGGGAATTGTTGGGACCTTGCCAGGCTATGCTGAGGTTGCCCAAGGTCCTGTCCAGATCAAGGCTCGAAGCGGGGTAGTTGCTGACTACATTATAAGAAATATTAATAGTACCTGGTCCAGACTTTTGGAGCAACGGCAAGCGCTTGATCCTACAAGTGGTATCAAAGCTAGGAGGTCTCGTGTTCGAATCCCCATGGTGCTATTTAGGAGGATTATTGGAGGATTTAGGGCCTCGCCAGGGTTGTGTTGAGGTTCAGTTATCCAATAATCTCGCCTTGGATCTGGGGGGAATGATATTTCTCAGAATTGAAGACTGTTGTTGGTATTAAGGTGTCTTTTCGATGGCTTGTGGAGGAGCTATATAGTTCTGTTGTTATCCCTCCCTGTCTTGTATTTTTCTTCCAAGAGATCTTTAATTATTTCATATGATTTCTCATAGTTGATTGGACTCACACCTGAGTCTCGGAGAGTAGGTCCTTGGACCGAACTCCGTAATCAATCTTTGTGTCTCTTATTTGCATGCTTTGGTAAAATCTCGATCGAATCAACCACCCCTGCGATCAAAATTTGGTATCAAAGCTTCCGTTTCGGTGGTTTAGGTGATTCGGTGGAACCAGATTAGTGTTTTTTTTCTTATGAGTTTCATATTTATTTTGGTTCATATAATCTCATATGGCATATAGGTTAGATTGCTAATTCAAATTCGGTTATAAATTCTTCTGCTCCTGCTTCTGTTGTCTACAGATTGTTGTATTCGATTCTAATTTGGTTAACCCTATTTGATTCTGTAATTGATAACTTATGTATGGGATTGAATTATATTAGAATTAATTATTGATTTAATTTGGAATACAATGTGTTAGATATTGATACATGTTTGCATTATTTATTTGTTTTTTTTTTTTTATTAACCTGGCACTGTATTTAGTCTATATAGGCTGCATGTGTTAACAATTTTGTACAATTTAATGCTGCTGTAAATTGTATATGTTTACCTAACGGATTGTGGTTGATTAATTCTTGTAATTAATTTTTTAGAATTGTTCATATCAGTATTCTTGAATTATTTCTTGTATATACTGATCTGTGAGGCTTACCGGCTTAAAAGTGGAGTTTAGTAAGGGGTTGAGTCTACCTGTGGAGGGTTTTCCTCCCAATGTGGTTACCACTAGCTCTAGTAGAGCTGTAGGTCTAGGTGAAAACCCTAAGTACTTAGATTTGGGAGTTTCAATGGGGATTTTCAGGGTAGACATAGAAAAGTTTGATAGGACTGGGGATTTTGGAATATGGAATAAGAAGATAAGAGCTCTCATGGCCCAACAAAGACTCCTTAGGGCAATCATGATGCTTTCTTTGAAAGCATAGACCCTGTGTTGAGGACTGAGGTGATGGAGAATGCAATTGATTGCATTCTCTGGAACATCACTGATGGTGTCATTAGGTGCTTACATGAATAGGATAACTCCCCTATCAAAGTGTGAACAAAACTTGAACAGATTTATCAGAAAAAGAACTTGGGTCTCATTATTAGAATCTACATTAAAAATATAACCATTTGCAATCAACCATTGCTAACCACTGCTAACCACAAATGGACTTCTAACCTTGTATTTTCCATTGGTCCAAGTAATGGACCCAAATGCATCATTTTTTAATGGAGACGAAGAAGCCAATGAGAAGATAACCTGGTAGCTCAACTTCTTAGTTCCCTGCATGAATTGCAATTTGTCAGGAACTACCTTCACATCCATTCCTGGTGGTGTTATGATGCTTGCAACATAAGTTGTGTTCTCATCAGGACCAACATTTGTGACCTTTCTTGTCACTTTCTTGCTCTCTTTCTCACTGAGTTTGGAGATGGCAATTGATGGGTAGTTGAGATTGGAGATTAAATCTGCACTCGAATTCTTTGGGCAATCAAAACCATCAGGTATCATAGATGCAATAGTCTTGATTGTAGAAAGCTTGTACCCATAATTACACAAGAAGAGTAAGTAGTCTTCTGTATCAGTCTCATACACAAGCCCTGGTTGCAATGCTCCGGATGGGATCATCTCTCCTGCACCAAAATCGTAAGGTGTGCCCGCTAAGCCTGAATCCGTTATAATTGGTCCATTTGCGTTGTTTGACTGAGAAGCTTCGCACCAAGTTGTAGCAATGTCCAAGTCAGCAATAATTATAGCAAATTGATTTGTCCAAGTATTAGACTCAAAATTCTATAGATCCAAACCTGTTGTCATGATGGCAGATTTGATAGCAGAGGGATTCCATGTGGGGTTTTGAGACCTGATAGAGGCTGCAATGCCTGAGACATGTGGGCATGCCATGGAAGTCCCTGAGACAAGATTGAATTGGATTGGCTTTTGCCCTTCTGGGACTTTTGAAGTATCATTGTTTTTAATCCATGCTGCAAGAATGTTCACACCTGGTGCAGCTATATCTGGCTGCAAACAAATTTGAGTATCCAATTAGCCATCCTTTCCAGAACACTTTAGAGATAAGTGTGTGTGAGAGAGAAAGCTTGCCTTCATAATGTTTGGGATCACAGAAGGGCCTCGAGATGAAAAGTACGCAATAATTGGTGCAGGCTTATAGTTGGTCACAGTCACTGTTGATAGAATGGTTGCAACTGGGTTTCTAAATTAACCCAAAATGGCATCAATATGATAATCCATATAAACAAAATTGAAATTACGAAACACTTGATTTGTTCCATGTTCTACCTGGTTGAGTTAATGTAGGAGAGGATATCATCCAAGTCCTTGGAAGTGACAACAGTCATGGGGAAAGAAACCGAAATAACAGCTACGGATAGTTCTAAGTCATCTACCAGAAACTATTCCAAGCCCCCTAAGCTTTTTACTTCATCAATTTTATCTGTTTTGGAATATCCTCCATCTGAATTTTCACATAGGACAATCTTGCCCTTGACCTTAGTTCCATCCAATGCACTTGGGTTGCAGTTCCTGAAAAATTTTGGAGAGGGCGAAAAAGATATAACCTGGTGAGAAATGGAAAACTCGGAGAGTTGTAGAGGAAAGATGAGCGCAGATTTTAACTACCTCGAATCACCGTCTGTGCTTGATTTCGATTTCGCTGACAATCCATAGATGAAGGGATATGCGGGAGACTTTTGGAGGGTAGAAAAATTTATGCCTACACCCTATAAAAGTGAAGCAGAACATGACGCTAGGGTTCAACTAGAATTTGAAAACTTTGGTCCACTATAACTCTTCTTCTTGTTCTTCTTTGTTTCTTTTTTTCTTGGGGTCTGACTATAACTTTGTTTCACCTAACTAAATGGGGTCCAAATCAATGTCTGATCGGAAGCAAAGAATGCTTTATAACCACAAAAATAGGGAGCCCACAAGAGGCATACTAGGAATCCCATTTTAAATTCTTTTTATAATTTTTTTCATATGGGTTCTCCTAGTTTTGTGGTCATAAACACCCGTCAGGGAAGGTAATCTGGACTCAGCTAAATATAGTAAAAATCCTCTACGCCAAATCTGTTCGTCAGATCATCCTTTTATACTCACGTGAATGTAAGTTCCACATACACAACCTGACATGGATATATCAGACCACTTCATGTGAGTTGGAAGATGTCTGATAAGCAGACTCGGTAGAGAGTACCTAAACTATGGTAAATGAGGCTTAGGTACAGTGAGAGAATTTTGCAAGACATTTACCTTGATCACCTTGTTACTACCCAAGACGCAATCGGATTCAAATTTCCTATCAATAGTACTTGCAGCAACGGTCAGAATCCATGGAGCACCATTGACCACCGTTGATGAATCCGGCCCATCGTTCCCAGCTGAGCAAACCACTGTGATTCCTTTCTCCACTGCATGGAAAGCTCCAATTGCGATTGGATCGGAACTCAAATCCGGCTTCATAAATGATGATGCACCCAGCGACAGAGATAGCACGTCAACTCCGTCACGTATAGCATCATCATACCCCGCTAGGATTGAAGATCCACGACAGCCGTAGGATGCGCATACTTTGTAGACGGCTAGCCTCGAATTTGAGGACCCACCTATTGCTGTTCCCTCAGCTAGGCCATAATAAGATGCATTGGCAACTGAACTCCCAGCGGCCGTCGATGCCGTGTGGGTCCCATGCCCTACTGTATCTCTTGCCGATTGTGAATCATTGTAGTATCTTGCGCCTATAAGCTTCCTATCCCCTCAATTTTTGAACAGTTAGATTGGAACCAATAACGTTAGTATCAAAATCCACACTATGGTTACCTGTTGCAGTTAGAAGCTTTGAAGTCTTTGGCTTCCATGCATGTTCCCTTCCACCGGGTTGGAATCGGTCCCATATCCTTATCTTGGAAACTCTCCGACTCGGGCCATACTCCTGATTCATTGAGTTTAGGTTAATTGAAGTAATAAGCCGACCCAATAATCTTGTTAATCTAATGTACTAATCTGTAGATTAATGAACCTGTATCAAGGAGGCCTATGATGGTGTCGGACCCACTAGTAACCGAGTCAGAATCAGGAGTTGAATCTGTTACAAGACCGGTTTCATAATTTAAGAAATCCCATGATCGAGTGGTGTGGAGCTTTAAGATGGGATCCACGAATACTGAAACGACTCCGGGCTTTCCAGCAATTATGCGAGCTTGATCAGCCGTTAAACGGGCCGTGAATCCTGAGAATCCGTGTTTGTAACTATGAAGAAGTGATCCTTCTATGGCTTCCTTCCTGGTAAAAAGACAAACAGTTAAATTTATCTTGAAACATTCATGAATGTTTTGTGAGTAGAGAGCGGAGTAATTAATGAATAACCTTTTCAAAACCGAAGCTAGAAGTCGAGCTTGATCAACTGGTATTGAACCCCGAGAAGAAGAAGACGAAGAAGTAGCAGCTCCCATGTAAACGATATAGGTGTTGGTAGCTGTTCTTCCATCTGCGTTCACCCCAGATGAAAAGAGAAGAAAAATAAACAATGAAAAGAGTAGACAGCAGAAGGAAGCTGAGCCTTTTTCCATCTTTGCTACCTACTGATCTTCGATGTTCAGTGCTGTAAGTTTAAGCCTGTGAAGAATATTTATAGAAGTAAGCATTGCTTACGGTATTTCTCGAAGTGGTGGAAGCCCGGTGAATGGGTGATGGAGAGCAGTGAGTGACTATACATGGTGAGCGCATAGCTGGCCAGGCTGCTGGGTGGGTTCATGCACGAGCGCACTGTGCTTACCCACCACAGAGGCACTTGCAAAAGTGTACCCTCACTAACAGAGATAGTTTTGGAGATCTAGTGGGAGATGTTGACTTGAAACTAATGGTGATGGAATGACCTTTCACAGACCTCTGTAGGTTTCAGATAATGCAATTTATCAGAAAGGATAAGAAGGCATGAACCAGAAAATGAATTTCTATAGGCATCAGTGCGCTATGCACTTGTTCACCTAAGAACCAAATTGGAAGTAGTCTTCCATTACCACAAGTCAAGAATTCAGTTCATTTTAAGCCGTATAATTTGCCTATTTGTTTACTGGGAAAGGGATTGGTTTTCAAAATAAAATACTACCCTTAAACAGGATTTCCCCATTTGCTTGATGTTTATCTTGATTGGTTTTCCATTTTAGAATGATTTGAAAAATAACCGTTTGAACTTCTAAGAGAGAGAGAGAGGAGGATCTGACAATGGATTGACACTACTGAGAAGAAAGAAGAGGAAGAATTGGATGATTTCTTACCCGCACTGAAGTTCTTTGGGGTCATGGGGAGAACCGATTTAGGATTAATTGAGAACAGAATTCTGGTGATTGGAGGATTTGGAGCACATTTCTGGAAGATGGGATTTCGCTTTTAGCTGAAACTTCGAAACATTCCAATTTGGGTTTATGATCCAACAATTAATTTCGTTCACTCAAAGGAGCTAACAAGCACTTTGCCAACCTTATTTGTCAATTTCCAAATGAAGCAAATTGTAACATCGATCATCTGAAAGGTAATGCCATGACAACTTTTACAAGTATGTTTGTTATCTGGAGTTCAACAGTTGAAACCGAATACTAGGGTGTCGATCGATTGGATCAAACTGGTTTTGATGGGGATTGAATGGCATCTTAAGCACAAGTCACAGAGGAGGTAGAAGTAGTAAAGAGTTGAGAGAGCTCGGAGCAGCGCCGAAATTGGCCGAAAAATAGTTCCTTGAATATGTCATCAGATGAGAAATAAAGTAAGAAAATAATTTTTAGAGTCAAGAGCTCACATGGACTGTTCCTTGCTGGTGGCCGATCGAAAAAGCTTGGATCCTGTGCATTAAATGCACAAGATCGTCAAGCTGAAATTTCGCCGGAATCCGAATTTTGGAAAATTTCCATGCTGTTGAGATCGAATTTTGACCGAAATTCCAATCCCACCGTGTTGGCTTGTGGTCCGCCTTTATTGCGGGCCGCATCCTGGTTGTTTGGCACAACTATTGATAGATTTGTTGGTCTTATTGAATTCCTAAAATTGAAATAAATGGATGACAAATTAAGACTATTATTCCAAAATCATTATCATGGAAAAGCTTACCAGATTATCTATTTCCAGCTTTCTCTGAGGACCTGCTTCAACCATTACAACTAGATAAAAAAATTACATAGGAAGATGATCAAAGACAATTTTGGAAAGAAATAGTGAAGAAAAAGTAGTCATAAAGTGAATGTCCCAACTGCTTAATTGTGCAACCAGTAAAAGCTAAAATTAGTAAGCATTGCAGGAAAAACTAAACCCAAAAATCAGGTTAGTCAATACTTGACAACTATCTATCCATCATCTTGAAAGTAAAGGAATTAATCACACTTTTAAAAGCTCAATCAGATACATGAGATATTAATACTTTTACTAGAGGGAAAAAATCATCTGGAAGTGGGACTCATTAATACAGGCAAGTCTTTGGGAATATTAATTTATTAGAAATAATAATAAGCATGAAAATCTAAATTCATGCGATAAAACTGCGGAAGCGAGTATCTTTTCATATACCTCCTGCCATTGATCCTAGCTATTAGAGATTTTTGCAAATATAATAAAACAATGTAAAGGATTCTTCAGAACCCTAGCAACCCCAGAATAATAGTGTCTAATTTAATACATTTACTATGTTCAGGGACCCAATATATATACGTTGGCTCACATACATTTTTCCATAAAAAACATTAACTGCCAATACCATTGAGAACTTATTAAAAATTGGGATTATTGTAATTTATGAGAAGTAACCTTTCACAATAACCCATAACTAATGGTCACTTTATGACACTTAGTTATGGTTCAGTTTGTAAATTGTAATGTTCTCCCAATATTAGAATTATAACTTGTGAAATACTACATTCTCCCACTTGATCCTAATATTCACAATGTGGGTTATCATACCATGTTCACATTTCTACTCAATGGATCAAAAAACACACGAATCATGGCGACAAGTCTTCTTAGAATGAGTATTATATTCCATGTATTGCAATGCATTTTCCTTCCAATCTGCTCATTTAACTTAATGAATAAACCCAATGTTTATTCAAGATTCAACAATAATTGTTTATTCTCAAGTAATGAATGTGTACACCAAAATTCAGAATAACATCATAATGAATAAGAGTTTCATCAAAGATCATTCATACAGTAAAATCACATAAGGGAACCAAGTCCCATTTTAACTATATGATCCTTAAAATTCTTTGATGGCATGCATTTAGTTAAGGGATCAGCTATCATCAATTCAGTGTTGATGTGTTCAATGACCACTTTGTTTTTCTTAACATGTTTCATTATGGTTTACCAAAAAAAAAAAAAAAAACATGTTTCCTTATGGCTAAATACTTAATGTTGATGTGATTGCTCTAACTATTACTCTTATTATTCTTATCCAAGAAAATAGCAACTGAATTGTCACAAAATATCTTTAATGGCCTAGAGATAGAATCCAGAATTCTAAGTCCAGAAATGAAACTCTTCAACCATACACCATGCGATGTAGCCTAAAAACAAGAAATGAACTCATCCTCCATAGTCAAAGTCTTCTTGGCACTCCTCCATGATATGGCTCTATCGGCAAGCATTAAAAATATATCCTAATATCAATTTACGAGAATCAACACAACCAACGAAATTCGAATCACAGTAATTGACTACCTCCAGATTGTCAATCCATCTATACACAAGCATGTAATTTTAAGTACCTTGAAAGTACCTCATCATCTTCTTTGTAGCTTTCTAGTGGTCTATACCAGGGTTACTCTAATATCTTCCCAACCTTCCCATAGCAAAAGCAATGACAAGTCTAGTGCAAATCTAAGCATACATCTAGCTTCCAATTGTGGAGGCATATGGAGCTACACTGACAGGGCCAATGCTTGCATTAGGTTCACAAGACTAACCCTTGCATATTTCTAACTCAAAAATCCGAACACTGTATAGTAGGAGGCACAAGATCGCCACTACTACATCCGCTCTTTTTCCTTTAAAAAAATAATTAATACCAAATTTTGACAAGTTTTGTTAAATTTTAGCTACTCAATTTCAATAGTATTGACAATTATTGATAAATTTCAATAATTTTATGAGCGAATTGCACTGGCACCCCAAAATGGAGGCCTTAATTCACTAACACTCCACTTTATGTTTAAATAACACAGAGACCCAAAAATTAAATTTTCATTGAACACATTAATCCAATTTGTCACTGAAAATCGTTAAGTCATTGTTTATTATAGGGATTTTTTGGAATTGAAAGAAATTAAACAATGATTTAACATTATTTAGTGATAAATTGGACTGATGTGTCCAATGAAAATCCAATTTTGGGTCTCTATGTTTTTTAAGCATAAAGTCGAGTGCCAATGCTTTAATGCCTCCATTTTGGGGTGTCGGGTGCAATTTGCTCTAATTTTATTGGTTTCCGTAAGTCTTGATCAATTTGTTGCTTATTTATATTTTTGTTTTTCGGTAATTTTACTTAGATCAACTACCTTTGATAATACAACATGGTATGATAGCTGATGGTATGATAGCTGATTATACGAAAGAATGCCACCTGATCAACTTATAAATTTAAACTTTATGTATTTATTTTTACTCAATGAGTAAAAGAAAACTCATTATATGTCAAGTTTTAGTTAGAAAATATTTGTCCAACGCTTCAACAAAGCATAAATCTTTATCTTTTGATCATTAGGAGCAAAATTTTCAAATTTTGGTCTCAAGTTCATATTAGTTAGGTAATTTTAAAAGATGTATTGTCTCATATCAATTGTTGAATCCTATTGATCATTAGATTTTAGTGTAATCTAATACATATCATTTAAAAGAAAAAAAAATAGACTTATTAATATATATATATATATCATATATACTATATCTATATATATATACGTATATGTACTATATAGTATATATATATATATATATATATATATATATATATCATATCAACTATATCCTAGAAATCGTAACGACTACCTTCTTATCGTACTACAAAATACTTCAAACCATGAATGAGCGACAAAAAAAAAACTGAGAGAATAAGTGAACAATTGTCTGGATCACATCTGTGTTTCTTCATATTTTTTTAACCACATAATAGGAGGTGAGACCCGTATAAAAACCAGTGAGACTTTTACTTCCAATTATTTTTTTACATTTACAGCGGAATACTGGATCCCATGAGGTGATACAGTCTGGAATGCCTTTGGTCGTGGCAAAGACAAACAAAAGCAGCCATTTCCCCGGGCCCACTCGGATACCTTGTGTTGGTTTTCATTTTCATTGACTCATTGGTGTAGCAGTCACCCGGGGAATGTTCTTTCGCGTAGGTCTTCTTACGGAAAATTCTTCAGGATCCAATAAGAAATGTACACGTTCCACACTTCCACCCTTATCGGCTTCTTCCAAAAATCAAGGGTGCTTTGGTTCCACGCGCCTTGTTTACTACTGCACAAATGCCTCGCGTAAGTATCGGCGCTGAGCGCGTGAGAATAAGATTTTTTTTTTCGTTAACAAAGGGAACAACAAAAAGTCGTCTCCGCTTCCAAGTTTTCCAACTGCCCAGGACAAGGGAGAACACTCCACAGCGCAATACGACAGAGAACAGAGAAAACGACTCTAGTTCTGAGCTTCCTAAATCCAGCTTCTCTCTTACAAGCGACGCTGAAGAGTGAAGATGATGGATTATTTGCCATTGAAGGGAGAAGCTGAAGAATCAGAAGAACAAGAAGCCAAAGCAATACCAAGGATCAGAGCCAGCACTCGTCTCGCCTCACTCGATGTTTTTCGTGGTCTTTCCGTCTTTGTGCGTCAGATCTTCCTTCATTTTCCTAATCGCTCTTTTTCCCCTGCTTACACGAAGCAACTGAATTTATTTTTCTTCTTTGCTGGCTTGAACTGATCTTTTAATGTTTTATTTTCTATAGTTTTTGAGCTTGCTTCTGTTTTGCCATTTCGATATCTGCTGATACCGATGCTTTCGGTGCTTCAGATTTAAAATTCAGCTGTCCACTGCGCTTTAGTTATTTAACTTGATTCTTAATCACAACACTGGACGATACTATTACTTGATGATTAGTCTCTGAATCAATTTTGCGTTTGGCCTGATTAGAAATTTCCTTCCGTTCAGATCAGTTCAGTTCAGTTCGTCAGTTCGATTGTCAGTTTTTAACTGCCATATACAGATGTAGATAGTGCTGACAAGAGTTGTGAACTACGGAACTAAGGACAAGTTCATGCCTTAGTCTAACTACATTATCAGAAATCAGTAAGAATGATGCAATGTCGACTAGGCAATTGAAATTTGAACTGATAGTTATTGATAGTTGGTTATGTATTTTAAAATTTCAACACCTCCAAGAGCAGCAAAATCAGATACGTAAGCAACCAATTTTGGTAACCTGGAAGGTGCATTGAGAACAATTATCGCTCTGCTGAAGCTGATGCAGGACCTTTTGAATCTGGATGAATATTGTATACCTATGAATCATAAGGATTAGAAGATGCAACCATATGAATGCACAACTATCTTACTGTCATTTTATCTGCAGGTTACCGTTTTATTTACAATGGAAAGTGAACAGAAATTTTACTTCTTGATCTTCTCAATTAAGCTTTTCTCTATCAGTGATTCTTGTTTTGCATGATGTTATTCTTTTGCAGCTCATGATATTTGTTGACTATGGTGGCTCCTTTCTTCCATTTGTTGCTCACTCTCCATGGAATGGTGTACACTTGGCTGATTTCGTGATGCCTTTCTTTCTATTTATTTCTGGTGTTTCTCTCTCACTTGTCTACAAGGTATCTCACAATTTAATTCTTGGATATTTTTTTTTTTACTAGAAAACTTACTGAATAATCAGGTTTTCCTGAGTTTCCTTTTCTCCTTTCCTTTCTTTTAATATTTGGATTTCAGTTTTTTTACGTTAGTATTGATTGATCACTTCTGATCTGCCTTCACTTCAGTATTCATTAAGTTAGTCGATTAGTTGACAATAAAGATTCTTTTCTTAATTGCAGAATGTATTGAACAAAGTACAAGCTACACACAAGGCAATAGTAAGGGCGGTGGAACTCTTTCTTCTTGGTGTCCTTCTTCAAGGTAACATTGTGGATACCACCAATTCCAGTATCTTCCGTTGAACTTCAATTAGAACTAGAAAAATTGATCCTTGATGAAGTTCATCAGATCTAGTCATAATAATTGGATTTTTGGTTTTTTCTCTTTCTCTTTCTTTTGTTTTTCATGATGATAGTGGTTGAATTTCCTCTGAGAATGTTGCATGATGAATGTGCAAGTCTTTGACCCCTAACATGCAGCTGGACCTTATGAGGCTTCAGTTTAATCTTTTAGCAGATATGTAACTGCTTTAAGTAAATGGTGATTCTTTCCTTTAACTGGGTATGATCATACATTTTGGAACTTATCAAATTCATATGTTAATGCAATTAGTCATAGAACACTTCTCTAGTAACTAAATGATGTTTTAATTCCCAAAGTGTAACCATACCTTCTTAAGTTGTCAATGGTGTTTCTCTAGTGGCTTTAGGCAAATATATGTGACACATGATTAGGTAGTGCTGGTACAACCATGATGTAAAGAAAACTTAGAGCTGTAGGCAATATAGGACAAAACCCCTAAATCTTTGTTATATTGGGTTATTTGCTTCTGGTTTCTTGATACTGTTTCTAATATGTATGACATTGCTGTCTCTAAAATTGATGAAGATCTGTAGCAGTCTGGAGAGAATCTTGAAACTCAACAGGTTAGGGTCCCCCCCCCCCCCCTTCTAGGGCTGCCTTTTTCACATAGTTGTGATTGAAATTCAACCATGAGGAAACCTGCAGAAGCATATAGATGAGAACCAAGAGATGCTTGAAAGTATAGGGAACTTTAGTAAGTTCTCAACTCAACGATGTTGCCAAAATATGCAAACACAAGGAACTGTGGATGCTTCTATATGAAGTCCCTTGGTGGTGTCCTTATCTATTTCATAGTCCCTTGATCATAAATCATCTATGTAATAAGTAACGTTAGCAGGGCCTGATCTAGATTCCAGCACTTGATTGATGTATTTGAGCCTCTGCCATGCTGTTGCTTCCAGAAAAGGATAGTCTTCTTGAGACAGAAGATTTTGCACCTGGATTTTGCAAATGTGGGTTATCTCTATCCCCTAGTGAGAAACTGGCCTTTAAAATCTATAACTAGGTCAAAGTAAGGCAAAAGGCTATAAAGTTATTTATATGTTTTTCTTTGTAACCCCTAATCAGAACAGTTCTGCTTTCAAGTTTAGCATCAGTTTATTCTTTAACCAACTATTTTGTTATTGTGTTTCTTTCAATTTTGCTACTTGGGGTTCAAAGCTATTTTGTGTTCTGTAGATTGTTATCATGATACCATAATAGTGCCATCTATTTCACCCAATAAATCACCTTGTTGCGTAAGCTTTCCTACATCATGGTAGTGGACATCTTGTAGTGTCAGTGATGATATCTGCCTCACTCACCCTTGGTTCCCTTCCCCCCAAACCAACATTATAAAGGATACTGACAGTACATTCACGTTATTCTTCTAATTTTAGGTGGTTATCTGCATGGATTAAATTCCTTGACATTTGGTGTTGACATTGAAAGGATCCGTTGGCTTGGCATTTTACAGGTATAGTAGTAATATGATGTATGTTTACATATTAAAATCATGTATGGAATTTGAAAGATGGGCTGTATATTTACTGTTCAATGAAATATTATATTTCTTCTTTGTCATCCGATTTGATGCAAAGTTTGACCATAAACCATCTATAGGTAATGTATTGGCTAAGAAAGTGAAATGCCATTCATAAAAAAAAAAAGTTTGAGTAATTTTCTTCGAAGGTTATATAGCATAAAATATAACTTCAACCCAGCTTTTTAGAAAGATAAGAGCATTTAAACTTTAGATGGGCCTACTACTTGAGTTCTATGTTGTGAAAGTCTACCACTTGGTTTGTGGATGAGTTTTTGCTTATCCTCAAACTGGGTATAGCATATGTATTTATAAAATTTAATTTTGGTTAGCAGTGTATCCTTAATAGGCCAACTCTAGTTGGAGATGGGGTTTTGAGTGATCTTTAACTTGGACTTCGGATCATCATGGCGACACCTAGAGAGAGGCTTTGTAAAAATATTGGCGAGCTGGTCATAAGTGGAGATGAAGCGAACCTCTAGCTTGCGTTATGACACTAGATCGTGTACAAAATGAAAATCCACCTCGGTATGCTTTGTGCAAGCATGAAGTAGCGGATTTATAGTGAGATATGTAGCCCCTAGGTTGTCACACAATAGGATAGCAGGCTTTATTGGAGGAACCCATAACTCTTGTAGCAATAACAGTAACCAAATCACCTCAGCCGGAGCAGCCAATATTTGGATTCTGTTGATAATCTAGCAATAGTATTTTGTTTCCTTGCTGACCAAGAAACTAAATTGTTACCCAGGAAAATGGCATAGCCTCTCATAGATGGTCAATTATTAGGGCATCTGGCCCAATCTACATCACTGTATGCATGTAGGTTATTTGAAGAAGTGGATGTGATCATCAAACCTAGGGCAGGTCTCCTTTAAGTAGCATAGGATCCATTCACAGCAATACAATGGGCCTCCTTCAGTTCTTTCAACAATGTGCAAACCTCGTTGACAGCGAATGAAATATCTGGGCATGTTAAAGTGAAACTGTGGCACCATCACTGAGTTGCTCAATTGGTAATGACCAACACCTCTTAGTGAATAAGTCGTGGGTTCAACTCTCCTGATGGTGTATGTATTATCCCCATCCCCAGTATATAAAATGCCCCCTTGTATCCAAAAAAGTGGAACTGTGACATATTGTAGGGCACCAACTATATGCCAATATCTGGTTAGATCTGCAAGGGCCTGGCCGAACCTGCTGCTACAGTTGATTTCGTGGCCATTGGAGTGTGAACCGGTTTTGCTCTTTCCATCTTTGTACGATGGATAAGGTATGTGATATATTTCTGTTGGGAGAGAAACAATCCATGTGAATGTTGGACTACCTGAATCCCTAAGAAACAGTGTAGGTCTCCCAAATTTCTTATTGAAAATTCCATGGTTAAGGAATTGTTCACATGTTGAATCATAGCAGGATCAAAGCTGATTATGACAATGTCGTCCACATACACCAGCATATACAGAGTAAACTTTGGCCAGTGCAGGATAAAGAGGGATGTGTCAGTTTTAGATCCATGAAAGCCCAATTGTTCTAAGAAGTGACTGAGTCTACGAATCAAGCTCTGGGTGCTTCTTTTAGACCATATAAAGATTTTTGGAGCTGGCATAAGGGCTTATCAGGATCGACAAATCCCCATGGCTGTCATATACACTTCTTCTGCTAGGTTACCATTTAGGAAGACGTTGCTCAGATCCAATTGGCGAAGCTTCCACCTTTGAGTATCTGCAAGAGAGAGTACTATGCAAACAGTAGTCACTTTCACTATAGGACTGAATGTTTCACTGTAGTCAAGGCCTTCTTGCTGGTTGTAACCCTTGGCCACCAAATGGACTGTATATCTTTTAATTGTCCCATCAGTATGTCTTTTGATCTTGTAAACCCATTTTAAACGTACCACATTTGTATTTGGTATAGGTGGAACTAGAGTCCATGGTCCATTTTCCAATAATGCATTAATTTCCTGAAGCATCACAGCCCTCCACCTTTCTTGTTTGTTTGCTTCTGTGAAGCAAGTTTCTTCTAATTCGCACCCAGCTTTTGTTAGATTGGCATTGACCATAAGTCATCAAGTATTTGGTTTTGTAAATTCGAATTTTGATTATTTGGATTCAAAATTGGGTTAGAGATAGAGTTGGATTCAGTTAAGAGTTTATCCTTAATATATGTATACACTTGGTGTGAATGCTTCCTTTCCAAATTGCTTTGTGTTTTATTCCTCGGGTAACCTGCACCAACTAAATGTTTTATATATTTCAGCTTACCTTTTGTATTAGTTTTTTTTTTTTTGGTTTGGGTTCTTCTATTTGGGTTTTATGTTTACTCTTGTCTCCAGTATTTCCTATAAATATTTGCTTTGTGTTTTCTTGATCAAGTAACCCATACCAATTAAATGTTTTATATTTTAGCTTTACCTTTTCCTTCAGTTTTTTCTTTTGGTGCCACTGCTAGTACTGTTTTGCTTCATTACTCAGTCGAGTTTTTCTCATTGACCTCTGCATGCTTGGTATCTGGATTAGCACTAGTCTTCAATTTACCAAAGTCAACATGACCCAATTGTACAGATATTATCCCATATGGTTGTTTATAAAAGTATGAAAGGCTGAGGATAAAGATCATTCACTGTTGATATGGTTATCCTTACTTCACAATGTGTTGTCTAAATCCGGTGCAGCTATTTCCAACAAGTACTCAGTTACAGTTCTACATTTGGTTCAGCCGATTGTTATTGTTGTAGTTATTATTGCAACAATAACCCATCATCATTTTCATTGGTATTTAAAGTATCCATCCCCAAAGTTCTAACTGGTAGGTAAAGCCGTAAAGGGACCCCTAGGTGTATGTATATGGGGAGGGAGGGGCTATAAGCTATCAGTAGCCGAGGTGAGACTATGATCCCAACACTCACTTGCACATGTGGCTCTATGTACTGTGGATGTATGGATATGGTGAAATCTTGCTTTGATATCACAACGTTTTCACCTGAAAGGTTTGAACAAGTAGGTGGATGGAACCACAGTTGTATAAGTGGGGATGTTGGCTAATCAGTAGCTGATGCTGACTAGATTCCCAACTAAGTGTTACCATTGTTATTCCAATGATAATGATTTTATTTTCCTTTTTTCTTTTTCATTAATTTGGGATTAAATCCTTCACATGAACCATTGTTCATGTGGTGAATTCACCAAGGCAATGATTTTATTTTATTTATTATTATTTTTTAAATTGCTTCAGTGGGTACATTATTTAGTCTCATTTCTTCTATTGGTTTTTCATTTGATATAGAAACCTTTTAAGTGAAGCTATGTTTGCATTTCAACAATTTTGACCAAAACTATGGTTGCAAATTCCTTGTTTGGCTTTTCATGTCTCATAGGCTGAATTTATTAAAATATTTCTTGAGCAAATATTGGTTGTTTAGCATTCTATCCTAAGGTGCTTCCTACTATAGTCTGCCTCCTTCAGGCCTCTCACATGGACATTAGAATGCTGAATCTGGTTTATTCAAATGGTATTTAAGTGTTTGAATGGAATAAAGTGTATCCATTCATCCATTATTGCCAGTTTCTGTTCCTTTCATGTTTGGTCAACAAGCGTCATAGAGAAGCTCTAATGAATTCTAATTGTTGCAGGAAACCTTTTAACTGTTTAAATTCTCTCTATTGATTCACCTTTTCCCTTTTTGCATGTAATTTTCAACAAATAGAATGGTGAACTGAAATCTATATTGCTTCATTGGTGACAGAGGATAGCTATTGGATACTTAGTTGCAGCTTTATGTGAAATTTGGCTGTCTAGAAGGCAAAGGGAAGTAGCTCTTTTCAAGAGCTATTATTTGCATTGGTAATGGGGTAATTTCTGATACTATGTTTCGTTTCATAACTTCAAGGATTTTGTACTTAAGTTCAGCATTCTTTTTAGCTTTCTCTTTTATGAAATGCCTTCAGTTATTGGAGTTAACACCTTCTTTTTTGGGCAAGAGGTGATACCATCAATGAGACAGTTTTCAGCTCTTAGTAGCTCAACTTTAGTTCCACATTTCAATTTTTACCTTCAAAAACTTCTAATTTTATCCTTCGCATAATCTCATTCAATGAACTGAAACTGAAGGTTTAACAATTTTGATTTACCTTGGCAGTCTAGTCCTCCAAATAAGATTCCTGGTAAGAGTTGGGAATGGTAAAATGGTATTGGAGAGTGTGAATATTTTCCAAGACTGTTGCAGCTCTAGAGAGAGTGGATTGTTGGAAAATAATTTCTGCAGCCGACAGAAAGTCAGTATAAGAATTGATTTGAGTTTTCATGTGAAATTTACGGATATCTTACTTGGATGATAAAAACCTTTTTGTTGAATTCACAAATACAAGAATTTATGTGAGTGTGTACATTTCCTTTTGTACATTAAGATTTTATTTGTAGTTAGATAAAATATTCACAACACATGGAATGCACATGTATCATAACACACTGCCTTTTCCCTTTCTAAGTAAAAGACCTTGAAATTCCTAGGAAAATTTATGATTTCTCAAAATATGGAATAAATAAGGGTGTACCGAGTGCTTGAGGCTCTCAACCCTACACGGTTGAGTAGGCTCATATTGACATATGCATTCTTTACAGTCTACCTTGTTCAAGCCTATAAACATGACTGCCTTTAAAGAATTTCCTGATTTGTATCTTAAAGATTTAATTTTGTTTTTGTGTTACAAAAAGTGAGATTCCACTATTGTGTTCTCCTTAGTTGGGCAATCAAATCATGTTACTTACCTACAGTGAAATCCATTGTTAGACGAGAATTTCTTACTGACTGCCTTTTCGGTCACATGTTTCTTGAAGTGATTGGAATCTGAGATGGTCAATCAAATTAGTCCTATTTATCATATTTGTATGAAAGCACTCATATTCTTCCCTGTGTCCATGGATTACTTATTTTTCTGGCAGGTGTGTTGCATTTACCATGTCAGCCATATATTTGGGGCTACTGTATGGTTTATTTGTTCCGGATTGGCAATTTAAACTTTCAGAGTCAACCTCCTCTGTTTCTCTCTCCAGTGATGGTGACACAGTTTACAGGGTAAAAAAAATTTCTGAACCATTGTATGCCAATCAGGCACCTCTCTGATATGTTACTTTACCCCTTTTTACATATTAGAAGGACATCTCTGATTCAATTGGTTTTGCTTACCTGGTATTCTGGTTATTTCTGTTCAGCATTAACCCTGTCTAATTTGGTACTAGTTATAGATTAATCAACTGTTCATATAAAAGAGAAGGCCTCATTTCTGTTTAGAAGATGACATGCTAAGTGATGACTAACAAAACCAAAGAAGCAACCAAAAAAAAAAAAAAAAAAAAAGGCGAATAAAACTAGAGGCTAATAGAGTCCTAAGGTTTTAGAGCATGTAATGACACGGTCTGCTGATTCAGAAAAGCAATTGATTTCTTTACGAGAAATGCCTGAAATGAATACTTATGCTATCTTCGTTTTTTTAACGGTAGAGATATCAAGGAGAATACATCCAGTAAAAGTTTGTCAGGTGGAGCTTTCAAGTCAAACTGAAGGAAAAGTTATATTTACTTACTAGACTTGATGAAACTAACAATAAGGAAATAAGATGTCTGTAGAATATTATAATGAATGTAGGATGTTGAGAGGAACGAATGGCAGTACTGCTGGGATACAATCAGAAGGAATGCATATGAGGGAACTAGCAAATAATCTCAATAGGTGGTATCATAATGCTTTATCTTTTTAAGACCTGAATACTATCTGGGACCTGGTTATTCCCCTAGCTTTTTTTAATAGAAACAAAAAGAAAGGCACAAGTTGAACTATTATTCTAGGATGTATAGGGTGGTTTTAAGCACTCAAAACCTTGATGTATTGCTGATTTCAGATCTGAATTTTAACAAAAAGGTTTGAAAATTAGGGCTCTAGGGTTTGGAATGTGACTGTTATTGCTGTTTTGTATTTTCAGACTTATTCCTAATGGATTTAGAGTGTTGGTGAGGGTTAGGTCGAACTTGGGTTTAGGTCTAGAGGTTGAAGATGAATTGCTGAAATTTTTAATAAAGAAGATGAAGTGCAGAATTAGGTTTGGGGTTTTAGGTGGAATTAGGGGTGAGGGGTGATATGCCATGATTGCCATCCACCTAGAAGGGAAAGGGGAGACTAGGGGTTTGGGACCACGGATCTAAGAGGGGAGGGGTGTTGCTGCTGCCGTATGGAAGAAGAGGCAGAGAGGGGGGCCAAATGGGCTGGGGCAGGGAGGGGGTGTTGCCAATAGGGAGAGTGATGCAGAATTAAAGACATATTTAAGGAAGAAAAAGCCCATTGGGTTAGGCCCATTAACGGCCTAAAGCTATCACTTGAATCAACCCATGGCTTTCATGGGATAAGACTGTTTTAGTGGGTTAAAGTTAGCCCACATATGTTAAACTTCATAGTTTATACCTAAGCCCAAGTCTAGGTTTTGAAAAGTCAATAAAAGGGGCTATGGTTTGAAAATAAAAGAACTCATTGTCAAAGGAGTTTTCCTTTGTCAAAGAGTTAGGTAGTAGTTGAGTTATTAATAGGTAGGTGGTGTTAGCTAGTGGTTGGATGTTACCATTAATGTTTATGCCTCTTCTATATAAAGAGACTTATGTAAGAGGTGAACACACAACTCATGAATTGAAATCAAATTGCTTGCTAGCATTCCTCCTCTTTGGAGAACCCTTGTGTTTGATCAAGGTAGGTTGGTGTTCTATCAAATCGATCCACCTTGCGGTGTGAAGCCCGGGTGTTACTTGTTACGTTGTTATTATCACTTTCTTCATTATAGTTCTGCCCCTATTTGAAGATCTATTCAGCCCATTTCGTTACATGCTACTATCGTTATAATACCATTCTAGTTTCAGCCCTCTTTCCCATCTAAACTCGTTTCACCTTAAGTCCATCAATCTACGATTCCCGTGAAGGTCCTATTTGGCTCTGTTTTGATCAATCAAATACAGTGCTACATTAGTTTAGACTTTAAAAGAACTAAGGACTCAACTATTACCTCAAATTAAGACTTCCTACCCTACTTTGACTCTGATTAACTAGATAAAATTCCCGACTATGGGCTGAATGCTCAAATCCTGGGCTCTGGGAGGCTTCTTGGGGCATCTTGTGGCCCCCTTGGTTTGTCCACGGGCAATTTTGTTTCACATCTGGTTATAGCAAGAGACGTTTTTATTAGTGCGAGATATGTTGAGTGGTCGCTTCCTGGTATATCTCTTTAAAGAGGTCAGTTGTGCTAATCTTAGTCTTCTAGACAACTCTATCAGCAGTCCTACTAGAATCTAGTCCTAACACATGCATATCTTCTTTTACTACTTACTCCAATAATTTTAGGTCTGTGCCTACCTCTTTTAGCTTTGTCTAACCAGATCCGATCACTCTTCCTTTTAGGTGCCTCTAAAGGTCTGCGTTGGACATGACCATACCACCTCAAGTGGCTCTTTCTTAGCTTGCCCTGGATTGGTGCAATTCCCAATTTGATTCTAATACAATCATTCCTTACTCTTGTCTCTCCTAGTCTTGCCACACAGCTTCATCTACATCCTCATCTCTGCTCCAATCATTTTATTTAGATGGCTCCTTTTGGCTGGCCCAACATTCTCCCCGTAGACCACAACCGGTTTGGTAATACCAGAAGACCGGCTTATCCCCATGTAAATATCTCCTAAGATTTTTGGATTTCCTATGAGCAGTGTGTTTGTTTACACTGGTTAGTCGGATCAGCCTGCGTTGCTTTCCCATGATATGCTTTCTTTGGCCTGTCCATTGAAGAGAGAATTTCATGAAACCAATGCCAACAACTTTGTTAAGTGTAGACCTTTGGACTGGCCAAGAATTTGACGCGCGTTTTGAATATCCCGCTGGTGCACATTTTGGATCCTCTCGGCTCTCATTTCCACCTTAGAGTTTGTACACATGCCATGATAATTTGCAAAAAAGCCCTAATTAGGGCACTCCTTCCATCCTAGATAATTCTACCACCTGGTCCAACTCTTGGCTTTCTTTTATTGGCTCCATCTACATTAATCTTTGAGAATCAGAGGAGGGCATTGATAAATAGGCATGTGAGATTTTGAATCCTAAATAGCCATTTGCGGAGCACCAGTTCATCTTTCAGTGGAGCTTCCTCAAGTTTTCACGAGTAGGAAATTCCTTTAACCCATGACTTGATTTTACTAATAATGGATGATGTTGTGAACACCTGACCCTTGCCAACAATTTTCTTCTCTCCCTTCTGTAGCTCCCAAATAATAAAGGAAACCATAATGCTTTCAATAGTTGCAAATACCACCTCCACTTGCTTATGAGTGCCAGGAACTAATTGTGGCTCTAACCTCCTAGTATTATAGAACCTCCACCTTCATCATAGCCAATACATTTCTAAACTTTAGAGGCATGACATGACACCATTGAATATGAGTACTGATTCACTTGGGTTCCTATACCACGAGCATTTAGCGGATTTCCAACTTTCATTACATTCTCATCAATTGGGATACTCCCACTCAAATTTGCCGGCAAAAATAATATTTTACTAGGTAAATAGGTATTGACTTATTCCAAATCCATGTTGCTGGATCTTATTGATCTCATTTGCTGCATTCCTAGCTGTTGAGAACACGATATTGGTAGATGGCTTATCTCGTGATCTCGCCCTCTTTTATAATTGTGGAAGTACACTATTACGGATAACTTTACATGATACAAACTCTAATTTAACTCCTAGTAGAATCCAACACTCCCCTCGGTTGAGGCTGATATTTCTGCCTGCTTGCCTCATGGGGATCTCTCTCTTTCCCCTTAGTGCATGTGCTCTTGGTCTCCGCTTCAGGCATGCGGTGCCCTTGTTCCACTTTCCTTTGCCCCTTCATTTCTTGTGCTTGTTCGTCATTTGCCTTTGTTATTGCATCTATGCAGCCTTATTGTCCGATATAACTTATGGGTTTGGCTTGGACTCCTTCTTCGCGTTTCCCATAGTAGCTCCCTCCACGCCTGCTCTATTTCCTTCGGTACTAGTGCTACCCATTCTTTTCTTACTTCTCCGTCTGATTACCTCCAGGTCGTACCTGTTGCTTCTTCTAGTCTGCCCGTCGCTCGGTGTTGCTTCTCTTTTAGTTATCGGTGGTGCGTTTCCTTTTCCGGTTCCCTTTTATTGTAGTTTCGTCCCTTCATATGGCTAAATATGGATCATGCATGAATTGGCTCACTATCCCTACAACATAATCGATGTCAGCCTGTGTGGGACAAGTAAATAAGCTTCCCTATCGCCCTTTGGTATCTTCCTTTGTCCACCTGGTTCTCCCTCTTTTCTTTAAGTTTAGCTCCGGCTTAGGTAGGGGTCAACGCTTTACACCCCAACATTCCCACTTCGATAATAAATCTAGGACACACTTTGTTTGGGATAGGAATATACCTTTCTTTGATCGAGCCACCTCGATCCTAAGAAATCTTCTCCAGATCTTTAATTTCAAACTCTCTCGTCGAGAAAGTCCTTCAACTTTTGAATTTCTTCACCATCATTCCTGTGATAACAATATCGTCTACATAGACAATGAGGAGTGTGATGTTAGTACGACTTCGACAAATAGTATATGATCGCATTGCTTTGCTTGTCCCAATGGTTATTGCCTTTAGGAGGCGTCCAACCGATCTGGAGACTGTTTTAACCCATAAATTGACGTCTTCAACCGACAAACTTTCCCTGTAGTATTGTCATCGGAGAAACCATGTGGGATTTCCAAATAGACTTCTTCTGCTAACTCCCTATGTAAGAAGACATTCTTTACGTCTAGTTGGTGCAAGTTCTAGTCTTTATTCACAGCTATAGATAATAGAACTCTAATAGTGTTTAGTTTCGCAATAGGGGCAAAAGTTTCCTGATAATCAATCCCATAAGTCTGAGTAAACCCCTTTGCAACTAGTCTAGCTTTCAACTTGTTGACTGATCCATCCATATTTTGTTTAACCACAAATACCCATTCGCAGGCCATGATTTTTTCCTGGAGGAAGTGTAACCAGCTCCCAAGTGTCATTTTTCTTCATTGCTTGCATTTCCTCTATCATAGTTGCCTTCCATCTCTTATCAGCATAGGCTTCCTGCCAATTTTTTGGAACAGATACAAATGACAGAGAGGATATAAAAGCACGGTAGGAGTCAAACAAAGAGTTATAAGAAACATATTTAGCTATGGGATGTTGAGTACAAGATCTAACTCCTTTTCTAACAGCAATAGGAAGATCAGAAGACCTAAAATCCTTTGAAGTCTGCACCTCCTTATTCTGGTCAATCTGGTTTTGAAAGACCTCACCACCCCCCAGAGTGCCCCCCGTTCTTCACATGGTTCGAGAAAACGAAGGGGGAGGATTAGAGTCCTCGGGTATCTCGCCGCGAAGCGAAGTCCCCCGGTCAGGAAACTCTTTTGGGACTCTTAAGTTGTGTTGGTGTGTGATAAGAAGATCTAGAGTCGAAAAAAAACACCTCTCTTTTAGGACTCTCCCCCTAGAGAGGTGTATAATAAGGGCAAGACTCTCATTAAAATTATATCCATGGATACAATGGTTTTCCTGGAAGGAGGATGATAACATTTGTACCCTTTCTAAGTAGCAGAATACCCCAAAAATATGCAGCGTAGGCCGTGATTTAGCGGGGCCCCCCCGCGGGGGCGGTGTTCTGCATAACACACACATCCAAAAATCTTTGGGGGAATAATAGAAAAAAAAAAAGGCTCCCTGAAGAATCTCATTAGGACATTTAAAACCAAGTATCCTACTGGGCATCCTATTCATAAGGTAAGAAGCAGTGAGTATAACATCACTCCAGTATTGGTTAGGTACATTCATAGCAATCATAATGGAACGAGCTATCTCTAAGAGATGCCGATTTTTCCATTCGGCAACCCCATTTTGGGCAGCCGTATCAACGCAACTAGTCTGGTGTATTATGCCAAAGTCAGAGATATCTTTGAAATTCACCATCAATATACTCTGTGCCATTGTCACTGAGAAGGATCTTCACAATGGCATTGAACTGAGTTTTAATCATATCATGAAAATCATGAAAATCATGAAAATCATGAAAATATCGAAAAAATCTCATTTTTTTGTTTTAAAAGATAAATCCATGTAGAACGAGAGTGACAATCAATAAAAGTAACAAAGTACCTATGGCCAGTAATAAACACACGTTGGTAGGGACCCCACACATAAGTATGAATTAGCATAAAATGAATAGTTTTTCTATTATGAAGAGAAGGTAAATAAGTAGAACGAGTCTGCTTCGCAAAAATGCAAGCTTCACAAAAAAAAAAAAAAAAAAAAAAAAAAAAAAAGAAAAGAAAGAAAGAAAGAAAGAAAGAAAGAAGCATCCTTATTACAAGAATAAACTAAATCAGAAAATATTTTCTTAAAAAGTTCCTAGAGGGGGGTGACCTAGCCTACGGTGCCACTGATGAAGGTCTGATATTACCAAATGCACCTGATTAGAAGATGTAGTCAAAGCAGAAGTAGATCCTTCAATCGGTTCGAGCAAATAAAGTCCATTGTCTAGTTTACCACGTCCAATCTCCTTCCCCGTGACCAAATCCTGGAAGACACAGTAAGATGGGAAAAATGTCACTTCACAATTCAAGACATGTGTAAGACTACTGATAGAGAGCAAGTTAGTAGAGAAAGAGGGAACATGTAAAACTTTAGACAAGAGAAAGTGATGGAGAATGTTGAATGGTCCCTTTTCCAGCAATGGAAGAATAGGAGCCATCAACAATTCGAACTTTATCCTTTCCAAAAGTTGGAGAATATTGTAAGAAAAATGAGGATAAACCTATCATATGATTTGTGGCTCCTGCATCAATGATCCAAGGAGTGGAAACTGAAGAAACTTGAAAGCCTGTAAAAGTTTTACCTAAAGTAGTAAGGTAGGAGTTGGTTTGGTTAGTAGAGAAAGCAGTGGTAGATGTTGTACCGACAATAGAAGACTGCAGAATACGTCGCAAAGTAGTTAACTCCTCCTGTGAAAGACCAATGTCTGCAGAGGGTGTTGTGGAAACTGTCTCAGAAAGATGAGCTTTCGGTTTTCCTCTTTTTTGTGCTCTTTTTTGCTCAAAATCAACAGGCTTCCCATGGATCTTCCAACAATTTGCCTTGGTATAATATGGTTTGTGATAGTACTCACACTTGATAATCTCCTTTACTGAATCAAATTTAGTGCTAACAAACTGTAAGGTTGATTTCTCCACAATAGGAGCATGAAGCATGGCTAAACGACGGCTTCCCTCACACTGAACAAGGGCATAAGACTGTTCAAGTGTAGGAAAGGGAGAATGACTTAATACTTGCACTCTGATTTGATCATACTCCACATTCAAACTGGCCAAGAAGTCATATACTCGAATCTTATCAATGTGCTTCTTATAAGTAGCCACATCATCTAAATTAGTGGGGGTGATAATAGTGGGCCACAGTCAGTTTCTTTTGGGTAGTCTCATGAAGTTTTTTGCGTAGCTCATAAATCTGTGCATCAATCCCAACTGTCCATATGTTTCAGTAGTAGCCTTCCAGATTTGGGTTGCGGTATCAAGTAATAAATATCCACGGGCAATATTTGGAATCATGGAATTCAAAAGAAATGACATAATAAGAGAGTCATTCGAAATCCATTTATCCTGTAAAACACCTATGGTAGTAGGTTTGATAGTGGCTCCAGTAATGTGTCCAACAATTCCTCTTCCGGCAATAGTCAGGTAAGCAGATAGAGACCAGATTAAATAATTTGTTCCATCAAATCTCACCGAAACAGGAGGAAGAGTGGGGTAATGTTCGGAGCTAGTGGGAGCAAGAGTACCCATCAATAGTTGTCATGTTGACAAAATTATCTGCAGTTCTTCAGTCTTCACCCTTTTGAAGTGACAAAAACGTCGCAGAATACAATAGCCGAACAAGCCAAACAATTCTAAGGAATGATATGATAAAAAAAATACATCTTTTTTTTTTTTTTGCCTAATAAACAAAAAATGGTTCGGTCTGGTTTAGTTCATGCAATGGGCTAATAGGGCTTTTTGGTTTGGTCTGGTTTAGTTCATGCAATGGGCTAATAGAGATGGTTTTGGGCTAATAGACAAAAAGTGGTTCAGTCTCGTTCAGTTTGGCTAATAGGGTACTAATAGAACCCTCGTGAAGCATTGGCACTGGTAAAGGAGATTGCAAGTGATGGAGAGTTTACCTGGGTTTAGGAGCGATGCAGTTTCGGTGGTGATGGCAATGGAGCGATGCAATCTGGTGAAAGAGAGAAGGCGTTGGAAGAAGCAAGCAAAGTCGATAGTCTTTTTTCTTCTTTTTTGTTTTTCTTTATTCGATGGTGGAAGCAAGGTTGGCGATGGTGATGGAGAGAAGGCGTTGGAAGAAGCAAGCAAGGTCAATGGTCCTTTTTCCTTCTTTTTTGTTTTTCTTTGGTCGATGGCGGAAGCAAGGTTGGAGGTAGATGGCTGAAGCAGGGGGGTTGCAGCGGTAATGATAAAATTGCAGTGGCGATAGATTTGGGACAGTTTGGGTTGATAGCAGAAACAGAGGCAATGGGTTGATAGCAGAGACAGGAGGCGATGGCTTCTGGAAAGATATCTTGTCGGCAATGGAGGTAAGTCTTCCTTAGTGAGATTTTCTTCTCTTTTTTTTTTTCTCTCCTAATCAAATTTAGGCTCTGATGCCATGTTGAGAAACACGATATTGGTAGAATGGCTTACCAATCAATGATCTCAAGCCCTCTATTTATAATTAAGTGGAAGGTACACTATTACAAGGAATAGAATTTGACATGAGTACAAACTCTAATTTAACTCCTAGTAGAATCCAACACTAACTAATTTAATAGAGAATATACCATCAATAACCGGCTCCCAAAACATATTGTCCATCTTCTCAGATAGAGAAATATTACAATTTAAAAAATTTAATTGCAAATTAATTGATTGTCAATGAGGTTAGCTGTAGCAAACCCCATTGACCTTCTTTTTATTACATTTGCTCCAAGTATGTAAGTCTATTGTAGTGCCAGCTACAAAGTTTTTAAAGGGGCCCTCCCCGATATAATCATCCAGCCAAATAAGATGTTGCCTTTTTCAACCATTCAAAAAGAGTTGGATAAAAGGAAGTCTTTCAAACCAACTAGACCTTGCCAGGTTCTTGACCTCATGGTACCATCCTTGGAAAAGATTATATGATTGTTTTTCAGGAATTTGCTTTTAAAGAAATAGCCATATTGTGATTTTCTAATAAAATAAGCCACAAGCCTTTAAGGCTCATAGATACACTAAACTCTTCTGGGGACCAAAAACCAAGCCATCCTCTTCATTGAGTTTGAGTCTATACACCTTTTTCCAGTTTAGCCAATGATGGAGTTCCCCAAACTCCTCCTCCCAAATAAAACTGGAACAATCAAGTAAAATTTCCTCAATACCACCTTGGGGAATTCTCTTAAGCAAGACACAATGGATGAGCGTAGAGGATGGAACATACTTCAATGGAGTCAATTTACCCCCTATGGTTTGCAATCTATTTTTCCAGCCTAGGAATTTTTGCTGACTTTGCAGAATATCCTCAAAATATGAAATTTTCAGCTTCCCAGCCTACTGTGGGGCACCTAGTTAGGTGGCAAATATATTTTATGGTAAAACCAATTATATCCCTTATCACTCTTAACTATGCTTCTGAAGTTTAGGGATCCATTATGAAACAGCTTGAAGGCTGTTGACCCACTGATCAAAATAGTTCTTATAGCAGATAATAAAACCATAACTTTTGGGGAAAATAATTATATCACTGACAAAAAGATTTAAGAAATATCTAGGCATCCATGAGGCAGATGATAGATGGCATGTCCCTTTACAAATAGAGCTCTAGGGTCCCAGCTTGGCACTTCCTCATTAGAAATAATGGGTCTTCTCGATGAAGTACTATTGTTGACTTAAAATAAAAGTAGGGTTAGAGTCTGTAAACACCGAGAATCATAAATTCTCATTGTTTTTCAGGATTATGGCATGAAAATCAACCAAAAAATATCATTTGATTCAGTTAAGGCTTTTGCCGTATCCAACTTTAAAATATCATTTCCCCCTTTGGTTTTCTGACTGAGATCTTGTACTATTTCCTAAACCAGAGCACTTTTATCATGTATACACCTTCCTTTTGACAAATGCTCTCTATTCCTCAGAGATCGATAATAGAAGCAAGATTGCATATCTGTTGGTGATAATTTTCGCAATAATTCTACAAAATTGCAAACAATAATTGGTCTAAAATCAGACCACTGTTGGGAGCAGCTTGGGATGTTTTTGCACCACTCTAGGGTAGTATACCTCCTTATGCTTCTATTTAAGTTACCCTTCTTGTTATAGGCATGGGATATTTTTGCACCAGACTCATGAATTAAGGGACATTCCCTCTCCTAGAGCTTATCTGGGCATTCTACTGTAACAACTAATAAATACATATTCATGGCCCTACTTGAACAGATATGGAAGCATATGAATCTTTTCCAAGTCAATATTGTTGAATTATTTTTGTTTTCATGTAAACTGAGATTTTGTTCCTTTATGCTAAACCTTTCTATAATATCAATAATGGTTTAAATAATACTCTAGTTACTCCAACTGTTATTATACCTATAGTTCTAGAACCATTTGCTTATGTCTCAGAAAATTTTTATTTTGGTATTCAGCATGGACTTCTTGTTATTGTTGTCTGGTAAATTTCTTTGTCTTCTGACATTTACAGGACTATTCATTTGCTTTGTCTGGATATAGGTGAAGTGTTCAGTAAGAGGTGACCTTGGACCGGCATGTAACTCAGCTGGAATGATTGATCGCTATGTTCTTGGTTTTAATCATCTATACCAGAAGCCTGGATACAAAAACTTGAAGGTGTATATAATTTCTTTGAAACTGTCACCCATGATTCTAACATTTTGTATTTTTTGTGAAAGCCTGAAGAACACTTACAATACACAGAGATAATATGTTGGTAAACTTGCTTTTTTTTTTATTTCACAACCTGATTTAAACCAATATTTCCAATTACTAACAAGAAATTTTGGTTCTGTAGGAATGCAGAAATTCTAAGAATGGGCAAGTTTCTGATAGTTCACCTTCATGGTGCCATGCTCCTTTTGACCCTGAAGGCATTTTAAGGTGAATATCTCCAAATCCTGGGCTTTATGTGAGAGGTCTGCGAGTCCCTGCTTTGGAGTTCAGTAACTTTGTGAGGGTTGCTTCAATTTCTCCCTATAATTCTCCAGACAACCTTACAATGCTTAATTAGTGGATTTAACTGAATTTTCTATAAATTGATTATGATATTGTTGGTGATTCATAGAATCAGATATTTTCAAACATGTAACATGTTGAGCAACCAGAAATGATCAATTCCACCAAAAATTAGAACTGGAAGATATTTAGCAATGTCGTTATTCATTCTTTCCTTGGTACTTCCCCTGGAGTCATTTTTCATCTGACCCCTGGTTCTCTTACCTTTTTCAATCTGAATCAAATCATCCCTCTGTACAGATCACCCAAAGGCCTACATTCCACATGCCCATGCCACCTTAAATGAGTTTATCACAGCTTAATAACTTTTATAGTTTTACCATTCATTCATCTCAACATCCTCATTTCATCTACACTTAGTTTGTTTATATATTGACTAGTCGAAATTGTGAGCGGGCTTGCTTGTTTGAGCTGGCCTTCAATGCTGGTTTGAATCTCTTTTAGGTTAGATTACTTTATAATACAAATTTTAATTAATTTTCATTACACACTTTTTCTTAACTTCCTTGCATATATTCCATGAGCTCACTATAAGAAATAATTTTTCTGAAACTTTTAATACTCCTTTTGGTGGAAAATGTGTTGCTTTGAACTGCTGACTTGACAAAACATTAAAGCACTCCAACTGTTAGACAATCATGCTGTTGTTTTGCTTCCAGCTAAAGTGCCATGAGGATTGCGTGGAAAAGTCTGAACCATCCATGTTTAGAGAGTTTTTAACATTGAAGGTTGCACAATTTGGTCTAGATTAGACAATAACAACTTATTGATGAGCTATGAAATTTTTTGAACTTAATTGATAGGGTATTATTTTGTCCCCTTGATTGGTTGAATTAATTATCCTTATTCCTTATTAATGCAAATAACATTTTCAAAGGCTGAAAAACCATGATGTAATTTAGTGGACTATGAAAACTTAAAAGGCACTCAGACTCTTGAAATTGTCAGTGATGATTGTGATCATGTAAAACCAATTGATTGTCTTCAGCATTAGATCACTATGAATTGATTATCCATAAAAAAAAAATAGGAAAGCATGTACATGTCTTTCTACTTTGTTTTTGTCTGAAGGTTGATCTAGATGGCCCTAATGATTGAAGAAGTTGGATAAGGTTGACTTGTCTGATAGCCTTAATTTTCTTTTCATTCATCTGCGCCATTGATTCTTAACTTTTTATTATGTACACCTGATTCTTATGTAAATTTTTACAGTAGGTGAAACATGAGTCAATAATTTGGATGTTTGATAAAATTTCCCTTAATGCTTGTTTGTATTATGTTTACTGATGGTGCATATTTCCAGCTCACTGACAGCAGCCATAACCTGCATCATTGGACTTCACTATGGTCATGTTCTTGTAAAGTTAGAGGTGAGTTGTTCGCTTTGATATTCATGTAACAGTTCTTGCATCATTGTACACTATACACATGGAAATGGTCATTGAATTTAGGAAATGTTTAGGATATGTGCAAAATACAGTTTTGAAGCATAAAACACAGAACAGTTTAGATGTAAAATCTATGTTTTATAAAAATAAGACGAGTGCATTAAAAGAGGGCATATCCAGTTCACAATGCTCCCCCCCCCCCACCCTGCAGGGATTGGGGAGGATAATGATGCAGCCTTTCCAGGCTCAAAGCCTATGACCACTTGGAGAGAATGGAGCAACCTTTATCATTGCGTTAAGGCATAGCTTCTATGCTACAAGTGCATTCGATTGATTAGAAATAAATGATCAAGTTTTGAACTTGTACAAGTACCAAATATTTTAGGTATCATATTGATACCTTAAAGGTAATGCTAAATTTTGGTTAGTATCGGCAGATACAGAAGGATAAGTCAACCTTGACGTCAAGGATTTATTAACCTTCAGCAAAAGAGATACAGTTTTTATAAGTAGAGTAATTGTTCTAGAATTTAAAGGTGCATAGTGTAGTAAAAGGGTTCTGAAATGATAATGACAAGGGTCTTTCAAGATTAATTGATAGATAGCATAAGTGTTTGTTTCTCTCCTGTTTAGCAAAACTGTTTTTTTTAATGCATCCTGTATGATTTGTCCAATCAGAATGTTGACAGGGAGTTTGTTACCTCTAATAAAGCCTCACCACTTAAAATCCCATGGGATTGATCTCTTTTTTATCATTATCATGTAAGCTTTTGGGCAAATTTATATATGCTTAAGAATGTCCTGTAGTGCTATCTGATTATCTGACTCCATTAATAGTATTAAACCCTGAACGTACTACCCATTTAGTGAATGTGGTGTTACTCAAATATATTTCAGGACCATAAGGATCGGCTTCTTCAATGGTTGCTATCCTCACTTTCACTTTTCTTCATTGGGTTGTTTCTTTCCTTTATAGGTAAGTCTCTTAAAGAACCAAACAGAATCAACTATTTTCGAGTTTTGAAGATATACTCTTTGATGTTATGGTAAGTGATGATGATTCCTGTATATCTTCTTGTTTTTTTCAGGGATCCCCTTAAACAAACCTCTATACACAATTAGTTACATGTTACTTACGTCAGGTACTGCTGGGATCACATTTTGTGCTTTGTACCTACTGGTGAGTGCTGATTGATAACTGTATTATCTTGACGGGTAAAATATTGCTAAACTGCCCTTCTACAGATTCCTTTATATGCTTTTCACATGATATGTAGTAAGCCCCTCGCTGACATCCTCTTTACTGTTCTTACCATGTGCCTGCCCCTGTACTTGATACCATTTTCCACACTCTCATTTTTTTCTTACACTACCTTTGTGGAAAATCCTCCTATGTGAGAGTCAGTGAGTTAATAAATTACTTTTGCATGTGATATTGAGAGCACTGTCCCCAACCCTGTCACTTCTCCTCCCCAACACCCCCCCCCCCCCCCCCAAAAAAAAAAAATCCCCATGAAAATGAAACCAAGAAGGGGAGGGGGAAAGAAAGAAAAGAAGAAAAAAAAAACCAAAAGTAGGATAAATTGAAGGCAAAAGTTTTTATGGACACGACCGTCTATAGAGCAGGAGGTACCATGTGGGTGGGCGATATGGACCACTAGATATCTACAGAATAGTCTGAATTGGCCACTTAAATTCAATCATGTATACTCCTATTTCTTATCATGCAACCTCTTGGTAATGTAAGCATCATTATGGACCCTCTTGGTAGTCCTGAATCTTTGAAAGCTTTATATTTGCTACTTGGTAACCTCCAGAAGGAGAAATTTTTGTCCACCTCTCCACAAATCTCAGCCCTCCTCTGACCTTCTAAGTGATACAAGTAGGTGTATCATCCATAGATACCCTATGGCTGCTCCATCCACGTATCCTGCTTACTAAATGAAATACCAGTGGTGAATAAACACTTTATGTTTTATCAACAAATCAAAGGATTGATCTAGGAGCATCTCTTTAATAAGATTAGACAAAGGCTGTTCTTTGTGAGTTTCAAACAATATTGTTATTGCTAAGACCAAATTCTTGAGCTGGAACCTCTATCAGTGCTGTGATGACGATGCTGCATACTGCTTTGACTACTCTCATGTTAGTATCAATATCTATCGGCAACAATCTTTTCTATGGTTATAGAAAAATCTTTTAAGTTTGAGGCTGAGTTTTATAGCCACAAAAATTTTCTGGCTTTGGATTCTGGCAGCTTGTTTATCATGTTATGTATTGTTTATTTTGGTGCTTCGTATTTTAGAAAATAATGAGCAACCCAAAGTTTTCAGACTGGTACTGTATAGGAAGCTGAGCTTCTTAATCGAACTGCTACTCCCGGTGAATAAGATCCCTCTTGTCATAACTGCAACATGGAGATTTAGTAGTGCTTCACTGTGAGAAGCCAGACACTAGTGATGGCTTGTTTTCTGAACCATCACAGTTGATCTATGGAATGTCCTTATTTTTTGGATCTGCATGGCAGATATCAGATGTTTTGGTTCTATTGGAAGTGCGGTGAGGATCTCTGGATTCCTTAAAGGCTTCCTGATTCCTGATTGGAATATCCTTAAAATAAAAGTCTCACTTGACTATAATACAGATCCAGTTGTCTCAGAATTTTTACAGGTTCTGGGTGACATGTAAAATTTATCTATCCAAGTAAAAATTTCTATAGAACATGCAGTTGTTTTATCTTCATTTCTTAATTTTAACCGTAGGACCTTGACATGATTCCCAAATCCATTTTTGTTTGCAAAACTCAAAATGTGGAATATACAAAATTTAATTTTACTTGCATAATACATAAGTGCTTAACTGGAATAGCATAAATTGAAACTGTTTTTAGAATTCTTCAGAGTTGCTTTTCCATTAAGTGTTTTCAAATTCAGAGTGGGTACCAGATGTTCTGACTTTTGCCAGTCAGTGATCCAATTATTCAGTTCTAATGATCTGGAACAGCTCAATTGATGAAAGGCAGTTTATGCTGAAAAATATAATAAATTTAAAGGCATATGCAACTATAGGCAAGAAAGGTGAGAAGAACTGCCAGGTACCTGTGGTATTGGGATTTAATATTGATGTCACTGCAAGAATATATCTTTGTTTATAAATGGGGATGACATTTGGCCTCTTAGAGATTCATGATTCAACCATCTTGTTTTAATGAACCAAATCTATTTTTATCATGCATACCTTTGACCAGACAACACTGCTTAGAACGCCTCCATAAATAGGGTTCATACACACCAACCTTGTTTGGAGGGATAATGTATGAATGGTCATATATCTGAGTAGTCAATTCAATAGTTTGAGAAAACACTGCTTTCAAGTGGAACCTAAAACTGCCAACTGTCATGATTTGTCTACCTGAGTTTTGTCATATCACCCGTACATATAATTGCCACAAAAATTGACAATGTACATTTGGTTTCCCTTCTAACCTTTCCATAATTGCTGAATACCTTGAGAACCAATCTTTTCATTGATATTTTTTTTTTTTCTATTGTATGGTAGGAGTGGCTGTTGACAATACTTCTTAGGGTTGCTCTGTTTTAACATTGAAATCATAAATTCTGTGTAAATTAGTCTTGGCTTATCTGATTTCCAAAATTCCATGCTGACAACATATTATGTGTAGGTGGTGGAATTTTCACACCCAAATCTTGGTACACTATTTTATAATATTATGAATGGTTATATGGAGCTCTTTATAAGTCCTCTGTTTATCATTATAGGTTGATGTTAGGGGATACAAACGGTTGACTTCCTTGTTGGAGTTGATGGGGAAGCATTCTCTCAGTATCTTCATCCTTGTATCTTCTAATTTGGTTGTTATTGCAGCGCAAGGATTTTATTGGAAGTCTCCTCAAAATAACATTGTAAGCCCATTGTACTTACAACTACTCTTTTCCATTACATTTGAAGACAAAGTGAAAGTTCAGTGGAAGGTGTTGCACCATTGAACTGCATTGCGTATAAGTAATTTATGATTTATGGTTCGGATGAGTAAACATATCTTAAAAATGTTGCTTTGCTAGTTATGATGAGCATACAAATTCCAAACACAGGTCGATTGTACACTTAACAATTTCTATCCTAGCATCAGATTTATTTGAAGTTAAATGGGAAGGTTCTTCTAAGATGCTCTTCATTAGAAGATTTTAATCTGGAGTTTCATATATAAGGGGGGAAAGGCAAAACGACAATGAGGCAACTCATCACATAAAAACACACCATGGGGAATTTACTACTCAAATACTTATCAAGCCTTTATCACTGATATCCAAATTCCAAAGTCATCAAAACCAATATAGTATGGATACTTGTGCTATATGCTGAGAATTATGAAGGAATGAGACAAGAATTTTCAGGTTTTCTGGTGATGAGAGCAAAATAAATGTGCATGTGCTCTTTTCCTGTAGAGATTCAAACACTTTGACTCTGAATCCTAAGGGAGGTCAATTCTATTTTGTGGTTCAGGACTTTTTGTACATCATCCATGATTCTCATATATAGAAAATTCTCATAAATGCCCCAAGAAATCACAGATATTTTGAAGAGAGTATTAAGTTGCTGACTAGATCTTATTGGAATTTGTTTTGGAATATCAAAACCACAAGTAGGATGGTAACTTGCAGACATGCATTCACATTTATTGCTGAAATTACATGTATCTGCTAATCTCTGGGTCAGCAGATTCTCATCAGTGTGAGATTTAAGTTTTTTGGAATATCTAAGGAAAACTCTAAACTGCATCTAAGTTTTATTGTCTGACTAAATTGTTATTTGCATACTTATTGCTTACATTCTTCTGAAAAAAAGTTCAAATATTTGTTGAACTATTTGACCAAATCTTTAGCTATAAGATAGAGAGGTGCAATCATTGGATGAAGTTATCCAATGTACCAAAGTCAATGTTAATTATCCCAAACTAGATTCTGAGAATGATTCATTATTCATTCTTTTCCTGGATATTTTAAACATTGAACTGCCTACAAATGGACCATGCAATGTATGAGGTTTTGCTGTCAGATGATGAAACAAGAAAACTCACCATAGAAAATCTAGACCAAGGATGAGAAAACAAAAAGGGAAATGTTTATCTTCATGAAAGTGGAATATTTTTGGAATCTAGTTGACTTGTGAGAATCTTTAGGCATGTCTGAAGTACTTAGTCTTGAATTCCATGCATTAAGTCCAGAGAGTCTTGAATTCCATGCATTTAGTACAGAGAGACACCAGGTATTATTCTGCTAGATACTTGGTGTTTATTCTGGCATTCACATGATAGTGGATTTCATGTGTGTGAGAGAGGTAGCTTATCATGGTATCTTTTTGTTTAATTAGAAGCATGAGATACTAAGTGAGGATCTTCAATTTCAGAAGTGAAAAATAGGTTAGTTAACTGTGAAGCAAGATGGCTAACTTACCAGAAGATATATGACCCCTTGGTGAGAATAAATAAAGTTGAGAAAAAAAAATCTCAAAATTTAATCTCTTGAAAGGTGCTTCAGGGAATTCTGGAGAAGGATTTTTCTGATAAGGGTTTGATTTTTACAAGAGCTTCATTTTTGGAATGCTGCTGTTTTTTTATTTCTCTTAATTAACATCTTAGTGTGCCTGGTAAGTTATACTCTTATTCCTAGCTACTACATTACACGTAATGGATTTTGTTCTGCTGTAAATTCTAGCCATATATCTTGTTATAATTTGCTTCCTTAATCATGTGATCCCCTTTATTACTTTTTGACAGATTAACTGGATTGTATCGCACGTAGTGAAAAAGTAATTCCACAAATATTCAAAATTTTCCTTGGGCAACATAAGGTTCTTAATTTAAAAAATTCTTTCTTTCTTGGAAGGCCCTCAAGAGGAAACATAGAAGCTGAAAACATTTTTGCCCCTCGAATGAGAAGTTATCAATTCATTTGTTCCTTTTTTTATGTATATTTTTTTCTGCGTGGATTTTATCTTGTTCTTTGTAGTTTAGATTATAATGTTATAGAGAATCCTCTTGACACTATTCACTTAAGAGTTACAGTTATGCAAATAAATTTCCAAACCCACTCTGTTCACCATAGACACTCTTGCTTACACTCAACTAAATCATTCGATCGAAGAAAGAAAGAAAGTAAGAAAGAAAGAAAGGGAAAAAACACTTTCTTCCAAAACCCTTAATGGTGTCTATGTTTCCACAAGATCTAGTTAAAACGAAGAATCATTCCTTCAAAACCCTCTTTCCTTCATTAAGAATTTCCAAACCCACTCTGTTCACCATAGACACTCTTGCTTACACTCAACTAAATCATTCGATCGAAGAAAGAAAGAAAGAAAGAAAGAAAGGGAAAAAAGACTTCTTCCAAAACCCTTAATGGTGTCAGTTTCCACAGTCTAGTTAAACGGACATTCCTTCCAACCCTCTTTCCTTCATTAAGAATTTCCAAACCCACTTTATTCACCATAGACTATAATGTTCCTGCTTAAAAAGAATCGTTCCTTTTTGTCTCCAATAATTTATTAAAAAACAAAACATATTAAACAAAATTCAACAAATCTATTTAATGAAAATGCTAATAGAACTCCCCCATCTCTCGAAAAATTTTCCTGAACAAATTCTATTAAAATTATTATAATACTTAAAAGTTGAAATTTAAATTGTATACTTACTATTCTCTCTCTTTTAAAATTCTAGTACTGTTATAATTTTTATCTTAATTAAAAATTTTATATCAATGTTTAAGAAGCATATCTGAATACAGCCAAATTTCCTCTCGCCTCTATGTATTATTTGAATTATTACTAATTCGTTTGCCAAAAAAAAAGGATTATTACTAAATATTTCATTACGATAAAACATATATATATATATATATATATATATTTATATATATATATATATATATAAATGGAATCTTGGTCTTGGTCACAAACAGTTATTTGATTGATGATGACGAAAGATAATTCTTGGTTCAGTTTTCCACCTTAACAATAGAAAAAATGATGGATCAAATTCTATCGAGTTTGACTCATAGTGATAATTTGTCAAAGAATGACTCTGGTTATCAATTGATGAACAACCAGGATCCATTTACTTACGATACTTAGTTGACATTCATAAAAAGTATCTAATGAATGGTAAAAAATTATGAGTTCAATAAATCCTGTATAGCAGAAAGACAGATATTCCTTGCTCATTATCAGACAATTGTTTATTCACAAATCTCGTGTGGGGCTAACAGTTTTCATTTCTCATCTCATGGAAGACTCTTAGCCCTATCCCCCTCTAGGAGTATTTTAATGATAGGTTTTATAGGAATTAAACTATCATATTTGCAACAAACTCCTATGTTCCTTTCATCAGGGGTTTACCAAGAAGTTCTGGATGACAAGCCTAAAGAATCAATTTGAGGAATCGCGTATGGCTAGGGTTGAGTTAAATACTATACAGAGTCCATGGTGAATGTCTGGAGCATTCTGTAACTTTACTGCTTTATTATTGTATATTGCTTTGCACTACATGTGTTGGTGTAAGAAATATGATCTTGACCACATGGTTTGCTCCTGATCCAGCCCCTGCTCCTGAGACCAAAAGAAAGTGAAAGTGTGCTTCCTCTGAGGAGGGAAGCCACCTCCAATGGTCGAGTTAGTCCAAGCCAATAAATCAGAGACTCCATTGAGGAGTAAAGAGCCTCCAAAGACGATGAAGATCATGCTCTTGAAGGGTCAGAAAGATAATGAGAGATGGCTGGAGTGTGTAGAGCTTATCCCCTTCATCTACGATGAGGGATTATATGTGGGATTCATACCTCCAGAGGCAGTGGACCTCGTGGCATTTGCATGATCAATTCTGGAGATGGAAGGTGGAGATGGCTTCTACGGTTTAGGGGCCCAAGGCACGACCAAGAAAGTCACCTCAACCGTCAGGAGGGTCACATCCGAGGGCTACGTCTCAGTCACACCCATTTGTGCTGGAGAGTCATGAATAGGGGCTGAGGAAGCTGCCATCTCTGGGCTCGAGGAGATCTCTGAATATGTAAGATCCCCTGACACTAGCAACTAGCTATAGAGGAACTGAGTCCACATAAAGCGATTCTTGCCACGTAGGCCATTCTCCCCCGTCACAGATTAGGATCCGGCTAGTGCTCTTAGGTCACTTCTCGGCAAGAGAACCCTTAAGGTGACATCTAGTTGAGGAAAGCCCAGTCCCAGCTGGCGATTACGGGCTGGGCCAGAAACCCATCCTTTGGACCGCTGGGAGTGCCACGATAACAACATAATTGCTAGTTCCAGCAATGGAGCTAAATAACGAGAAACAGCAATAATCCCAATTCTCCTTACCTGCACACCTGAAATGGGGAATCACTCATTCACCTATGTATCTAGAGCCATCTTACGCATATCACATCATTTGGTCTCTTGGTGGTGGTGGTGTAGCTAGTCTCTACCTCCTCCCATGAATCCTTTTTGTTTCTAGAACAGAGACATCCAATGAGATGCAAAATAGTGTTGGGAGATACAATGCTGATGCCTAGAACCATGAGAGTAACTATACAAATCATACAACCCTCCTCTAATCTCTCTAGGGTGGGGGCTTTTCACTAGATACACGATTTTTAAAGTTTTTTTTTTTTTTGTCAAAATTATTTTTATTATCGAATAGATGAAATTTGTGGATTCAAACGAAGTAATCCAACGAAACTCTATGAACTTCAATAGATTTGAGGCTAACCAAACAGTTAATATTTTGAACTATGAATCCATAGATTTGAAATCTCATTTCATTTAATCCTAGATTCATGTAACCAAATATGTCTTAGTCTAGCCTCTTAATTTTCTCATTTCCAGTTAGATACTTTATTTTTGGTAAATACATAGTGATTTGATGAAATTACATATGTAAGCTTTATGCAATTTAAGCATTTAATAGTGAATTAGTCACACAGAAGTTATAATATAAAAGAAAGAGCAAATTGCACTGACACCTCAAAATGGAGGCTTTAAAAGTCACGACACCCCACTTTATGTTTAAAAAGCACATAGACTCCAAAATTGAATTTTTATTAAATATATTTGTCCAATTTGTTACTGAAAACCTTTCCGACACGGTTTATTATAGGAATATTTTTTTTAAATAAACAGTGATTTAATTGTTCTCAGTGATAAATTTGACAAATATATCTAATAAAAATCCAATTTTGAGGTATTTGTGCTTTTTAAATATAAAGTGGGGTGTCAATGCTTTAAGGCCTCCATTTTGGAGTGTCAGTGCAATTTGCTCTAAAAAAAATGACCGATTCAATTCATATTTCAAGCACTAAGGTTTTTTTTTTTATTTTAGTAATCAAGAGCACTAAGGATTGATGTAAGGAGAAACGAGGATCATTGCCTGAGTGTCACTTTTAATACAAATCCACCAACATGCCCTAACCTACCCAATTAGTTTTATGCTTTCAGCTCAACGAAAAACTCCGATATATCATCTCATTCTTAGATAGAGAAGACCAAGAAAATCAGAGACTCATACTGAAACCTTGTGATGTTGCATGCCACCTTTAACCAGCCAAGCTAACTGAGTCCAGATCCTCTTCACCCGGACAGCCCATCCTCCCATTTTCCCTACCCTCATACATGATCTGGCCATAATACATGAGTAGGCTAGTGACAGACCAACTATGAGGGTGGGGGAAGGTGCGACAGCCTACTTGGGTGGAGAGGATTTAAATTCAAGCTAAACCTTGGGTGTTATATTGTGATCAAATTCTTGTACTTCGATTTTAAGATGGACCAGCACCTATTTATTTGGTGGACAACCCGAATGACCTAATTCTGAAGATTTGTGATGGAAGCAAAGGGGTTGGGCTAGACTAAAGAACCTATACCTGAAGTCCATCACTGATCTCAATTTATGGTGGAGATGCGGTGGCATAACCCCAATAGTATATAGTATAACCCAACTCCATGAATCTACCAATTTATTTAATCAAAGTTCATATATGTGATTATGTAATTCTTGGATAGAGCTTCAGCATTGCACAATTAATGCGCAGTCTGGTTGCGTACAGGTGAGGATGGAACGAGTGGTCAAGGTCGAAATTTTGACCACTCTTTTCGTGTGTTTTTTTTTTTTTTTTTAAACCATACTCACATGTAACTAAAACAAAATATATGCAAAATGAGTGGTCGAGATTTTGTTTTCGACCACTCATTCAATTGTGGTCATACGCATCTCAATGGTACGCATTTAATGCGCACCACTGAAGTTGAATCGTAATTCTTGAGTCGTGCTTTAATGTTGCGCAATTAATGTGCAATATTGAGCTGTCTACAGTCTTGATCAATTCTAGTGGTTGAGATTCAATTCACCCGTTTTGGGGTTTTTTTTTTTTAAAAAAAAAAAAAAAAAAAAAAACAAACAAAAACAAAAAAGGAAATAAAACGGCCACCACTTAGATGTAATTCTTAGTGTCATATTTCCTATTTTATTTAACTTTACTCTCAACTTTCTCTTGTACAGAAGTGGAAAAAAGGATAAAAATGAAGAGAGGGTCCAGGTCCAAACAGAGACAACCGAAAAGACAGATAGAAAGCTACACATTTTATAGAGTAGGAGGAGACCACACGTCGCTGCTTCTTCGCCTCTCCAAACTATTCATATTGACCGCACCAACAATAACAACAACCAACACATGTTCGATAGTTTCTCCTCGATCTTTATATAACTTTACTGTAGATTCTAGAATACACAAATGGAGTGCGAAAGCAAAGATGCCCAGCATATATAAGGCATGGCACAGAACGTCAGAGTCACGGATATTTCTCAAAACGGAGCTGTTGATGCTCTATAAAGCGTTCTTTTTTCAGGAAATCGAGTTGTTCTTCGTAATAGTAACTGCCGCCATTAACACAAATCCACAGCAGACAGATACAAAAACAAGTCAGTTCTCCATTTCAAATTTCCGTTTCTACTCTCTTCTTTCTTATATGAATTACAACATAAATGGATTCAATTCATGAACTTCAAGTATACCTTTTGATCAGATTCTCTTTCATGTTGTTCTTGTCGGAGAATGGCAATCTCTTTCTTCAATGTGTCAATTTGAAGCTCTAATCCTTTCTTATAAGCCTGCTATATGAGGAAAGGAACAAAATACATAAACATATTGAAAAGAATTATAAGTTCAAAAGGGAAAAAAATTTGAGGGTAAGAGCGGTTCCTGTTGTCTAGCCCTGGAACGTGCAGCAGACTCTCTATTCTTGATCAGACGCTTATGGTGTCCTTTGCGGGAACTATCTTCAGAATCCCAAGCCCTTTTCTTTCTGGGAAAGGTTGGCAACTCATCCAAGGAAGAGGAAGAAGAAGTAAAGGAAGAATGGGAGATTTGAGATCGCGGAGGAGGCCTGAGAGGATGATCAATGTTTTGGAAGAAATGAAACTCACCTGGCATGAATCTGAGGTTTGAGGTGGTGGGTGATTGTGGTAATGACGGAAGAGAAGCAAGAAAGGGAGTATATTCAAAGGGTTGAATGGGTACAGCAGTGACGGTTGGGATTGAAGAACGGCTGTTGCTGCAAAGTTGAGCAAGGAAGTTCTGAGAGTTCATGCCTTCAAAACTGATGGCAGAGCTGGCGGAGATGGAGGTGTTGATGCGTTGAGCAGCACTCAGTATCTGCATATAAATAGATAATCAAAGAGAGTGATATCTTCGAATCTCTTTTAGGTATCAATTCTCATTCTCTATCTATTATGCCTATTTAAAAGAAATACGTATAAAAATTTATTATTGGTCATATATGAAAAATTATTTGATGAATTTTATCGAAAATGAATTATAGAATAAAATAGTTTTTTTTTTTTTGGGTAAACAATAAAAATAGTTTGATATCAAAATAAAAAATAAACAGTAAACAAGTAAAAAAAAATACGACTTTCAAAAAAATATATATATTGACCCTTTTACCTTTATCTTATCTTAACTATAAAAATTTAAATAAACGTATACATAAATGAATTATGTGTAAATAAAACTGATAATAAATATCAAACAATTTAAAATATAAAAAATTCTCATAATTGAAAATATAATTGATATGAAAAAAATCCTTAATCTGGCCTTTGAATGGTTGAATCCGATTTCCGTACACAAACGTCACACTAGTTACATATAGAATAACTGTACCGTTGGTCCAGCGTGGAGGGAATAAGTTGGTCGTACAGATAGGCTGATAGGGAAATGAGAAACAGTATGAATCCAAAACCACCTCATCTTCACCGCCCGCACTGATAGATATTTTTCTGCCACGTTTCGAACACAGATTTGATACCTGAGAACAAGAATGAGAAAAGGATAGAGACAACTCTCCGGCCCAACCAGACCAGAGTCTCTGGAATGATTTTATGGCCATTGTCCGGTTTTTGTGGCAGAATTTGTCACAGGTTCAACAAAAGGCACGCACGCATTTACCTATACTCATAAGGTTTTTGACTACCAATTCTGAACATAGGCCAACAACACCCAGGACTTTGCTTCGTAAATAGATTTCGGTCTTCTAAGAACAAAATCTCGATCCAATAACTGAAACCGAGATGAAATCTCAACCACCTGATTTTCAATGGCTAAAATCTCGCCCAGACTGAAATCTTGATCCAATGGCCAGAACCAATGCTCAACAGTTCAATAGTTCAGCACCATTAATGACCCTGAGCCAAAGTAACATTCCAACACGCAACAACAGCAAAGAAAGAAAGGTTGAGATGGTTAAAATATGACCCCAAGCAAGACGACCATTGACAGTCCCTCTCACTTGGCCTCAAGGAAAAGAGCAAAGGGGGGCGGGGGAATGCCAAGCGTTCACAAGCAAGTAGTTCAGGTTCAGTGCTAATTTTCCATAAAAATGGTTCAGTATCAATGCTTCAGGATCAGTGGATCCAAACCCACCAGTTATTCTGCGTTCAAAGTAGCAATAGTGTTTGTTTCACCCCCACCAAAAAAAAACATGCTGTTTGAGTCTTTCATCTAGAATGTTTAGCCACAGAAGGTTGCCACCACCCGCATTACACAAGGGTACTTTTATGTAATAAAACTAAACACAGAAGAGTAACAGAGAGTTCTAGGTGAGTGTAGCAGCTGCAGCATCAAGCCAAGCCCGCACCTTTTCTTCCGCTGACACCTCATTTCAAATTCTCCTTTCCAATGGAGATAATGCGACTCAATTTGCAACAAAATTGCTTGGGAATGGCTAGGGAAATGACGTCAAAATTCTCTCCCATCCAAAATCCAAAGCCATTAAAAAAAATTTATGAAAATGTGATCTTCAAACGAACCATACAGCCCCAAAACCTCTACTACTCCGGCTCGTAACTTCAAAAACTTAACCTTTCCTTCATCTCCATTCCTTTTTTCTGTTCTTCCTTTATTCTCTCCCCCAACACCCTCTTTTTTCCTCTCTTTTTTCTATTTTTTTATCCCTCTTTTCCAGTTTTTGCCTCTTCAGACATTTTTGCCATTGTATGACGAAGACCATAGTGTGTGAGAAGACCAACAAAAGCCTTCCCCACCACTCACAATAGTAGTCAGCAACGTCCTGTCATCAAAAAGAAGAAAAAAAACAAAAAACAAAAAACAAAATAGGTAGGCCCTGGCGCACTACCCCCACCCCTCCTTGCTAAGCTTCTCACCATCAATGATTGATTAGAACCTGCTTGGACCATGTTTGTCCTTTTCTTTCACTGCAAGACACTGTTGTTTGGTCAACTCCCCAGTACCTAGAACTCCGCACGCTTTCACAAGACCTGTTTTGGGTACCATTGTGGTTAACAGCCTTCCCCCTTCCCCTCCAGTCTAGAACTTAGCATATCATAACTAGATACCCCTGGGGATGGTGGACTTGATGTGGCAGCAAAACTAATTAGCTGGTTGCAGTAGCCAGTTCATCCAGTCATTACACTTCCTTATTCTGTCACCCTGCACCAAATCAAGGCAGTGTAAACTACCAAAAAAAAAATCAAGGCAGTGTAAAACTTTCAGGTATCTTTAGTAATAAATAGTTGAAAGGGCATCATATGGCTGCCTCTGGCAAGAATAAAGGTACATACCCACATGACTGAAAAGACATGAATTACAGGCATATAAGATGTTCACCCTTAACATGATTTAAGCACTCAATAGTGTAGTGACAGCAACCAATAAAGGGCAAACTGGGTTCAAGATAGGAACTGGGATTCCCCCTAACCCCATCACTTTCACCACACAGGGTCTTGTCTCTCCCTTTTGGGGTTTATTTATATTTACTGTTCACCTGAGAAAAATAAAACTTTGGCTAGCTTGCCCTCCAATACGATCTCTGTTGAGCTGAGAATGCAAGAACACTCAATAACTTGTTCACATGATGCTTCTCAAATTGAAGTTACTTTCATAATTGTCGACCACTACTAGTCTTTCTTTCTTTTTTTTGTTTTGGAGGGGGGGGGTGTTTAAGGACCACTACTAGTTTATCTAGAGGAATACCTGTACTTCCACAACAGTCGAACTTCGAATTGCATACAATATTAACGGGATACTCTCTGTTAATGGGATATCTTCTGTTAACATCTTAACCTGCAAAAACATGACCATCAAGCAATTTCATCTTCACATCTCAATAAAATAATCTCAACCCTCCTCTGATGAGAAGGGGAGAAAAAAGCAAAGAAACAGAAACCAAGAATTAAAAAGGGCTCCATGAGAATTAGAAACTTGGACCACACAGAGCTGAAAATTTATATTATCACTGATCAATAGAGAATTTGATGAAATTATATCATCACTCAATTAAAGGGATAACAGCTGACAGAAATGTAGGAAACTAGGCATAGCATGCCTATGAATCAAGTACAGCTGTGAAAAATTGACAAAGTTCCTACAACCAACCTTGCTCAAGGAGAAAACACGTCTTAACGAGAAAAAGACATCCGACCGCAAAAATCATAAACCAACCATACAAACACACAAAACATAAGGTAACTCATTACAGAGGAAAGATTTACTTAAATTTTGAATGATAACCAAAAGCTAGGGTTTAAAAGTTAAAACATAATACAATAAAAATAAAGAGTTTTTTACACAGCACCCACTATTTTTGGGGTGAAATTAGTGACCACCCACTATTATGTTGTAAATTACATGGCACCCACTTGAAAAACTACACGACCCACAATTAAGTTTTGCATTAAATGGCAGGAAAAATTACCTGAATACCTTCACCTCCATTATCATTTAAAATGATCCCACCCAACCCGACATGAGAAAAGTTTTTTCAGCAAAAACGATTCTAACATAAAGGAGTCAAGTTCAACACAAAAGAGATAACTCGAACCAGACACATTGCCAGGGAATCCATCTTAGCATTTTGCAGCATTACCAAAGCCCAGATGGTACTTGGGACTCTACTACCCTTTGATGGATTTTATTTCTGATAAGACTTCTAATGCTTCCCTATGGACCAAATAAATGCTGTCCAGATTTTCAGGTTCTGGTGGATATGAATTTGAGGAGCTCTGATCCTGAACTAGATTATGATATCGAAGTCAAACTGCTTTATTTATTAATTTACGAAAGAGCTGAACGCAGTTGGGGCCAAGAGAGCATAGAAACCCATTCAAGCACAGAGCGGGTTATTATTACTTTCCGAAAAAGCAGAAAGAGAAAAGTGGAACGGCTCTGGATTTCAGAAAGCTCAACTTCACCATCATCACCATATCCTGAGGGGAACGAACAAATCCAGGCTCCATGGATCCTGTTTTATGTTCATACAGATCTATTTCTGCCCAGCAGCTCTTCTTTCGGAAATCTAGAGCAAACCCTCTTTTTTCCCCAAATTATAACACAACAAAATGAAGAACATAGCATATAAAGTTCAAGAACAAATGAAGAAAAAGAGCAATGACTAACCAAATAGCCTCGGAATGCAGCTTGTATCTTAACAGCATATGTAGGTAGAAGATGGGTGAAAGGATTCTCCCTTCACCCACCTAAGGGGTGGGATCATTTTCAATGACTTAAATGGGGGTAAAGGCATTTAGCCATTTAGGTAAATTTTACAAGCCATTTAACAGCAAAACTTAAATGTGGGTAACTTGTAATTTTTCAAGTGGGTGCCATGTAATTTACAGCATAATGGTAGGTGGTCACTAGTTTCACTCCAAAAATAGTGAGTGCCGTGTTAAAAACTCAAAAATAAAAACTAGCGCAGATCTAGAATCATCAATTGCAGAGAGCATAGAGAGGTTAAGGCAATTGTTGAGATCGATGGTTTGATGATTCCCTAATGGGGTGAAGGTACGCTAGTTTGCAGTTTGGTTTGGACAAGGATGAGTTGGTTCACATTACAGTGGATTTGCAGCTGATTTTTAAATTTCAAAATAAGGCACTGCTGGATTGTTTTTCAAACACATGGCATGATCAAAGTGATGGGCAGAAGAGGCACCAGGGGTGTCAGGCAGCAGAGGATCAACCTCACTGACATTTAGGTTATGAATCTAAACCGTGGCCAGCACACACAAATTCCATAATTAAAACCAAATAGAGCAAAGAAAAGAATGTCCTAGTACAAAAAAGGCCTGCTGCTGCAGGATCTCAGGGGCAAATGTAGGCACCTTAAGCCTCGCTTTGCTGGAGACACTGTTTCCAGTGATAGATTTTTATGCAAATACACAGAAGTCCCAACAAATATTAAGCAGCCATCACCATACAAAAAATCTTAACACAAATAAACCAAGGCTTTACGTGTTTTAAGACAAAACTTAGTAATGCTATGGTGCAGGCAATGTTCTCTCCTGAATGGATTAAGAGGCAAGTTCTTGGCTTGTCTTATAGGATGTAAGCAATGCAGTGAGTTAACAAGTGAACCATGATAAAGGGAGCATCCTTATCGTGAGTAGTTAGACTAGATATATAGGAGTCCATATTTTCCCAATTTTGTTTTATTGAGTTTCCGCATCAACTTTATGGAAACTTCTCTTTCTAACTATCATAATTCTCCTTTTATAAAAAAGAAACGGTGAACTATCAATCTGTGCCTCCTAGTTTTGCCAGTCATCCATCTCAACATCATCATTTACACTACATTGAGTTTAGCATCATATAGAGCACAAATGAAGATGTTGAGTTTGATGAGTAGCAAAACTAACAAGGCTAAAGTAAGGAACGATCATATTAGAGCTGGTTTGTTAATATCTATAATAAATGATATGCTACGAGAAAGCCATTTGAGATGGCATGGCCATGTTCAATGGAGGCCTTTAAATGCCGCCATACGGAGTGAGTGAAACCAGATTTGAGGAAATAAAAGAGCTAGGGACAGACCTAAGATAACCTCGGGAGAATCGGTGAGATGCATGGCTTAAGTGTTGATCCAATATGACCTTGAATGGATCTGATTGGAAGGCTAGTTTTCTGTTGTTGTTTGCAGGAACTGCTCTAGATCTTGGGTTTGTTATACAGTGCTAACCTCAAAACAATGAGATCCAGCAGCAGATCTGCTGACAACAGGATCACAGGGAAAAAAGTAAGATCATACTCATCAATGTGTATAGAGATCTTTTAGATTCATCAATCAGTATCGAAGATCTGAAATATAATCTAGATCCAATGGACAAATTCTGAGATGTGCTTTGACTTTTCTACCAGAGTAGGGAACTCAAACCAACAGAAAACAGAATTTCAGATTCAAAACAGAGCTCTAAAATAGAACTCATCACTGATTTAAAGGTACCCAGTAACCAGAACAACAAACTGAAATTAAACTAAAATAACCAGATCAGAGTACAGGGATTTTGAAGTAGACTGTTAGTCGCAAACTGGAGACAGTGATGTAGCCTCACTGGGATTAGGGCCAAAACCAAGGATCCTAGACGAATAGCAGGCAAATTGGGGTTCACAAAACCCTGCGGCTAGGGAATTACAGGCTGTTGGAGTTTGTAGGGTTTGTAAGACGGATGTAATAGGTTCGGCTAGGGTTTGATGGACTTTTTCACAAACCTGAACATTGCTGTTTCAGTTTCAAATTCAAATTCCAGAGGTTCTAGGGTTTTGGTAAGTTAGGGTTTCCAAGGGGTTATTAGGGCTGCTAATTGGAGTCGAGTGCCAGGGGGAGTGAGGGGGTGGTGATTCTAAAAGGTGAGGGAATTCGGTGGTGGAATTGGGAGTAGTACAATTTAGGGTGTAGGGGAGGAAGAAGGGCTGAACGGTGTTTTGAGGGATTTGCTAGGCGCCATGCAGCGGGTGATGTGAACAGGGGTTGACCCTCCCTGGCATAACCCTAAAATGGGCCCATCTAGAGCCCACCGAACCCTAAAAAGGGTATTCTAGTCAAAACCAGCCCTACATAATTGCTGATTTTAAATTCCGGAATCTTCTTTTTATTTTTCAACATGTGTCTTTAGTAATTAATTTGTAATTCCTGCATGTGAGTCTTTTTTTTTATTAGCATGTGCCAATTAGGATTTCAATTTCAACATATGTCAATTAGAGTCCATTAGATCTTTTATTATTTTTGTCAGTTGTGATTAATGTGCTAGGATCCTAATCTATAAAGGAATCTCACTTAGGTTTAGAGTCTCCTAGTAGGCTATAAATAGCTTATTCTTTCTATGTAACTCTTCAAGTCTGATTATTTGAATAAGAATATTGAGTTTGAGGACCGTGGCTCCTATTTGAGAGGGCCACAGCGGATTTTAAGAAAAGCTTTCTTCATCAATGATCAGCAACTCTGTGAAGCACTCTTCTTCAGAAAATTCCAGCAAGCATTCACAAGTTCCAAGTAAGTACGGCAAGCCCTAACCCCTTACGACTCCTCCCTCTCCATCGCAGATTATCCCCCCCCCCCCCCCCCTTTCTCTTCAATCCCAGCCCTCCCTCGCATTCCCCTACCCCCGCAAGACCCTCCTTACCCCTCCCCTGTTCTGCGCAGGCTCCCCACCCCATTCCTCAGCTGCTGCACCTTGGCAGCAACCTCCCTAGGACCCGATGACACCCCCAATCTAACCCCCCCCCCTCTTTCCTTCTCTAAACCTCTCCAGTCCCTCCCTCTAACAGAAAACAAAAAGAAGAAAAAGGAAAGAAAGAAAGAAGAAAGGAAAGAAAAGGGAAAGAGCAAAGAAGAGATAAAAAACTACTTCTTTTACTTTCAAAGATCAACCTGTGTCCCTTTTGTCAAGCCTCAAACCTAATTCCCTTCCATCCCACATAATTTTGTTAAACCCATACCAACACCCCCCCCCCCCAAAAAAAAAAAAACCACATTTGGGTCCCATCCTTATTCAACAATATTACCCATTCACCATTATTTGGTTGAATCCAAAATTGCTACCCTATTACCCAGTAAACAATCCATATTAATTTGGTTATCCCAAACCATCCTTTGGGTGACTTGTCAGCAGTCCTAACTTGTCTATAGGGCTTTCCAATAGATTCTTAGAGATCCATAAGCATCCCATAACATTTTTAGACTTATTTGCTGGGAGATTCTGAGCAACCCTTAATTTTAGGGAATCAATTCAAGAAAGCCTAACCCTAAAATTGGGCTTCACATTAACGGAGAGAAGAGGGAAGGCTAGGGATGATGGCTTAACAGTTCAGGGACTGTGGAGGAAGAATGCATGAAAAAGAAACACCAAACCAAGCTCTCGCAGGAATTCCCTTCACTTGAAACCTAGTATCCTATTCGATCCCTTGATCTCTGATGTAACTCTCTCTGCATTAGGCTGTGTATTTATAGCCTTTATATATTTATTGAAAAATTCCTACTAGGACTTAACTTCAAAACAAGATCTACAAAGGACTAATAATTTAAATACAATTTTTATTTAAAATATAGGGCTTCTAGTTAACAGACTGATTCAAATAACAAACCAAAAAGAGAATTAGACTCAGAATGAAATTCTGAATGTAACTAGACCTAGCTGGGCTCCGATTGGAATGCCCAAAATGACCAAAAAAGCCCCTGCTCTCAAACCATCTACTTGGAAGTGCCATGGGCTGCTGCCCATCCTGCATCAGACAGCCAAAATTTTAGGATTTTGAAGACAGGAGTCGCCTGATTCCAGAGGCAGAGAAAGCCAAGATGCTCCATCAATCTAGAGCTCAAAGTAGTATCATGTTTCTAGACTGAAAATCCAACTCAAGATGTCAAAATCAGAATTTCAATTTTGAGTAACTGGATTTTTGTAGCAAAGCTAGAGTTTTATCCATTCTGCAGGAATAAACTAGGAATCACTGAGAGAATATCAGTAACAGAAGAAGAGTGCAGAATTCCTGTCCAACAGAACAGCAAATGAGACTTCAACACAGAGAAGAACTAGCATAGGCAGAATACATAATCAAGTTACCTTACCTGATAATAGGTTAGAATAAGGATATAAATTATGCCCAGTACCATCTGATCCCTAAAGTTGGAACTCCATAAAATCACAGCTTGAAATAACCACAATGCTCTCCTAGAATCACTACCCAGTTATACTAAATCACCACAACAGAGAGCTTTGAACCTCACAAAATTGAAGGCAAAAGCCAATTTCTATCCATCAGATTCATTGGTAGGGCTGTAGCCTGTACTCCCCTACAAACTTAAACTCATGTAAAATACACGAAAGGGAACTCAAACTATGCCAAAGCTCCTGCAACCAGTTTGCTGTGGATAGAGTCTAAAAATTTCAAGTGAAAGAATATAGCTTAAAACAAGGCCAGACTCACAGAGTCCTATTCCAGCCTCAATAAAGCAGTTTAATAACAATCAAAAATAAAGAAACAAGGCTCCAACAATACTAGCTAATACATGAAATCTTATATTCTTTCCTCCCACCCATATATTAGGCCCATTAAGGTGTAGCCCAATACAAAGAAAACCCATTGGGTCAAGGCAGAACAGATATGTAATCCGACCTGATGATCTGATGATTATGATCATTTATACATCCACTTTTATGTTTTATCTACATCAACAGCAACAATTTTAGGTTATTTTACAACCATTATTTGATGGGATAAGATGCACAATTCTAGTGTACTTACCATTATCAACAAAAACCATATTCTATCAAGAATTTCCCATTCCAATTGCATGAAAATAACCAAGCCAAAATTGCCACTTAGTCACAACTCAGTATCTACGTACAGCAATTTGGGCTAAAACTTATTAAGATTCTGTTTTTGGGCTTTTAGGAGGCAAGGAAACAATGAAATGCATCATCTTAGAATATTTTCACCTGCAGCCTGACTAGCTAGGAACCCAAAGGAGGCCACAAGCTTATGAGCTCCTCATAGAGGCAGTAAGATTCCAAACTGATGGATCTGGTTGGTCCTACCTCCTTGGGCCCTTAGAAGCTAGGTTATTGACATCTGAGTAACTTCTCCCAGTTATGGACTTATAACTTATTAAACCAATAAACCTTGGGGGTGGGGGGAGGGGGGAGGGGGGAGGACAATAATTAAACATAAGGATTTTAATGTAAAACCTAAGATTAGAATCCCAAGAAAGGCCATGACTTGATATCTCACAAGATTCAGATTCTCTGTATTCAATTAAACTTGTTTACAATGAGGTAGGGTGGGCTACATATAGCCTTACAATTGGAGGGAAAGACTTAGACTCTAACTTGGAATAATCTTGACTCAACTAGGGAGGACTCCTTTATAGACTAGGATCCCCTTTACAACTCAAATAAAGAACCACCACAAATAAAAGAAAACAACTTGCAAAATAAAAGCTAATTATCCAAAAGGAATCTTAATTTAAAATAGATTCCAATTGGGACTTCCACTCTAACTAGGACTCTCATTAGTCATTACCAACTCAATTAAAGAAGTAAAATTAGATTTGGACTCACAAAAGTAAAACAAAGATTACTGGACTAAAATAATCACCAAAAGAAGTGGGAAAATAACAATTATGCCCCTGATAGGGTCCAGCCAGCCCACTAGGTGCACAACTTTGGCTTGGGTTTAGGGCCCAAATTATGGGTTCGACTAAGGGGAGATTCATGCTTACATCAATTTTCCCCTCCTGAAAACATTCACCCCCGATGGGGTACCTCTTCATGTTCCCCTTGAGTAACAAATACTGATCTCTGACTGGGCTTCTTGGGAGCTCCACTGGACTGACCACCAAGATTGGGGTGCTCTGAGTTGGGTCCTTCTGGTTAGTACATAGTGCCTATCTTTTCCTGGCTTCCTCTGCAAAGTTCAACGGTAGAAGCAATATCTGGGCTCTATATTCAAAAACACTTGTTCTCCCTACAAGTGATTGTGACATTGTTGTTGAAGAGCCAGGATCTTCCCAGTATTATAACGGACATCTTCATGGCTACTGCATCATACCAGATTTCACAAAAATAAGATTATAACTGGAACGTAACTGGAACTTGGCACCTGGTTGTGACATCCATCCTGGCATTGTTGGGTAGGGAGACTTTGTATGGTTGGGGATGCTTTTCTGGCTTCAATACTGTCCGCTGCACCAAACTCTCTAAGACCACTTTGACACTGCTGCCGCTGTCCGCAATGGTCTGAACTGAGAATCCTTCTACCCTCAGTCTAGTATGGAAAATAGTATTCCTCCTCCAGTCTTCTCCTTCAGCACAGCCACCAAAATTTTAGACATTACATTCATTTGAGCATCTGGATCTATCCGATCTTCACTTTACTCCTTGTCTGGCTCAAGCTCTAATGGTGGACATTCATGTGTTTCCCCTGGGTCTGGTTGACTAGTATCTAGGACTGCAAGTCCTCTTCTTTTAAGGCACTCCCTGGCAGAGTGACCTCTCTACATGGCAGTAAAAGCATTCACCAGGGTTGTTGCTAAAGATTGAGCCTCTGTTCTCTGCTCTGATAGGGTTTGGCACCCTTGGAGCAGTACTAGTGGCTGGAGTGATTGGTCTGGGGTCCCTTCTATAATCCTGAGTAGTCTGCATCTTTTGTGAAAAAAGAAAATCTAACCATAGGGTTTTGCCAAAAAGATCTCTAAGATCTAGGATATTGAACTCCTAAAGCCATTTGTATGTCCTACTTTAGACCTAGTTTGAACCTAGTCATTGTTTGGAGTTTGCTTTCTCAGGTACCAACCCCAAAAGCTAGGGAGTCAAAACTACTGGATGTAATCTGCTAGAATAATGGTTCCCTGTTTGAGCAAGTAGAACTGCTCCTAAAGTCTAGTCTTGTAATGCTCAACTAGGTATCTCTCGATTGACTCTTTCCTCATTTGATTCCATGTAGCAGGCTCTCTACCCTCATAATATAATTCTCTCTCCATAGTGTTCCACCAATCCCTGGCTTCCCCTACTAGTTTGGTCTCAGCTAAACCTCATTTTCTTATCCTCTAATAGGTCATACCAGTCAAAGTAGTCATCTACGACACACTCCAGTCATAAAAAATTTGGGGGTCTCAGAAGCCATTGAATTCTTTCAATCTAATTTTACCTTGTGGTCTAGGTGCCCGTTGTGGCCTTATTCTTTGTCTCTCCTCAAAGTCATACCGGTCATACATAGGGCTGTCATCCCTTAACTCTTTGGTATGACCATCCCTATCTTTGGAAGCTCTAGGATGGTATGGTTCTCCTTCTGTTTTATTGTTGTTCCCCAAGGCTCCATTAGTTTCTTCGTGATGGGGAACATAGACTAGAGAGTCTAGACATGGAGCTAGTGGAGGAGTCTGAATAGGTTCTCCATGTCTTGGTTGCTCTAGATTGATTACTCTGGTGTTCAATTGTTGTACCTTATTTGCCATGTGTTGGAGTTCTATCAGCATCTCATTCTATACCTTCTAGATGGTCTCAAGTTGCCTGGCAAATGCTGGTTCATCCATAGCTCTGATACCAAATTGATGTAACCATGATTCTAGAGTTAAGGGATATGTGATTGTTTCCCTAGATTTGGGGTTAGCCACAATCCTGAACCTTTGAACCAACAAATAAAGAATTAAATAAAAGCATAGGAGATTCTTAACAGATCTAGATGAGAATGTTAAGTATGGGAAAACTAGGGTTTTAGGAAAATATTGGGATTACCAAAAATCTAATGGGTTGCAGGAATTGAGAAGAAAATGAGTTTAGGGTTTAACAAAGGAATATGGAGTGTAAAGGATTTAGGAAAGATCCTAAGGACAAGTTAGGATTTAACTAATTTGATATGGGTTGGTTTTGAGATGGTTAGGGTTTTAATACGGTCCCTATGTGATGGTTTGAGATACCTAGAATTACCCTAGAGCTGAAAAGAAAAGCTGCAGTGATATGGGAGGGTTTTGGGATGTTATGGATTGGTTCTTACGTGTAGGCTTGGTTCTTGGATAGGTTTGTTGGGATCTGGGTAAGCCCTTTCTTTCCTCCTTTCTTTCTTCCTCTTTTCTTTTCTGTTCTGAAAATTCAGAACTGCTGCATGAACCAAAAGGGGGAAAAGAGGGCACAAAGGGAGAAAAACTAAGGGGGATGGATGGGGGTGGGTCTTTAAGGTTTCAACAGGGTTAAGGGAGGGTTTCTTGGTAGCTATAGGGGGTAGGGAGGGGTTCTTAGTGGTTGCACAGGAAGGAAGGAGGGTGGGGGTGAGGTTGTTGTTTGAGGGAAGGGGCTGCTGACTGTTGTAGTTACTAGGAGATGAAATTCTGCGGCTCAATCTGCTGAATGAATGCAGGAGAATGGATGAAGCTTGCTGGAATTGGCAAAGAAGACCTTCTAAAACTGCAGTGGCCCTCCCAAAAAAGCCACGAATTGATTTCCTTCAAGATTTACATTCTCGGAAATTAAATTCAACTTGTTTTACAATGAGGTAGGGTGGGCTATATATCCCATTATAATTGAAGGGAAAGACAAGACTCTAACTTGGAATCATAACTTGACTCAACTAGGGAATCCTTTATAGACTAGGATCCACTTTCCAACTCAATTAAATAACAACCACAAATAAAAGAAAACAACTCGCAAAATAAAAGCTAATTATCCAAAAGGAGTCTTAATTTTAAATAGATTCCAATTGGACTTTCACTCTAACTAGGACTCTCATTATTAACTCAATTGAAGAAGTAAAATAGATTTGGACTCACAAAAATAAAACAAAAATTACTAGACTAAAATAATCAGCAAAAGAAGTGGCAAAATGAACACTATTCCCTTAGTAGGGTCCAGCCAGCCCACTAGGTGTGACACTTTGGCGTGGGTTTAGGGCCCAAATTATAGGTTCAGCTGGGGGAATATTCCTGCTTACATCAGATAGCTACAACCACTTAATAATAAAAGACACACACTTCAATGAGGAAAAGACTATATATAAATACTGGATTATAACCCATACTTGGCCCCGTTGTCAATTTGGGTTTGGAGCCCAAGGTAATGTATCTATGTCAAGCATCAAGCATTTTATGACCTCCCCATACCCCACAGTGCAGAGGCCTCGTGCACTGGATACACCCATGTAGCTCCAGTGGATTCTATCACCGAACCAAAGGATCACTAGACAACTCAGTAAACTTCAGAAAGGGGAAAGCAAAAGATAGAACCAGGCTCACTTATGCCATCAACAGAAACATACTTATTGTTTTAGGTATAGGACTAAATATTCAACCTTCTGCAGAAAGCAGCAAAAGCAAAGAGCACTAAAAAGTAATTTTACCAATAAAGGTGTGAAACGTGTTAACATAGTGGAGATATAAAAGTAGCAGAGAGATAACAGTAGACTGAAAATTAGAAATAAGATCCTTCTACATTAATGTTTAAAAAAATAAATAAATAAAGGAACAAGATCCTTCATACATAAGTTTTCATACCCCAAATGTGAATGTTATGTCTATTATTTATATACATAATTGCACATTTCAATAATAACAATTCACCACAGCTTCATACAAGTAAGAACAATGTCTCAAAATCAGTGACTAAATAATAGCAATAATCAGAGTGCTACTTACTTAACTCATTTACAATTGCCAACATTTATCGGAAAATCAAAATTCGCTTAGCTTACATAAGCTGCTGTTGCCTCTGGAACTGAATCCATGTAAGAGCATTCTAGCAAGAATAATCATCAAAAGTAAAACAGAGAAAAAAAATGGCCAATTATGCCAAACCACTCACTCGGTTGAAGCTAGCTATCAAGGAAATGGGAACCCAACCCTGTTCATCCATATTCCGTCGCAGGAAAACATCTTTACATAAATTCTCAACACTGCAACATTAAGAAAGTTGGTGCATTGCGTGCTCAGTACTTAAAAGCTAAGAACACATGGATGGAAAAGAAAATTTCATCACAAGAGCGACGTTTAAAACAGAAATGCACTATGAAAACCTGAAATAGTATTCTATCTGTTTCACAATCTTGTCAAGCAACTCAGGATCCGGTACAGGGACGTATATTGCCGGAGGGGGCGCAGGTGTGATGAACCTGAAGGAATCCGGATGGGGTGCAGGAATATAATATACTGGCTGTGTCATATCTGAATGGAGATTACAATATTAGAGAAAATCACAAGTTAGACAACCATAAAGAAACATAGAAGAAACATTACAAAAGTAACTTACCAGGGAAACCCACTGGACTCCCGATTGGGCGAGGACTAATAAATGAGGCAGAACTAAGCGGCGGAGGTCTTAAAAATGCCGGCCTTTGAACAACTCTCTGCTGCTGCATGTGGACATCTCTACCGTTAAAACTTCGATGAGGATTCCACTGGTTGGTGTTGTTGTTATGGAAAGGACCATCTCCACGCGGATGGTGCCCACCATTACCCCTCCTGGATGAATTACGCTGCTGCCAATTACTATTGCTCTTGTGTTGGGATTCCCTTGGAGAAACATCCGGAATCACCGGTGCGTGTTTACCGGTGCCGGAGTTGATCTGAGGCATTTCTCCAGGTTGTGACGATGAGGACAGTGGCGGCTGAGTGAAGCTGCCATTAGCAGAACTAGCCGTACCACCGCCACGTTTCATTGATTTCTGGCGGTTTAGACTTGAATTAGGGTTTGCATTATTAGTAGATTGTTTTTGCGGAGAAGATGGAATCACGGGAACCTAACGCAAAGACGCACAATCACAATAAACAATGTCACAGGATGAAAATAAATCAAACAAACTGTATCAATCAATTACAAAAGAATCTAAAAGGATGGGGTGGAAATCAACCTGAGAGACAGTGGTGGATCCATCGGAAAGAGCTTTCAATGAATCAGACGACGATTTTGGCGAAGCCTTAGCGGAATCGGAGAGAGCAGGCCAAGAAACAGCTCCCATAACAGGACCTACTTCCAAAACGCCATTGGATGGTTTATTCCAAGCCGCTTTCCTGATCGTACCAGCATTACCGTTATCCATATTATCGATATTCTCAGAGTTATCCGACTGACCTTCTACTCCAGAATTATTACAAGAAGACTTGGCAGATGAGAAATCGGATTGAGTAGTTTGCTCCGGTGAAGCACTCACCGGCTGTGGCGAAGGCGGCGAAGAAGCTGATGCAGGTACAGCTTCCGATTCACCGCGAACAACATGAGCCCACGGTGATGTTAAATTCTTCCGACCGAGTTGATGATGACCATTCAGGCCATCGATTGATAACCCACCGGAAGCAGAATCCGCAGTTGTAGCCATGTAAATCAAACGAATACTTATTTTCCCCCAAATCGCAGTGATGGAATATCGAAACAAAGAACAATTTAAGGAAATCAAAAAGGAATGAAAAAATAAAATTTCGGAAAAGTAAAAGAAGTGTGGAATAGAGAAGACAGGTGGTAAGTCTAGGGTTTCTGTCAACAACAGCAATGCATATGCCGGTCCAATTATTCCGATCTCGCCCGTACAAGCGAGGGTGTCTCTGCGTCTGCGCTCTCCTATTTCTTCTTCTCTTTCACAGCTTTCAGGTCCTGAGAATTCTGTTTTGAGATACCCTTTTCAATTTCATTTTTATTTTATTTTTTTTTTATTATTTTATTTATAAATTTTTTTCTAAAATAATTTATAATTTAATTAATGGTATACCCTTAGCTTTTCTTACATTTACGAGCCGTCCCCAGTGTACTAGTCGGTCCACCATGGACCCACTTCCCGACGCGTGCGTGGAATTTCGGCCTTGACGGAAGAAGTCTTTTTTACCCATTCATTTTATTTTACTCTTTTTTTTTCTAGAAGCTTAGGTTTATCCGGGCCAGCTTGCGCGCACTTTGATTTTAAACAAATAAAACAATGTTAAGTGATTTTAAGATTGTTGATAGAATTATTTTATTTTCAGATTGATTGTCAGTCTCTTATTTATGTTTTAAATGGTAGTAATTAGTCCATTGATTGAGTGAGTATGAGTATTATTAGAGAAATTTAGCAGCTTGCGTCGTTGATTTTAGGTTTATTAGCAGATCTTCAAAATCTATTGCTAATACTATTGCTCGTAGAGCAAATCTGTTTGTTTTCTCTAAGTTTTGGTGGTTGGTTTCACCTCGTTTTATTTGTGTAAACAATATTTCTTCCCGTTTATTACGTGGAATATGTTAATATAATATTTGTAATTGTTGGGCAAAAAAAAAAAAAAAAGTGATTTTTAGAGGGATATTGTCTTCTTTTTTTTTTTTGAACAAAGGGATATTGTCTTCTATCGAGTAATGTATTATACTGACTAATGTAATTAACACAATCTAATAAAGACACATATTGATAGATTTTGTAGTGGTTATATCAAATATAAATATATACTGCAATTTATACCCTACCATAAAATACTTCAACATTACTTGCAACTTGAGCTTTATTAGCAATGAGTTTTTTTTTTTCGATAAAAATTAGCGAGGAGATTTAAGCTCGTAATTCCATGAGAAGCACCCTAGTCTTTTGTCATTTTACCATTACAAGTGATAGATTCAAAAGACACATCAAAGAGAATCCTCCCATGCCAGACCCACTAATGGTGGTTCAAAAAATTGTCACATAATAGGACCACAACTAGACCCATTGAAACAATCCTTCTGATACCATAGTTTCAATTGAAACCATTATTTTCTTTTTTTTTCCTTTTGGGGGTTTCCTTTTGGGGGTGGGGGAGGGGATAAAAATTAAAACAATTATAAGATTGACTTGCGAGGATAAGACAATAATCTAAAACTAACTACCTAGCTATCTCATGAAAAGGCTAGGGATCTCTATGTTAAGATTATAGGTCCCACAAGGATAAGGTTATAATATTAAAATGACTATCATAACCCATGAGAAGGCAAAGGTCTTATGAGTTATGACTCAATTTTAGGCATAGGAATAGTGCATCTCTTTCTCATCTGCATGGTCTCTAAACCCAAGCATTAAGAGTCATGGTTAGGATTGCCATTGGTTCACGCAAACAAGAGATTCTGCCAGCAAACAAGTCTAAAAATAAAATATTTTATTTATTTATTATTATTATTATTATTTAAGCTCAAATACTATCACGGGCCCATGGGCCTCATGACACCAAGAAGGCAGCCAAGTGGGAGGTGGGTTACTTTATATATAGGATGAGGGGTGGAGATTTTTTTTGGTCAACAACTAAAATTTGTATTAATTGAAAGCAGACAAAACAGGGACCTGGATAATAACAAAGAAGTATCAACGATAAACAGAAGTGGAACATTCCACCACGACCGAACCAAGGAGAACCTAGAAGCTCCTTTAGCAAGAAAGTCTGCAAACAAATTACCTTCCCTAGTAATGTAATGCAAAAAAACATGCTGAAAATAGGAGGACAACCTCTTAATCTCATAAACTAAACTAAGACTCCTCCAATCTAGTGAAGAGGAAAGACCCTACAAAGCATAAATTGCATCTAAACAGTCAGAATTAATTTGAAGGTTTGAAACCTCCAAAGATTTCCCGAGCAGTAAACCATCTCTAATTGCTTCCAACTCTATAGCCGCTACTGAACCTCCTAATCCAAACTTGCTTTGAGCTGCAACAAAAAAGCCAACTGAATCCCACAGAATACAACCCCTGCCACCCTTCTTCGAAGTGTTATCCCATGAGCCATCAACAAAGACCTGGAAAAAATCCATGTCCTCAATTGGATGAAGTGAAATTTGCTGAACCAAATTTCTCTCAACCAAAGATTTTGCCTCTAGTCGCATGAACTCTTAACCTCATGCTATAAAATCTTATTTTTTTCTTATCTAAGGTTCATTCGGGCCAGCTTGCGCGCACCACGATTACATCTTTAGGGGAACTTTTATATTAATGCCGTCGAGTGGGTGCAAACCCAAGATATTAGAATTTCAAACTAAACAAATGGCAATGCCCAAGTAAAAAAAATAAACGAGGAAGACAAATTTAAAAAATAAAATAAAATTCTTTCAGACTATCGAACCTCCAAGATTTATTGTTTGTATCTATCAATTCAAGAGTGTGGATCAGTGCTCCTCTGACGCTATTGACCACAAATTACAGGGGGTCCACAGGGTTTGGGTGATTGGGTTTTTTTTCTTCTAATTTTTATGTTTTATTATTTTTTACCTGTAAGCCTCACATGATTTGTAGTTGTAACACTGTCAAGAGAGCACAGAGAGATGATCTGGACTCTCAATTCAACCACTTTGCAAAATCCACAACCATCAGGTTCAACACTGAGAATCTCATTGTCATGCCATATATGAGTATTTTTCCCCATTTCCCACGATCCAAACCCTTCCCTTTTTAAGCTCTCAACGAAGCTTCTCCATCCCCATGACAGGTTATTTCCAACTTTGACTTGCAAAAAAATAAGAACTAGGATAATATGTGTTCTTAAACATTTTAGCCCAAGCAGCTTTTGGATAGGACCACAACCTCCAAACACTTTTCATTGCGAAAGCTTGATTTTGCAATATAGGATCTCTAATACCCAACCTACCTTTTGCTTAGATTTACATAATCTATGCCAAGATATTCAATGAATTTTGTGCTTCCCATTGCCATCATCTCAATAAAAATTTGCGATATCCTTTCTTTTTTTTGTTTGCCAACCCCAATTTCCAAGGCTCTGCCTTGACTAATCCGGTGTTTGACCCGGGTAGCACACCTGGTTGTGGTGGGTGAGTCTCCCAGCGGGAATTTTTTGCATCCACAAAGTTTCGATATCGGAACCTTGCTTAAGCGGACCAAGCTGCTCATCACTTGGACCAACCCCTGTTGATTTTTGCCATATCCTTTCTAATATCAGACAAAAGAGATTTGTGTTATGACATTTCACTCCCTATAAATAAGAGAAATTATTACAATGATTTTTCGTAATTTATTTTTAAAATATATTCTTCCTTCTAATAATTATTGTAGGTGCACGTATTATCACACTACAAATGTGATGTATAGATTATTAACCAAATGGAGCACATACATTGTGATTTATTGATTGTTACCTAATTGGAGCACACACTTTACATTTGCTGCACGAAGCATCTTAATTTAAAGAGGTATAGTTAAAGAATTAGCAAATACGATTTTTTTTGGCCAAATTTAACTTTTTCTTTTTCTTTTTTTTTTACATTTTTTTTATGAGGTTCATCCGGGCCAGCTTGCGCACACCACGATTACATCCTCAAATTAATGCCGCCGAATGGGTTCGAACCTAAGACCTCCCCGTGGGAGGTAGAGTCTTTAAAATACAATTAACTCTATCAGAAGAATATGAGAAAAGTTACACAAAAGTAAGTAAAACCCTTTTCTATTTTGAAAATGTTATCTAAAATATTCTATTACCACATCCAACTTTATACTTATCTTTCGAGAATATGATAAAAGATGAGAAGGTCAAATGAAGTCATATATTATGAAAATATTTATAGATCTGTCAGTTTTGACATCTTATATTTGATAGATTCTCAAACTGTGATATACAACAAAATTGAATATGTATTAAAAGTATAATTAAAGCTTAGATTGTAAATACACCAAGATTCGACGTGGGAATGCATACACACCTGTCATAACTAGAAAATTTTATTAATAATAATAATAATAATAATAATAAAATAAAATGTTCCCTACTATACATAGCTGATCTACTTCTTTCTATGCATGAGGCATGCCAAGCATGTTAACATCAAATCATGAAAAAATTATCAAAAAAAAAAAAAAAATCATGGATAATATAATTATTAAAAATATAAAATATATAGTAATGAGAGGATAAGTTTTTTTTTTCCTTGGATCTTAGGTTTGTCGAGGTTATGCGCACCACATCTAAGGACTCAGTTGATAACCCAATGAAAAACAATTTCTAATGTTTCTTGATTTAGTTGGTCAAAAACCGGTTGACAAAATTATTTTGTTTCTGGGATTTTTGTAGCATGAATTGAAATATGTGAACATTTTTACCTCAAGAAACGCTTTTGGCACAAAAACAAATGTTGGTGCTTTTTTTTTTTTGGTAAAATTTGGGTTCGAGTTGGGATTAAGTGAAACAATTTTAGAGAGGGTCTCCAGGGAATCTAGCATCCTAAACATAAGAACCATGTTGAAACTCTCCCATATCATGAAAGATCTCTTCAATTCATTGCTTCTTCAACCCTAATGATGAGGATCGTTCGATATTTTATGTTCTGTATTCCGGTGACCCAAGTTATTCTTCTTCTTTATCTTCAAGAAACCCTTAGTCCTTGTCTTTGCGAAAGAGGTCCATGTTCTTCATCTTCTCTCTTTTTAGTTAATGCAATAAATCGCTAGCTAATATTGTTTCTAATCTAGAAGTAAGTTCTATCAAACATCTAAAAAAGTTTTCTACTTGCATAAACACTCAACTGCTTTTAGTATTTCTTATAGTAAAAACACTAGGTGGGTTATCAAATGGGTTTTACATCTTCAAGATAGACTTTTATACTCTTATAAAACACTTGGTGAGAGGGGATCATTAGGCCTTATTAGTTACAATTTTTATTTTTACTAGGAAGACCTAGATAATCACAATTAATGAAAATGGCATTATCGTATCCTATTTTAGATTATTTTGCATACCTTTTTCTAGTATCTCCTAACAGCTATTGGTATTTAGCCAATGGACGATTAAAAGACAATTACAATTTATCCTCAAAGGATTGGCTCAATTGGCAAAGGACCAACGCTTCATAATTGAAATAAAAGGTTTGAATCTCCTTGTGGTCAAAGCCGAAGCCTTACAATATAGAGCAAATTGCACGGACACCTCAAAATAGAGGTCTTCAACCACTGACACCTCACTTAATGTTTGAAAAACACAGATACCCCAAAATTAAATTTTCATTGAATACATTAATTCAATTTGTCACTGAAAACAAACATTAGGGTTTCAATTTTGCTAAGCTTTTTACAGAGTAGCCATCTAAAAACATTAGAAGTACCCCCACTAGAGCATTAGCTGCTGGTGCTTATGGAATATGGCTTCCTAATTCCAAGTCAAAAGTTACGACTCTTGGAAGTTTCACTACCAATTAGTGATTTCGCCCCCAGTAACTTTTACCAGTCTAATTGATCCAAGAGCTCTTCAAAAATCTTCTCTATAATAAGATAACTTGGTTCACAATAATAGATAATTGAAGAACTTTAGAGGTTTGGACAGCTAGGGTTTCCGGTACCAACATTAGGGTTTCAATTTACCAGATCTAGAGACGAAAAGGCAGGTGAACCTAAAATAACCCAGTGGAAATGAACCAGAGCAAAAATTACCTCATGTTTATGCTTGCAAATTGAAAATGGAACTTGAAAAATTAACACAGAGACTGCTGCTTTAAATGAACCCAAAACCAGAGATGCCAGATTTTTTTGTTTTGGGTAACAGAGATGCTAGAACTTGAAAAAAATCCTAAATAAAAAATCACTTTAAAAACTAGATATCTTGTCAAAGGAAAGTCTTGTTAATAATTCATTTTTACACGAATCACATCATTCCAGGACCATAACATCCAATTGTGGGTAGAAACTCTTGCAGGAAAAGGTCCCAAAGGCACAGATTTAGGAACAAAAACCATCTCGCCATAGAACTGTATCTGTAATTATATTCTGTAATTTTTCATCTGCTTCTTTCAACAAAAATAAAAATAAAAATCATTTTTGCGAAACACCAAGCTTTTGTGCATTGTAGTCTTTTTTTTTTTTTTTTGGCCAGTTTTCCTAAACTTAAAATCGCAGTTTTTGACCTTCATTCAGAGGTCATTACCCAAATAAATAATAGAACCGATTGTCAACTCTTTTCTCACTTGCTGGTGTTCAGTGGTTGCGGCCGTGACTGATAGATTTTGGCGGCCAGAGTCTGAATCGGAGGAGGTCTGCCAAAAAAGAAGAAGAAGAAGAAGAAGAAAACCAAAACGTGTAAATCTCGATCACTAGAATTGATTTGGACCGCTCAGTATTGTGCAGCACTAAAGCATGACTCATGTTGAAGAGGAGGAGATATGTTCAATGACTTGCTAGTGAAGAGAGAGACAATGGCAAAGAAGTGACTTCGAGTAATCATGCTTCAGTGCTGCACAACTAATGCGCAAAACAGAGCTGTGAATGGTGATGATGCAATCTTGTGGCGAGATTCGATCTCGACCACCTTTTTTTTTTTGAACTATAACTGTTGAAACTAGAAAAAGGCATAAATGTGCAACACCGCAGTTGAGCCCGACTTAGAGGGGCACTAACGTAACTTAACTAGATGAGGGTATTCTTGTCTTAAAACATTTTTTTATTTTGAAAATCAATGGTCAAACAACCAAAATATAATAGTGGATAACTTGTAATTTTTGGAAAGGACCAATGTGGGCAGTTTGTAATTTTTGCCACTTAAATAGGCAGTCAAGAGTTTTGGTCCAACTTTAAAAAAGAAAAAACTTGAATTCCTTTTACACTTAAGGTAAGAAAAGTCGGTAAAATATGATTGGAACTTGACGATGTTTTGCAGTGTCGACAGGTACCGATACGAAAAGCCAAACTGATAAGAGAAATCCAAAAGTCGGTGATAAGTTGAGGAAAATATTGCGATGTATCGCAAATAACTTCAAAATATCGCGATATATTTCTCTATTTTCTCTCTAATCATGTGATCTCTTTTCTCTACTTGCTACTTCAACTCGATTTTCCAGCCATTCTCTCTCTATCTACACCCTCTTATCTCTTTGTACTGTCTTTTAGGTTTCTTTTTGCTTCTCAAACTGACACATGCAAAAGCAACTCCAACGATTGCCTAACTAGCTTTAGCACCGGTGGAAACTTGGAAAGTCGGAACCCCATTTAAATGTTGGTTAAATATCGCCGACATATGGGGGTTTCACCCGTTTTGCCAAGGGGCTAAACCCCTAGTGTTGGCTGTATTTCTTACCCTTACACTCCACTCACGATAACCACATTGGCTTTTACTCCAGCAATAGAGGAGTTAGCAGTAAGCACTAAAGAGAAAATGGAGGCCCAATAACTCGCCTTCCTAGGCCCAGCCACAGTGTCTTTTGGGCTTATCTTCTGTCACTAGAAACTGGCAAGAATTAAGAGATATATTAACCAGAGCTCGATTCCAGCCCTACCACAAAAGCATTTTTTCCAAAATCGAAGCCAAACCAAAACACCTATATCATTTTCTTTTTTATTTTTGTAATCAAAACACCTATATTCATTTGAGGGTCTTGTTTGGGTCATAAATACGCATGACCATCAAGCCAAGCATTTCAAACAGTAAGATCGAGATTTTGGTCGAAATTCAATGGTCGAGATTTCGATCTCGACAGAGATTTGTGATCTGACGGCCAAAATCTTGGCTTGACAGTTAATGCGCTTGACCCAAGCTTTTTCCATCATTGGAGATCACATGAGATGAGCACGTCTCAATACATTTACCCATACACGGTCTAAACTATTGACAAAAAAGAAACCCATGACATTTATGTATGAAAGAAAATGGGAAGACTATCAAGACCTCCAGGATTAAATTAAGAGGGGCTGGTCAACAAACCTTCAATCTCCCACCTATATGCTCTAGCAAAAAAAATCCTTCCTTGCACTAAAACTTTGAAAAATTGGAGCAAATCAACTGTATCTATGGCATCCCTTAGAAATTACTAAACTCCAATAATATCCGAAAGATGTTCAAGCTCTCCCTCCTTATGACCAAACAGATCCAAACTAAGTCGAAAATCTCTCTTAAGCTTAATGGCTTGATGAGAGAAGAGTAAAAAAACTGGCATCAAAGATCTAGGGTTCATTGGTTAAAAGAAGGTGACAAAAATACTGTCTTCTTCCACTCAATCAAAAATCAAAGAAGACAAAGGAATGCCATACATAAAATAAAAAAATAAGAAGAGGCACTGGTTGTCAATTGAATCTAAAATCTCCAAGGGGATTTCAGTTACTTTGCGAATTGTTACTTCTTCGTTTCCTCAGTCTCCCCATCCTTTTCTTCCTAGTACCCAACCTGCATCTCTATGGAGGAAAGGCTTTGTAAACCCTTCTCGAATGAAGAGATTAAGTTTGCCTTGTTCCAGATGAAGGTGAACAAAGCAACATGAATTGATGGGCTTTCAACAAGATTTTACCATAAAAATTGAAACACCATTGGGGAGGACCTTATTGATGAAATTCAACACTTCTTCAATAAGGGCTAGCTCTTGAAGAGTCTAAATAGAAAAATTATAATCCTTACTCACAAAAGGAAAAATCCTCAAGAAGTGAATCCCTTAAGACCTATTAGCTTGTGCACAATTCCATATAAGATAATAGCCAAATGCCGAGCTGACAGGTTAAAACCTTTTCTTAACTCATTGGTGAGTGAAACCCAAAGTGCCTTTGTTCCAGATGGGTCCATATCAAACAACATCTATCTTACTCATGAATGCCTCCACTTCATGAAGCAATCATCTTCTAAGACTAGATGTATGACACTGAAGCTAGATCTCTGCAAAGCATATGATAAGATGGAATGGAGTTTTATTCGTGATACTCTCAGTAGTTATGGTTTCGCAAATAAATAAATAATGTAATGCATAACTACTATAGATTATTATATCAAAATTAATGGTCAGATCACCAACTTATTCCATCAAAAGGGCTTTGTCAAGGTTACCCCCTTTGTCTCTATATATTTATCTTGTGCCATGAAGTCCTCTCTAGAAGACTTGCAAGTTCCAATGGAATTCCTGAATTGCCAGGTTTAACATTTGCTAGGTCAGGCCCCAAAATTAATTATTTGTTTTTTGCAGACAACTGCATGTTATTTACATCAACAAAATTTGAAAATGCAAAACATTTGATTGATATTTTGGGGGAATACAGAGATGCATTGAAGTAGCATATAAATAGCTCAAAATCATTAGTCCTATACAGTAACAATGTCCCTACACAGACCAAGAGCCACATCATATCTCTCAAATTGTTAACATGGAAGAAGGGCCATCTCTTGGAGTTTATTTGGGGTTACCTCCAATATTGGAAAATCAAAATCCCAAATTTTCTCTTACCTTTATGATAGATTAAACGGAAAATTAAAAAGGTGGAAAGAGAAATTGCTTTCCCAAGCCAGAAAGAAAATTTTGATTAAGACAATGGTGAATGCATTACCCACCTATACAATGTCTAATTTCCTTATTCCAAAGGAGATGGACAATAAATTAGTGCAGCTCATTGGGAAGTTTTGGAGGAAGAACAAGGGAAACTCTGGTATTTGTTGGGTAAGCTAGGATAAAATGTATAGGCCCAAGAATTATGGAAGTTTGAATTTCAGGATCTTCATGCTTTCAACAAAGCCTTACTGGCAAAACAAGCTTGGAGATTCCTGTCATATTCAAATTCTCTTTGGACTCGAACAATAAATCAAAATACCTTAAAAATGAGAATTTCCTCGATGCCAATGTCCCAAAAGGAGCCTCTTGGGGTTGGAAATGTATTTTGGCTGGCAGAGAAGTTCTTAAAAGAGGACTAGTCAAGAGTATTAGGAATGATCTTTCTACTAAAATTTTTTATGATCCTTGGATTCTAGGTTATGCTTACATGTTACCCTCAATCTGGTCCCATTGTTGTGCATGACCTTATTGATTGGAATGGTAGATGTTGGGAATCAAATTTGCTTGACTCTCTTTACCCAGGAAGAAAAGAAAACAATCTTGACTATTCCAATTCTATCATTGGATGTGGAAGGAAACTAGTATTGGGAAGTTTCAAGTAGAATCAACTTATCACACTTGTTTTAGTTCTTGAGAATCTAATCTCAATAGAGTTTCCTCTTCCACAATACCTAACTAGAGTAGAATTTTGAACATGAATACTCTCCCAAAGATTAAAAAAAATAAAAATTGAAAATGCAAAATATTTGATTGATATTTTGGGGGAGTACAAAGATGCATCGGAGTAGCATATAAATAGCTCAAAATCATTAGTCCTATACAGTAACAATGTCCCTACACAAACCAAGAGCCACATCTCTCAAATTGTTACCTCCAATATTGGAAAATCAAAATCCCAAATTTTCTCTTACCTTTATGATAGATTAAACGGAAATTTGGAAAGGTGGAAAGAGAAATTGCTTTCCCAAGCCAGAAAGAAAATTTTGATTAAGACAGTGGTAAATGCATTGCCCACCTATACAATGTCTAATTTCCTTATTCTAAAGGAGATGTACAATAAATTAGTATGGCTCATTGGGAAGTTTTAGTAGAAGAACAAGGGAAACTCTGCTATTTGTTGGGTAAGCTACGATAAAATGTAAAGGCCCAAGAATCAAGGAAGTTTGAATTTCAGGATCTTCATGCTTTCAACAAAGCCTTATTGGCAAAACAAGCTTGGAGATTCCTATCATATTCAAATTCTCTTTGGGCTTGAACAATAAATCAAAATAACTTAAAAATGAGAATTTCCTTGATGCCAGTGTCCCAAAAGGAGCCTCTTGGGGTTGGAAAAGTATTTTGGCTGGCAGAGAAGTTCTTAAAAGAGGACTAGTCAAGAGTATCAAGAATGGTCTTTCTACTAGAATTTTATGATCCTTGGATTCTAGGTTCTGCCTACATGTTACCCTCTATCTGGTCCCATTGTTGTGCATGACCTTATTGATTGGAATGGTAAGTGTTGGAAATAAAATTTGCTTGACTCTCTTTACCCAGGAAGAAAAGAAAGCAATCTTGACCATTCCAATTCTATCATTGGATGTGGAAGGAAACTAGTATTAGGAAGTTTCAAGTAGAATCAACTTATCACACTTGTTTTAGTTTTTGAGAATCTGATCTCAATAGAGTTTCCTCTTCCACAATACCTAACTAGAGTAGCATTTTGAACATGAATACTCTCCCAAAGATAAAAAAAAATTATGTGGAGAGCTACGCAAGATGGTATCCAACTCAGACAACATTATTTGAAAGGGACAACAGTTCTACTACTTTGTGTTTATTATGTTCTTCACAGGTGAAAGATGTAGTACATGCTCTCTTTCATTGTGACCACGCAACGAGTTGTTGGAGGGTCCCCGCCATTGAGGATTGACTCTTATAAATTTTCGGGTAACTCCTACCATGACTAGCTGGATTTTCTTGATAGTTGATTTGCAGATTCAAACCAAAAGGAACTTGTATATACTGTGAATAGTGTATTATGCTGGGTCATTTTGTGTGTATGTAATAATTTTATTTTTAATGGCACGATTCCCTCTCTTACTTCCTCTATGTATTTTTTGAGAGGTTGTTTAATGATATATTCTTCTGCAAACAAGCTACGGTTCCACATCCATTTAAGGTCTAAATTACGCATAGGTGGAGGATGAGAGTTCTTTTACTCTCAGCTTCAAAGTATACACTGATGCAGAGTGGGATACAACATCCAAACAGGGAGGAAGAACCTGCATTTGGAGCCTACTAGTGGTTTTGTACTTGCTAAGGCCATCTATGCTTTTGGTTTTTAGTTTTAATACTTGAACTTGAAGCTATTAGGGATGCTATTTTGACTGCTTTGGAACTCTGTATAACTCATGTAACTTTGTTCTCATATTGCCTCAAAGCCTTGATGGCCTTAAACGGCGGACCCAGTCACTAGACTGCCCTAGCCGTGGTTTGAGTTAACATATTATGAGGCCATTTGATCGATTTATGTTTATTAGTATATCTTATTATCCTGTAATGAGAGGGCTGATATATTACTAGGGGCTCTAAGTTACACAAACTTTGTAGGGTCTAACGGCAATCTTCTCTAGCCTTCTTCATATACTTTTCTTTCTTGGCTTCTAGCGTTAAGCTAGAGAGCCTAATATAATTCTTATCTTGACCCAAAAAAAGAAAAAGACTACAGCGTGAATGGTGCACAAAATATCATTAAAAAAAAAGCCCATAAAAAACAACTTTCTTGTCTTCTTTCATTCCTTGCCATTATCTTCCCCATGCTCTTTCTTCCATGTTCTCATGAATTCGAAGTTCTGAGAGAATTAATACTAACAAATGACAACATATAAATGAATTTCAAAATCCACCATTATTCTAGGGATAAAACATTTAGTTATTAACACGAGAGGAAGTAACATTCAGTAATCAGAAAGAAGCCCCACAGCAACTTACTTACTCACAAACCAAACAAAAGGAAAACCCCCACAAGCACAAGGGTTTAGATGCTGGGTAGCTTCGAAATGATCCCAAAGCTTTAACTGCCACTCTCAGGATGTACTGGTGGTATAATATTGCTGCGGCGAATGCTCCAAGAAATGGTCCAACCCAGAAGATCCACTGAACACCATTAGCAAATAGCAACCAATTTGTTTCATTCAATTAGTCATTACTAAACCCCCAAACACACCACAAAGCTTTCTAACTGAAATCTACCAATAAAAAACGTCTATTAAGGATCAACTTACATGATCGTCCCAGCTTGTATGCTTGTTGTAAATCACTGCAGCACCTAAGCTTCTTACTGGGTTGATGCATGTACCAGTGATTGGAATAGTAGCCAAATGAACCATGAAAACTGCAATTCCTATGGGCAATGGAGCCAACACCTACCATACATGAACGAAAATAATGTTAAACGGAGCTCTTTGATCCATCTCATACTGATCACTGGTGTTAATTTTGTACTTACAGGGACATGAGAATCGCGTGCATTTCTCTTGGGACCAGTGGCAGAGAAGACGGTGTACACAAGCACGAAAGTTCCAATCATCTCAGCTCTCGAGCAATTCCCAGTTGAATACCCATGACCAATTGAGTTAGCACCCCCTCCTAGCAAGTCGTAGTTGTGCTTTTGAAAAGCCTTCACCAACCCAACTCCGGAAATAGCACCCAGACACTGGGCCACCATGTAAGCTACAGCTTTGATCAAAGAAACCTTCCTTGCCAACAAGAAACCAAATGTCACAGCAGGGTTGATGTGACCACCTGCATTCCAAAGAAACAAGAACAGAACAAACAACCCATTAAGAAACTCAAACAGAGAAGGGGTGACTCATGAGTACTGAGCTTTCAGAGGAGGAACTAACCAGATATTCCAGCAGTACAATAAACAAGGATAAAGAAGATCATGCCACCAAAAGACCAAGCGACACCCAGAAAACCAACACCATCACAAGGTTCAATTGAGATCTTGTAACCGACGATGGTAGCTTCAGTTATGTAGAGAAAGAGAAGGGTAGCAATGAACTCAAGAGATTAAAGCTCGTAGAAGGACCAACTCCTGAGCTCCAATATGTCAATGAGAGGTGCCGTTGGACGATCTATGTAGTCTTTCGTAGGAGCTCTTCCATCGTCACTAATTTCCTTCGACATCTTCCTTTGTTTGATCTCCTTTCTTGGTTGTGTTCACGCTTTTTTTCCATAAACATAAATTATATTAAGCAAGTCGTGTTATACACTCAATTGAGGAAGATCCAACAATCGGGGAGAAAAATGTGACCAAAATGTTTTATGCCACGTGGACACGGCCTTCCGTCCCAATGCATCAAGCACAAGAATTTAAAGCCCTGAAATTTTTACAAAAGTACTAACATCAAAGAATCCAAACCAGAATAAGGAGAAGAACAGTGTAAATTTATGGAAACAAAAATATATTGTTGTATTGAAAAGGGGTTTCTTTTTCAGTGAGGGAGAGAGTGGTGGGCCCATACACGATGAGAGCCAGGCGAACAAGTAATCAGCTCGCTATGGTTCCCACAACTCAAGTGTAGCAAATAGCATCCAAACGAAAACGAAGGGTTATAAAGTTTCTAAAGGATACAACCTTATCTTTTTCCCACCCTATCTGTTTCTTCACTTTTAAATTTGTCTCCATCTAAGATATTCCATCATTAACTATCATAAATTGCTTCTTCATAATGCTTGGGTTGGGCCTATACGTATGGTCTCTACATTGTCAAAAATGAATTAGTCCTATCTGGTTGAAAGATGCAAATCCAAAACATGAGTTTATTATGGTATATTCGTGGCTAACAAAAAAAATTAAAGAAAGAAGTGAAATACAAATTTGCTTACATATGTAGGCCTCTTGGAATTTGGTGAAACATCTAGCTCCAGCACTAGGCATTGCCAAGTACTTAGCATAGCAAACTGAGGCTAGTTTCTGTTATTGTCGAATCCTCATATGGTTGTTCTCTGTTGTTTGCACACAATGCATATTCTTTGTTCTTTTTATTGCAAAACTTAATATTTTTCTCTGGTAATATTGTTGTTTTTGCAGTTTTTTGGACCAGACTTGGTGGTTGCTGGTAGTATGCAGAGTGAGACATTGGATATAATTAGGATCGTTGATCAAAAGATGATAGGAACATACCATATTTCCTTGGATGTTTTTTATATGCAAAGTGAGACATTGGATACAGCTAGGATCTTCTTCTTTTTTTATAGGAACATGTCATATTTCTTTGGATGTTTTTTATTTTCTTGATTGTTTTAGAATATATTTATTTATTTTTATTTTGGATACATGAAAAACAATGCATACATATTGGGATTTTGATCATTTTTAAATGTTACTTGTCACTTCAGGTGTATGTTTCTTCTAGCTTAGGAAGACGATTTTTTTTTAAAATTAAAAAAAATAATAATAATAATAATAATTTTGGCGACGATTTTATTTCTTCCGTCACTAAAAATGACCCTTTATCCACGACAAATTGTAACCGTCGCAAAAATCCCATTATCCGCGACGAATTGTAACTGTTGCAACAAATTGTAACTATTGCCAAAGATCCCATTATCCTCGACAAATTGTAACCGTTGCCAAAAAAGGCAACATAGCCTTTCATTTTTTGTGACGGTTTTTATATTTTTTTGCTACGCTTATGAACTGTTGCCGAAAATAAAATAAGTGTTATAAAATAAAGAGAAAATATATTAGATACAAAGAAGAAAGACAAGATGAGTTCAATCAGAACTAATTCATTCAGTTGAGTGCATTACATATTTATAGTAGAAGGAGCATCTACTCTGATATGGAAATACAATATATGATTCTTGCACACAATAACATATTCTTGATATGGAAACATAGATTGCCGCCCAAGATAGAAGGTGCATAGAATGGAAATATTGACTGCCAATATTGTGTAATGAGATGGTTGTGATCTTCACCATTATTGCATCCTGAGGTAATTGAGATCTTCAATTGGAAGTACAATCTCTTTGGGGTAATGGACATCCATAATAAATATTATTTATAACACTCCCCCTTGGATGTCCATCAATAGATAATGTACCTCGTTAAAACCTTACTAAGAAAAACCCTGTGGGAAAAAAATCTTAGTGAAGGAAAAAGAGTATACATATCTAAATAATACGTATTGGTAGCTGCCTCATTAAAAACCTTACCAGGAAAACCCAGTGGGACAAAACCTTGGTTAAGGGAAAAAGAGTGCAGCACGTATCCGCTCGAAGTATTGCGTTTTGAGAAGAAAGACAGCAGACTATGTATCATTATGTTTTCTATTCCAAAGTGAAAATAATGATCGACCTCCTCGCACGTTTTTGTAAACAATGGAGTTTACCTTGTCCATCTTGAAATGTAAGTGCATCATGATAAAAGGTATGTGTTTTATTGAATCTAAGAATCAATCAAATAATAAGATATTATGTTGCTTTAATGATTGTGGTTTTATTTAATGTATATAGTGGCTGCTAGCTTTGCACCACAAATATTGTTAAATGCATCTGAAATTGCAAGATTTGAAACTGTAAATGAATACAGTTCTACAGATGCACATGAAGTTGAAAGATTTGAAACTGTAAATAAGTACAGTTCTGCAGATGCACTTGAAGTTGCAAGATTTGAAACTGTAAATGAATACAGTTCTGCAGATGCACATGAAGTTGCAAGATTTGAAACTGTAAATGAATACAGTTCTGCAGATGCACATGAAGTTGCAAGATTTGAAACTGTAAATAAATACAGTTCTGTAGTTTTTGAGATTAATTCTCTTTTGAAATTATAAGGAGAAAATATTAATTCTCTGAATGATATCATGCCTATTTGTGGCCGAGTAAAATAATGGACTATTAATGGAAAGTCATGAAGCTCGTATTATTGGTTCTGTTCCATTCCCTGAAGTGAATGCAACAATTAATGATATGCCTGAAAGAAGGCAAAATTAAAATTATGATCATGACTGTGGAAGAGGATGAGACAAAAGACGGAATAATTACCGTCATTATTATGGAAATAAATAAGAGAATAATAAGGATTCTCAATATAACAATTCAAGGAGTGAAAAATATTTATTACCGATGTGGTATGAAAGCCATTAGACATGCATATGTCGTACTCCACAATATTTAATTAAGCTTTGTCAAGCCTTAATTAAAGAAATAAAAATAATGTGGAGATAAATTGGATTTTCCAAAATCATGATACTTGAGCAATTTTTGCTTATAAAATAAAATGATGATTTTAATGGCTTCATAGATACTACACATCTAGATGTTGCAAACTCCTTTGAAGATAATAGTTGAAGATTTGGTTATGGTTATTTTATTTGATGATGCGAAAGCCAATGTTCATATAAAATCGGTAGTACAACATTGATTGGAAGCTCCGGAAGAGCTAATCTATTATTATCTGGGAGATAAAATTGGTTATAAATAATTCATTATTTTGTAGTAAGTCTCAAAGAAACTTATTAAGTTTCAAAGCTATTTGCCAAAATTATTATAAGATTGAGACTACAAATAATGGTATAAGTAAATATCTATACAAAGTTATTAGATATTTCCCCCAATTTGTACTACACGAATATCGCATGGTTGAAACACATGCTTGGGTAAATCAAATGAACATTGATTCCAATAATTTTATTATTTGGCATGACCGGTTGGACCATACCGGATCAAGTATGATGCAAAAAATTATTGAAAATTCAATTGTCATCCATTGAAGAACTAGAAAATTCTTCAATTAAGTGAATTTTCTTGTATTGTTTGTTCTCAAGAAATATTTATTATTAAATATTCACCAGCTAAAGTTGAGATTGAACATTCTACGTTTTTGAAACGTATAGAGGGTGAAATGTATGGGCCCATTCACCCATCATGTGGACCATTCAGATAATATATGATTTTAATAGATGCATCTATAAAGTGGTCACATGTATGTTCATTATGAACTCGCAATTTGGTGTTTGCGAGATTGTTTGCTCAAATAATGAGATTAAGAGCATAATGTATGAATTATAAGATAAAGACAGTTTGTCTTGATAATGCTGGTGAATTTACATCTCAGGCTTTATGATTATTGTATAACAACTTAGATCACAGTTAAATAGCCTGTTACTCATGTTTATATCCAAAATGGTTTGGTAAAATTATTTATTAATTGTCTCCAATTAATTGCTAAACCATTGTTTATGAGAACAAAGCATCATTTGTATGCATGAGGCCAAAAGGTTGTCATAAATTCTCCCTATTACAATTGGCTTATGGTCAGAAGCCAAATATTTCTCATCTTAAAATTTTTGGATGTACGGCTTACGTTCCAATTGCTCCACCACAACGTACAAAGATGAGTCCCAAAATAAAGTTGGGAATATATGTTGGATATAAATCTCCTTATATAATTCAATATATTGCTAATGATAGGAGATTTATATAATGCAATACTTGCTAAGTATTATTTTGATGAATTAGTTTTTCCAACATGAGGGGGAGAGAATAAACAGTTGGAAAAAGAGATTGATTGTATGCATTATCATTATCTCATTAGATCCTCGATCGAGCACTTGAAGTTCAAAGGATAATGCAATAAATATTATAAATCAAGCTGTTGACTTGCTAAGAGTTACTAAATCTCATGTTCCAACTGTAATGCTCCAATTAGAATTGATGTCCCAAGGACAATCTATCAATGCAAATGAAATTAAACCACGTTTAAAGCGTGGAAGAACAATCGGTTCCAAGGATAAAATCCTAGAAAATGAAATGAGCAAATGATCAAGATGGTCATAATATGGAGACAATTGATTATGAAGATCCCGAAGACATAACTTTCTATAAAACCCCGAAGAGGTTCGGTACCTGAAAATAATGAAGAGATCTCGATTAGTTATGTCATTGCAGAAAAAGATGGAACCGAAAAGATAAAGTTGTCGACAACATTTTTGCATATTATGTTATTGTTGAAATAATACATCAAGGCGAGGATCTTGAATATAAATTTGTTGATGAATATAAATCAAAAATGATTGGCCAAAATGTAAAGACGCAATTCAAGCGATTGAATTTGCTTGAAAATTAAACTTTTTGGACCCGTAGTCCAACATCCGAAGGTATAAAGCCGTTGGGGTACAATTGAGTTTTCGCGAAAAATGAAATGAGAAAAATAATGAAATCGTGATATATAAAGCATGAATTATGGCACAAGAATTATCGCAGATGCCGGCATTGATTACATGGAAACATGTTCTCTTGTGGTGGATGCAATCACCTTCGATATCTTATTAATCGGCGATATGAAAATTTTGACATGCGCTAATGGATATTATTACACCTATTTATATGGCTCACTCGAGTGTGAAATATATATGAAAATTCCCTGAATGATTCAAAATGACTGAAGCATATAAAAATTCCTAGGAAGTTTGTTCAATAAGGCTTCAAAGATTATCAAGGCATATATGGTAATCTCCTTAGTGGATATTTACTAAATGAAAAGCATAAAAATGATCCAATTTATTATCGTGCTGATAACGTGTTATAAAATAAAGAGAAAATATATTAGATACAAAGAAGAAAGACAAGATGAGTTCAATCAGAACTAATTCATTCAGTTGAGTGCATTACATATTTATAGTAGAAGGAGCATCTACTCTGATATGGAAATACAATATATGATTCTTGCACACAATAACATATTCTTGATATGGAAACATAGATTGCCGCCCAAGATAGAAGGTGCATAGAATGGAAATATTGACTGCCAATATTGTGTAATGAGATGGTTGTGATCTTCACCATTATTGCATCCTGAGGTAATTGAGATCTTCAATTGGAAGTACAATCTCTTTGGGGTAATGGACATCCATAATAAATATTATTTATAACAATAAGAAAATTCATGTAATGCTTTATATTAGAGACGATATTAATATACATCACTATTTATAGATATTTAGAGACATTAATTAATTAAAAATTCCTAAGTTTTAGAGTCATATTTTTTAAAATGCCCCTAATAATATTTTTCTCATGTCTCTATTGAATTCCATGTCTCAATATCACGTTTCTATTAAAAAAAATTACCAAAAAAGAAGAAAAAAAAATTAAAAATCCCTAATTTCCTCCTAATATTATTTTCAATACCAAAAACAAAAAGCCCCCTAAATATTTCTTCCATTTATTCCCTACAATATTTTTTCTCTAATCAACTTTTACCAAAAGAAACCAGTCAAGCATTATTTCTTCTATTTCCTCACGGCTTCTCATCTGGCTGGCATATTGGCAAGGGCTTGTTATCTGGTTGCTTGCTAGAGTGTTGAGGTTCAAATTATATTGGCAAGGGTTTCTTCCATCTACAATAGGGGATTTTCTTTTTTCTCTTTACCTTTCAGCACTCCCATTTCAATGAATTGTTTCTTTTTCTTCTTGAAATGTTTTTTTAATCAAATGAACATTCTAAGCCTATACAAAAGAAACTGGTGGCAATCTTTCACAATTGAATCTATGCAGGTGAACAAATAACAACTTGAAAAAACGATGTTGTGATCGCTTCAACTAGGTCGTAAGAAGTGAAGCCAATGTAGAGAAATGATAATAATTTGTCATTGAAGCGGTTAACACGGGGGCGAGAAGGTCGAGCACTGAAACGGCTGTTACTAGAACCCATTGTCACAAGTTTTCACGCACCTTCTTCTTTCAGGTTTCAATTATCCTGACTTTCCTAACTCCTCTTTCAGATTATGGATTTTGCTGTGAAGCTTCAGTAAAATAGTCGACAGAGAAGAGAAAAGAAGAGAAAAGAAGAAAAGTAGAGTAAAGATGGTATGGATTCTTAAATGTTTGAAGGTTTTCAGTGAATAGTTTCTTTTTTCTAAATAAGGAAAAATTTATCCTTCTTTTTTCGCACTCTGTGAAATTATAAAATTGAAATATTTACTTTCTAATAATTCTATAACTATAATAAGTCACTGTAGGTGGGAAGAAGGACATTTAATTATACACTAATTAATTTACTTGATCAAGTTTCGGTACTCTACTTGTTTTTCCATGTATTTCATGGAATCAAATTAATACTGAAGGTCTCTAGATTTCAGAAAGAAAAAGGGAAAAAGATAAAGAATATATATTATAAAAATTAAAAAACAAAACATGGAAATAAATTGTTAGAGAAAAATTACTTGAAAGAAGATTTCACACAAAATCCCGAAATATCATATAACAATTATTAGTAAAATTAGAAGGGAAAAAAAAAATGAAGAGGGATTTTAAGTGGGAAACATGACTTGAAAAAAGGAAAAGAAAAAAAAAAGATTCGATAGAATTTTCCAAATTATCACACTCATTATTAGAAAATTTTGAAAACAAAACATACAAAGCAATTTTAAGAGGAGAAAATCACTTCAAAGACTTTGAGAGAAAATTCCGAAATATCTTTTATCATTAATATGATCGTAGGTAAGAATTCACTTTTCTATTTGATTTTATCAATTTGAGAAAAAGAAAAAATATGGTACCAACAATTTTGTGAGACAAGAAAGTTATTACATAGTATATGATATTTGAAGAAAAACATGACATAATTGTCAAGAAAAATATTTGCCACGAAAGAATAATACATGCGTTTATATAATAATATAATATATAGCTATCCTATGAGGATGTAATCGAGATGTGCTTAAGGGCCTGTTTGGTTACGCGAATCTAGAGATTTCAAATCTCTGGATTCACAAATGGGAGATTTTTACCTGTTTGGTTGTGTGAATCCCTAGATTCATGAAATCTAGAGATTCACATTTTTACACTAAAAACGTGAATCTGTAGATTTATGGGTATGAGGTGAAATCCAGAGATTTCACCCATACTATCAAAGCGTTAAAGATTTGAACCATAATTCAATAAATATTTTTTTCAAATAAATCTAGAAATTTCATTCCAAAAATTCAAACTAACCAAACAGTTAATTTTACGAACCATGACTCTAGAGATTTGAAGTCTGTAGATTTGAAATCTCTAAATTTTTGAAATCTACAGACTCAAGTAACCAAACAGGCCCTAAGCTAGCCTGAGAGAACATCATTTCCCACAAGGAAGGAGAAAAAAGAAAAAGTTGGCCGTAGAAAAGGTAGGAAATGGGAAGATTTGTCCAATTGGGAATTCTTTCCCATTTTGTTAGCAACACAAAAATAAATGATCTTGGAGCTGCTTGAATAAGCCCTTAATTTAAATTCCTATTTAAGGCCAAAACCTAGTTTAGGGGAAAAGAAGAAAAAAAACTTTGGAGTGTGAATTGTGTTCAAAATTAAAAGTTTTTTTTTTTTTTTTAACTGAGGTTCATCCGGGCCAGCTTGCGCGCACCACGATTTACTTCCTCAGGGGGGAGCTTTATATTAATGCCGCCGAGTGGGTACGAACCCAAGACCTCCCCTAGGGAAGTTGGGTTTCTTTTTGTAATTTATGTGGTTGTGCTGGCCTCATCTTGTGAAGAATCTGGATAGGTAAAAGGAATCTTTCAATTTAACCATAGTAGATTTTAATATTGATGAAGACCCATTTTTTTACAAACCAACATGTATCAAAGCGGACTGATGAGTTTGAAGAAATTTAAGTCCAAAATTTTAACATTTTTCATCAACTATCAATTCATCCATTGTCGTCCAGTGGTTAGGATATCTGGCTTTCACCCAGGAGACCCGGGTTCAATTCCCGGCAATGGAATTTATACATATCATGAGACTTTTCCTTTTTGGGAGGAGACCTCGGCAAAGCCAAATGTTGAGGTAATATTTATAAGACATAATTTTTTTTAATTTTAATTCAATGTGATTGATGGACATGTGTCATTCATTCAATAGGAAATAAATAGTCCATTTCCTGATAAAATTTCCCTTTTAGCTCATAATGACTTGGCCACTTGGCATTCAAGAGGAAATTGTGGGACCTAGTTGAAGCCCACCAGGAATTTTGGAATGCAAATCCATCGGGCACCCAAGTCTCCTCTTCAGGCCCACTTCACCACTCAAAATTCCTCATAAGCAAATGGGCCAAGTTGGACCCTCCACCTAGGGGTGGGATAAAGCAAACTCCGATGCCTCGTGTAAGAAATCATATAGACATGTGTGCTTCATCGAGAAGGAAATGGATAGTCCATTTATGACAAAGAAATGGACCTGATAAAATTCCCCTTTTAGTGCGGAATGACCAGGCATTCAAGAGGAGATTGTGGGACCCAGTTGAAGTGGCAACTAGAGCTACCCAGGCCCACGAGGAATTTTGGAATGCAAATCCCTCAGGCACCTAGGTCTCCTCTTCAGGCTCACTTCACGACTCAAAACTCCCCATCAGCAAATGGGCCAAGTTGGACCCTCCACCTAGGGGGTGGGATAAAGAAAACTCAGATGACTCGAGTAGGAAATAGTATGGGTTTGGGCTTAGTCATCAGAAATCTTGATAGGAATATCATTGTTGCCTCTTCGAGCCTTAGATCTTCCAATATCTGTTGACGGAGGAGGCCTTAGATCTAAATCCCTAATGTCCAAACTCTAGATGCCTTACTATTGTAGGGTTACTCGGTTGGCAAAATTAACACTTCTTAGTGAAGAGGTTATGGGTTCGATTATGCCTGATGGTATGTTACGTAATGTCCCCTCCCCAATAATTAAAATCACTTGTTCCAAAAAAATGTTACATGCCCTATATAAAGCCCTAGGAAACTGTGTTTAGGGTGTTAACGGGGGTTGGGTTGGGTCAGGCCTACCTAGAAACCTAACCCAACCGTAGAGGCTAAAACTGAAACTCAAACCTTACCCAACCTTGTTAGGGTTTAAGAATCACCAACCCTAACTTGACCCTGACAAGGCCCAATCTAACTAGCCTGCCCGGATTAACCCTAATAAAATCAGGATGGCCCTAACTAAGCCTAATTTTAACCTTCAATCTAGTAGAATCGGTCCTTCAACCTTCACTAGTAGTGGAATTTTGAAAATACTACCTTTAACACTGCACTAATTTTATTTTTGTGCTTGTGTTAATAACTAAATTACACTAACATAGGGTTGTGTTGAGTTGGGCTAGGTTGGCCCAAAGGCCAACCCAAACCGACCTTGTTAGGGTTGATTATTTTGTAACCCAAGTCACGCCCTTCGGGTTGAAAAAATCGGGCTGAGATTGGGCTGAGCTTAGGGTGGGCTTGGGCCAAGCCAGGTCAATAGGTTTTTTTGACACCCTCAATTGTGTTTGGAAACAGATCACAAGGGGCTAGAATGGCTTGTCTTGGAGCTAGCTAGAAGTCCATCAACAGTGGTCTAGCCCATCATTGGTGATATTGGGCATCTTAGAGCTTATTTTCGAAGATTGTATTTTTTTTCTTGAGTTTTTTACAGGTTGCACGCTTTAGTGGGGCTTATAGTGTAGGTTGCATACTTTACTGCCCTATATTACAAATTATACACTCTCGAAATTAAAAATTGCACACTCCTAACATTCCATCCAAGATTCTGATATGTCATGAGTAAAATGACCATATTACCCTCAATACAAATTTGAATGTTAAATTACTCAAATACCCTCCTGATGGTAAATTATGTAAATACCTCCATGCACCTCATTTTAAATTTACAGGTTCAATTATTCAAATATGATTTTTTTTATAAGTGAATATGTATTGACTATTTTACCCTCATCTTAATTATAAATTTTAAATAAAACTTTGCATAAATGAAGAGAATGAAATTCTCACCATAATCTATAATAAACAAAAGTCTGTTATGGATTTTGAAGGCTTTTCTATTACTTTAAATAAAAACAAAACTGATAACACATAACAGATGCCAAACAATTTAAAATAATGAATAATTCTCGTAATTGAGAATGATAATTGATAAAAAAAGAGCATAATTGAAAATATTTTATGAAATATTTTATAAGAATGATGAATATATTCTTTCTTCATCCATCTTTTAAATCATTAATTCCTTTTGGAAAATCACAAGACCATTCTGAACCACGAGATGACCAAGACGACCACCGTGGAAAGGCCGAGAACCGAATGTGCCATTCAACCGGATCCACATCCTCTGTAATTCCTTTACCTACAATTCCTTATAATTCCTCGTAGGATTGTGCCACGTGGCATTTAAGTAATCCAAAGGTTACCCAACAAACTAGAATTTAAATAAAATTCAAATTTATGGGTGGGTTTAAATAAAATTCAAAATCTAGTTTGTTGGGTAACCTTTGGATTACTTAAATGTTATGTGGCACAATCCTACGAGGAATTACAGGGAATTGTAGATAAAAGAATTACAGAGGATATATGTGGATCCCATTCAACCATCAACGTTGTTGGCTTTAAAATATTTTGGTGCAAAACATTTACATTAACAGGGTCATGTTCCATTGTTCCTATAGTAATTTTCTCCATAACCAAGGAACCAGCATCAACCCGCGGTTCCCAACGTGGGTAAGAACCATAGAGACAATTTTAACAAATAGAAGAAAGAACCAATGCCTAGAAGGTGCCATCTCAAAACTTCTTCCTTGTTCCTTTGAAACAATACCTGAGAAGTCTCTTAAAGAAGTAGTCAACCATCGTGCGGCCAATGAAAAGACCGAGAGTTGTCATCAACCAAGTATAACATCTGATAAGAGCATATAAATGAACACTGTTAATATCAAAGACCATTTCAATGCCTTCTCTCCAAGTATCAGCAAGTGCTGCAGCACCTGATCCTCTTGTTTCCTCCAAGGAAACTCTTTCAATGGCTCAGGAAGAGAAGCCCAGATCTTCCTTGTGAAATGCTTCAATTGTGCTATCTTTATATTTGGTCCACTAAAATGGGCAATGGCTGCTCTTCTCATTGGACATGTTTCGATCGAGTGCATGAAAACTCTGAGAGCTTATGGACTGGATAACTGTGGTCTTCAATAAACTTTGAAATCTAGATGTTGCACAAACGCTTAGCGCCATAACTCTCTGACTGTCTTCTGCTGACGTTGCTTCAGGTTCAGCTCAACACTTCTCCCTTCGCAAGGCCTCAGCTCCAAGCTTCCCACATGGAGACCCCGCACGGTGTTGACTGTTGAGGAACCGCCGACTGAGATTCTTTTAAGTCAGAAAACAGTAATTTTTTACATTTACAATTTTACCCTTCATAATATTACGTGGGTTTCCGCAAAAAGAGTTGAAAACCAAAAATTAAAAACAACTTTCTATTTTTACAACAGAAATAGTTCCTATAAATAGTCTCAAACACAGCCGAAAATAAATTTTTAAGTAATAATTAAAAAGGAAAACGGTGCCAAACACAGCCTTAACTAATGGAGGTTAAGGGGGTATTCGTTATTACATGCAAAGTTTAAGATTGGGTTAGTAATTTAAAAAATAATAATAATAATAAATTAGTAATTTTTTTTAGCTCAGGGACAACACTGATTATCCTAAAATGATATGCAATAGGGTTTAGCATATTTGTTAGAGCATATGGTACTGACACCCCAAAATGAAAGCTTTAAAGCACTGACATCTTACTTTATATTTAAAAATCAAATCCCAAAATTGAATTTCCATTAGATATATCTGTCAAATTTATCACTGAAAACAATTAAATAACTGTTCATTTTATTTCAATTCCAAAAGCATCTTTATAATAAACAGTGATTTAACTGTTTTCAGTGATAAATTAGATAAATATATCCAATGAAAATCTAATTTTGGAGTCTCTGTATTTTTTAAACATAAAATAGGATGTCAGTGCTTTAAGGCCTCCTTTTTGGAATGCCAGTTTGCTAGTGCAATTTGCTCTATGTTTTATGTTTATGATGTCAAATCCCGTGAGTATCCATCTCTAAAACTACTTCACTTAAACCCATTATTTACTCAACTTTTACTTGAAAAAAAACAAGTGCAATAACCAATTTGTTGATGTATCAAGATACAATAATGTTTTTGAAAACATACATTTTCATGAATTTTAACTTATATTACAAACATGACAATTCCATCAAAGAATTTTCAACTTTTTTAAAATTATTTATATTCTTAAAGCAAGAAATACCATAAACTATTTTTGATACAACCATAATTTTATGTGTCTACATAAATAAAAAATAAATAAAACAGTTCAACAAAATAGCAGTGGACACAGAGGTGTTTGCTTCTTTATGCAAATGAATTATACATTATGGTCATATATACCTGCAAAATCTTAATTGAGGAAGTCTCCTTCCTCTAGAAAACTGTCGGAATTTATTAGTCATCAAACTCAACCACAAGAGTAGCTCCAACAACATTCCCCCTTATAAACTCTTAGTGCTAGTGTGCAACTCTTTTTTCTTCTTCTTTTACCGGTGAAATCCTCATGCAATTCTATTAACCCGCTCATAAAAGACTCTAGAAGGCTTAGCACATCAAGATTAAAGTATCTCCAACAACATTCCCCCTTATCAATTTGACTCAATTAGTATGCTACATCTTGATAACTCTTTCCATTGAATTTCACTCATTCTTTACCGGTGATCAATCCTAGATACAGGACGTCTCTTAAAGTCCCTTGCCAATAAAAGACTTCTAGAAGGCTTGCTAGCAACTGTATCACGGTTCTTTTGGTTTTATTATCAGTGGACCCGGGTTTAGTCAGGCGGAACAACCCGTCAATCAGCCGGTTCTAATCTAACCCATGACCCGGAAGTTAGATACTTTAACCGACCCACGACCCAGTTACGAGAATTGCGACTGGATTGGGAGGAATTTCTCGGTTAGCATAGTTACGCATCGGTCATCGTGTGCCACGTGCGGTGTACAGTTTAATTGGATCATGTGCAGGTGGAATCCAATGCTTTCCCACTTGTAATTAACCATAAGTTAAGCCTTGCACACGAGGGGCGCCAGAAGGTTACCGGAGTTCTTAACCGTAATTGCTTATTTAAACGGTCGTGATCAAATTTATCTAAAAAAAAAATAAAAATTCATATTTACCCCCAACATTTAATATTTTCGTCGGTGCGCTTACGTCCATGATTTCGTTTGGATCATATGCAGGAATCCTATGTTACATCACGTGAGGTGCTTCTTCTGTATCGTTAGATTGGAATCTATTTCTGATGAGTAGATGACGCTGAAGTGTCAGAGTAATTAGAAATGATGATTCGCCTCGGATCCCTTCTATTTTGTCACCGTCTTAAGTACCCTACGCTCCTGAAATGAAATCTGGTGATTGCACGACCAAAAGTTTACTGGACAAAAACACCCTCCTTTATGACTTTCGTGAATGCCGCTCTCTCTTACGTTTCGAGGTTTAATTTGTCCTTTCGTGCATTAACTTCCTCACTCGTAACTGCTGATGTGGTCTCACTGAGTCAGGTTATCCAAATCAAATCAAGTCCAGCTGTTGATTGACTGGAATACCCCTGGTTATTATTCAAAAATCCAAATTAATTTACCACGTGGTCCACGTGCAGGTCCTGTCCAGTGTCCACCCCAGATAGAAGGCTCATCGGAGATTATATATATATATTTTTTTTGTTTCTGAGAAGGACAGCTAGTGACCGCGAAATTGAAGCGAAACTCACGCAATGGGTGGACCAATTTAGGAATGTATGAGGGCAATATAGGGTCAGGGCAAAAAAGATTCCAATATTGGGTTTCCCTCCAAAACCCTTTTTCCTTTTTAAAATTAAAAACTAGATAAAAAATGTAAAAAATAAAACTCTGTCTTTAAGCTAATCTATCTCCCTCCATCTATTTGTCCCATCAGTGATGTCTACGCCGTCCGATTGACTCGTCCTGAGAGATTGAGAATTTAATCACCATTCTTTTTGAGCAGTAAAACCGATGGATGCACGCCACGTAGGCTTTGCTAATTAACATACATACTTGCTCTATTTATATAATTTAGGGTTTTTGTTTTTCTTACAACTGTTCCTTGAAAAATTTGGCGGGCAACCGCAAGAATTTCAAAAGCAGCAAACCCTAGAAAGCCGGGTCCCTCACTTGGCGATTTCCCTCTTTTCCAGTCCCACTCGCTTTCATTTCCGTAGTCTTCTCTCGTTCTGCTCTGGTTTATCGAGTATTTCAGTTTTTTTGCGGGTTGTTCTTCATTTACTTCTCCGCTAAGGTTCGTATTTTTCTCTGTTTCCTTCATTTTTTGATCATTTCTGTGTTTCTTCCTTGCTCTTTTTATCGTGGTCACAGTTCGAGTTCATTTATTTCTGTTTTGGGATGAGTTTTCAACATGAGGTTTTTATTAGGGTTTTTGATGGTAATCCCGGTTTTTGGCAGCAGGGGAGGAGGCAGAGTGATGGATTGTGCTTTCTGAAAGCTGCTTTATTGTAAGTTTTGAGTATTTCTTGTTTCTTTGATTTATGATTTGTGAAGAGCGGTTTCAGTCTAAGAAACTGAAACATTTCAGTTATAGTTTGATGGATATCCTTAAACTTATCTGCTTCAGGTTTTATTTTGATTGGTACTAGGATTGAAGCTTTGTCAGAGGTATAAAGGCGTTGTTTCTGAGGGGCGAAAGCTAAGAGAAATTAAAGGAATAGCATGGGAAAAGTTTCTCCGAAGGATAATGGATCCATGACTCCGAAACAGAAGAGGCGAATGAGGAACTCATCCCATAAGTATCTAAGGCCTGGAGCACTTGCTCAGCTTCGTTACAGCAAAGCGACATCTGCCAAGTCCTTCACAGATATTGGCAAGAAAAGAGTCGTTGTGCTGGATTCGAAGGAACCGGAAAGTGATTTAGGTCTTCAAAACAACTCTGCCGTTCAAAGCCCTCCAATGTTGTCGCCGGAAAGGATCAGTTTCCGTCCAATAGGAGGACCGCTTGATCTAATAAAAAAGAACATATTGCCAATCTCACCCAAGACTCCCCGAGCAGATGATTGTGAATCAGAATCGGCGCTTGAATCTTTGCCAATGGATATTCTGGTATTTCTTAAACGTCATGCTTTTACTCCTTTTTACAGTAGATTAAAATTGGTTCTGTTATCTTTTCCCACTACTAAATACTTGTGCTTTAGTCTTATACGCCTTGACTATCAGTTCCTGATTTCCTTTCATGTGGTTTAATCAATTCCGCTTATTGTTGGTTCTTGTTAATGTTTATTTGTGTATCTTTATTTTGGGTTTTTGAAGACATCTATTTTTGTCTGTGTGAAGATCAATCTTTAGTTTATTTCGAAAATTTATTTTCTGATTTTGCAAGTTCTATTGGTTTTTGGTTGTCTTTTCGATCATATGTGCTATTCCATTCAGCCTCTTCATGAGTAAGGTTTACTATGTTGCTTCTTAGCTTTCATTTATTTCTGTACTTTTTGTTGCCGGTTAGCTGCTAACCTTGATGTGTAAACTGATCCTCCATCCTTGATTAATGACCCTCCATCCTTGATTAATGACCTGACCGCATGGTCAGGTGGCCACCTTAAGTCAGTAATGAAGCACCATAGAGCTCTCGCTAGCTTTGATTGAAAACGTCAATGAGGGAATCAGATACATCAATTGTGCCTTAGCTTATGATTTATTTAGGGCTTACTTAACAATTCAGATACCTCAATTGTGCCTAAGCTTATGATTTATATAGGGTTTCCTTCTAATCTTTCTTGTGCCTTCTCTTGGTGGCCGTTCGATCTTAGGGCTTTATCCCTCTTTCAATGGTAAGAGTGGTTTTCTTACTTAGCACGCGCCCATCTCGTATTAATGGTAGCTACCTTCTATAACATGGATCACAAGCCCTGAATCCTACTGGATCACGCTCATCTTCACAATTGTAAAGATCCTTCTCTTCTGCGTAACTGATGGGTTTAAACCTTGGAACGGTCCCGACCACGCTTGAACCGCTCCCGGAATCAATGACTGGACCATGTTAAACCCGGTTCGGTGCTGTTTTATCCACATCACTACTGTATCGTGGAGTTTAGTTAATTTAGTTTTTCACATTTTCTTTTCAGATCATGGTTATATTCCTCTTGTACAGTTATGTAGTCAAAATTAAAATTATGTCCTTTTACTAATATTATCCAGTTTGAAGAAATTCAGTGAGATTCAGATTTTCATTTTCTCTTTTAAATGCTTGTTTTGAATTCCTTTTGTACCTCTTTTTTAATGTGAATTCATTGATGTTTATTGCTTCCGATATTTATCTTCTCTGTCTTATTTAATTTCACTGTCTTGCTTGACCAATTTATTTAAGAGGTCATCTGCTCTTTCCATTCAATTTTCTGGTCGAGAAGTTCAAACTCGAAGTATAAACTGCATGAACTATAGGATTTTAAATTAAACTAGGGGATATGGAACACCCAATACACACCATGCCTTTCTACTTCACTATTTGTTGTTGCCTCATTTCTATGTTTGTGAGACATGAATGTCTTGCTTGACACACATCAAGTACAGACGTGCTGCTGAATCTCTTGATCAGAGATTCATATTCTGGAAACAGCGTCCTTTGAATAGGGGGAGGCTGCATACATTTGCCCTCTATGTACACTGATAATGCAATGGCCTTTTGGATTGGGTACATTTGGGACCCCCACTGTTTGTTTTTATACACATGTAGGATAAAGTTATATTTGGAAAAACTGTTTTTGCACTTCGGTTGTTTGATATAAGATCTCATAGCTTTAGCTAAACGTTACTTGTACTTAAAAGCTTTTCAAGGTCACTAATTTATCAAATTTTGCGCTTTTTGAGGTTAAAATCCTTTGCCACTTGCACCATGACCAGCTGAGAGCAGTTTTCCATGTTTCCCAGAGAGTAAGGAAAGCTGTAAGTTCCTCTCTTCTCTCTCTCTGCCCTTCAGAAGAAACTTGGTAATATGATTTCTCCATCTTTAATTCATTTATATCTATCATTAAAAAATTGAAATGATTGTTGGATTTTTCAAACAGGTATTGCTTGCTAGACAATCCCACTTCAATTACACAACTCCTGATCGGTCTCGCCAGGAAATGTTGAGAACAAAGACTCCTCTTCCTACAGAACATTGGCCTTTTATAAGGTTGGTAACATAAATATAGAACATCCACAAGTTTATATTAGGAAATCCAAAACTTTTGTCCAGTTATTTTATGCAATTCTTGGTTTCATATGTTGATTATGTATCTTCATTCACAGTAAGCAAGATGGGAAGGGTATTTTGGTTCGAAGTCCTCACACCCCCAAAGCACCAAGACATGGTCCCCGACCTCCTTCTCGTCTCAATGTGGCTGAGATGCGACAAATTGCTGCTGTTCTTTTCCAGGAGTCAACATTTCCTTCAAGGTGCATGGTTCCTCCAGGCTTGCCAAAGCCTCTATGCAAGTCTGTGGCTTCTAATAGGGTCCTGTTCTATGAAGAAGAGTTATGCCATGCTGTTGCTCAGAATAAGCTTCGTTGATTGCCTTCACACTTCCCTTATTACTCCCTTTTGTCCTTATATGTATATAGGCCCTCTGCTTTTCTGGTTATAGTAATGGAGAAAGGATGCAGTTTTGTTGCTTGCCTTGGGTATGTTAGGTTTGATGAAGGGAAATCTTGTTTTGTAGTGGGAAATTAAAGGTTTAGTTATTAGTACTGCTATAGTTATTTGTGTAGTGTCTTTTGAACTGGTTATTGTATAGCTTCCATGTTTTATATTAGCATGTTCTATATGTTTGAAGTTCACAGTAATAGTTTTTATATTTTTCCACATTGCCACTCCTACTGACTTTCTTGACAAAATTGGACCTCATATATTCAGCTTATGTTTATGGTTCTTTCATTTCACGGGGTTGTTCCTACCTTTCATAGCACAACATGAATTTTGTTCGTGCTGCAAACCATGTAATTTTCTTCTGGTTCACTCCTTGGTGGCTTAAACAGTTAAACCTGAGCATTGTTTTAACTGTTAAATTCATTCCCAAACAAGTTTGCAAAGTATAATGCTCAAAGAGGTTGGCTTCATACATCAAGAGCTTGATATGTAGTGTAGTTCCAATTTGACTAGGGTCACAATGATGCTAATGTAGGGAAAAGAATTGAATAAGAGTTGGGATTGAGGGAATTCTCCTAATGTGGTGGTTTTATTCCCTGTTATGATATAGCCCTATGGTTTCAATAGTCATTTGTTTCACTCGACTTCTCTATTGATTTCCTACTTTCCCAATCTTTTTCGTTAACTGGTGTTTTGATCTGATTAACTGGATATTGGGGCATGTAGGTTTGTCAATTTGATAGGTGGAAAAGATTGCTACGGATACTGATTTCAGGTTGACCATATGGGCTGCATTGGATGATATCAACCTTCTTTTTGCACAGGAACATTTTTACCTTTGATTGCATTAGCATTTGTAAGCACCTTGAACTTAGCTGGAAAATTTGTAGGTTGTAAATTTCTTTTCTCTCCAAGGGAGATTAACAGTGTAGCTGACTCTCTAGCACGGAAGGCTGTCTCCTCATCGGGGAGGTTTGACTGGCCTATTCCACTACCTGGATTTCCAGGCTTTGTAGCTCGGATATATTTCCTATTGTTTCAGTTGAATGAAATGTGGTTTACCAAAAAAAAAAAAGTAAGCACCTTGAACGTTGAATGCGAATAATCTTGAGCAGAAGTTCTTTATCCAATTTTATGTAACACTTTCTCCATTTCATTGATGATGATATTGGACAAATTCCATAGTAATTCTAAACACGTCAAGATTGTGAAATATTAGATATACATAAGAGATTATATTTATGCATTTGGATGTCTATTTGATGTGGCAATAAACTTATGTTCCAAACTGGCAAAATTATATTGGATGGCATTTTCGAATAATGATAGAATATAAACCAACTTATGTAGTTGGACACGATAGGTGGCATCTTTTTATATAAAGATTTTAACACCAAGGAGGCTTTAAGTCATCATTGCTCACATCTTTCCTTTCCCCCTCCCCTCATTTGAACTTACGAGACTCATCTTTCTATTTATTGGACGTCTATATGAAGAGTCTGGATTACCTTCCCATCACGGGAAACATTGTGTTCAACTCACGGTTTAACAACCACATAGAAGAGAGTTCAAAACCTCTAATGGGGATGCACATTATTACCTCCCGATCAGGCGCTGATCAATACTCCTCTACGAAGGCACGTGTCCGCCAAACTCCTCCATGGGCGGTCCAAAATCTCCATGTTTACCCCCCCCCCAAAAAAAAAAAAAAAAATCTATTTTTGCAACCACAACACCTTTAATTGGATCACATCAAAGAATACTTAAAAAGCAATTAGTTGAAAAAAGGTGGAGATTTTAAAGCTTCAATTTTTTTTGGTCTTTAAAAAGCAATTACTTGAGAAAAGGTGGAGATTTCAAAGCTTCAACTTGTTTTGGTCGCCACCACTAATTGTATATGGCTGAAAAGGTATTAGGGAGAAGACATTTAAGACAGATTTAGTTGCAAGTTTGGTGAAGATAAAAGCACGATCGTTACTGGTGCTCTCACCATTGTTGTGGGTTTTAACGTGTCATCTCATTGTGATCAATCACCATTGTTGTGAGTTTTCCTGAGACTTGTTTGTTTATTTATCACACCTTCTGACTTTTAGAAGGAACAGTCAAAATCCAGAAGCTTGTACTGTTGAACGGGACCCTTTGGACATTAAATTGAAATCCAAGCCTTCCTTCTATTAGGTCTCATTTACGATTTTACTTCATTAATACTTTTTCCTTTTTCTGCAATTGAAGCAGCCATTACAAGCTCAACCACTACCGTTGTCTGACCATTTTTTTCGTTTGAAATGTTGAACCCATGAGAGAGAGGAAGCCATCGATGTTGACCCTCTTCGCCCTGTTATAGTTATTCCAAATCAAAGTCAGATCTCACACGATTCATTGGTTTGGTATGTGATTGAAAGTTCGTCTTTTTCGATCAGCCTAAATCTCCATCTTTCAAGCTCTGTTCAGGTTTGAAATTTGCAGAGGAGGAGGGCCATGGAGAAGCTTATTTATTCTGCTCCTATACCTTCTAAAAACCTTTTGAAGGGTCACGCTTTTCTTTCTCAAACTGCTTCATTTAATGATAGAAGATTCAAATTTCAGTCGGTTCCTTGTGCTGAACTCAGACACGTGGGAACATTTTTCTACAAGCAGGCGGAAAACCCACCATCTTCTTCTTGTTTTTCGTCTAGATTATTCGTTCAGTGTTCTAAGAAGGCTCTGGATTTGTCCGTCCCTGCTCAGGTTTCACCCAAGACTCCTTTTCTTGACCCGACTGCAGATGAAGATGCAAAGCGGCAGAAAGTATGTCTGAATCCAAAACCCGTATATCTCCTTTTTCTTGGATGAAAATTTTCTTTTGTTGGCTTATGATACTTTTCTCCGTCTGCACCAATTGTCTAATCATCTTTACATAAATGTAATATCAAAATAGCAGAAGGAATCCTTGAATAGGGACGTAGTGATCTTTTTATTTTGTTTTTGCTTGATTTTTAGGCTTTTAATCAGTTGGTCTCTTCCTGGATTATAAGTTTTTAAGGATATTAGTTGCAGATGATGGGTCCTAGCTATTGGAGTTATCTAGAAATTGTTTTGATGCCTTGGAATGTTTAAGATGTGAACTTAGCAAGCTGTTGGCCATGTGTCTCCTTCTCTTCATACTGTGTGGATCTTATTTTCTCTCTTGTTTGCATTGTCTTCCCCCTACTTCACATTTTTTCGTTTTAGCGTTACTGCTCTTAATTTTAATTTTTTAGCTAATATTTCTATTAAGTGGTTCAACTCCCCACTCACCCTTTTTACACCAGAAAGGAGCTCTTTAGGTTAAAATATGTGCCCTGAGGAGAGAACTTCACTATATACTATTGCAAATTTATATCTAGTTGCACACAAAAAAGGGCTGTAGAAACATAAGAAGCAAAATTCTAGATCCTAGCACTTGATTGCGTAACACTTTCTTTTTCTACTGGTAACACAGAGATTTTGTTGGTAGTGGAATGAGATTGTGCAGAAGATAGCATATAAGGAACCAATATTTAAGGCCAAAGTCTAAAAACCAGTGCTTGCATGTAGACCCACATATGGTAAATTCTTAGACTTACTCCCAGAACATGATTAAAAAATAAAAATAAAAAATTTTCCCTACAAAAAGGAAAATTTCCTTGAGTTTGGAGGTAACTAGCTTTCCTGGTCAAGTGTATGTATCTAATTTGTTGAGATTACTGGACACTTTTTAGTAAATTATAAACTGGATTCCCATATTTAGGCTACTTTGTAAAGATGGTGCTTTCCGGGTGAGTAAAAATATATTATAAAAACCCCGAAGGGAAAGAGACTACAAACACCCTGAAAGGGGAGGGGGAACCTGGCTACTAGAGCGGAGGAGAAGCTAACAAAGAACTATCTAAACCCCAGTTAACAATGATATGCCTGTTCCTCGGGTATCAGCTAAGGGTCTTGGGGGGGAATAAGAGCTAAAATCTAGAACTAACATCATTGCAGATGGCCTTCCATATCTGGTCAGGAGATCTAGATTTGGTAGTCCATCTGCACAAGTTGTACTTTCATAAAGACGTTGGTTTTAGGATTGTTCTTTCGGTTCCTAACTTTAGGAGCATTTTCTTATATTTTGGCCCAGGTAAGACATGAAGATATTTGCTTTATAATTTGGATATGAATCAGTTTGAAGACCTGTTCCAGCTGGAATTAGAGGGCCTTGGAGTCAATCAAGGGAAACTTTTCTTTTTATGCTTTTCCTAGACTCAAAATTATTTGTGATTACTTTTCCCATTCATCTTTCAATTGACTAAGAGGATATGATTGGGTGCCTACTAAAGGGGAAGTCCTCTTGAATTTCAGTGGCCTCAAGATTCAACTCCTAGAACTTTCAGCAGTTTTGAGAAGCACGATTTAGCAACCATCTTTTCTGCCTTACTTGGTTTACTTAGAGATGTATTTTGTATTAACCCATTCCTAGTAATTTCTGTAGTTACTTTTTCCAGAGGATTTGTTTGCTTTAGGCTTTCTTTTTGGTAAGTTGAGTGGAAGTGGTTTCAGACTTTAAAAATTGCTATTTCGATGCAGTTCTCCAATTTCAGATACCCTCTTCTGTTGCCTCTCCTATGTAGTTGTATTTCTGAAAATTTGGTAGCCAAATCTTAGTTATTCTGTAGGCCCAGTTTGTGTTGTGCAGTTAAACTTGTTTGTGATACTTTTGTGCACATAACTGTGTCACTGATGCAAAATTGGGTACGTTTACCTTCAAGCCACATGACCTTTCTGCATGTAAAGTTTATGTTTCTGTCGAGACATGTCTTGATGATTTTTTTTCCGAATTATGATTTCAGCTCATGCATAACTATGAACATGTATTCTGTAGGAATTATCAAAACAAATTATAATATATGGATCTTATTGTTGCTCCATTTGTACTATTGGCTATTGCAATGCCTTTTATTACTGCATTTAGGGGTGCGAGTTTGGCCCTGATAGCCGTCCTGGCCCACCCTGAGCCCAAACAGGGTTTAAATTCAAAATTATGACCCTAAGGGTGGGGCCATTAATGGTTGAGTGTTTTGTTAAGGTGGCCCAGCCAATATCACTTTGTAGGTTATTTTTGGTAAAAGTAGGACACAAGTATAGAATTATGCATTGGGTTTTTGGGTCAAGGTCAGAGTCAGGGTTAAGTGCCTAACTAAGCCGGGCCCGGCCAGATCCTATATGTCAGGGTCAGGGTTTTGAAAAGCCCAGCCCAACCTGAAGGGCATTAGATGGGAATGATCTACTTCATCCTCCTGATCCAATTTCCAAGACTGACGAGAACTCAGGCATCCACCAAATGTTGTGGGATTGTTACTCTCATGAAATGTGGGAATCATCGGCTTAGTTGAAATCTTCTTCTGTTGTATGAAGCTAAACCTTTTCTGAACAGAGAATTGTAGTTTGAACTGTGAGTGGATGGTTTCTGTGTTTGTATGTTATTTTGAGGTATTTATAATTCTTCTTCATCTGATATGGTAAAACTGCGGAAGAATAAAGAATAGAAGTATATAGCTAGGTTGTGGAACTGGAGTTCCGCAGTTTACTGGCCCGTAGGGTCTCACAAAAAGGATTTTCTTTTCTGGAGATTCTGGATGTTGAAAACAGGCCCGCATGATTTTCATCATATAGATAAGGGAAATTATTAGTTCCTTGGATACGTAAACTTGAATTAAAAAGGACTTCTGAAATTCCAAAGCTAGATGGAATCCCCAACACCTAGCAACTAAATCCCATGCATAGAAAAACTGACCCTATGATTTTTAAAACTGTTCCTAGATATACAAGCTACAAACAAGACTGATAAGGGAAGGCAATAATGTTAGGAATATGGAAGCAAATACCTACCTAGATATTTAACAGAGATGACATCAAGGGACCAAATAAATAATTAGGCCACTCATCGGCTCTTATAGAAGCTTCATGCAGACTAGGCCTAGCAAGATCATGCTAGGTCTTGCCTTGGCTAATTTGGCTGGGCTGCACATGTAGCCTGGGGGCTCATATGACCTAGGCCTGGGCCTAAGCTGGTATGTTATGGGGTGCTTGATTGTCTGAGAAGGCTTGGCTGGGGCTGCCAACAGTTCAGCATCAAGTCCCATCTTCTTTGGTGAAACTGGTCCCAGATTTACATTAAGCTTAAGAAGGCCTAGAATGTGGTTCTTATTCTATTAGGGCTTGCATCTTTAATATCTCCAATCTGCCTGTGAGTGCCAAAAGAACTATAGTGAATGCAGTAAACATGTTTTGTTCCCTTGTTGCATATGCTAAACTGAAAAGTCAACTCGTGCCATGCTATGCTTCCACAAGTGTCAAACTTTCAGAAGGAGTAGGTCGTCACTTTCAGGTTCAGCCTCCTGAAGTTGTGGGATTTCATTGACAGCCAATGTCTCAAGGATACTATCAACACAAATTTGACTGGTAGAATTGGTCACTTCAAGAGGAGAACCAAGGATGCTTCGACGCAAATTTGACTGGTAGGATTGGTCACTTCAAGAAGAGAGCCGATCATTTAGTCTACAAACTCGGTTCGCTAAGATGGCTGTATTTTTCAACAGTTGTTTCATCATTCTTGACTTCATCTAAATTTGCTCTAGTAAGGACTTCTTTGGTTAAGTCTGCAATCTGTACCTAAGGGCTAGTGGTCTCTTGTTTTGCCTGTACAGGACAACAGTGGCATCACATTCAGTGTTGTTCCATAGCTCTAAGTTAGTCAACTGAGTCTCCAAATGGTTTACTGGTATATGCGCATTGTCCAACTACTCTTGGAATTTGTTCCAAGGCTAGCCTTCAAGTGGATAAAGCTTGTATGGAGTAAAGAATATATTTCACAGTAACCGAATTTGCTCCTGTCGTTTGAGGGTTATTCTCTTCACCAGACTTAGCTTTGATATCAAAATAATGGAGAATCCAGGAAAGGATTCTGGTAGGATCAATGTGGAGACAATGCAAGAGGGATCATGTTGTTCGTGACCTGTTCTTTATTGAGGCCATGAGTAGAAAGACGGGAGGTGCAGATGCTAAAAGTTGAACAGTCATTTGCAGTTTCAAGAGTACAGGTCTGAGAGAGGTTTAAAAGTGGGGAGGGGGAATAAGGGAGAGGATGAGATGCTTGATGGATATTGAAGATTAGTGAACTGGAGATCCACTATCTTTCAGGAGATGCTTTGATTGATAATGAAGATAGGTGTAGATCTGGAGTCTACCAGTTTTTCAGCTTCGGTGTCCACCTTGGCTGCTACCAGAGATATCCACTCTGGATTTATTTCATTGAACCCTTCAGCCACTTGATGTCCACAAATAAATTCATATGGGAGCAAATTTGGAATTCTGCAGAGCTGCTGCTGGTCCTGCATCACACTCATATCTTAATCTGGTTTTTTCTTTGACCCCTCCCCCTTTCTCCTTTCTAAGGTGGGTCTTCTTGAGTAATGTGATTGATCTCTTCTAGCAAAGACAGTGGTAATGGGATTACCTAACATCACTCAAAAGTTAAATGCATTTTGTTGGATGTTTTAGTTGCTTTGAACTTTGATTGCTGGCATATATGTTGTAGTTCCACACTTTTATTAGGATATTGCCATTTTTGTGATCCCATATTTTCAGATCTAAATGTTTAAATCCTGTATTTTGTTTTTTTTTTATTCTTTCCATTCTCTAGATGTCTTATTTGGTTTTTGACCATTTTCTTCAAATTCTGAGTTGTTCTAAACATGCAATATGAGACTCAATTGCTTTTTCCTGTACCTTTAAACTCACTCTAGACTTTACCGACTAAAGCATGTTAAAGCAGGTCTGGACTCATAGAAACCTATTCCAACCTAAATAAAGAATTTTGATCACATTAAAAACAAAGTAGCTAACTAGAATATCTAATAACTAATTCCTGTATGCCTACCTCTTATCAATAACTTTGATACATTCTATTACAAGGAAAACTTGTTGGACTAAAGACCCAACATGCACAGAATCCAACACAAGGCTTATTTCTACTAAAATGTTCCCTGCTGCCATGTTTTCTATTTGCCTCACCTGTCTTCTTCTCTTCTAATTCTCCAACCAGACCTTGAAAAGTATAAAGGAATAACCACTTCCATGGGCCAAAGGCAGAAATTAAAATTCTTGCAGAAGATTTCCCCCTTTATTCCAATCCGATTATTGAGGTTTAGGGTTTAGGGATACAATTTCCTTTCCTATTCTCATTCAATGTAGCTCCAACAAATGATAAGCTATGAGAAGTTCAATTGAGGTGGCATGACCACATTTAGTGGCGACCCTTAAATGAACTTGTACGGAGAAGTGATTTAATCCAGATTGAACAAATTAGAAGAACAAGGGGCAGACCTAAGATAATCTTTTAAAAAAGTTGTGAGAAAGGATGTGCATACCTTAGGCCTTGTATCTAGTATGGCCTCAAACAGATCTGATTAGAAAGCAAGAATCCCTGTACCAACCCTGTTTAGTTGGGAGAAGGCTTGTTATTGTTCTATTCCAATTCGATTATTCAAGGGGATCGCCGTACTTTGCAACCATTACAATAACCTTGGGGGGAAACTGGAAAGCATTATCTTGCAAAAGTAGCCAAAGCTTGGCCATCCTTTTCCTAAATAGTAAGAACTAAAAATTTCCACCACTCTGATTTTGTCAGAGTGATGAAAACGAAGGAGTAGTGGGCGTATGAAATTTCAGATTTTTCTGGGTCTTGGGTGAATTTAGGGTTTTGGGTTTGGGTTGGTTGGTTGGTTTTGATAGGCCATGGGATCTCTACTTGGGTAAATTTTGGTGATCCAAGGGGTCTGAGAGGATTAGGGGTCTTTCCAAAACCTTATGGGTGAGAAGGAAATAGTTGAAGGGTTGGTCACATGGGGAATTCTTGGGTGGATCTTTGAGAACCTTTCCAAATCCTTTTCTTTCCTCTTCTTTCTTTCTTTCTTTTCTTATCCTTTCTTTCTTTTCTGATCTGCCACAAGAAGCAGAGAAGCCGAGAGGTTGGGTAAGGGTTATAGGGGTTATGGCTGGGGATGGAAAGGTTTGGATTAGGTCTAGGAGAATCATAGAAGGGTGGGAAGGGGGTTAGGGGTCTGCGCAGGGTAGGGGAGGGGACCTAGGTGGTTTACAGAAGCAGGGGGTGGGGATTCTGTCTTGTGCAGGAGCAGAACTGGGTAAGGGAGGGCTGCAATGGGTTGTAAGGGTGCTGGACTTACCTGGAACTGATCTGAGTTGAAATTTGCAAATATAAGGTTGAAGATGATTGCTGGATTTGTTGGTTGAAAGCTGAAGATGAATGCTAGAATTTGCAGAACTGAATTGAGAAGTCTGAAAAGACAACTGCAGGGTTCTTCTCAAAGGAACCCTGCCAATACCTCCTTGGCTGTAATATTCTCAAAATTTTATTCATCAAAACTGATTTATTTGGTAGGCATGAGAATATATAGCCTTTACAAGACCCCAAATTAGAATCAAATTCAAAAGGTCCAACTGACTTTGACTTGGACTCCTTACTAGATTAGACAACCCTGACTACAATAAGAACTTAATTAGGATTCTGTAATCAGATTAGAAACCCAACTGATTACTCAACCAATGAGAAGGGAAAAACCAAAAAGGACAAAAATAGCCATAGAGGGGTCATGTGGCTTCTGCTGGGCCTCTTTTTGCTGTTCACATCATAGAGATTGATGCTCTACCGGTATATTGGTCATTATACTTCCACTGCAACTCATGGAATTACAAGAATTGATCTTGCTTGGATATCCAACTTAACAACTTCTCAATGGAACTAATATTATGGAAAACAGAGAAGCTGTAAGTGTCCAATATTATGCTTGTCAAGTGACCGAAATAGCTAATTTCCTGTAAGACAACATTCCTGATCTCCAACACTGATCCAATTGGCTTTAATGAACAATCAAAACATAAATTTCCTCATCAACTGGTTTGGTAGTTGATGTCTGGTATATTTAACTCTTTGGGATACTTTTGATGGATGATTATGCTTGTCAAGCTTGAGAAACAGTGTTTGGTACTGAAGAAATGCTTGGCATTTTACTCCAGCTTTCTGTCTCCTATCTGCTACAGTTAAAAGGATTCCCATATGCATGCCAAAAGTTTCCAAGCTTTACATGCTGAATACTTTTGATGAAGCACATACGTTCTATGTAGAGACATTCGACTACAGTCACTTCAGTTTCTTTTTTTTCCCATATGCATGCCAAAAGTTTCCAAGCTTTACATGCTGAATACTTTTGATGAAGCACATACGTTCTATGTAGAGACATTGGACTACGGTCATTTCAGTTTCTTTGGTTTCCCATATGCATGCCAAAAGTTTCCAAGTTTTACATACTCAATACTTTTGATGAAGCGCATACATTCTATGTAGAGACATTGGCCTACAGTCATTCAGTTTCTTTGGTTTTCTCCTTCAAGATTGATAATTCTCATATGATTTATCTATTGTCAAATTGATCCAGAAAATCTCTGTTGGAGCGTTTATGCTGTTGTCAGCTCTGATAGTGTTCTTAATTCATCCAGTTCTTACTCCTCTGGCCTATGCCACTGTGCAAACTGCTGCTAAAACTGGGGGCTCTGCTACTGTTGCTGCAGTAGGAGGAAGACTTTTTCGGGCTGAACTGCTAAGTAGTGCTTGGACTGGTTTCTTTGCTGGTTGCTTACACACATTATCGGGGCCGGATCACCTTGCTGCTTTGGCTCCACTCTCCATTGGGCGTACATGGTTGGAGAGTGCTGCTATGGGAGCTCTATGGGGTTGTGGTCATGATGCAGGCCAGGTCATTTTTGGCTTGCTTTTTTTACTACTGAAGGACCGTCTTCACATTGAAATTTTTCGCACATGGGGTACAGTAGTAGTTGGCATAACTCTACTGATCATTGGTGCCATGGGAATCAAGGAAGCATCAGAAGTCCCTGCTTCTGTCACTCTTGAGAATGGGGAGTATGATGTTAATGTCCTTGAATCTCTGGAAATGCCAATAACTGGGAAAAAGAAAATTGGGGTTGCAACTTTTGCTACAGGTGTAGTCCACGGGCTGCAACCTGATGCACTGTTAATGGTGTTGCCTGCATTGGCGCTTCCCTCACGTGTGGCTGGTGCAGCTTTTCTAGGTATGTTCTTGCTTGGAACTGTGTTAGCCATGGGAAGTTATACCATGTTTTTGTGTTCTTGTAGTCAGGCCCTGAAACAAAGGGTCCCTAGAATTACGGAAAAACTAACATGGGCTTCTTCCCTTATAGCAATTGCTCTTGGAAGTTCCATCCTCATCAGCCAATTCCTTGGTATTAGTCTGTATTAATTTTGGTCTTTTTTTAGTTGCCCACTTTTTCAAAGCACTCCAGTAGTTTAGTATGAAAAAAGGGTCTTTAAACAGAGTAATGTGTAGGTTCACAACTAAAATCTTCCTGTATCACAAATGGCTCAGGAAGAGGGAATGCTGTAGGTTTTCATATAAATCCTTTTAGCTTTTGCAGGCTTAAACCTTGAATACCTTATATAAGGTTAAGTTTCAGGTTCATTTGCTGAAATAGTTGTATTCATTTCTTTATGATTAAATGATCTTGACAGCCTGGTTTTATAATTTTTTTTTTGTATCAATTTCATTCTTAATTGCTGAGATTTATTAGAGGGTTAATTCAGAAATGTTAGTATCATTGTATGAATGACTTGAAACACCTGATTGACCAGTATCTTACACAATCTTATACTTCATCTTTCTGTTCTCCAATCACGCCCCATCTTATTCTTCCTCCCCCCCACCCCTTTCCCCCCCAAAAAAAAAACACTAAGAAAGAGAGGGAACTTGCTAGTTCCAAGGGGGGGGGGGTGTATAACATCCTATGCAAATCGAGAATGTCATTGTGCCCTTTCCCGGCATAAGATGTAGAGAATGATGCTAATCTCCACAAGGAACCAGAGCCTAACTTTGGGCATCTATTTGATTACGTTGGCTGCTTTCCTGGTTCTTTTGTGGCGTAAGTTCCTAATGTGCTGTTGAACAAGGGACCTGTTGAGTTCTATGGCGACAACTCTATGGTGTCACTTGTAGCCTCTGCTATAGTGAAAAGAAATATACTGGATGCACTTAATTGTTTTTTTTTTCTTTCTTTCTTCTCCTTCTCTCTTTTGGCTTTAGCCAACACTTCTCCTGTTTGAGCTTTCTAGAGAAAAAGTTGATGTGAGAATGAGTAATTTAAGTAGTTCCTTTTTCATTTTGTTCTATCAATTTCTCTTCCCTGTTGATTGCATTTCTTTATAAATGGTAAACTTAAGAGTCATTGAGAAGAAAATTTTAATTGGTGCTTATCTGCCGCTGCTGCTATTTTTTAGTGGCTTTGAACATTTTAATGAGAGATGTGATAACCCAAGATGCAACTGAGATAGGAAAACAAGATATGCATGATGTCATCTGTGTCTCAAAGTTCTGGCCCAGAAAAAAAATGATGGTCGTTGGTCAAGCATTTCCTGGTACTCAGTTCAGTTCAACATGCTTTGGTTGCATGTTTGGTAGCACTGTTGGGTCTACAAAGGCTTGTTGTACCCAGTTCTATTACTTAGTATTGTTTGGAGTCAGTCTTATCTCTGCCTTGAATAGCTATAATCAGAAACCTGAATATGCAGGTTCTTGTTAATTCTGAAGATTAAGCCCATCTGAGTTAATACTTATACATGTGTTCTAGTTTTCTGAGTAGGGTCTTGTGTGAACGCAAATATCTTGATGGAAATCGTATTGTCACTAATGTCTGGAGCATCTGGTTTTTCCCCGGTAGCTCAGTAGATCCAAACATAAATAGGCACTCTTTAGGCACTACTTCTTACTTGAATTGGATGTCTTGTAGGTAGTGATTCTTGAGTTACATATCTCCCCAAGTAGAATGACCTTTTTAAGGGGCATTTGGATTGAAAAGTATCCAAGCTAGTGATTATAATGATCCAATCAATGGCATTCTTTGTTGTATGCTAACAACTGATGCTAATTTATATACTGTGGCATAGACGGTTGCCTTATTGATTATACTGTGCTCGTAGAATGAGGGTGTTGTCAACCTGCTGGATTCATTATTCATTTTCGATTGATCAGTGTTTACTGGACTGCCTCATGTCCTCAACCTGATTATGTTAAACATGTCAACGATATAATTTGAAAACACAAAATGGAGGATGGAGGATAGAAAATTGGGACTTGGATATCTTTGAGTTAAGGGGTGACCATTTTTTTCTGAGATGCTTGGTGAAATAGAGATTATGAAATGGCGGAGCATCAGGGATGTTCTTCAGAAGATGCTGTTCTGGTAGTTGAGGATTGGAGCAAGGATGACCTTGTAAGCTCTCTCTGTGGGAAGGAAACTGTCCCAGAATATGTACTTGGAGTTATTTGTACATATAATTGGATTTCTGTCACATAGTACTGTTGATGCTTCTATTTTTCCAGTGCCACAGCATCCTTTATTTGCCTCATCAAATCCTGTGAAAAACACTTATCAGCTGATTCATTTTAGACTCTCTGGTATAATGTTCTTGCTTCTCTCCTCACCAATCCCACTCTTCACCTTCTCTATGTACTCTTCAAATAGCTTTAACTGCTGCCATAAATTCATGGCTGTCTGATCATAAACAGAATTAAAAAACAGAATCAGAGTATATGAAGGGATGCATTTGCATGCCTTGAGTATTCATAACTATGTACAGTGACTGTGAGCTTTGTTCCTCTATATTGGATGTGAGAGGATCATAACCTCTTGCACCTGAGGCTAAGTTTATGCCAATGAGGAGGTCGGTCAGGTTGAGAGTGGGGTCTAAATATGCTGGCAGCTGCTCCTTAATCCCTAATCCATCAGCTGGAAATTAGTTCTTAGATTGTTAAAATGCTCCAGTGATATGGAAACTGAACATGGATGAGATGGAAAGAAAACCTATGAAGTCAGAGGGGACCTTTCCATTGCTAAACCTAACAGTTGGGATTCCTCCCTATTAGGCGTGATAAGGATAAGGATGATTTCTCATTCTTTCCCTAATTCTCCCATAAAATCTTTGCCATAGGGAACGAAATTGCACTTAGTCAGTGAGGGTAAATAGTTGTTCCCGTATCTATGATTGAATCTCCAGAGACTACTACTGCGGGCATTGTTTAATGGGCAGTGCTGCAATGGTTTTCTGAATTACCTGAGAGGTGAAACAGACCAGCAATGGTAGCAGAAGAGCATTGTGCAATGGTCTTCTGCATTGTGTTTGCTCTTTTGCAGTCAGGATGATTGAAGTACCAGAAGCTTCATGAGTTGTGAAGATTGCAGCATTTGGCAGGATATATGTATATCTGTATGATGATAGTTTATGAGATTCTAGGATCTATATCACATAGATCTTTTGATTCTCATAATTAAGGGCTTCTCAAATGATTGCAGATTTCACTCTCAAACCATTTCTTTCATAGAAGTTTCATGGGAGACAACAGAGCTGTTGGAGAGTAAATACTCGTCAACCAACGATGTAACTGCACATAACCGGCATACTTTACTCACACCAACCCCAATTTATAACCCAACACCTTATCTCTCTTTCATGTGGCATCCTCCCATGGTCCTAATATTTGTGTGACCTAGTGTTAAAGGTGAGGGATTTCACATGTTTGTCGCACAACCATGCCAATTTGGAGTCCTCGAAAACAAATTTTCTTCATTGAGCAACAGCTAAAGCTACCCACTGAAAGAAGCTTTTTTTTCTTCTGTATTTTTGGAGATACTCGTTGAACTGTATAAATGCAGATCACCAAGATTTGAATCTCCAAATTCAAATGCTGGCCTACAAGCTTCAAATATGATTACAGCTTCCTGTTTTTGATGGTCCTCTTCTTTTAACTTTCGTCTGGTTCCAGCAGGAAAAGCTGAGCCAACATTTGAATATGAACTGCACAAGCCCTCGGTCCATAAGAACAGCAAAGGTACTTCTTGGTTGAGAGTTAAGGTAAGACTGACGAGGCTAAGAGGTAAGTGAATAGTGACTTTCCCTAATTGCCCTTTCTTATTTAGCATATCATGTGGGCTGCATGGATTCTTGGCTAACTGTATGATTGCTAGCCCACCATCTGGGCTGGGCCTAAAAATTATATCATTTCAAGTGTCCATGACTTGTGATGTAATTGTTCAGCCCATAACCCGAATAATGGGCCTTTGATCTTTTGAGTGGATGGGCTTCTTATGGCCCAATTACCTGTTTCAATATACCGACCCAATTCACTCAACCGGACCAAAGTTCAGGGTTTGGCCGCCCCCACCGTGCGACGTGGTTCCTCCACTCTCAGTGTTGACTGCAAGTCCCCTCTGTCGTCTCCGCCGCCCTCCAAGGCGATTTCGCCGGGATCCGACGTCCTCTTCTTCCTCCTCTATAAAGTGATCTTCTCCTTCATTTATCCCTTGACTGTTGCATATAAAATCAGCCTTCAACTTCTTGTCTGGCACAATGCTGTGCCTTCTTTAACCTGTGATCGATTCCTTGTACCTCTGCTTGGATCTTGTTGGCCAGATTTGCAGTAGAAACTTTTTGTAACTTCTCACCATTTGCAAGGTCTAGAGGAGTAATCAAATCCTCAGAATTTACCCCGAATCCTGCTACCAACTCTTCTTGCTCTATGACTTGTTCTGGTTGTAGCAGTTCATTGCTTTTCGTGACTGTTTGCTCCTCACAAAAGTCATGTCTAGTCGGGATCATCTCCCGTCTTTGTGCTCCCCGACGGCTTTCCAACCACAAAAACATAGTGAGCATTCAAAAATTTCAATTAGTCTGTTTTGTATTCCATTTCACTATTTATAATATTCTTTTCCTCAACCCTAATTCATTAATTAGAGCTTCATTTAAACTCAACTAAGTGAGTAAAAGTAATATTAGAGTCCTGCTCAAACTTAACTAAAAAGAGGAGTAATAATTTAGAAATATGTAACCGCTTTGTTGCCATGTTGGGCTCAAAGTGTAGTGGGTCCCACTTACTACGATTAACATCTCCCACTCGCCACAGAGTGGCAGAGATATCCAAATGTTTTCATCAATTCTAATCCTTTCAATGTGAAAATGAAACGTGCGATCTAAGAGATGTATCTAGGGCAGAAGTGCTATAACAAGTCTCCATCTGACCAACATAGCACATCATTCGGAACTATCTCAATATACCTTAAACAATTCAACTATATCTAGTTCCACACTCTCAATCCCTCATAGTGAGTAGTGTGAACTAATCTCATATGATGTACTCATGACTTTGTCAAGATAACAAGTCGCCCGAGCAATGAGTCACATCACTGTAGGGTATAGAATGAAAAGTTTTTCCAAAGCACTCATGCCATTTGGATTATCTCCAACTGCTTTCCTAGTCTTGTTCTACGAGACCGTATCATCCCTGATCCTAAGGAACAAGCTAAAGTAGCATCATTGGGTGTCCTCTTCATGGCATAGTCTAAGGTAAAGGGTACAAGTAGGATCATCTGAATGTGATCCTGATGGCTCACACAGTGACAAAGCAGGGATCCATTTTGTCACTCTCATTGTTGGTCGACACATGCGACCAATCATGCATGCTATGCCGTAACTCCCACTGAAATGGGCAATGTCACAAAAGAAAAAAAACACCATACAAATCTTGGTTTAGTTGCTACCTAAAGCGTCTAACTTGATTATTTTACAACTAGTTGTCTAACAACCAATTGTAAGAGATTCACATTTGGCTTCAACTCAGGTAACATGGAAATGTGGTGTCTCCATGTTTGACCAAAGAGGTCTCATCTTAGTCCTTATTAAGGTGCCTCTCATTGGTTTGAAAGCCCCCTAAAGCCTTACAAAACCATAAGCTCTTCTTGCTCATTATTCTCAAGCGCTAAGGCAAATCACCTGTGTGAGTGGGTCAATTCTATACATGGTGACATCTTGAATAAATGTGTTCACACAATATCACTCTAAATATGTTCAATATAAGTGTCCAATTAAGAAGATACTTATCTAATCCTCTTCAATCCCAAGTTCTTATATATTAACAGGAAAAATATCTCTAGCAATGAGCTTCATCAAGAGGTTTAGCTAACTCATTGTCATTGGAGATATAAATTAGGACTATTTTATATTTGTGCAACCATATCGTAAATGTAGTGATATCAAACATGTTTGGTTGTCCTATAGAATTTTGGGATGTCATGTTAGCATTGCTATGCTTCCTTAATGCATGAATATAGCATCGCTCAAGCGACCATCTATTAAGTAAAATGGCATCATAAAGTGTTGCTAATTAGCAAAATACTCTGACTCAACCAAAGATAGGCTGATGTGGGTCCATTTCTTACCACATCAAGCAACAACCTTATCTATCAAAAGTAAATCCTAATGTGGACTTACACCATTTCTTTTACTGGAAAAAATACTTTAACCTCTCAGTCTCAAATGTGAACCATTGAAGGCAAGCCTAAGGTCTATAGCCCTATCAAGATGTCAAAGGATTCTCTTTATTGCTCATAAATGATCTAGTCCTAGAATGCTCTGTGATGAATAAACATCCCAATTGCACAACTTATACCTGTACGTGTGCATATCATCATGTGCATCAGATTGCATATTGCATTGGGCACCTTGGACATGTGGTTTCTGTCTCTTTTTATTAATCTTAGAACATTGGTCTAGGCTCAAAACACATGCCTTGTCCATTGGAGTGCCTATGGGTTTTAAGTTGCTCATATAGAATCACTTAAGGGATTTTTCTTATTAAGTCTGGTAAGACCTACCATACCAAGGAATTTTCTAATGCATTCCCTCACCAACTCAAAGCACAACACAAAGTTGGCCCCACCCATGTCCTTCATCTCAATAAAACATCGAACAACCACTTATAAGTGGCGACAAAAAATCCCCAACATATAGGATATCGTCAACATAATTGGATAAAAAAATATTCTTTTACTTAATAGAGGTGATAGAATGATTAAACTTCATGTATCACCATCTAGACAATTGCTTAAGTTCAAAGAATGAATGGATGAGACAACATGCTTTGTGCTCTTATTCGTTGATCACAAAACTCATTAGTTGAGCCATAAAGGACTCATCGTCTAGTTCTCCATTAGGGAAAAAATTATGAATGTCCAACTAGCGGTAGATTTCCAAATCTAATTTTGTGACGAGCATGAGCTCAAAATGAGATTATTCTCTTAATAAGTGAGAATGTCTTTCATCATTGTAGCCTATACCACTGTCTATCCCCTCTCTTTAGTCATATTCTTATGCTACTAGGCATGCACTAGAAGATTGATCTTATCTTCCATAGATGCTTATCCCATTTCTTTATCTTAAAAGGAGCGCTTCACATAATTAAGCAAGCTCTTTTCATCTCATGAAACACGACTAATAGCATTTTTTTCAACCTCAAAATGACGAAATATGAATATATTCTCATGTGTTTTTACACGCAAAAGGATCTTGAGTATTTGGTTGTATGCCCCCCTTGGTAGCTCATTCCCACTAAATTGATGATCAATTTCATCTTCTCTAGCAATTACATGATGGGTTATAATTCCCCACCCTCACCTAGAACAAATGAGATACTTTCATCAATATTTTTCTCATAAGTTCAAGATCTATACTAGCGTTTTTTGTGTTAGGAAATCAATCTCAAGAAAAATGAACATCGTAAGATTTTGTTTGTGATGACACATTATAATGGTAGCTAGATGCAGTCACAAAAGAGCCCCCCAAGAAGATATTGAGAAGTTGACTTGTGCCATTACCATCCTAAACGTATCTAGAAGCGAAAATTTTCTCCATTCCCTACTACATTATTATTATTTGTTATAGGGAAGAAATAATTTTCAAATTTCCTTCTCATTAATTGTTTGCAATGTCCACAGGGATATACTCAAGGGTTTGAGATACCTTGTTCATTGAGTATAGATAGAATCATACGATGTCATATGTCATAGTTGGTCTCATCTAATTTACAACATCTTTTAAGGTTAGCTACTTCATATAGGTTGGTCATCATTACATTCAACAATGTGCAATAGGACATTTAGTACACATTTAGATCTTGGTTAAGAAACCTTAATTAAAATTAATAGTTTTCAGACCCATAGAGTGAGACCAACAACTCATTAAGTTCATAATCAAATCTCACATGAGTGAATTGAAAACATATAATTTCAATTGGTTTTGAACAAAAAGAGGAATTTAATATTCCATAATCATAGGATTGCGCCATACATAGAATGTGCATAGGTCCTACAAAATGAGCCCACAATTTTAGTATTTGAAATGATATATCGAGTTTGTACAAGATTGTGATGAGTAGTGTAGTGACAACCCTTTACATGGATTAAAAAAACAAATTTACAACCATTTAATTATATCACATAAAATCATACTATAATACTACTAGGGTGTACAACACTTCGCATCACTTTCAAATACAAACTCTAACCTTCATACATAAGAATGTGTCATTTTACAAGTACCAAATAAAATCTGTTAAAAAAAAATAAAAATAAATATTTATGGTCTATTTGAAAGAGATTGATATGCATTCAACAGATAAAGCGAAATCAGAGGTCTAAATTGCCTCGGAAGGGTGCAATTGTCTCTAAAAAAAAATACACACTATAGCAAAAAATTTATGCATCAAATCATGAATGGCAATTGATTTAAATAAAAGAAAAAAATGTTCCAAACAAATTATAAGCATATAGATTGATTCGATGAGAGTCAATTTTCCTTTTATCTTTTAGTATTTAGACCCCTTTTTTTTTCTTTCTAATAATAATAAAAAATTCATATTAATCGTTAGATCCAATCTACAAAAACAAATATGAACCTCTTAATATTTTTTTCTTAATTTTTTTTTTTGTAATTCAAATTCATAGCACAAACATCTGAGTTATAAAGCTTGGATAACCAAGAAGTGGACCTTGGCCAATGAACTCTGCTCGGCACAGAGACAACCATCCTAGCCAGGCAGTCAACATAGCAGGTAGTCATCCTGGTAAGTTTGACGCCATTCCAAATGACGCGCGGAGAAAACAATCGAAATGGCGTCCCCTTGTAAAAAAAACAAACACACAATTTAAGATTTTTTTCTTCTTAATTTGATGTTATATTTTCTTTTTTTTGTCAATCACTTTTTGCTGACATCAGCAAACAAAAAAGACTTTACTATAAAACTAATGTTAAGCATATGGACATCATCACATATGAGAGGAGACATATAGAACATCACATCACTCTTTCCTAATAAAATATTTGAAATTAGTATTTCTGCCATTGTTACTTCTAAGTCCTTTCTCCTCTTTTATTTATTTATTTTATTTAGAAATTAATCTACAACAAGGCAAGGGAGAATGTGACAAGAACCACTTATTAGAGATGTACACATTTAATTCTCTTTTGATTTTTAATTTTTTTAAAAGGAAACCACTAGAAGTCATTGATAACAACTCAACCGACTATCGATTAAAATCATTCCTCTTTTTTATTTTATTATTATATTTAATAAAGAAAATACTAAGAAACGAAATTAGAGGAGCATGTGAATACTCTATTTGTTCAGAAGATCTTAATTTAAATAAATTCAGGATTTCGATTCAAGCCAGTTGCTGATTGAATTGATTAATCAATTACTTTGAAGATTCATATGTGAGATTCATACAAAAAATTAACACATTAGTGGCCAGCAACATTAGGATGCCAACGATGTCTTAGGCAGCAATTTTGCTCCCAATAGTCAATGAATGAAAAACAAATTCACACCCACAAATTTCATAATAAATTAACCAACACCTACATAACAAGCCAGCTATTTGCTGGCGACCTAATCATAACCTGACTCAGATACTAATGTTAAATAATTTCTTCAAAGATGGGTTTAAGATCATTTACCTTTGAGATCTTGAATGCAATGGATCTAGACACAGAAGATGCCTCTTTGAGTTCGAAAGATCATAACGGATTTGTTATGGTTTGAATATGATTTTTGAGTTCAAGTTTTTTAAATTTGAAATTAAGTTTCTTGTATAACAGCCATATTTTTTCAAGTTTATTTATAAATATACACATAAGGCTTACCCATCAAGGTAAGCAACATATTTATCAAAATTAGAGTTTTTTTTTTCCATTGTTTTAGAGTTCTTGTTCCTTTACGTTTCCGTTTCACTGATCTATTTCGTATTCCATCTCACTATTTATAATATTTTCTCCCTCAACCCTAATTCCTTAATTAGAGTTTCATTTAGACTCAACTAAGTGAGGGAAAGTAATATTAGAGTCCTGCTCACACTGAACCAAATAGAGGAATAATAACCTAGGAATACGTAACGACTTTGTTGCCATTGCACCTTGGGCGCAAAGTGTAGTGGGTTGGGTCTCACCCACTACGATTAACAGTGAAAAAATTAGAAACCCGACTTTCTTTTTTTCATTTATTAAAATGATTTGGAACCTTTGTTCCTAAAATCTGTGGAGATTTCTTCTCCAGGAGGGCTAGAAAGCTTTTTTATAAGTTGTTTGTGATGATTTAGGGGTTATTTGGGTTTTGGATGTTCAATCGAATCGAAAAAGGGAATCGATTCATGCTGTAAATCTCTCTCTCTCTCTCTCTCTCTCTCATGTCGGCAGGGGACAATGGTGGATGATTTCCTACAAGGGGTTGGTAGTGGCAGGAACCATAGGCGATGTTTAGGTAGAAGATGAGTGAAGGGAGACACCTAAGGGTTGGGTATGGGAAGGTAATTTAGTCATAACACTTCCCTATGGATAGAATGATCATCTTAATTTCAAATTAAATGAAAAATTAACCGTGGATAACGATTAAATTTAGGTTTGGTTGAAAGCAGACAACCAGTAATTTTTCCCACTTACAAGAGTTTCACCCCACATAAATGGGCGACAAGTAAAAAACTCTTCACATTATTCATATTATTGTGTTAAACATGTCAACAACATAATTTGAAAACCCAAAATGGAGGATAGAAAATTGGGACTTGGGTAACATTAAGGGGTGTCCATTTTTTTCCGAGATACTTGATAAAATAGAGATTATGAAACGGCATAGCAAGGAACACCTGTTCCGGATGTGCTTCAGAAGATGTTGTTCAGGTAGTTGAGGATTGGAGCAAGGATGACCTTGTAAGCTCTCTCTGTGGGATGGTAACTGTCCCAGAATATGTACTTGGACGTATTTGTACATGTATTTGGATTTCCATTGCACAGTACTATTCCTACTTCTATATTTCCAGTGCCACAGCATCCTTTATTTGCCTCTTCAAATCCTGTGAAGAATAATTGTCAGCTGTTCTTACTAAGCATCCATGGACCATGGTTAGTTCAGCAAGCTTAAAAATCCAAAATAATTAAGTATTGAATCTATGATGGTGATTACCGTATGTGTGAGGATTTCGGATGAGATCAAGCACAGGATTGTAGATATCAATGTAGAGCATTGTGGAGTTTGGAAGCTTATTATTTAGCAAATTCAGTTGGGAGGAAAGCTTAGAGTTGAAGAGAATGGCTGCGTTGTTGTACTTTTCCACACACAATCTAGCTCTCCCACCTGCTAATGTTCTCTGGGATGGCACACATCCAATTGGTGGCATGCTGATACCAATTACCTTTCGTGCTCCTAATCTGTACAGTTCCTGCAAGATGAAGCTGTGTATGAAACAACCCAAGCTTTGGAGGAAAATTTATTTTCCTCTACATCGTATTACTTTGTTATTCTAAAGCTTCTACTTAGGTTTCAAGGTGTAGTTTTAAATTCTAATAGTGGTAGTAGTACTAGTAATATATATAGGAACGAAGAAGAGGGTTACCTGAATGAAACTAGAAGCAAATTGGACTAAGAGATCAGTGTAAGAGGCAATGTCATAGTGCAGTTTCCTGACATTAGTAGGGTAGTAAGTAGTTGCAATGTCGTTGCTCCCTGTACACACCACATATAGACTCTCTGAAATAATGTTCTTGCTTTTCTCCTCACCAATCCCACTCTTCACCTTCTCTATGTACTCTTCAAATTGCTTTAACTGCTGCGATAAGTTCATGGCTGTCTGATTATTTCATAAACAGAAGAAACAAGCAGAATCAGAGCATATGAAGGAATGCATTTGCATGCCTGAAGTAGATCATAACTATCATAACTATGTACAGTAATTGTGAACTTTGTACCTCTATGTTAGATGTGAGAGGATCATAACCTGAACCACCTGAGGCAAAGCTTACGCCAGTGAGAAGGTCTTGCAGGTTGAGATTGGGGTCTAAATATGCTGGCAGAAGCTCCTTAATCCCCAATCCTTCAGCTGGAAAAAGAGGATTTAGTTCTTTAAATGCACCAATTATGGGGTAACAGAACATAGATGAGATGGAAAGAATACCTATGAAGTCTGAGGGGACCTTTCCATTGCTGAACCTACCAGTTGGGATTCCTCCTATAAAATCTTTGCCATAGGGAGAGAAATTGCACTTAGCCAGTGAAGGGAAATAGTTGTTGTTACCAGTATCTACAATTGAGTCTCCAAAGACTAGTATGGCAGGCACGGTTGAATGGGCAGCTGTTGCAATGGTTTTTTGAATGATCTGAGATGTGAAACATACAAGCAGTGATAGAAGCAGAGCCAAAGAGGGAGAAGATTCACATGAAATAACAGTAGTAGCCAGGTTCAGAATGGGTGGCTGCATTTTCTTTCTTGGTGTCAAGACTAGTGAATTGGGCCCTTTTTAGTAGGATGGCAAGGGCAGGCCTTGGCGTAGCGGTTGGTCGATCACAGTTGTAGTATGAGGTCAAGGCATTAAAAAAAAGCCTCTCAGCAATCAATGTAAGACTGCGTAGGAAGATTGCGCCCTCGGCCTCTGCTTGTGGGAACCGCCTTCAACACTGTGGTCACCCTCTTGTATTCAGGTTGGTTGAAGTGCAAAAGCTTCATGAATTGTGAAGATAGCAGCATTTGGCAGGATATATTTATATCTGTATGATAATAAGAGCAAGAGATTCTAGGATCTCTTGAGTCTCTCAATAAAGGGCTTCTCAAATAACACGTTTCATTCGCAAACCATTTTTTTAATAGAAGTTTATGGGAGACAATAGATCTGTTGGAGATCAAATACCCTTCTCAATATTTTCAATGCTGTTTATACAAAAATGGAGGATTTGATTTTTTAAATTAGAGGATTGATGCATGTGATGATGATATTATACAAAAATAATGCGCAACATTTATAACAAATGGTCGAGATCTCGGCTGTCTATTTTTGAAAATTATATTTATATATTTAAAAAAAACATATAGTCATAGTCAAAATCAAAATCTTGATCGAGATCTTGATCTTGACTGTTTTTAATCCAGCTTAAACTTATAGAGTGACATTGACAGCAGAATGCATTTAATTCTTGAGAGAAATTGAAAGTTGAGCCATTAATGCCAGCAGGAACCGATATCAATTAATGAATGTGTTACACGGAAAGTGAAGATTCCTTGAAGATACAGATCGTATGGAGAAGTTTAATTAAAGAAAGTGGTGGAGAACCTTTATTTTTTTTAATACATAGTAGTTCACAACTAATTAAGAAAGAACTCTGAATTCTTCAATTGCCCTTGAAGTGATAAATCATTAATGGTGTCCACGTATATTAATTAGATGATTAAGTGTAATGCTCCAGAGAGTTTATTTTAAGAGAAAAGAATTTTTCTTCCCTCTCTTGGGAATAAAAGAATGGAGAAGTGAAAGAGTAATTGGTAGAGATTCCTATCACTTCATATCTATGGAACTCAATTATTAAATGGGGAGATAGGCATCAACAGTTATAATGGAGACGAGGGCGTAAAGAAGACAAGCTTGAAGAACGTGTTTTACCGATGGGGAATTTTTTTTTTTGATAAAATGGTGTTACTGATGAAAGTCTCTCTTGCACATTAATGCACATAACCATCATGTGAAGAAATTTTAGCTGTTGGATCGAAATCTCAATCGAGATTTCGGATCTGACGGTTCAAAATTCCGTTTGAAAGTCATATTGAAGTAATTTCGTTGCAAATTGTCAATGCAGGATTGGTATGGTGGTAAGATCCATACTTCTCAGTGGAGAGGTCAAGAACTCTCGAATTCCTCGAGAGATGTAATCAAGGTGTGCAGCCAAGCTAACGTGTGAATCTCGGACCAAATAAAAAAAAAAAAAAAAAATGTTGCAAACCTTTTTTACATTCTTCTCATGCATTGTATGTTGGCTGTGAAAACAAGGTTTTCTCATTAAGGGCAACAATAAGGGGGGGGGGGGGGGGGAGGGCCCCCCCCTTTTTTTTTGGTTTTTTTTTTTTTTATTTTTTTTAATTTTTTTTTTTTTCCCCCTTTAAAATCCGGCGGTTGTTCGCCCATGGGGGGGGGGGTTTTTTTTCGGGGTCCCCCCCGGGGGGGGGTGTTCCGGGCCGTTTCCGGCCTATGATAGCTGTCCCATGATAGGTATTTGCAATCATCTGAGCACGTCTGAGGCACCAAGTTGTTGCGGAGTATTGAAACCTCCAGTTTTCCAATGCCACAATATCCATTGCTGAACCTACTAGTTGAGATTTTGGTGAACACATTTATGTGTAAAATCTTAGGGCATAAAATATGCCTTTTACATACTTAGAGTGGAGTTACTTTATATGTTGTTTTTGCATATTTTAAATTTTTTTAGAATTTGAGCAAATATTTAGAGTTTTTGGTATAAAACATGCAATTTTACACATCAAGATGTCCATTCAATTCTCAAGTATGAAAAGGGCCTGATTTGGAGCATGATGGGCTAAGTATGCGATTTTGGACAAACTCCATAATATCTTAGAAATAAAGAAGCCAATTTTGATATACGGCTAGGATTTTTATTTTATTTTACTTTATTATAATCGAAAAATATGTGAGCCACAAGTAATCAAAGATTAAGATTTTCTACGACATTTTATTTTATTAGATTTCATTTATTTTCCTAATTATTTTTCTCTCTCCACACTTTCTATTTTTTTTACTTTATTATTTTCTTAATAAATCATTTTTTGTTAATAAAATATATGTATATTCTTTTTCTCTTTCCTCTCCACTTTCTTCTCCCCGTTTAAACTCAAAATTTACATATATTTTTCTTTTTTTCCCCCACTTATTCTCTCTTTCTTTCTCTGGTCTATCAATTTCAAATTTGGATCATTATAAATCTAATTCGAGTTGGTTGAGATTTGAATCGATTGTTCAGGTGTTTTTTTTTTTTTGTCATTCGAGATTTGAGGATGCAAGTAAGTAACATTCGTTAGTAATATTCTCCCCCCCCCCTCCATTCCCTCTTTTGTCTATTCCTTCCATATTCTTAACTTATGATTTACTTTTTAATATTTATTTATTATTTTCTTATCATTACATATGTAATATCCCATCCCCAATTTAAATGGTTAGTTTATGTTTGAAAATTTTTTTTATGAGGTTCATCAGGGCCAGCTTGCGCGCACCACGATTACATCTTCAAATTTCTTATCCTCCCCGTAGGAGGTAGAGCCTTTAACCGCTTTAATAACCCATCATTGACCACTCTCCTGTTCCCACTGAGAGATTAAATTCTAAAGGGACATATCTCCCTTATATCAACCCGTTAGCTACACGATATCGTGCGCTTACGGTTACTTTTATTTTACAAACATATTGCTTTTATAAAATCTTTGCCATAGGGAGGAAAATTGCACTTAACTAGCAAGGGTAAATAGTTGTTACTGGTATCTATGATTGAATCTCCAAAGACTAGTATTGCAGGCACTATTGAATTGGCAGGTGCTGCAATGGTTTCTTGAATGATCGGGGAGGTGAAACAGACATGCAATGATAGAAGAAGAGCCATACAAGGAGAAGATTCACAAGAAGAAACAGAAGTAGCCAGGTTTAGAGTGGCTGGCCCCATTTTCTTTCCTGGTGCCAGACTAATTAATTGAGCCCTTTGTAGTCAGGACGGTGAGGGCAGGCACCAAGCCTTGGTGCCATGTTTGTGCATCACAATTGTAGGCTGACGTTAAGGTATCGAAACAACCTCTCAACAAAAATTACTGGGATAGGACCACAAAGGAAAATTATTCCCTGAGCTCTACTTGTGTGAAAGCCTGCTGCATCGTGTGAAGATTGCAGCGTTTGGCAGGATATATGTATATCTGCATGGTGATAGTTTATGAGATTTTGGGGTCTATACAACATAGATCTTTGAGTTTTTTTTTATAGGTTGCACACTTTAGTGTGGCTCAAACTCTAGGTACCATATTTTAGTGACCTAAATTTCAAATTGCACACTCCCAAAATAACAAGTTTTACACTCTTAACATTCGATCATTCCATTCAAAGTGCAAACTTTCGACGAAATTCGTTGATTAGCCCCTTGGCGAACCGGCCGCGGTATCTCCCCTATAACATCGTCCGAATTCGCCCTTTACTCCTTTGTTTTATTATATATATATATATATAGGGACCGGGACGTTAATGAGCTGGAAATGATGGATTGTATTTTATAAGGATTTGATCTGACAATTCATTCTTTTATCTCATATGTATATTAATATATGATATCGGTACAGTATTAACTTTGAATGCCCCAAATTTCAATTCTAAATTTACGAGTTCAAGCTTCGGTAGTTTACAAAAAGTTTTACATTTTGGTATTAAATCGGTGCGAAAAAATGGTTTAAACACGATATCTAGTGCGGTACAATTTTGGTACAAACAAACCCATGCTATTTGTGTTATTAGTTCATTAAGATCTTAATGAAATTGTGATCAAACAATCGATAGAATCTAATATTAACAATAACAAATCAAGTAAATCTAATTAACAGAGACAAAACAAGTAAATCTAAGAAGAGAAGTGAAGGACGAAACGAAAAACTGAAACAAGAAATTAGGGATAGGGTAAAGGTAAAGTGTCATAATTGTAAATTATATTTATATTCCTTAATTTGGTACGGTTTCGGTACATACCGAAGATATGAGTACCTGAAACCGGAATCCTACCAAAGAAATTCAGTTTCTGAATTTTAAACGGTGCAATACGGTACTGATTTAGACCGCACGGTTCAGTATGGTTAGATAGTTTCCGTACGCAATTAACACCTTAACCCTCATTAGAAACCCTTTCACTATTAAAAACCCTTTCACTATTTTATCTTCTCTCTCCGTCAAATAAACCTGGGTATGCAGGTTCTTGTTGATTCTGAAGATTAAGGCCATCTCGTTCAATACTTTTACATGTTCTAGTTTCCTGAGTGGGGTCTTGCATGAAGACAAATATCTTGATGATAATCATATTGTCATGAATATTTAAAGCATCTGGTTTTTCCCTGGTAGCTCAGTAGATTCAAAATTAAATAGGCACTCTTTAAGCGCTTCTTGTTACTTTAGATTGGACTTCATGTAGGTAGTGATGCTTGAATGACATATCTCTACAAGTAGAATGACCTTTTTTTAAGGGACATTTGGATTGAAAATTATCCAAGCTAGTGATTATAATGATTCAATCAATGACATTCTCTGTTGTATAATGATCCAATGAATGAAGTTCTTTGTAACAACTGATACAACTTTGTACAATGTTGCATAGAAGGCTAACTCATTGGTGATAATGTGCTTGTAGAATGATGGTGTTGTCAACCTGCTGGATTCATATGATTAATTTTTGATTGATTGGTGTTTACCAGACCACCTCATGTCCTCAAACCTGATTGTGTTAAACATGTCAACAATATAATTTGAAAACAAAAAAATGGAAGATAGAAAATTGGGACTTGGATATCTTTGAGTTAAGGGTCAACCCTTGTTTTCGGAGATGGTTGATAAAATAGAGATTATGAAACGGCATATATAACAAGGAACACCTGTTCCGGGATGTGCTTCAGAAGATGTTGTTCAGGTAGTTGAGGATTGGAGCAAGGATGACCTTGTAAGCTCTCTCTGTGGGATGGTAACTGTCCCAGAATACGTACTTGGAGGTATTTGTACATGTAAATGGATTTCCATTGCACAGTACTATTGATGCTTCTATTTTTCCAGTGCCACAGCATCCTTTATTTGCCTGTTCAAATCCTGTGAAGAACACTTGTCAGCTGTTCTTACTAAGCATCCATGGCTAGTTCAGCAAGGATAAAAATCCAAAATAATTAAACATTGAATCTATGATGGTGATCCATTGGTGGTGATTACCGTATGTGTGAGGATTTCGGATGATATCAAGCACAGGATTGTAGATATCAATGTAGAGCAAATTGAATTTTTGAAGCTTATTATTTAGCAAATTCAGTTGGGAGGAAAGCTTGGAGTTGAAGAGAATGGCTGCTTTGTTGTACTTTTCCACACACAATCTAGCTTTCCCCCCTGCTAATGTTCTCTGGGCTGGCGCACATCCCATTGGTGGCATGCTGAGAACAATTACCTTTCGTGCTCCTAATCTGTACAGTTCCTGCAAGATGAAGCTGTGTATAAAACAACCCAAGCTTTGGAGGAAATTTATTTTCCTTTACATTGTGTTACTTTGTAATTCTAAAGCTTCTACTTGGGTTTCAGGTTGTAGTTTTAAATTTCCAATAGTGGTAGTAGTAGTACTAGTAATATATATAGGAAGAAGAGTGTTACCTGAATGAAACTAGAAGCAAATTGGACTAAGAGATCAGTGTAAGAGGCAATGTCGTAGTGCAGTTTCCTGAAAGGAGTAAGGTAGTAAGTAGTTCCAATGTCATTGCTCCCTGTACACACCACATATAGACTCTCTGATATAATGTTCTTGCTTTCCTCCTCACCAATCCCACTCTTCACCTTCTCTATGTACTTTTCAAATAGCTTTAATTGCTGCCATAAGTCCATGGCTGTCTGATTATTTCATAAACAGAAGAAACGAACAGAATCAGAGTAAATGAAGGAACGCATTTTTATGCCTGAAATAGATCACAACAGTTGTATATGTACAGTAACTGTGAGCTTTGTACCTCTATGTTGGATGTGAGAGGATCATAACCTCCACCACCTGAGGCAAAGTTTACGCCAGTGAGAAGGTCTTGCAGGGTGAGAGTGGGGTCTAAATATGCTGGTAGAAGCTCCTTAATCCCCAATCCTTCAGCTGCAAATTAGTTCTTGGATCTTTAAGTGCACCAATTGTATGGAAACTGAACATGGATGAGATGGAAAGAATACCTATGATGTCTGAGGGGACCTTTCCATTGCTGAACCTACCAGTTGGGATTCCTCCCATAAAATCTTTGCCATAGGGAGGGAAATTGCCCTTAAGCCACTGTGGGGAAATAGTTGTTGTTACCAGTATCCACGATTGAATCTCCAAAGACTAGTATGGCTGGCACTGTTGAATGGGCAGGTGTTGCGATGGTTTTTTGAATGATCTGAGAGGTGAAACAGACAAGCAGTGATAGAAGAAGAGCCAAAATGGGAGAAGATTCACATGAAGATACAGAAGTAGCCAGCTTCAGAGTGGGTGGCTGCATTTTCATTCTTGGTGCCAGACTAATTAATTGGGTCCTTTGTAGTCAGGATGGTAGGGGCAGGCCTTGGCGTAGTGGTTGGTCGACCACAGTTGTAGTTTGAGGTCAATGTATTGAAAAAACCTCTCAGCAAAAATTGCTACGGGAAGACTCTGTAAGAAGATTGCTCCCTCGGCCTCTGCTTGTGGGAATGCCTTCAGCACCGTGGTCACCCTCTTGTAGTCAGGGTGGTTGAACTAAGAATCTTCATGAATTGTGAAGATTGCAGCATTTGGCTGATGTATCTGAATGATGATAGTTTAGGAGATTCTAGGATCCATATAGCATAGGTCTCTTGAGTCTCTCAATGAAGAGCTTCTCAAATGATTGAGATTCCATTCTCAAACCATTTCCTTTATAGAAGTTTCATGGGAGACAATAGATCTGTTGGAGAGTAAATACTCTTCAACCAAAGATAGAACTGCACATGATCTTTCATATTTTCTGTGCAGTTGACAGTGATGAGGTTACTTGACCACATATTTAACAGAGATGGGTAATGGCCTGTGTGTAGGTTGCTCCAGTGGTGATTTAGCACATAGTCACTACCCTTGAATGAACTTAAACTTTTTAAATTAGAGGAGTTATCCTTGTCGATGAGCTGATGCAGGGACAAAACAGAGGAGGAAAATGCAGCAGGGTTGTTTCAGAATACTGTCCAGAAACTCTGAATGCATTTAGTTTTTGGAAAACTTGAAAGTTGAGCTATTAATGCTGCAAGAACCAGTATCAAATATTGAATGTTTTTTTTTTTTTTTGATAGTTCAAAACCTTTATAAAAGTTAGGAAATGCAATTACAGCATGCGTACATGTTGCAGTTTATGACTGCCAAGGTAGTTATCCAGTAAAAATTTTTTGGAGGGTTGGGGATTTAAACATGACAATATGGGTTTTAATACAATCAATTAATGAATGTGACACTAAGAAAGAGGAGTTACCTTGAAGATACAGGTCAGGTCCAGAAGATCAAAGATACAGTGGAGATCCTTTGTTTCTTTGTTTCATAGTAGTTGTAGCAAGTAACGAATAATTCTGAATTCTTCAACTGCTCTTGTAAGTGATACATCATTTATGGTGTGCAGGTATAGTAAGTAGATAATTATGTGCAATGTTGGAGAGAGTTTATCTTAAGAGAATAGAATTTCCCCCCCCCCCTCTCTTGGGAACAAAAGAACAGTGGAAGAGTACTGGGTAGAGATTCATCTCACATCAAAACTAAGGAACTCTTGGAAGAGCATTATTAAATGGGGGAGCTATGCTTGCTCAGTTGTATTAGAGAAGGGAGAGGGGGTGTAAACAACACAAACCTGAAGCACGCGTTTTACTTGGAAACAAAAATTTGATAAAATGGTCTTATTGATGAAATCTCTGAAGACTCCACCCGCTATCCTACTCGCAAACCCTTTTACCTTGCTCTCATGCATTGTGGGTTTGCTCGAAAACTAGAATTTTCATGTTATGGGTGAACTAGAAAATTTTGCAGAATGAGTTTATCAAACATCCATTTCCAAGCAAAGAACAATATCTCAACAAAAAAACATATAAAAATGATTTTACGTAAGAACTGAAGTCAGAGAATGGATACATTACTGACTACTGAGTGCATAGTAGCACTTGTGTTACCAAGTCTTCCAGATTAGCTTAACAAGCACAATGAAATCAAACTGATACAAAGAGAATCGAATCTCAGATGGAATTACAAATTGGGGTTTGGGGGGAAATAGAATCAAGCATGTTCTCTAAAGGTCTTAATTTAGACATTAAAACTTAGAAGAACTGCTTGATATGCTCCTTAAAGATGCCGGTGGACAGTAAGCTGTAGGTTCTCTCAGAGGGGTGATAGCTGTCCCAGAATAGGTATTTGTAGTCATCTGAGCACGTCTGAGGGACCAAGTTGTTGCAGAGTATTGAAACCTCCAGTTTTCCAGTGCCACAACATCCATTATTCACTTCTTCAAAACCTAACACAAGCAACAAAACCAAACAAGATCAATTGGTCCATTCAATATGGTAAATTGAATGGAAAATGGAAAATGGAAAATGTGTTCTTTTCTTTATAAATTAGTATGGATGGATTAATGATTACCATAGGCATGAGGGTTTTGGATGATATCTAGTAAGGGTGTGTAGATATCAATGAACGCAAGTTTTAATTGTGGAAGCTTTTGGTTGAAGGAGCTGATGAGTAAAGAGAGCTTAGTGTTGAAAAGACAAGCTGCATCATTGTATTTCTCTGCACACTTTCTCTCTTCTCCTCCTACAAGTGTTCTCTGGGCTGGAACACATCCAATTGGTGGGAGTCCTAATACAGAAATGTTTCTTGCCCCCAAACCATACAGATCCTGCCAGTTAGATTATCAACCAAAATGCATAAGACAGTGCAGGAAAGCCAAAATGTAGTATCACAGCAATGCCTTCAAAACTTTCTCTTGGTTTAGGGTTTATATATCTTACTTCAATAAATTTGGAAGCTGAAGTGAGCATCAAATCAGTATAAGCAGGGATATTGTAGTTTATATTCCTGAAAGGAGTAGAGAAATAAGTGGTGGCGATATCATCACTCCCTGTACAGATTACATAGAAGCTTTCTTCAATGATCCTCTTTGCTTTCTCTACTCCAACTAACACTTTTATCTTCTTTTTGTACTCCTTGAACAAGTTCAATTGATCCGACAGAGACAACACTGACTGGCAATGCATACAAGAAACATGTAAAAAAAGAAACCCAGTAATCAAAATGGAAAAAAGTCTACCCAAGAGTGTAGCAACAACTGATACATTTACAAGATGAGTGACATTATTACCCTACTTCCTTTGGTAGGTGGAAATCCAGAGTCTCAGAGAGTGAACCCATTGTCAAAGGTTTCTATACAATGAGAGTTTTGAAGCATTTTTCTTACGCAGTCTTACCTTAATAATTTTTATTGAAAAGTTTATTTCAATATATTGACCTCGGACTACAACTGATCGCTGCACCGAGGTCCACCCACCACCCTTATGCTTTTAGAGAAGAAAATTACAAAACCCTCAAGAAAAAAATAATAAGAATGGATTGATACCACCATTTTAGCAGTGAGTGGATCATAACCAGCACCACCGGAGGCAAAGCTTACACCTGTGAGGAGGTCTGGGGGCTTCAAGGTTGGATCCAGATATGGGGGCAAAAGCTCCTTAACTCCAAAATATTCAGCTGACACCAAAACCAAGCAGAATCAAATAAGCAACAAATTATTTCTCTTTCTCTATCTTTTTCAAATTGTAGAAGAAAAGCAAGCACAAGCAGTCAAGATAACCAATAAATAATTTTCCTTTCTCTTTCTTTTGGTAGAAACTTCTCTCTAACTCTCTCACAAATTATAAGATGAAAATCTGACCAAATATGTTCACTCTTATTCAGCCCATTGCATAAAATCATGCAGCCTATTTTCAACAATATCAAAATTTTTTTGACTATTTCAATCATTTTATATGATCGATTTTATTTCTTTGCTTCTAATATTTGGAATTTTCCCTCTCTCGGATTGATATATACAAATTTATCCAAACACCTAAAATTGCTGATTTGGTTTTGATATTTTGTAATACAAAATCGAACCAAACCAGACCAAACCCATGGACACCCTACTCTTGAATCTTCATTCTACAGATGATAGTGTTGTTCTTATCACTTTTTATGAGGCTTAAGAGAGTAATTAATGGGCTTTTACTTACCAAAATGAGAAAAATAAATGGGCCCATGATTAACCAACCCCCTCTCACAGACAGAAAAGCATGTTGGGATACCAAACATACTTGATTTTAATATGAACTTATTAAGTACGTACGTACCCAAGAAATCAGTAGGAACTCTTCCATTTGAAAATCTTCCAGTAGGAATTCCACCCTTGAAGTCACGGCCATAGGGAGGGAAGTTGCACTTCACCAGTGTGTGAAGATTATTATTGTTGCCGGGATCTATTATCGAATCTCCGAACGCAATCAACGCCGGGATTGTAACGTTATTAGGCAAGCCAATGTGTGCTTGGTTGATATCAAAGAGGAAACAGGAACCAACGATGAAGAAAAGGAGAACAACCATATTTGCAGAAGCAAAAGACACACCACCAGGCCTTAGAGTGGTTGAATGCATTGGTTTTCCCCAGAAACTGAGAAATCTTTCCAGACAAGTGAAGAGAAGTGCACTCCTTTGGCTACTTCTCCTTACTGTACTGGTGAGTGTAGAGAGAATGAAATCATGTACAGTTAGTTCTGCAGTGTCTGCCTTCTGCTATTTTGTAGTTATTACCATAAATATGGCTCTACAATTCTCATTACTCAATGAGATTTAGGTAAGGAATAGGATGTGAGGTGGTTGAGACACTAGAAAGGTAGCTTCTGTTTTTTTTCCTTTGCAGAGAAAAAAATATGAATGCTTATGGTCCAAACAAGGCTTTTTCTCTTCGACACTCATGACCCATAGAAAATGTGTGCATGATATGTCAATTCTTAGGAGAAGGTATTCATACACGGGAGATCCTCCCATCAATTCATCAAATACGCGGTGCAAGGGTATTTATGTCATTTTCTATTTGCATTTATGCCACATTGCCTATCTAAGATCACATACCTACGTAGCCGCATATAGAAAATTTGGAAAAAAAAATCATTTGTTGTGCACAGCAGTACACTTTTATCCCAAATAGAAGGCTGTGATTAAAGGCTTGATTTTGAATTAAAAAAAAAATCTCCAATACTCTTTTAATTTTTAAGTTTTCTCATTCACTTTGTTTGGTATAAAAGTGCACTGTTGTGCACAGAAGAGAGATGTGCACAATAGAAGATGTTTTTCGAGAAAATTTTGCTTAATTTTTAACTAGTTCAACCAATTAATATCCTAATAATGATATTTTCTGTAGCTGATGTAAGGTGCCAACTAAATGGTTGGTTCAGTACTTTTTGTTTGTTCTGGAACCAATCTGTAAGCAGAACAGATAACGAAATTTTGGCCTCGATTAATTGATTTGGTTCAGATTCTTGTTGGTTTGTAGTTATGCTACTGCTGTCATTGAGTGACTGAGTCCAGTCTTTCTGATAGGGGATGAGGGATATTACATATGCCATCAGCAAATATTGAATCTTACGACTTCTTCACTAAGAAGTGTTGATCTTACCAGTCAAGCAACTCTATGTTAGTGTCTTGTCATATATGAAATTAGATGCATATAAAGAAATCATTGGGAAAATTATGGATTTTTGAATATTTAATATTTATATAATTTTATGTAACAATATTATACAATAAAAATTTTAAAAATAAATAAATTGGAGTATTTCGTTATTAGTTAATATGATACGGATAAAGCTATCATTTCACATATACACTTAAATAATGTAGATAACAATAAAAATGCTCACATATTAACAAATTAAAGACATACCTAATACCAACGGGGTTGGTCTAAGTGGTAAGCAGCTTGGTTACCTTAAGCAAGGTTCCGGTATCAAATCCTTGTGGATGCAAAAAATTCCCGCTGGGAGACTCACCCACCACAGCCAGGTGTGTGATGCGGGTTGAACCACCGGTTTATAAAAACTGGGGTTGGCAAACCAAAAAAAAAAAAAAAGACATACCTAATGAAGAGTTCAAATCTTTTAGTTAAGGGATCAAATTTTAGCACCGACAAAGTAGATAAACCTCGTCTCTTAAAAAAAATGGAAAGATTTGAAGAAAACATATTCCTTTACTTTCATGGGTAAAATATCCCAAGTCCTAATGAAGAAAGCTCCCACCACTAGGAGTTTAGAGTGAAAGATGCCAAATCAGTTAAGGGCCTGTTTGGTTACATGAATCCAGATATTTTAAATCTTTGGATTCATTAATCTAAGAATTATACCCGTTTGGTTGTAAAACTCCTAGATTCATGATATCTAGAAATTTACCTTTTCAAAAAAAAAAAAAAATGGGTGGGTATATGTGGTAAAGTTTATTGTGTGGTTTGTGTTTATTCACTAAAGATATGTGAATGTTCATGGAGGATATGGTTTTGGAGGTGGGGATTTCAATGGGTAAGGGGTGAAATCCAGAGATTTCAAAAAATGTGAAATCCAGAGATTTTAAAAAAGCTATACATTTGCACATTCATTCAACAAAAAATCAACATTGATCAAACGGGATATTTCGAAATACTCCATTCTTAGACGGGTGGTGGGTAGTGGGTCAAGTTGCCATTGAATAAACATAATGGCAAAGAACTAAAGATGTTGATGATAAAGTCATTTAGAAAACAAGAAATTTTTCAGGGGGGCTATTTTAACATGCTAAGATGAGGGATAGAGAGTAAATCTGACCATGTAGATGTATTAAAAATGGAGATAGTCACAATTTTGGGGGGTAGGGCCTTTCCTAGTTTGATCCAAATGAGCATCCTTCAAGACTTATGTTTCGGACGATTCACTTTTCACCTCACAATTTCTCGATGTCGAATTCCCTCATAGGATTGTGCCATGTGGCATTTAAGTAATCCAAAGGTTACCAACAAACTAGAATTTAAATAACATTCAAATTTATGGGTAGGTTTAAATAAAATTCAAATTTAGTTTAAATTAGATAACCTTTTGATTACTTAAATGCCACGTGGCACAATCCTATGAGGTTACAGGGAATTGAAGGGAAAGGAATTACAGAGGATGTGGATCCCACAATGTTGCCAACCTCGAGCTACCAATTTGGTTTCCGGAATCACGCTATTTACTTAATTAGAGCTTTGGTTTGAAAGATCTTCTTGGTTTTTTGCCTGACTTCAAGGTCCCTGCAAGTAAAATCTTTCTTCGGATTGATAATGTCAACCAGGGACTCATAAGGCGAAAAATCACCTTCCCTCAATGGACAGAGCCCATGGAATTGTTTGGAAACCTTACCATCGCATCATCGCAGGGAGGCGATTTTGGGGGGGGGGGGGGGGGGGGGGGGGGGGGGGGGGGGGGGGGGGGGGGGAACGGATGGAAGAGACGATCATAGGGGGCCGAATCCATTTTAGGCACAGAATCAACTGAAATCATGTTTAGTAAACTGGTCAGTCCAGCGTGTTGGTTTACCAAAATGGAATGAATCAGATGTTTTGAGCATAATTTGCTTATATCATCTTTTAGTTAAAGAGAATTGAATGATTGAATACATAACAGAGTCAAGTCCACATGTGTGCCAGGTTATATGAATCACCACTACTTGGACAAGAGGAATCAAACTCCAACTGCAAATAATAGAGAGTTGGACAATTATTGCTTCATAAACAAAAACTGGTGTTCATTTACTACATCAATTTGCATTAGTAAATACATCAACCAACCAAGAAAGCTCAACAGAAATGTACAGGACTGGAGACAAAAATATAAACAAGTTCCAGAGATCCAGAAACTTATGAATACCAGGAGCAACCAGAGCCGAAACAAATTAGAATCGGAACCTAAATTCATGAATATCACCGCTTCAGATTTAATTTGACTGACGTTGCAGTGACACTAAATGCTGCATTATGTGAGGAAACTCAATGAGCACTGACAAGAAATGGGTGCTGGCAAACCCCACACTCAATGGTCTCAGAACCAGAGGTTGGAACCTGGACCTACAGTGATAACCGAAATGCCTTGAGAGGTTTATTTGAGAATGAGAGGGAAAAACAAAAAAGTATGATAATTCACTCGAGTGCATTGGCAGAGATAACAAACCTGCAGATGTACAGTACAAGTAGGACAAGCAACTTCTCTCATGCGTTTCCCAGACCCATCAGATTTCGAACCTGTAAAATTCAATTTATTGGAAATAGAGTCACATTATCTTATCCCTTTGAAAGATGTGTTAAGAGAAAGGGGCCAACAAATGAAATAACTGATACGATTTTCATGCCCTAACATTTTAGGACTGAGTTCACCTCCAGCCACTCTCCCTTGACAGAGGCCTTACGATGCCAGCCATAGGATCTAGTAAACAGTGGAGTACCATCGACATTTTTTTAACAGGGGGCAAATTTTGACAACCATTACTTGCACCCAACATATGCATATGCATTACTCCAGTCAGGGATTTTTTTTTTGCAGGGGGGATGGTGGTGAGGGGAAGAGTGGGTGCAGCAAGCATCTAATCACCTCCATAGTCACTTCTCCATAAATTATCAACTTAAGGGGGGGAAAATGGATCAAATATTACAGTTTTCAATGTACACTTTTCAGCAAAGATAATTAGTTAATTACCTGATGAGGCTTTGCGGTTTCGTTCCATTTCTTCCTGTAAAAGATCACCACCATGAAATACATCAGACAACATTACTCACAATTGATGAAAAACATTACTACACTATCAGCAAAAAGATATTTATCATGAGGCATTTATACATGCAACAGAATCAATTCTACACGTAGGGGAGCCCATATGTCCGTAGGCAAAACACAGTTCTGCCCAACCCTCTTGAAGCTTTGGTTGGCATATGACTAACTTACTCAAGACTATCAAATACAGCTGGAACCAAGGGCAGGGTCTCTGAACAGATTAACAAAAGAGGGAAGGAGAAAGAAGAGGGGGGAAAAGAGAAGGAAAATGATACCCACTAGGAAAGAGATGAACCAGGGATGGAGGAAAGAGAAAATAACAAGGAAGAAGAGGGCAGACAAGTGAGAAGAAAAGGATGGTCACACAAGCACAGACACGCTTCAACCAAAAAATAATTCATTTCATTATTCTCAACATCTGTGTACCGTTTACAAAAGTAAAGGACACTCCTATGAAACAGAAACTATTCTTCACTATGAAATTGACCCAACAAGGAGGCAAAAGCAACCACGGAAACATGTAGAAAAACAATAACTCAGGAATCTAACTCTTGGAAGAACTCCCATAAAAAGAAAATTATAATTACAGAAATTCCAATTGCATGTCTGGCCTGATTTTGTGTTTAGTTAAATTTTGGTTGAATCAGGAATGAGGCCTTTTCCTGCTATGAATGTTTGTCATCTCTGTATACAAAGTATTGGATTCCCAAATACCGAAGTCATGGCAAGAGTATTAACATGCATTCCCATCATTAATTTATTTGAATCCAATTAACTCTTGAACAGGGAGGGCTAGTATATAGGATCCCTTTTGGATAAAACTGACATTTGCAAAAGCTTTGTCACCAATGTTGCCATGGCTAGGCCTAGAAGTAAGGTTGAACTGCTTATGATAGTTGAAATCTTATTGATCACCACTCCCTGAAACCAACCCCTCCCTCCACCCCACAAAAAACCCAAAGAGAGAGAGCGAGGAGAAGAAGAAGAAGAAGAAAAAACAACTTTTTCACAGACGCTTCCATCCCAATTCAGGTTTGGCAATGATACAACCTTAGTTCTACTGTATACTAACATGCAAAACAGGTTGGATATCTTGTTGCCTCAAGCAGGCTTGACATAGCACTCACTGTAGTGTTAGCCAGTACATGCACTATCCTCATTCCACTCATCCAGAGGTTGCACCATAGGATCTTCGGGAATCTGAAAATTCTGCAATAAGAAAGGCAGGCTGCATATAGGATCCTCACTCCTCAGAAACAGTTAAAGGTTAAGGCAATGCTGACTTGGTAGGGTCTCCAGATGACAAGAGGTCTACTTCAGGCTGTTTTACTTTCATTGGAGGTAATCTAGTAAGCATAGCAAGAAGCCGGCCACTGTTGCTCAGTTTAGAGCAGAAGGTGAAACTTGAGCAATGGCTCATGGGATATGTACCATATGGCTCAAGGGACTTCTTCGATGTTGAACTACTTATGCAACTTCATTGTGATAGCAAAATCAGCAATAAATATAGCACAAATTCAGTTCAACATGATTGAACCAAGCATATAGAGATTAATCACCACTTCATCAAGGAGTAGTTAGAGCTAGGAGTCATTTGCATCAAGGAGTAGTTAGAGCTAGGAGTCATTTGCATCCCGAGTCATTCCTGTGACCATAGCCATCATTCTCACTTGGAATAATTCATTAGAGCATTAATACTACAGTTGGCAAACAGGACATGTTCAACATGAGAGGGAGAGTTGTAATATGGGTTAAAGGACATTTTGCGATAATGGTATTTCACCCCTTGCGCCTAACCAAGAATGTTACTCTTATTATAGCTAAACAGTCTCTAATGGTAAGTCTCAGGCCATTTGCATCTCATTCTCGGCAGACATATTTTCTGAAACTTGGATTACATTATCAAGCCTAAAGTTGACAATCACAAAAACTTGTGCAAATAAACAGAATCAAGCTGCACAGAATTGTGAACATTTTCTCTGAGTTTGTAATTCACCTGAAGCTTCTTCGCAAGATCCTCATGACTCTGCAATCCAGCAGGCTTGCTGGCTGATTCTTTTGCACTACTCAGCCTTTGGGTAACTTCCGCCTATAAAAGAACATTAAACTTTTAACTCTTTTTACTGTGCTAAAATCTGGAATCACAAACTCATATTTACATGTTTAGACAAAAAATTGTTAAAAAGGCCATGAAAGTCAACGAGCTCTTCTATGAAAAATAAGTGAACAGATTATATTCGGTTCTAGCATAACAGAGATGCATCCACAGTAAAGAGGTTTTTCCCAACAATACATTTTTTTAACAGTTTGTAATCATCTATTAACAGAATATACTCAGTTCTTGCATATCAGAGATGCATCCATAGTAAGAGGGCTTGCCTAAACAATACAACTGTATAAAAGCTTGTCATCATTAAAAATCCATTTCCTGCTACAATTAATAAATTGCAAGTTTTGTTCCCATAGTAACCCAAACCAGGCGTAGTGTCCAGAGTGAACGAGAAATCAAATTAATGGTGTATGTGTGTGTGTGTTTTACCCTTTTTTTTTTTTTTTTTGGGGGGGGGGGGGAGTAAGGAAAGAAGATGAAGAAGGTCCAAGGTTGTGCCTGAATCATCAATAACCACACTGCCATTGGCTCAACCTCGAGACTTTCCATCTTTTTCATCTCATAAATTTTACCCTGCAATGATGAATCTACAACCAGGCCTAAATCAAAATGCATACAAATTGCTACTCATCTTAAATCATTTTCCTTCACCTAATAAAGCCCAATCACTGTGCTCCACCTCAGAAATTATTCTACAAAATTTAGACAAACTCTGAGTGGTAAAACACAGTTGGCAAATCAGATAAGGACCAAAAACTCCCTAAAGAGGACATGCATACAATTAGAAAGTTGCCTACCTTCATCAAAACATTCCCATCAGCAGCAGAAATAGCTGTTATTTACAATTCTAATTTTTAAACTGTCACATATTCCTAATCTGATCCCAACCAGAACATATTGAACCCCATGTATAAAACTATACAAACTTTTAACAGTGAAAAGCTAAATATTCGTATGATGAAGTTTATAATAAGCTCAAAGAAAACCTTAAAAGTAGGGTTGCATTGTGTCACATCAACCACAGATACTATTTTCTTGTGAAGAAACTGTGCAACTCAAAACTTTTGCGTACACATAAAACTTAACATGCACCAGAATCCTTAATCTTTTCAGGAAGAAGATATCTTAATAACCATATCAAATTAAATTAATTGAGCATGCCTTTTCTGAACTATATAAATGTCCAAGTGTGATAGACCACATACGGAAAGAATAAATCATCGTATAGATGGTAAAGAAAAAAACCCAGAAAAGGTACAAATTAATAGGCAAGAAAAATGCTTAAGATAAGAAGCTACAATAAACAGACTGATCATTAGGATTGGAATATATGATAGGTTGACCTAAATTGTTACCTGCTGTTAGACCTTTAGTTAAACATGTCTATACCCGTAAAAGAAGAATGGGCCACGGGTCTGAGATGTGGAAGACATGTAAGAAATAGTTGGGGTGAGTGGGAAGGGGGGGGGGGGGGACAACGGTTACACACGAGGATTCTGTTGAAAGGTGGACTGGGGAGAGAGGACAGTTATGAAGTATCAAGAGGAGTTGGGATGCCCGGTTTCCTGACGGAGAGGGAGGACTTGCACCTACGGTTGTGAGTTCTACAACTTTATACTTCAATTCCAGTTTTCTTACTAAATTCCAATCAAATTTTTCAACAAATTATCTTCCAATTCTTAGTACAGCAGTGCCTTAAATAGAACTTTGGGTCTCTATCACCTGTCAAACTGATTTTTTTTCTTCCAACTCTCAAGTATTTGAAACTTGAAAAGAACAGATGATTGTATGACTTTAAAGGGAAAAGATGATCTTCTCTGTATGTAATGTAGTGTTTTTCTATTCCTTTCTGCTTTTATTCCTACTTCTAAGGAAAAATATCAATCTTGCAATCTTACAACTCAGATTCTGTCCCACTCTGACGATTTTGTAATAGCATTCAACCATAATTGACAAATAGAACAAGCATGAACAAACTCAACATATAGAGGTAGAAAGTACAGACCATGCATCGATCACAAACTCTAACAGGCTGCGCGTTTTCCTCTGCAGTAAGAGCAATTCTACCATGGGTGCACTTGTCACAAAAAATATCCCCACAGTTCCGGCAGTGATGCTGAAGATTGAAAGAAAACAAGAGTTTTAACACATGGAATATGGGCTAAATGCATTTTATTGTAAACAAGCCTGTAAGATTAGCAGATATACCCTCCTCACAAAAGCATTAAAATCTGTCCCACAAGCTGTGCATTTGTTAACCGCCTCATCTGGGACCTGTAGGAAGAAACAAAAACAAAGCCGACACAACAGAAGTTAGCTCTTAATAGACCGATTTCCAGACTCCCACTTGAAGATAGATCCTAATCAATGAGCAGCTATAACCTTATACCAGTCAATTTCAAATGAACTAGCTTTCAACACAAGTTCTCACTAAAGTACCTACCGTCAAACTCTTCAAAATCACTACTTAGCTACTAGGTTTTAGTTGCATTATATGCCAGGCACAATTCCCAAAATTTATGGATTCATCATTCTCTTCATGATGCAAGACAAATCTTTTGGAAGGATCTGGAGGAAATTATACATACAGGGTTCCTTAACCAAAACCTACAAGTCAATTTCTCATTTTGGTTATACAGCAAAGAGAAATGAAAGAGCACAACAGGCAAGTTTATATTTTAAATCAGCTCAGCAATCCGTAGAAAAAAAATCATAGGTATATTATGCTCAAAATTATTAACTGAATGACTATAGCCAATCAGTCAAAGATATGCTTAACCTATCAAGGATTTGTGATAAAATTAAGCAAGAGGAATCAATTTGTGGACTAATATAATTTGAAATGGCCAAACAAAATTTAGGATTTACCCAATGATCTTTCTCTTCATTGCCAGGCTTCATCAAGTTCATCCAATCAGCAAAACCTTTTTTCCTCTCAGTAGATTGTTCAGATGGCTTTACAGTCTCAGAAGGTTTAAATCTTCCACCCATCTCCTTTATCTGACCAAAATAAAAGGTTGGGTATCATTAGGGACAAGATTATAAAAAACCAGAATATATTAGCTCTTTAGAGTTTTGCAACTTACAACAGCTTCATTCGCAAACAACTATAGTAGCATAATCAGTTTCTTGAACCCCCTCCCCCCGGTGTATTTAACAAAAAAACAGATGAATGGGCGAACTAAATTCACACTGAATTTTAGACCAGAGTAATAGAAGCAAGCCTTTTAAATTAAACAACACAGACCCTTAAAGAACAATCTCTTTCACTACCAATACTTTGCAGCTTCCACTATTGCAGGGTCAGAGTAGCTCTTATCCACAGGGAAAGAAAGTGAGGGAAGGGAGCACAGCCATATGCCACACCCAACCCAAGTTCAAGTGCTATTTCAATCAACTGTCAATTATGCTTAACAAAAGGACTTCTTTGAATTAGTAACACTTAATTAGGAAACCAAAAACAACCCAAACTGAGAAACCAGATACACTCTGCAGCTAAGCTTCCAAAAATAAAGAAGTGTACATCATCACCCCAGTAAAGAAAGTAAATATTAAATAATTCCATTAGACCCAACCAAATTGGTTTGAATAAATTTTACATGCTTGAGCCTTCCCAGGGGTGCCGTTATTGGAATTAGTTATTAAATAGGGAGTAGATTGTGACACAATGGACAGGATGCACTGGTAAACCTAGTGGTCACTGACTTGAGTCAAGAAACACTCTCTCTGTAAACAAGGTTAAGACTGTCACCACAACCCTCCTCAGACCCTGAACCAGATATGCCCGTTTTTCTTATGTATTAACTGATATCATATCTGAGCAAAGCCATGCCTTTGACCTTGTTGGACTTTCCATGACGGACAGTTGAGGATACTCCTTTATGATTGCAAATTAAGATGAATATCCCGGTTGTATAGGAATAACAAAATAAAATCTTTTCTTGCCACTTTAATGGAGAAAGAGATAAATGGTGGCAACCCACAAAAGGGGCCAGATATTGAGTTTTGGGAAAGCCTCAGAAACTAACAGCATCCAAAAGCATCAGTCTACCAACATACACAATGAAAAGATAAGGTTAAATTTCTTAGGAAGAACTCAATCTGTAAATATGACTACGAACCTGAACAGTTGCAGCTGTCACAGTGTCAAGAATAGTGTTGGTCGTATAGCTGTTTGACTGCAGTCTAATGCGTCTTGGTTCAATGTCAACAGGGTTTTTGGACCAAAAGGTGAAAATTGATGAGTTTGCCTGAATGTAAAGAAATAAATTTCATCATTTTTATTTGAAAAATCACAGGATGTGTATCACAAATCCCCTGAAGGGTTAAAGTAAAAACTTACTTCCCATTTTGTCACTGTCTCAAGTGGGTATATTCTCAGTGTACGACTAGTATTGGGATCAAGCATACGAATCCCATCCAAACCAATCTGGAGAACAAGTCAAACACATTAAAGATTAGTCCCAATAAAAAGGTATAGGAAAGGAAACAGGAAATACATACATAAGAACATCTGAAGAAAAGAACTTAACTGAGAAATTAATAAGCTATATCTTCCCAATACATAATCATTAATTGTGTTTCCATTATCGTGTGTAACTTGATATACATATTAGTATCCTAATTACAGACAATAGATTACTTTACCACCCCCCCCCCCCCCAAAAAAAAAAAAAAAAAAAAAGAAAAAAAGAGAGAGACAGACAATAGATTAGACAGCAAAGTAGATAAAGATATATGATAATCAAAAGAGGAATCTACGGTAGCAGCTCTTCATATGCCCCTTGAAAGGGTAAATCTAAAAGCTGAGTAAGTCACTTTAACTCCAACTCAACAGTATCATGTCTTAGTAGAACCAGACTAAAATGTCAAAGACTTCACTGTAATATCCCTTAAAAGATCCTGATATTGCAGAAGGTTTATTTATTTATCTTTGAACTCATGGATCAACAGTAGTTTCACATAACTTCTTAAATTGGGAAACCTTTACCAGGCGACTCTCTCCATCCCACCACTGTCCCATTGTATTCCCTTCAGAATGGGAAATCCAACATCACCCAACAACTCTGGCTCACTGGCTGTGCCAGTGTATCCCATATGTATGGATCATGAATGCTAGCATGTCATCCTTTTCATGTATTCGTACACAAATATTTACCCAGTATTGCACGAGTAACTGCACCTTGAACATAAAGTGATGCAACACCATATAAAGAACGTGAGTCAACAGTAAATATCCTATCAGTAAACCACAAAATCCTTCAAAAAGACCATGAAGTCGCGAGAAGTTCCACTTATTGTATGAAAGATGTCCTAGAACTGGGGGAATCAGTTAGGCAGGGTCAAAGTTGATGAATTTGGCACATGCACATAACAGAGTGATGCCAACCAACTGACAAGACAGATGGGAGGGGGGATCTCAGAGATGAAAAGTTGTCTTTTTTGATAGAAACTGAAGACTCAAATATAATAAAGAACAAGGTATCATAAAAGAGACTCCACTGACTGAATATCCACCTCGTGGAACCCCTCTTTCTCGGAAGAAAATATGTTTTGCCCTGATTGCCGGTTGTCCCCAACTTTTGAAACATTTTACAAAGAAATGGATACTTACCATGCATGCACATTGTATAGCAGCTTTGTATAATGCCATCACATCATCATACATATTCAAATTATCTTAGAAGCAACAACACTCCAATTCACAGTGCATATAAATACACAACTGGTTGACTTCTAGGAGTTCCAGAAGTTCCACATATAGGGACAATTAATAACACAAAACAAAGAAAAATACATCACAAAATCATAATTAAATACCACAGGTACATAAGTCCATAATGTCATCATTACCCCCATTTTTCAGTAGTACCACCATAAGTTCCTACTAGACTGCTGAGTTGCAAAGTAGTTGTCCTGTAATTTGATAATTGTAACTCAGTTATGAGTTTTCGAACCATGGTCATGACTTTTTGTATTCTCATTGTTCTTGCATTTGTTCTTGTACTTTTGATGAAAGTTTCAATGTTTTCTTGGATATCCATGTTTAGATCCGTGAAAATACCTGATACAGTGTTGTCTGCATACTTCCAAGTATGTGCGAAGCAAGAAGACCAATTTGTGCCATGTTTCAGCCAAAAATAACATTGGGAATGTGTTTATTAGCCTTAAATTAGGTTATACACCAAAAACCAGAAAGGTGAAAAAACCACTTCAAACCCACTGAAACCTGGTACAACAACTTTGATATCTGGTCGAAACAAAATTTCCGGGTGTCAATCGCATAACAGCCAATATCTGTTCTTATTTCTTCTGTATATCTTCTATCAGTCCACTCATATGCTTCTCTGCAGAACCAACAAGTCAGACTCCATTAATTGGGGTATTCTCTGTTATGTCACCCTACATTCTGCATCAGCCTAGATCTATTTTCCACCAATCCAAAAACCTGCCGGCAGTTTGCAGTCCAAGTATCGGCTATCAGGCAGCTGCATCTCGACATATTTTAACATACTTTTACTCGGTCAATGCTAACATCACTTTCACTTGGGATTTGGCACTTGAGCCTTGAAATTACAGAATACTCTGCTGTCTTTTTCATATCCTACAGCTATAATTATCATTGTTCCAGATGCAGGTGAAATCGAATGAGCTATTGTGAATCACTATAACAATTTCAACATTTCCGTTCTGCCATTTGGTGGTTTCCTAATTATGCCAGTCGAGCGGGAATAACTAGCATGTATATGTATCAAGTCCTTCAGTCACATCTCTAAAAACTTCACATATTACATGTTGGTATAAAGCATATGCAAAGAACCAAAAGCCCTATTAATATAATTTCTCGAAAATGTTTGACATTTCTAGTCTGCAATATCATGGTTTCTCAGCTATGTAAGTAGTGATGAACATGCAAGCCTAAGTCAAAATCCCAATCTCAAAGATTAAGATTGATAGTATTCATGAATTAGCTAAACTCAAAATTAAAAGTAATAATAGCAAATACAAAATTTCTACTTATAAGAAAAACAGACAATTAATAGGCAATAATGCTTAGGAATACAAATGTGAATCATATCAATGATAACTTAAAATGGTCGATAGAGTCTATTACAGGTTGGTTTTTGCTCACAAACCTGGCAAAGAACATCCGTGGTTCCCTGGCTAGAACCTTCGGGCAGAAGCTTAACCCGGTATTTTTGAACTCCATTCTTGACATCCGACTGTGCCTCTGCCTTCGGAACAGCTCTCACAATCTTGGAAGAAGCAGAATTTGCCTGGTCCTTCCCAGATGAGGGGAAGTTCAGGGACCTCCCATAATCATCGAAAGCCGCCCAAGTCGAAGACTTGGAGGAAGTGCCTCGAGCACCGTAGAGATCCCCCTTCCCACCATCATAAGGATAAACACCATCCCCAGGCCCATCATCACGAAGGCCACTTCGATCGTAATGGAACGAGCTTTCGGGTCTCTTGTCGTACAAATCAGAGCGACTTCGCCCGTATAGGCCTTGATCAACATAACCACCACCATGATCGAATTTCACACTATTGTCATAAGAGCTTTCGTACATGTGCGGCGGCAAAGATGAACCAAGTTGGGAGTAGGAGCTCGAGTACGGCGCCGAAAACGAGGGATTTGCGTTGGAGATTGGAGCCGGGGTAATGGGAGGAACCGAAGAAGGTGGAGAAGGACCATAATTCGGGACCGCCTGATGCTGATCGTATGGTGGGTAATATGGAGATTGCTGTGGCGGAGCTGGGTAAGGCACCTGGGACTCCGGTGCCGGTGCCGGTGCCGGTGCCTGAGGAAAAGCTGGATAAGGAGAAGAAGGCTGAGGTGAGGGATTGAAGGAGGATTGCAAATTAGGGGTTTGTGCGTAAGTCGGAGCGGTGGGAGGGAGATTGGGGATAGGATCGGGAGCCTGTGAATATGGAGGATACCCAGATGTAAAGCTTTGGTAATCAGAAGATGAGTAATTGGGGGCAAAGGGAGGTGCAGAAGCGTAGGTTGTCGGCAAAAGATTGGGTTGCGGATCGATTGGGCTAGGGTTAGGGCTTGGATTCTGGAGATGAGGTGGTGGATGGTACTGATGGTAATACGCAGAACTGAAATCTCCCTGTTGCATTTTCTCAGAATTTTAGGGTTTCTTCTTCCAATTTCAGAGAGAACAAGGCCGATCAACTGATAGATCGGTGGAAATCTTTCGCCCTAGAGACTGAAGATGAACAGAACGCTTCAACTGTCGCTGCGTGGCTTGCGTGTGTGCGAGCAGGTGAGAGAGAGAGAGAGGAAGGGGACAGAGATGGAATTTGTGCTTTTGATTTAAAGCTTCTTGTGGAGTCTCTTTTCCTCGTTAAAGAAAAAGCTCGATAAAGGTGTAAACCGTTAATAAACAGCGTCATGAGGATTCCTGAAGTCTGGCACTACTTGGCGGTACCTCGTGCTCTTTCACTATTCACGTCTTTACCCCGCCAAAAATCCGTTATTTTTATTTTTATTTAATTTTAGATAAATTACACATATACCCTAGGATTTACAAATTAAATATTATTATATTTACACTTTCTAAAGTTTTTTGAATTTTAAATTATATATCAATTGCAGCCCTTATTGTTGGAAAACTGGAATTAAATGATGGTTCAGGATTTAATTATTTTTAAATTTATCAAGGTACCTTTCTTTAGGCTCCTTTATTCTAGGTCATCAATTTTTTACGAAAAATTTATTTTTTATTCTCCTAGAAAAGAAAGCGACAAATAGATGCTTTCTTGTCACAAAGGTTTTAAAGCAAATGAATTGAGAACAATCCTTGTGTCATGCACTATGATGAGAGGAGAAAATGAGTGAAAATAATGATTCTTGGTTTCATTTTAGATATTTCCTTCTCTATCCTTGTAATTTTTCTACCCTTGAAGATAATATCTCCCTTGTAATTAGACAAAATCCCTGAGAGAGGATGTTCATTGTGAGCAACTCTACTTCCCCTACGGGAAGGTGCTTCAAGCATCTCGGATATCGCGTTATCATGGTGATGTGTCTCAATTCTGATCGTGGTTCCAACTAAGTCACATTAATAATTGAGTGCTCTTCCGAGTCCTGAGACGATGAGTCCTGTAAGAAAGGTCAGACGCGGGCCGGTTAGGATGTCGAGTAACCGCCTCCGATGGCTAAATTAGAAAATGATCAGGTTAATATCCCATGCAAGAGCTACACAGGAGTTTACTTAAAATGAATTCATTGCTTACCGGAGGGGTGAATCCTTGTTTAAATAGTGTGTGGGTTACCTTTTCGAATGCCTTTTCGAATGCTTCTTCCCCTACGGTGGCTGCCTAATCTCCCTTAGTCAGGCTCCCTCGTTGATTACCCCGTCTAATCATCTTTATAGTTGACCTTCCATTCAAGGCGATGTTGTCATGTAGGTCTAGCGTAAGTGGAGCCTTCAATTAGGGAGGTCAGCTAAAGTCCCGGCTGGGCGACTGGTTTAACCCCAGTCAAGTACAAACTTCCTGTATCACATGGTTTCCATTTTCGTATGAGTTTCATTTGCCATTTTCACTTCAACACATGCAAGTTTAGCTTCTGTGGTTTCTTCCTTTTCAATTGCAACAACCGATTCTTCCACAACAAAATTTGTCACGAGCTAGCTTTGTTTGTTCAAAACCAAGTACTTGAGTTAAATTGCCACCAGCTTCATCGATTCAAGGCCAACTTTTTTGAGTCAAGTGCATAGTTAGCTTACCCAACTTGGATAAAGCCTCCTCTGTGACTTCCGGTTCTTTCATTGAATCGACAAAGCCAGTGACAAGTAGAGCACTACAACACACAAGCCAAGCCATCTTAATGTGGATAAGAATCACAATTTCTCAAAGTTTGATTTGTTATTCTTTTTTAGTGGTACAACAACTTCAATTCCATTGATCATTATAAAGGAGAGTAGCAACGGCAATTGAGATTTTCAAAACCAAGGAGCAAAGACGTTGGTGCTAATGCTACTGCATGTGGTGGCGCCACCTCTGGAAAGCCATTTGTATTAGGGCCGTGAAGAGCTGCCCCCACTATCCACCAGTGCTTGTTTTCCTCTAAAGAACACCAACAACTTTAGGTTCTTAGCATTAATAACAGACAATCGAAGTGCTGCCATGGTGCCTTCAAGTGAAGGATTACAATCAGTGAAGCACAACTTCAATCTAGACTTCCCTGCTTGCCAAAGAAGATTGCAGATTATATTACTAATCGCATCACAGTTACCTGCATGCTTACAAATGTTCTAACACGAAACAAATGAAATATTGAATAGAATTTCCATGGAAAACATCAATTCAAAGTCAAAGGGGTGAAGCTGTCCAGCAAACTTTTGCATGATCACATTGGATTAAAGCATGAACAACTGATTCTACTTCTCCATAGCAAAGAACAAAGAGCAGATGGACTTATGAAAAAAAGAGCCTTGTTTGTCACAAGAATCAAGAATATCTTGCCTACAGCGCTAAAGAAATTAATGTCTTTAATTTTGGGAGATGGCCACATTCATGTTAGACATATTGTATATATAATATGGGAAATAAAAAATAAAGAGAAGAATTGGAAAGATATGTAAACAGAACCTGAACCGAAAGGAGAAGAATAAAGAAAATATCGTCGAGGTGCGTTAAACATTTTCCTTAAAACAGATTTATCCCCTCCGGAATGTGCTTAAGGACTCAAAGAACGTCTATTCTCCCATGATACAACCAAGGTACCTTGTGTGGCGTTTTTGGAGGGCGCACTTGCCGACATCGAATTTACATAAAGTCGGCGATATTCGCGAAATCGGCATATATCGCCGACGGTCAAAGTCGCGACATCCACCATGCTGGTTTTCGATTCTTGCGGGCATCCATGGATGGAGGAGAGGTGAAGGAGGCCTTTGAGGGCAAATTTCGTCACCGTCGGTTTTCAGATCCCGAACTTAGAAATGGAGTTATCTCTGGGAGGAGGAGGTCGGACGGTGAGACTTTTAGGGCGGCGATGAATCTCAAGCGGCTAGACAGAGGAAGAGGAAGAGGAAGGGAAGAAGAAGAACACGCCTGACCCTGGAGAAAACACTTCGTTTGGGGAATCCATCAATTTAAAAACAGTAAAAAATTAGAGAGTAGCGATTCTAACAACGGTGACATTTCTTTTTCCGACCCTTGGTTGTTCCCTAATGCGAGTTGATCTTCAAGTGGAGGCTGGAAATCCTGGATATGAATAGCATAGCATGAGATCTAGGGTTAATTTCCTCCTCCAACGCTTCACTCACCGGATCAGCGTCTTCTCCACCGAAAACCCAGCCTCCGACTCCGGCGCTCCGGCCTCTCCTCTAACCACTTCATCCTCTTTGCCTCTTTCATTGCAGAGAAGGGAAGAGAGAAGGAGAAAACGAGAAAGTGAGAAGTAAGAACTGAGAAACTCAGAAACAAAGAGTCGCCCGAGTACTTGAACGCTTAGCATTAATCGCTCCACAGTGATTTCTCCAAATCGCTCCATCTCCATTGATTGCTCGACTTTTGGCGACATGTCGCCCGAGTCGCCATGTCGCCAAGGTCCGACACGGCGACACGGGCCGACATGCCGAACTTTTGATAGAACAACGAACAACAGTATACTTCACAAAGCAGACCGCTACGACGAACTTGATATATGTCTTCCTTCTATCACCATAAACTTCAAATCGATAAACTTTTCAAACCATTGACAAGACTCACAAAATTTTAAGAAGACTCAACGAACTCTTAGCACAATTCTTCAATCAAAAAAGAGAAAAAACCAAAAAGTCTTCTCTTGATCAAGGGGAGACCCCAATTTATAGTGGAGGTCTTTGAAAATGAAAGCTTTGGTCATTTAAAATTAAGCTAGGGAAATGAGAAATTCATTGGGAAATAAAAGTCCCATAATCCTCCATTTATGAATAATGCTTGGGAAATCAAAAGTCCAAAAGTTAATGTCCCATAACCCTCCGTTAATGAACAATGCTTAGAAAATCAAAAGTTTATGCATGAACCATCATTGAGATTTGAAACACCCAATTGTCCATAATTATTTCATGCACTTATTTCCACAAACTCCTTAATGAGTGATTTTCATTCATTCAATGCACAAAGAGCATATTCCAACAATTCCAAGTAAGGCTCCAATACTTGTTTGGAGAGAAGGAGGATGCCAAGTTAGTCAATTAGTTCTCCATCATGGGCAATGCTAGTTTTGTAAACAGACTTTAATGAGAAAGTTCCTCTGTAGTTTGGGCTCCATAACCATTTCAAGTAAAAGTATTTTGGATGGGGAGCCTAAGAACAACATGAGTTTCCTCAAGTTTAAAGAGAGACTTTAACAGTTCAATCTTCTATTTCCTCCATCTCCAATCCTTCTCAAATCCTTGATGCTCATGATCAAGTTGGCCATAGGGGTTTCAGAATGAAGTTGCTTTTTCTCAATTGACTAGTTCAAACCTGCTACAATCCCTTTTTAGTGATCGTTAATTCCATCACTAGAATATCGAACCCATAAACACATACAATGGCAAAAATCACCATTCCATCTGCATCTCTAGCAAGAACACTATAAAAGCTTAGATCTCCTTGAATCAAGCCATCACCATTGACTAAGACCCAATCTATAGGTGGTTGATTCCATACTAGGGCTTTAGGATTTAAATGGATTTAAATGTCTGAAGCAACCTTTTACTTATTCCTTTCATTGGAAGAGTTTAGGAAACAAAAAAAAAAAAAAAAAAGGAAAAAAAAAGGGAAAAAGGGTGCAAACAAAACAACAAAACACACAAAACCTGAAATTTTGCTTTGTGCCTTTGTGGAAGTGGAAATTTTATATGGTCAATGAACTTTTTTTTTATTGTCTAGTTATGGATATTGTGCAAAAGAAAGTAACGTTTCATTTGTTAGTTATAGAATAATGAATGAACAAATTAAAATTTTTTTGGGTTCTTTTATTATTTTAATTTTAATTTTTAAGAAAACAAAGTATTATTGAAAATAATATCTGACTAAAAAAATGAGAGATGTATGCTAATTGGATACAATAGGTTCTATGAAAATTATGTTTAAAATACGAAATATGTTGTTTGCTTTTTATGTATATATTTTTGTGTCGCTCTTGTTCAATTGTCACTATCACAATCTTAATTTTTGGTAGTCTCACTATCACGATCATTGTTTTATATTCATCAACCAAGTCTTCTTCTTCTTTTCTTTCTTTTCAAAAGCCTATTCAATTTCACTTACTCTCTATTAGTATGTACTCAAGTAATCAAAATTAAAAATTTGTAGTTTCAAACTACATAAAAACATCATGTTTTAACATAGAAACACTTATCTAAAACATCTATTTTTCAGGAACAATTATTGATAAGAATGTATATAACTAAAAAAGTCTAACCTTTTTTTTTTTTTTCCTTCTAACAAGGGTTTCTACGACTTTAGCCCAACCATTCTTATTGGTCCAAATTGACCTCACAATCATCACCAATGAGTTGTTGAACGAGAATGAATCAGTTTTCAGAAAAAGCAATGAAGAGCAGTAAACACCGCGTGTGACTACTTCCAAGGACAAGGAATGGAACACAAGACCTCACGCTTCGTTAAGTGATCCTCTCTTAACATGTATTCTATGCATTAGTCCAATTCAATTTTCAAAAACCAAGAATCCATTGTAGTCTAGTGGTTAGGATATCTAGCCTTCACCCAGAAGCGCCGGGTTCAATTTTTGGCAATGTAATTTCCATTTTTCATCCAAAAAATGCCAATTAAAAACACATCATCATGCCCGTTTGATTTCTTTTCTTAGACTTACCTAGATCTTGAACAAATGTATAAAGTACCAACAATTTAATAATTAAATATACTACCAATTGAGAAAGAAAATCAACAAAGCACAAGAACATTTTGGTCTCCTTAATCAGTGATCTTGAATATTACAAATGAGGAAAATATAAAATGTTATTTCTCGATTAAGAGTGAGTTTTGTCCTTTCACAAAAGATTTGATTTACCAACGGGGTTGGTCCAAGTGGTAAGCAGATTGGTTGGCTTAAGCAACGTTCGGTATCGAAACCTTGTGAATACAAAAAATTCTCACTGGGAGACTCACCCACCACAGCCAGGTATTGCGACTCGGGTGTAACACCGGATTAGTCAGGGCAAAGCCTTGGAAACTAGGGATTGGCAAACTAAAAAAAAAAAAAGATTTAATTTATGGTGGTGTTTTCTCCAAGATATGAAAGTAATGGGATAGAAAGGAACTAGAGAAGATTTACTATCAAGATAAGAGATTAGCTTTGTGGGAGCCAGAAGCAAGTAGCAACTTCTCTTTTTAGGTTGCTTTGGATGATTGTATCCAAAGTCAATTTTTTTTATTTTCTCACCATGGAAATCTGACTCAGAAGAAAACTCAAGAACCAAGTGTAGGGCCCATTCCAAATTGATTGATGGGTGAGGCTTTGAAATTACTATTATATCCAAGGAAGAGTCCAGTGCCAGTATCCTATTCCTAGAAAAACAACAATTAAAGATTTGAAAAAGAAAAACGTAAGAACCAAATGCAGGGCCCATTCCATATTGACTAATTAGCAAGATTTTGATTTAATTGTGGACCAAATGTGAGATGGGCATAAGGCTTCTGGGCCCCCAAAACTAAAATAAACATTGAGGCCCATGCAGTGGCTTAATCATAAAGATGAAGTAGACATGATAAAAAGTTACCTAAATTAGCAAACTAACAAATTAAATGAGAAGGTTCCAAACTAATCCTAATTATTTAACTAGTAACCCAAATTAAGGATATGGTTTACATCATGCAGCAGTGGCTAATAAGGTTACTCCATCTTGTCCAAATGGGTAGGAGATAAGGTTTTGTTTTATTTATTTATTTATTTATTTGGGTACGTAGACAGGGCCGAAGCGCAGGTCAAGAGATAAGGTTGTATTATAATTCTCGTGAAACCTCACACTGACAGAAACCTTGTGCAATAAATTAAAATGGTAAAGATTCTCCATCAGTTTCATGTCTTCTTCGGAAAAAGGTTCCTAAAGAGGATTCATTTTCAAAGCAATGGATTTCATTATCACAAGAAGAATCACAATTTGCTTCTTCATCGACGGAAAGCTTTGAAGTCCGCAAATTCTTATCAATGGAGAATAAAGTAAGAACCAAATCTCATGCTTTGCTTCAAAAATATTTTTTGATTTTTGGGTATCTATGTTGTCACATAAAGGGAGGCATTTAGCAAAGAAAACATAGAATGGTATTTCTGATGTTCATGGGGACCAGGAGGTCATTTTATTCATAAAATTTTGAAACAAATATGAGTCAAATTAAAATTCAAAATTAAAGAAGGAATTAAAGTTTGAAAAGTCAACAATCCACATCAGCAACCTCTAGAACCCCGTGAATTGAAGTAACGGATAAATAAATAAATAAATAAATAATAAAAAGGGTAGTTGAAGTCGCTCTCTTGACAAAGTTAGCCACCAGGGGCCCACCACAACCCCAGGTGGCGTGGGACCGTGGGACCCACCACTCACTTAATCCACACAAATTCACATGACTCTCAACCGTCCGTGACCCAAGTGGGATTCATACGTTTTAACTCCCCACCCCACCCCAAACATGGCGGCAAAGATGTGGGGTGGGAAAACAGAAAAAAAAAAAAAAGGAATCTTCCTTCAAAAACCATATTCGTTTCAGATTTCATGGCGTGATAATCTCATGGGTTCGATTCCAATCTGGAAACTACACTCCTTACATCATTACCCATTTGTTGAATTGATCTAATTTTGCTTTATATCGTTTCAGTCATCGATTGAAACAGCAGTATGTATGAACGAACAATGCTGTTTCAGAGGAAAATCTAATCAGTCAAGGTCATCAATGGCGAATGGGGGAAAAAGAAAACATAAAAATGAATGAAAGAGAAGAGTCAAGAACATAGTACCTTCAGGATTCACCATTTAATAATGGAAAAAGATGCCCTCTCTGTTCTGTTTCAGTCTGTAAACTCTGTTCGATGTTGATGCTGTTGTACTTGAACAGTTCGACTTTAATCCCCACAAGAAAAGAAAGAAAACCCATTTCCCAAAGTGGAGATGAGATAATAAGAAAAAAACAGAATGCCAGAAGCAAAAGAAAAAGATTTTGATTTCTGTTTTAGCTTTTCTTTACAATATGATGACCTCTATGCTTCCCTTTTTTGGAGAATTACAAACTGGGCAAGAATCGAGGAAGACTCCACAAGACTTGCACGAACAGAGATGCCTACAAGGAAGAAAAAGAATGCAAGATTGTTCAGAATTGCAGGCTTTGCAAGTCATCTTCTTTCTCATTGCTGCTTCTGTTTCACCTTCTTCTTCATCTTCTCTGTGATGATGAGCCTGTGCTTGAGAGATGTCGCAACAAGACTCTGCATCCTCTGTTCCTGCAGATGGAAAGCAACAATTGTTCTCTTTCACCTGTTCCAGAGTGTTATTGAGGGCCTGAATCATGGCTTCATTTTCTTTGGTGACTCTCTGCCATGCTTGATTCTCTAAATCAACCCTTCTCAAACATTCTTGTAACTCCATTGTTCTTTTATTCGCTCTAGCAATGTCTTCATCTTTCTGTCTCAGTAAACTCAACGTCTTTGATTCCATACTTCTTAGAAGGATAGCCATTTGATTCTTCCTTTGCTCTTGCAAAGCTATCCTGAGTCTCTCGTTCTGTTTTCCACCAACCCAGAAACGAAAAATCAGAAACAACTAAATAAGAACTATAAATCAATCAAGAAAAAAGAAAACCAGAGAAAACCCATCAGAGAGATTAATCCATCCTAATACTAACCTGTAACAGAATAAACCGATCGGTCTCCAATGCCTGTTTATCAATCTGAGAAGCCAAGGACTCTGAAAACGCCATTGACGATAAAGAAGAAGATAACAGGGGACTATTTGCAAAACCCAGATTGTGATTTCTTACTAGATTTGTATTCTGTAACTGCTGCATCTGTGTTTGTGGTTGAGGAACGAAATATGAATCATAAAACCCACCACATGAATCCATCAATTCCTGCGAACCGCACAAAGTAAAACCCAGATTCTCCGGATACTGCTGCGCTTGAACAGCCATAAAAATAAAACCAAAACCACCTCAGATCAGATTTCTTTCCTATCTGACTTCGATCTCACAAACCAAACGCCAAAACCCACCTTCCTTCTCTTTTCCTAATCTCTGTTTTCTTTCAATATCGATTTCGATGGCGCGGAAGAAGATAAGAAACAGGAAAAACAAGAAATGAAAAACTGGTAGAGGGTGGCTTTTATAAGATTTGAAAATTCCTACTTCGTCGCTGTTTTCCAATTTAATAATTAATGACACGTTCAGGGTAGCATTCCGATATTAAAATCGAAAATCTTAAACAAAAGGGTCCAATCAATCTGAAGAAAGAGCAAAGGATTCTCTCTCTTTGTTAATGGCGTGGTTGTGGGGTCAAACAGAAACGTACACATGCAGATATTGTGACAAAATTCTCGGCCAGAGAGAAACATTGCCATGAAAGAAAGACAGAGAAGATGAGAGATGGAGACTGGAGTTTAAATTTCTATTTTTAATTAGAATTGTGAAAGAGAAAAATGCCAGATTGATCACTCAGAAAGAGTTGAAGAATAGGACATTTTTTTTAATTTCTCTTTTTCCTTTTTTGTATTCTGAGAAGAGAATCTGTTTCTCTACCTTCTCTGGCGTGAGGTGGGGAAGGTTTCTGTTTCTTTGTTTAATTAGAAATTCGTTTTCCAGTTTTGCATCTTTAACTGAAAAAAGAAATTCACAAGAGACAATGACAGTACGGAAAATTTATGGTTTATATAAAGAACCCTAATTAAATAAATTTTATCATATTTTTTTTAATATATAATTCATTATTTTCTTTAACAAATCTTTTGGGTAAGTTAAGGGTAAAGGTGTGAAATGGGTAATGTAAAGATAGAAAAGAAAATTTGATGGTTGTTAATGAGATTGACTTATCAATATTCTTTTTTTTGGATCTGAGGTTAATCAATCTGGGCTACTTATATATCGTTCGAATGCATCTTCAAGATAGTTTTTTTATCAGTATTGTATTGTATGTATTTTTGTTATTTTTCGAATTTAAGGTATTCTTTACTTATAAGATGTAACTTAATGTGTACTTGTACCATTAGGAATTCCATCCAAAATCATCCCCCTAAAGAATATTATATGGGTGGGGTCATGGTGAAAGTATTCGTTTTTGCTCTGAAACTTGATGAATATGGTGATTGTGATTTGTCATCGTTGTCACCTATAAATCTATATGGGGTTATATTTAATTGAAAGTATAGTTTTATAACTATGTGAGGGTGTTATATGTATGATAATTAGTATGTAACAAAAAATGTGCATCACATAATTGTTTTCCTATGTGATGTATTACTACATGAATCACCTACTAAGGAACCCAAAAGGGGTCCATTATTTGGCTACTCTACTTTATATTCATGTGTTTTTACTTGATCATCACTTTTTCCATGAGGCAACTATCAACTATCAACTTATCAAAAACCAAAATGTTGCTCCTTACGTCAGTCATAACGTAAGCAAAGAATAAAAGGTTGGAAGTTTAAAATTTCAATCTTCTCCTTGAGGGGCAGAGACCACAGAGTTATACTCAGATACATGGACAGTGCGTTAGTTGCACGGTATATCATTTGCTTTATAATTCATTGAATTCCAATCCTTCATGAAGGGACCTTATCTTAGATTGTTGACTCTTCCATTCTATTTTATTAAAATAATTTATTCAGTGAATAAAAAATATGATACTCTAAATTAAATGTGAAAGATATGATAGTCTAAATTAAATTTTATTAAATGAGAGGATATTCTTGTTATTGTTACAAATTAGATTTTCATATGTTGCAAAATGAAAATCTAAAATAATTTGTTTTTAAAAAAAAATCAAAGTAAAAGATACAAGCCTTTTTGTTGTTTAAAAAGCTCAACAACACCCACGTAGAATTATTGTAGATAATCTTGTCATTATTTCACATGATTAGGTTTAGGAGAAGAGATATGACCTCTAATGATCTAATCCAACATCTTTTAATAATAATAACAACAATAAGAGCTTGTTTTATCTCAATTAAATAGGATTGATTAAATGAATCTTATCACAGAAAATGATGAAACCAAATTTAAAAAAAAAGTGAGTGATGCCTAAGAATGAGACTAGACCAATAAATGGACCACATAAAAAGTTGAAAGGAATTTGACCACCATCTCGGTAGAGGGCATCCAAATATAGGGTTACAATAAGAGAAAGTATCAACAGCATGAGTAGTAAATCATGAAAATAAAATTGAAAGAATACAGAGATTTAATATAGTTCGTACACTAATGTGGTGTTTATGTCCATAGGCTATGTAGGAAGATGATTATATTGGAGTCTTTCAACCAATATCAAAAATCACGTTACAAAACTCTCATTCAAAACCCTAATTGAGGTAAAAATTACAAAACTCATGACGACCTTGTAAGAGAGCATTAGATATATTTATACAATTTAATCGGATAAAATAGTTGACACATCAAGTGGGGTTGTAGCGTATTTGCAGTCCTACACCACCCACCAAAGAACGAGTTCATTGATGGACTTCAAGGTCTGACCATGTCTTTTATTTCTATCACATATTTCACGAATCGAGTCATTCAAGTCACCCACCAAAATCGTATATGAGCACACTATGATTGATCAAACCCACCGCGTAATCGCCCATGCATGCTTGTATCTTTCTAGAGTCTTTGAAGTGAAAGTATCAAAGAAAGCTCCATAGCATTCATGGCCCATTTCCATTGAAAAACACCAAATATGGATAAAGAGATGTTGACAGCACCAGACAAGTAAGAGGTTGATGAGCTCCAAGTTACACGGTTCTCCAAGTCTTTCTTTCCTTATTCCAGACTTTGATTCAGAAGAAGCTTCATCAGTCAGGCGCGTGGTGTGAATTGTGAATTGTGAATTGTGATCAATGTCATCTTCTTCAACTTTTATAGGCCAAGGAGAAGTTACCCTTGAAAACTGCAATCAATGGCGTAATCTACAAGGCCAGAAGAGAGTTTGTCAACGCGTTCTGCTTCTGCCCCCACCTATCTTCTCCTTTCTTGACTCATGATTGTGGAAGATTTTCAATTCCAATGATCGCCTCCCTCTCAATTTGAACTTTCATGTTATTCTTGGATTTCTCAGTAGAAAATACCTTACATTGTAGAGGGTATCAAATACAAGAGATACAAGAACATGGTAGAGGGTATAAAATACAAGAGATACAAGAGCTCTTTTGAATTATCTTAGGTTTGCTTGGTTACATGAATCTAGAGATTTTTAGGGGCAGTTTAGTATATGGCGGAGATTTCAAATATCTAGAGGTTTCAAATCTATGATCAGTCTATGGAGTTAGAATTTAGGGTCAAGAATCAGAGATTTCAATGTTTATGAATTACGTTTGGTTGTAAAAATCTAATTCATGAAATCAGAGACTCACATTTTTACACTAAAACGTGAATCAGAGATTTATGGGTGGTAATCCGAGATTTCAAAGAGACATTTTACATTCATAAAAATCAAGTCAATCAAATAATTTTTTAGGATGAATCCACAAATTTCATTCCACAACCAAACATCTAATTTTATAAATTATAACTCCATAGACTTGAAATCTATAGATTTGAAATCTCTAGATATTTGAAATCTCCCGACTCAACCAAATCTACAGATTTATAATTCAAAAAATTAATTATTTGATTAATTTCAAATCTATCCAAGTTCATAAAGTTCCGTTGAGTTACTATGCATGAATCCACAAATTTCATAAATTCTATATTTATGGTAGATTTCATAGATTTCACCCAATACCCCAGAATGACTTTATTCACATTTTTAGACAACAAAAAAAAAAAAAAATGAAATCTTTGGATTTAATGAAGCCAGGGATATTTTACAACGAAAAACAGGTATAAATCTCCAATTCATAAATCTAGGGATTTAAAATATCTGGATTCAAATAACCAAACAGATCCTTAGAAAGGCTTGAAATTAAAATTTTCTTAGTCTTATTATCTTTACATAAGTTGTCATCCCCATAGAAGAACAATCAAGTCTAAATTGTCTCTCAAATTTAGTTCTATCAACTAGAAACAATTTAGATAAAGAGATAGTGATCTGTGAAGGTCCCAATGGTGGCTTTACGTAAGTTTTTGTACAATTGCGCTATTACTTAAATAGGAATAGAGTTTATAGATTCGCAAGCCAAATATAGTTTAAATCTTTGGTTGTTCAATTGCAGTTGGGGTCAAGAATATTTTGTATTAGATCTCAAGGGATTGGATTAAATAACAAAAACCCAACGTTTGATAGTATAAAATAAAGAGTTCAAATCTCCTTGAGTTCATGATGGTATAGATGACTAGATTTTTGTATAAAATTTCTTATCATTAAAATTATTGATTGCATTATTAGAGTTGACAAAATAGAATATGAATTTAATTTGATGATACGTCACTATTACTTTATTATTATTTCTTTAGAGAGTCTAAAATAAATTTTTATTTGACCAAAGAAAATAAACAATTGATAATAAAAAGAAAACATTCTTAATATCTATATGAATTATCCAATCAATGATTAATGTCTCCCAAAACACACTATCAATTGAAGTTCAAAGTTTCTAAACCAAAAAAGAGGCTGCCGTGATGAACCCATTCAACTTCAAATGTCAAATCATGTATGAACTATAAAGGGAATCTCAAATTGTTTCATTATATTTGGTTCAATTCATCACCACCTACCTCATGTGATCCATGTTTTAGAATTGGAATTCTATTCGGTGATATTTAATAACTAAGGTTGAATTCTATCATTCATGGGGTGTGAGATCACATCTTATAAATAATTAAGGCATAAATATGGCTGAACGGCTATGTAAATAAATCATACCATTAAATATTTTGAATTATATCTCAACCTTCCTTCGATTAGTTTTTCCTAATGAATTAAATTATCAAAAATAATCTAAAAAAGATAGTCAAATCGGGTTGTTCTCGTGTCAAACACTCAATCTTGATCATGCCCTAATCTTAATAAGGGCTATTCGAAATAGACCTAAACTCTTCTTTAATGCCAGAATTTTGAGCTTGAATTTTGCCCAACTTTAGGGCAAGTTTAAACCAAATGGAGGGTTTCTAAGACTTACGATGACTTGTGAATTGTCTTGGATGAGTGCGTGGATACTTACCACTTAGTGATTCAACGCCTATTCTTCAATATATGATCTTTCATCAATGGTGCAAGTTTGGCCTTGACGCCCCGACCCACCCTAAGCCCACACTAAGCCCAAATAGGGTTTGGGCTCAAGATTTTGGCCTTGAGGGTGGATTAGGACCAAGGACATGCTTGAGATTACTCTTTGGCGCATCGGGCATGTCTTAACTCGTTCCTATTTTTCACCCTAACCTTGACTCTGATTTTAACCCTGATTCTGGCCCTAATTTTGTCCCTGATGCTTGATCTCAATGAATTAGAAACAGGGACAACGATATGGTCAATCAAGGCTAGAGATAAATATAGGGTCAATCAGGGCTAGGGACAAGCAAGGCCCAACATAGGGCCAATCAGGGTTAGGGCCAGATAGAGCCAATCAGGGTTAGTGATAGGACTAAATATAGGGTCAATCAAGGCTAAGACCAAGTATAGGGTCAATTAAAGCTATGACCAAGGATAGGGCCAATAAGGGTAAAAAAACATGGCTAATCAGGGACAGGAACATGGCAAATCAGGAAGAGAATGAGTTTGGCTTGGTCCTGTAAGGGCTTAGGATTAGGGATAATATCCTTAGCCTTGAATTAAAGTTAGGGCAAAAATGAGCTTAAATTAGAATATATAGGATTGAGTTTGAAATTGCAAAAGCCCGCCCAGCTCAATCCGACCCTATTGCAGCCCTATCTTCCAGTAGAATAATCCAATTTTATATGCACGAAGAGTAAGAGAAAATATAACACTGGAGCGAACAATTTAAAAACTGAAGAAAAGAAAACCTTGTTTGTTTGGACGGAAAATTGACTTTCCTTTCATAAATTTCACACGTATAAAATTAATGTGTTTGAATAAATTTTCTAATGTGCTTTTTGTTAAGGGATAAAAAACAATTTTCAAGAATTAGAAATTGTCCCAAAAGGCCAAAACAATGTTTTTTTTAATAAACAAGTATGAAAAGAATTTGAAAAAAAAAAAAAAAAAACTTTACCATCTGATAAAGAAAAAATATTCTCTGCTCTGTAGTTCTGTTCGATTTTGATGCTGCTGCAGCTGTACTTCAACATTTCAACTGCAAATGAATCTCCAAAAGAGCAAGACAACCCAATTCCAAAAGTAAAAAGAGATTTTAAATACTCTGTTTTTGCTTTTCCTTTACTACAACATGAGGACCTCCATGCTCGCCTTTTTCGGAGAATTACAAACAGGGCAGGAATCAAGGAAAGTTTCACAATACTTACACGAACAGAGATGCCTACAGGGAAGGAAAAGAATGCACGATCTTCTAGAATTACAAACCTTGCAAGCCATCTTTCGTATTGATTTTAATTCCTCTTTTTCATCTTTTCTAATCTTCTGTTTTTTGTAATGCCCCTGATCAGAGCTATCGCAACATGACTCTTCATCCTCTGCTCCTGCAGATGGAACCCAACAAACGTTCTCTTTGACCTGTTCCAGAGTGTTGTTCAAAGCTAAAATCATGGCTTCATTCTCTTTAGTTACCCTCTGCCATGCTTGGTTCTCCATCTCTACCCTTCTCAAGTATTCCTGCAACTCCATTGTTCTTTTAGTCGCTCTGGCAATGTCTTCATCTTTTCGTCTCAGTAAGCTCAGCATCTTTGATTCCATACTCCTCAGAAGGTAACCCATGTGATGCTTCCTCTGTTCTTGCAAAGCTAGTCTGAGTCTCTCATTCTGTTTTCAATCAGCCCAGAAAGAAAAAGAAAAAAACACAAATCAGAAACAACTAATCTATCAGCCCAATAAATTAATAAGAAAAATTGAAAAACGAAGAGAACCCATTAGAGATCAATCCATCCTGGTACCTGTAATAGAATAAATCGATCGATCTCCATTGTCTGTTTATCAATCTGAGCAGCTAAAGACTCAGAAAACCCCATTGACAGAGTATTGGTTTGAGAAAGCAGGGGACAATTTGCAAAATCCAGATTGTGATTTCTCGATGGATTTATATTCTGTAACTGTGAATTGAAATATAAATCATAAAAACCATCACTTGAATCCATCAATTTCTGCAAACCACACAAAGTAGATCCCGGGTTCTCTTGATGCATCTGAGCTTGAACAGCCATCATTACAGAGAGATATAGCAAACCAAACCAAATCACCGACACCAGATTTCACAAGTCAGAAGCCAAACTCAACTTGTTGCTCTTTTCCTTGTCTCTGTTTACTTTCAGTAGTGGGATTGATTGTGAGGAAGAAACACAGAAACATGAGATGAAATATGGCGGCAGCCTTTTATAAGAAACCAAAACTCCTACTTGGCTTCTTCGTCGCAATTTTCCAATTTGATAAGCCTTTAACGATTCTCTCTCACTGTGTTAATGGCGTGCTTGTGGGGTCAAAACAGCAACGTACACATGCAAATATTGTGAAACAGTCAGATACTCCAACAAAGAGAGAAAAGAGAGAAAAAGAAGAAAAAAAAATGTCAGATACGTCAGTTTGGTCACTGGGAAACAGCTGAAAAATAGGATTTATTTTCTCTGCTAGCTTTTTATATTCTTTGTCTGTTAATTAGGATTTGTTTGTTTCCATGGATTTAGAAAACCAGAAGCCTCCAGAGACATTGATGGTGTGGAGAGTAAGTTATGGGTAGCGTACGGGTAGATTTGGATCTGTTTCGTCTGATTTGAGTTGTATTCGGTTTTAGTTTCTAAGTTCTTAACTTCTTATGGGTTTTGTTTATTGGTTTATTATCAGTTTTGTTTTGGGTTTACCATATAAGTCTACCGATAAGAATGAAAATAGAAGTTGTTTCTTCAAGAATTTGAGGGTTACTGTTGAGTAAACTCTTTTGTTGTAATTCAGTTTAGGTGGGATTCGAATTGTTTTCGTTGTCACAAATATGAACTCAAATCCTGATCTGATAAAACTCATATTAGTTTCAATTCGACTCAATCTAATGAGTTTGTTGTTTTATTTAGGTTAGGTTTTGTTGTGTCCAAATCTAACCCTTCCGGTGAATTTTGGTTGAACCTTTGGAATTGATCTAACTTGTCCAGTGGAAAGTCTATGAAAGCAACATTGACTCTATTAGTTGTGAATGAAGGGCTTATCAGAGCTAAAAAATTGTAGAGTCGAAAGGAAAAATAAATTATAGTAAGTTGATCTCAAGTTGTATTCAGTTACCTTCGACTAGGGTATCCATAATGTATACAGGGTTCGAATGTCTATTGGATCTTCTATGCTAGCCTTGATCTTCTAACCTCACACGTAGGACTCTAATTGGTGTAGGTCTCAGCCTGAATTCTAGTTACCACAGTTGGATTCCTCGGTTGGCACGTCATTCACACTGATATGAAGTCGATTATCTTGTGTAAGCTAGATATCGTGCTAGATTCTCGAACCCTTTCCAGTTATGGCTCTTGATGTTCTCGGCAATATTTATTCCTAGACTTCATCCCCATGGGGATGCTTCCTCGAAGGGTATACCAGTCTTTTGTGTTAGATTAGCGTTCTAATCTCTTGTCTAAATCCATCTTTATGTTCCATCGAGTACAAGGATCGAGCCTCCAATCGACTCGAACATTCTTGGTCAGAGAGTATGGACCCGGTTGAACCACCGGTTCGAGCCCAAATCGAGTTAAGAAGAAAATATGTACAACAATGAAGTGTCTAACCTTGTAAGGCAACTAAGAAGATAAAGCTTGAAGAATTTAATGATTTTGCTGCTTCAAACTTGATGAGATCACATATAAAAGTCATGTCCTCATGTGATGGTATATTATCAAGGATGAGCTTATTACGTGAATCACCTACCAAGAGAATGATTCATAGAAAAGAAAATAGTTGATGAAACAATAATGTCATGTGGCATCTCAATAAGAATCCAAAATGGTCCATTATTTGGCCGCTCCACTTTTAAATTCATGTATGTCACATGTGTCATATTTCATATGTATTATTGTATTAATATATAATATATGAGACATAGGACAATATCCAATGGCAACCATATATAATAATAGCTTAAAGTGAATACAATAATGCAGATCTCACTAGCTGAGATAATATTCTTCTTATTTTATCTGAATATTAAGCATTTTCATTTAACCATTTTTTATATATTGGATTCCTCAAGGTCGAAACTCAAACAGTGAAATGGATAGGAAGTCCTTCCTCCTTGCTAATTAAGTTTTTTTGTATCTTACAGAAAAAATATCATTTTTAGATTAGTTTTTTTTTTTGTATTTAGTCAACCTCTGATAATTTTAATTCGGTGGTTATATATATATATATACATATATATATATATATATAAATCTCCATATATAGATTTATGCATCCACATAGAATATATATATATAACCTATACATATATATATTCATGGGTTTAGCAATTAGATTCTCTTTTGGAAGAATTCTTCCAATGAATTATAAGATTCAATCATATGTAATATTTTAATTTAAAAAAATAAATAAAAAGTTTTTTTTTCTTCACAAAAAATAATTTAATTGTTGTTGCTTTCCATTGAGAGGTGGTAAGTAATTTGTCCCAATCAATGGTCTTGAAAGGAGGCTTACGAGTAAGATCAGATACAAAATTGAATGAGATTGGGCAAATTTTTTCTAATGATGTTTGATGAGATTTATGATAATTAATCATAAGAATTGATTCAGTTGACAAAGAGCAACACCTTGTCTTGTGAGAATTATATTGTAACATTATTTTTCCTTTCTTTAATCCAGTTTACCTTGTAGATTAAGAAAAAGTAGTAATTATCCATTGAAATCATGATTGAAGGACATTTAGCCTTTTCTAATTGTTTTGCAACTAAGAATTCAAAGGTAGAAAATTCTAATGATGGTAGCTTTTTTTAATGGTCAAAATTGGCATTAATCATAAAGAGGTGGTTGTCCAAATTCTATGCAGTAATCAAAGTGGTAAGACAAAATCATTCATTAAGACAAGAAGAGTAGCAAGGAACACACGGAGAAGGGAAGAGATGGGGACCCAGAACAAGAAAAACAAGAAAAACCAGCCTAGAAACTCAGGAAACTGATCTTTTGTGGAAATGAAGATCAGGGTCTTGACTCTTGGGTGGGTTGCCAGAAGCTGCAAAACCGATGGCACCATTGGAACTTTCCAGCCATGGACAAAGCAAAGCCCCATAGTCATAGAGATGACTCATGTAGAAGATAAACCAGAAGAACCAGATCTGGACGAAAGTGATCACATCATATGATGTATCAGGTTAGAGTTATAATGAGTTAAAGGTTGCAGTTCCCTAGGTCTCCTCCTCCTCCTCCTCCTTTCCTTGCTTTTGCTTGTCTTGGTTTTGATGTCATTGACACCTATATGACATGAGAGATGCGTCATTACTTGACCCCCAGCAGCCCTTTTTGGCTTCTTCCCTTCCAGAACTCATCTGGGCCCGACTCATTCGTCATTACCATTGTGCCTTCCATGTGAACACCCTTCTGGGTTTTCTTGTCTCTCTGTTGATTTCAGTTTCAACTACATTCCTGGCATAGTTCCAGTGCCCAATAATGGCCGGCTTTATACAGTTTTTTGATCTCTGGAAAACCCATGACCTGAAGGTAACTTTCACAGCTTCGCAGCGGAACACGTGGATAATTAAAATAGGGTTCAGGTCTCACTGCATGAATTCATGCACTGTGAACAGTTTCTGGTCAGATAACTCCAATAGATTGTCAATTTCGTAATCAAGTTTCTGCACTGGGAATTTTTAATTTCCAAAAAAGAGATAGGTATAAGGGTCAAAGCAATGCATGAATTGATCGATAGAGTATAAAAATTTGAAGAATTTTATCGTGCAATGCATGGGAATATGCTTAATTGCTCGACAAAATGGTCAACTTCACTTGTCCTTATAACTACGAATCTCCATATGATTCTAAATTATATGGATTTAATTAAAGCTCATATGAGATTGCCATCGATAGTGCTTATAGGGTTGGTAACCTGTCAATTTGACATTGTTTTCTATTACTTCTTGTCAAGTGGTAAGGGAGGATAGATAGAGATCATGTGAAGCATCTGGATCCATCTCTTGCTTTTCTATCTCTTTTTGTTATTTCAGAAAGATTTCAGGATTCAAACTTGACTTTGATGTTTCTCTTTTCCTAATTAATGACTTTCCACATGACTTGTTTAAAATTAGTATTGTTTCCTTTGCTAAGAAGTTCCCTCATTCGCTTTCTGCTTTTTCTTTTTGTATTCTCAAGCCTGAAAACCTTAGAAAAGAGAGATGGAAACCTTTGGCTTTCTTGTTGTAGTTGTTGTTGGAGGTTTGAGTTTCGCCTCTGACCACCTACTACTACTATATATATAGTATGTATCGCCTGCCTTCCAAAGTCCAACTGATGGCTGGAGACTACTTCATATTAAGGTTCAAGAAACTGATGGTGGATCGGATAAACTCATCTGGACTTTGATTTGTTAGGTCAAGTTGGGTTTTCACAAGTTTGGAGTGTTAGGATTAGGGTTTAAGCATAAGATTACTTAAAGTATTACACCCTGAATATCTAGATTGGAATATTCAAACCGTTGCTTTTAACTAGTTTCTATAGACCAACACTAGGTTCTACGGTTAGTTGGACTCTGCCATAAAGACCATACGTTAGGTATAACTTAAATACCTCAATCACATTTGAGTATGACTCAAATACCTCAACATGGAGCACCTACACATCAAGCAAAACCAATGCATGCTCCCCTGATATTTCTTGAGAGTTAAGGTGTCAATTTTGTATCAAACTAATAACAATATTAGAATCCTCCCACTAGGAACAGGAATTAGACAGCCTGATAGTTTATTGGGACAGATGTAGCCTTAATGAGTTGTTAATGGGATGGAAGTGTTCCTAGTGATCAAACTGATCATAGTATAGAACCGATTGACAAATGCATAATGAAGAGCAACTTTGTGGGTTTCATTTGTATTGCAATGAGAACTAAGACCGGTGAGATCATATGTTCTCTAATGAGTTGCAACTATCAGAATGTTAAAAGAAGATTATTTGAGAAGCTTTGGAACTGTCTATTCTTAGGTAAGTTCAGAGGCAGACCTACATTAGAGCCGGAGGAGGCTATGACCTTGTTTCTTGAAATTTTTGATTAATTTCTTTAATTTTTTAATTTTTTTCTTTCCAAATGTGAAATATCACTATTTGGCCCCCATGGAATATTAAGAATAAATTTTAAATGTAAAATAATAAGTATAAATGTCATTCCTAATTAAAAACTAACTCATCCCTATTTATTCTCTCCACGTTTCTCTCATATTTTCTTTCTATTTATTCTCTTCTCTTTCTATATAGGTGGGTTAAGAAAATTTAAAAAAAACATCTTATTAAGTATTCAAAATGTCATTCCTAATTAGAAACTAACTCATCAATCCCTAGTAATTCTGATGCATCCAAAACCTTCTCAACCCTTAGATCATGGATGAATGACCTGCAAAAAACAATCGTTAGATGTGGCCCGACCGCGGGGGTCGGGAGTCCACCTCCGAAGGCTAAGTCAGTTGATGAATTGATCATTAAAAGGCTCTGCTTGAGTACAGAGCAAAAGTATGAATACGAATGTATAGAATACGATTCAAATACCTCTCTTATACGTAGGTCATGTCTTATATAGTATTTACTTTTGAATCTCCTTCGTTGGATTTACTTGAGCTTTCTTTGGGCGGCCGTCCGATCTTAACGATTAGATCCGTTGATAATTGAACCGTTCGTTGGTGGGATAATGGATAATTGCACGATCGTTTGCTCCCGTAAGTGCCGTTAGCCGTCTCCTTGACGATTCGTCCACTCCGATAATTACGGATTCGGGCGTGTCTATTGACTGAGTCAAGTTTCTTCCTCAGCAAACTGTCTTTAAACCCGGCCCGCTTAGATGAGAGTCGGTCCGTTTCTTCCACACTAGAGTCAAGGGTCGAACCGGGCGGACCCGGTTCAACAATGATTTTTCCCGTATCAAATTCTCTTCTCTCTTCTCTCCTCTTTCCTCTTTTCTTCATTATTCTCTTCTCTTTTATAAGCATGGATGAAGAAAATTTTAGAAAAAATATTGTTCACAATTAGGTATTCTTTCTTTTCTCTCATTTTTTTTTTTTGTTATTCTTTTTATTTGATTTTATATTCTCTGTATCTTTATTTTTTCTACAATTTTTTTATTTAATTTTATATTGTGAGTAAAATGTTTATAGGTTTTTTTTGGTAAAAAATATGTCTATAGTTAGCTAGTAGGTAACTAATTACCATTGGTTTGTATCTCCTACCAAAGAAAATTTGTGATTTGTAAGGTTTGTAGAGTGGTAAGATCCATACTTTTCAGTGGAGAGGTCATGGATTCGACCTTTGTGAACGACAAAGCTCCCTCTGAGGATGTAATCGAGGCACCAGCAAGCTGGTCCGAATGAACCTCAGAAAAAAAAAAAAAAAAATTTGCGTCTAACTATTTAGGTTGAAGTCATGTGCCATTTTTTTTTTTGTATTATTGTTTTATTGTTTTAGTTTACCTATATTTTTTTTGAAAACAAAATATCATTATTAATAATTTACCTATTTTTTTTCAAATATGTGTGGGTCTCACAAGATATATGTGGGTCTATGCCCTAATATAATAAAATAAAAAGTTTGCGTCTAACTTTTTAGGTTGAAGTCATGGGTCATTTTTTTTTTTTTTGTATTATTGTTTTAATTTACTTATATTTTGTTCGAAAACAAAAGGTCATTATCAATAATTTATCTATTTTTTTCAAATACGTGTGGGTCTCACAAGATATATATGGGGACTATGCCCTAATATAATAAAATAATTTAAAGTTGGGACCCCAGTGGGTTTTATAAGGGCCCACACAATATGTGTAACGAAAAAACATTAATGCCTTCCCAATATGAAGGTGATATGATTTTTCATTCTTCAACCCTCCAAATGTTGAATTCTGGTTCCGCCTCGGGTAAGTTGGATCCCAAAAGGAATTAAAATGTACATTAATGATTCTGAATCTTAGAATTAGAACCGGCATGCTTAAATTGATGTCATGGAAGTAGAACGACTAAGGGATCGGACTAATTGACACTCCTAAGCATGAGTTGTTTTAGGGATATTAGATATGAAATTGGGTATATATATATACCATTTATTAGTGGTAAATCAAAGCAAAAACACTGAAACTCTGATTCAAAGTGACCAATTTTTTTTAAAAAAGTCTAATAGTAACAATTATTTACTTCCAATTATAAGTTAAACCAAATTTGCTTTTCAAGAAAAAGTGATGGTGTCAACATCAAGAAAATGGAAAATGTGAACATTGCTCTTTTGTCTCGAAGGCAATGTAAACTCCTCAATCCCAATAAATCTCTTCAGAAAAGAATCATTGAAGAAGTAATACCTTAAACATGGAGATATTCCTTCTGCAAAAACTTCAACAAGTGCATCATAGAGATGGAAATCTCTTAGTTTTTGCAGGATCACTATTGTTGAAGTGATCGATAAAGGTAACTAGGGATGATAGATCCACTAATGCTTGGCTGAATCATTAGATCCCAGGTAAATCTCCATTTTCTGCCATTTCCCAGTACTAGAAAGTGCTCCCATTACCAGATTTAATGGTCCTGGTCCTGTGCACTTATATGCCAAATAGAAGACTGTGATTAAAGACTTGATTTTAAATTGAAAAAAATTCTCAATAGTCTTTTAATTATGTACAACAGAGAGATGTGCACAGAGGATGTTTTCCCGTTTTTTACATATGCTCAAAATTTATTATGGTCTATTTGGGGGACCAGTATCATGCTCATTTCTGACAAGAAATGGACCATCTATTTTCTTGTAGATGTGTGACATGTGTCCCTGATTGATGTGACTTATAAATGGACTTCAACCATTTGATCATATCCTCGTAATTCCCACAATTCCTATTATGGTTTATTTGGGGGATTTAAGTAATCCAATGGTTATCCAACAAACTAGAGTTTAAATAAAATTCAAAGTTATGGGTGGGTTTAAATAAAATTTAAATTTAGTTTAAATTGGATAACCATTGGATTCCTTAAATGCCACATGGCACAATCCTATGAGGAATCGGTTGTAGGAAAGGAATTCGGGATGTGACCGTTGTTGGAACGCGTCACACATCTATAAGGAAATGGATGACCCATTGAACTGGATAAATTTCCTTTGGATGAATCACACAATTGTAACACATGGAAAAGAAATCCAAAAATTCCACAACAATTTTAGAAAGCAGCTTTCTTCCATACAAAAGAAGTTCAAAATACACAAATCTAATAGACAACATGTGGAAAGGAATCAGCATATCAAGTAGCAAACCCCCTAACAACAATGGATAAAAATGAATATAGATGGAGCTCATGACCATGAACACAATAGTGCAGGTTATGAAGGCATAGTAATTAGAGATCATTTGGGTAGGATGCTCTAGGCCTTAATTGCAGAAGCTCTAGCAGTATTGAAAACCCTACTCTTGGCATATCAGCAAAATTGAATCACATCATCATTGAGAGTGACAATATGTATATCATCCAACTCTGGCAAGAAAATTCTATCCAACTAGCTTGGAAGATTCATTAGACAATCCTACTAGCCCTGGTATACGGTTACATGTACTTCTCATGTGTTGGGCTAACTACATTGCAACACCCGTAAAATGTTGAAGACAGATGACAAACAACAAAGAAGAACACAAAGAAAACAAACACACAATAACAAGGAATTATCGTAGTTCAACAAAATAGTCTGTGTCCACTAGAGAGAATTTGAGATTCCACTATTTCTTGAGGACTTCTTTACAACATTCTCCACCATACAAAATGCTACCCTTTGCTTGTATCTTACTTGAATTATTTGACGAATATAGCATATTTAGGAAAACTCAATACATTAATCTCCATATATAATTGTATCATGTATAGGTAATTTATTCAAAATTTGGAGTCCAGCTCCTCTACACCCAAGCAAGCCATCCCCCCACATTTATATAGGGCATGTCTATGGTACAAGCACAGGCCTTATGTTAAGCATTATGTGAATATGAAAGGATAATTTGCTTAGGTGGAGAAGATCTCCACTTCAAAATCCGTTCCAATTACCATTACAGTCAACCCCTAATGGACCCATATAATATAAATCTCACCCAAACCCCACATAATGCACCCGTTGTGTGTTGAAAACCCTAGCTCATCAAAGAAAAACCCACACCCAACGCTTCAACTAAATCATAAAGGTAATCTTTTTTTTCTTTAGGTCATCATTTGGCCAATCGCAAGAACTAGGGCCCACAAGTCCAGCGATGGGGAGGGGAAGGGGGAAGCTGTGGAAAGAAAGACATTCAAACCCAAGAACTCTATAGTTTTATTGTCTATACATAAAAAGCTGCCACCAGTGTACTAGAAGCACATCCAGAATCATCAAATAATCAAAGGTTAAGAAAACATTTATAGAGGAGCATCTTGAGTCTTTCTTATCAGGTCAATCTAAGATCACCTTATTATATCAAAGAGGAAGGAAAAGGAAAATAATCCAGGATCACAATTTTTCGAAAAGCAAAGATGGAATTATCCTATATCAGAGCCAACAATTTGGCAAAAACTTGAAGAAAAAAAAAAATTGCAAAATTAAATCAATTGAGGATCATCCATGGTGAAGGAGAATTAACAAATTAACACAACAGTACCCCATTTCCTAAAGTAAAAGAGAAGTCGGAATACGAAGGAAGGAACGAACAACAGTATAGTTTCTCCTATTTAAGCTTTCCTCTACGACATGAGGACCTCCATGGTAGCATTTTTTGGAGAATCACATACAGGGCAAGCATCGACAGAGGCTCCACAGGACTTGCACGAACAAAGATGCCTGCATGGAAGGAAAAGAACGCAGGAATTTTTAGAATTGCAGGCTTTGCATGTCAGCTCTTTCATTCCTTCGTCTTTCATTTCTTCAATCTTCTCTCCTATTAGATGTTCCTGAGGGATATCGAAACATGACTCTTCATCCTCTGCGTCGCCATAGGGAAGGAAACAAACATTCTCTTTTAAGTTTTCCAGAGTGTTGTTGAGAACCATAATCATGGCTTCATTCTCTTGGGCCTGTCTCTTCCATGCTTGTTTCTCTATCTGCTCCTTCCGCAATCGTTCTTCCAACTCCATTATTCTCTCATTTGCTCTTGCGATGTCTTCGTTTTTCTGCCTCAGTAAACTCATGGTCATTGATTCCATGCCCCTCACAAGTTCAGCCATTTGATGCTTCCTTAATTCATGCAGGCCTAATCTGAGTCTCTCGTTCTGTTTTTCACCAACCCATATCAGAAAAAACAAATTAATAACTCTAAATCTATTAAAAAATGTAAAAAAATAAAGAGAACCCATTAGAGATTGATCTATATTCTAGTACCTGAAATTGAATGTACTGATCAGTCTCCATTGCCTGTTTATGAATCTGAGCAGCTAAGGGATCAGATAATGCCATTGAAGAAGAAGACACAAGGGGTTTATTTGCAAAACTCAGATTCTGATTTCCCAATATATTGACATTCTGAAACTGGTTCATCTGTCCTTGCAGTGGAGGATTGAGATGAAAATCATAGAACCCATCATTGGGGTTGATCCATTCCTGTGAACCACTCAGAGTAAAGCTCAGAGTTTCCGGATACTGCTGCTGCTGCATCTTCTTCTGTTCTTGGGTTGGTTTGCTTGTTGGAAAAGAAATAGAAGATCAAAGAGAATTAGAAGATGGTGGGCAGCCTTTTATAAGTAATCCAATCTCTCTACTTCGTCGCTGTTTTCCAATTTGATAATGGATGACACACGTACATGGTACTGTCACTAATATATTTGAAAATAGAAATACAAGCAATGTGTCAAATAAGTTAGTTTTGGTGCATGACTGGCAATAAGATTTAAATTTTCATTTCTTTCTCTGCATCCTTGAATCTATTTAAATCTTCTCTTGTGGAAGTTTCACTTTCTTTAATTTTCAGAGATTTCCTTTAGATTCTTAATTAGTTTGGTGAGCCTTGCCTCATTGAAAAACAAGATCACACGATGGTATGGATGTGAAGGTAAACATAAAGAAGAATATATATGACAACAAAAAAAATAAGCTTTTGCTAAACTAGTAGGGTCAGTTATATAGATTTTGTATTTTAATTCGATTGATTTGAGACACTATTAGATACAAGATCTAAGCTATGAGTATCTTTTTGCACCAATTCTCATCAGATTATCATAGGTCTACCCTAAAAAAAATTTAATTCCTTAAATTTGGATTAAACCGCTTCTTCATAAAAGGATACTCCATGAAAATAATGTGGAAGTACGTTGAACAACAGGAATCCAGGTTTAAAACCGTGTATCGTCTGTCACATTTATTATCTCTTACCAAAACTAGTCTTTGTATTGCTTTCCTAATAAATGTTTAAAGCGACGCACGCTTTAAATCCAAACCAGTTTAAACCCGGATGTCATTTAGTCAATTCTATGGACTAGTATTGTTGTGAATCTCGTTTTTAGTGAATATGCTTCTGGCACAATGATGAAAGCTTCGTATGTAAAGGTAGGTCTTGGGTTCAAACTGTTGTGCTTCCATACCCTACACCTTCCCCTCCCCCATCTTTTTTCATCCTTTGGGCCTAAGACCCCAGTCTTGTAACTAGTTTGATGATGAAAAAAGAAAAAAATCCACTCCTGTTCTATTTGTTATTTCTTCCCAAGAATCAATTCCTGGTGTCCTATTTATTATGCTTATATAGATTTATGTTCCTTTGCTTTCCATCTTAGTGATTTTTATTTTTTTTAGTTTCATTCCTAATAAATGTTAATAATAAATATTAGTGTCTGCATTAAGCCAGCCTCTAACATTAATTATTTCTTACCAATTAAAATCCTAGGTCCTGCTTTTTTTTTCTTTTTCTTTTTGGTCAAGATCCGAGGTACTTTTATATGCTCATTTAATTTATCATATTTATTTTTTTTTTCATTTTCGTTTTCATTTTTCTTTTCTCTTTAACTTCTTCTTCTTCTTAATGAAATGGTTGTCGATGTCACACTTTGCTTGAATTGATAGATTCAATGACTAGTATGCTATACCATATGGTCACAGAGGGTCAAGCCATGATTAGTCACACAATTCAAATCATTCAGCTTTGGGGCCAATCTCACATCAACACCAAAGATCTCAATATCAATGGTACAAAAGATAACTCATTAATTATTAGCAGCAAAGAAATTAAATTACAATAAATGGATTATTAAGGTTTTCACAACTAAATTGATGTATTATTTTCGTTTAGAAAGTGAGGTTGGTCCAACTAATTTACATGCACCTAGATTACATCCTCAAAGGTAATATTTTATATAATTTAAATATGCTATAGGGCTTCACCTCTAGTCTCAAGGAGAATCAAACTCTTAACCTTATACTATGAGGCGTTAATTTATGCAAACTAAGCTAGCCCTTTGGTTTTTTTGTGTTCTTTTTTATGTCTTTTTTCATCCAAAGCATTGTTATTGGTGCCACATCAGGTTTGTGGGCGTTTTTTGTTCGGGTGTTTTTTTGGGTCGCCCTATATAATTTGAATATACTAACTAATGTTTTTAGTGTACTTCAATGGAGGGTATCAAACGTCTTAACCGTTGGGTCAAATACTGATACGACTAGTATTGATATAGTATCGTAGGATACATTAAACCTTGGCCACAATTGAATAAGTCAATAATATTTATGATCAGAGTAATAAAGATAACTTTCTAGTGCTATATGCACAATCATCACATGCATTACAAGGGGTGTACATCTCTTCTTCTTGCATCATTCAAGAATACTCCCCCAATGCTAAAGTAAAAATCGTAACATTGTATAAATCAAATATGTGCCGAGAGATAAGCTCTCCACAACACAAGGTTAGTGAAGGAAAATGCTAATGCAATGCAAAACTCCAATCCATCGTATCTTTACATGCATCAATAAAACCATCAAAATGAATAGCCATGTAATTGAGCATAAAAAACAAAATCACATAGTCTATCATAATGCATGATCAATTTATTAGAAGATGAAACAATACAACCCAGCAATTCATCACTAAGTATCAGTATAAATAATACAACCCAACAATTCATCACTATGATAGGTTAACTAAGATCACACCTATCTCTCCACGTATAAGGAGGCATAGCAAATCATAAATTGTGAACCCTAGGAAGCAATATAGGTCGACACTTGGCAATCCCCAAGATAATCATGTGCTATTGCCTCACATTGAACACACTCACAACAAGCCTACTTGTTTATGAAAAAGGGAATTAAAATCATTGTCCAAGACAAGTACTGGGGACAATTATCTCATCAACAATAATTGTATTTTAAGAATCATCCAAGACCTAAACCCTTATTGGCAAAGGTCATAGTGTCACACCCCACACAACTGTATCAGATCCGCCCTAACAATTCATGAATGTAATCCACAGCCTCAAGATCTCAATTACACTATCAGTAATACATAAAACACACAATTTCATAATCAAGAATAATAAAATTAGTTCATTGATTAATAAAAGAAATAAAGTTCCAAAATTTCAAAATGAATACTAGGAATGTACAAGCAGAAGCAAGAATAAAAAATGTCCTATTATTGTTTACAATCATCTTTCATCATTTTAAGGGTTTTCTCTTCAAATTTCTTTGTGAAATGATTCATAAGACCCTCTTTTGTAAAATCCCCTAATATCTTAATCTAATAACTTGTCATTTCAGGTCCACGAAACCAGAGTGCTAGTAGAAAATAACTTTGGATCATTCATGTTGAACCCGGAAGTTCAAAAATCAAACCTATGAACTTGGATGAACTAGAAAAAAACCCTGCCACCCTAATTGATATCATGAGGAGAGATAAAATTAGTCCGAAAGATATAAAAATGAGATTTTGGCATGTACAAATACCAATACTAGAGGACTTCAATGCCAAGGTAAATTATACCATTGATTCAGAAGCATTTGGAAAATGCTACCCTTCGAAGCCCGTCAAAATATATTTTAGCATGTGAAAGATATATAGAGCCGGTTGATTGGAGTGGGTGCCCAGTTTGACCGACCGCCCCCTGCCAAGAAATGGGCATTTTGGAGAATTGGAGTAAAAAAAAAAACCTATTTTATGGTTTACTCACCTCATAAACAAATTGTTTATGTTAGTGGGAGGCTAAGAAAGTGTGAGAGGAGAAGAGCTTGCAATTTGGAGAGATTTTTGTACGTGAGGTAGTGCCGAAGTAAAATTTGGGAGGATAATTGTATGTTGAGGTAAGAGGACTCTAGAAACCCTTTATTCCAACTACTTTTTCATGGTATTTTGATGGATATTGCAATAATGGTGGTAGTTGTAAAAGTTGGGTTGTAATGAATGCTTATTCTTATCCCCCTTCATGTTTCACAATCCCATTAAGAGATGAATCATGCTATCTTTTCATTTTGAAATTGATTTATCTCTGAGATGCTCGCGGGTGATTCTCTAAGAACCAATTTGGACCTTTTTGACTTGGGACTAATCAAGATGATGGAAGGTGTTTTTTTGGACAATACTATTGTTCCTTTTAAGTCCCAAAAACCTCCAATCGATTTGATTTCAAAATAAACTCAAACTAGAGTTTTTTGTTGCAGCCAGGGGGGTTCTACCGGCCCTAGTAGGCTTTACATGCCGCCCCCTATCCGGAACCCAAGTCGTGTCTGTTTGATACTTGGTTTGATTCTCAATTAAAACATAATTTAGTCTTCATGATTTCTAGAGTTCCTATGAATAGTTTGCACTCTTGATTGCAGATTTCTTGGGCTCTTGAACACTGAATTATCGTTGACAGGTGAGGAAAAACATTATCATGTATTGTGTATTTGAGTTCATTCTATTTATTATAATTGAAAATATTGTATACATGATCTTATGAATTGTTGTGAGACTTCACAAACATAAGGTAATGTGTTATTTCATGTTTATGTTATAATTCAATTTTATTAAATTGATGTTTGAAAATGTCAAATGTAATGAAGTTGAGTGGTATGGTACTAGTTATGTACTATGTAATTATAAACTAACCCAGGGTTGTGGGTTCGCCGATTACCCTTGGCATCTATGCATCTATTTAGATTCATTAGGTGCATAGTCAATAGGTGTCTAGATGCATTGACTAGTAAACCCTAATGAGCGTTACTACCCATTTGGCATGGGTATTGAAACCGAGTTACCCCTGATAGGTAGTGGCTGAGTCATGTTGTCACAATCATATAAAAAAATTATAAAGAGATGAGTAATGAAATGATAAGCTATGTATGCATCAAAGAAATTTAACTATGCAGGTCTCTAGTTAGGTAGACATGCATTTAAGATATACACCAACACTCCTCTAAAAATGTCTCATCACTCTGATCCCTCACGGACTAGCTACCTCTATTGGGATCCGGGGTAAAGAGTATGATTCATATCATCAACCATTGGTCTGAGTACTGGCACATGTCGGGGATTATAAATCCAATGTAAGATCATATGATCACACACTACATGTGATCCAAATACCTTTTCTAGTGCCTAGTGCCCATTTGGTCAAATATCATTTTCCACCTATGAATGTTAATCCGTACGAACTAATTACCTCTTTTGAACAACATTCCTTAACCCTATGGTCATCCACATATATTAAGATGGATGTCTTTCATGTCTCTTCACAACACCGAAGCAGTCCTTGGACACCCATGAGTCCAACCCTCAACATATACAACCCTACCACTACATGATAAATACTCGGCCATTGTGTCTCCTCACTGATTGATTTCCTCTATTACACTCCCAGAGAACCACGTTACTACCATCACAAGTCATTTAGCTTTAATAACTCTGCCAAAATGATAGTAGTACTTATGGATAACCTAACTATGCATCTAGACATCCTAATTATGAAGGACAACAACTAAGAAAAATGCATAACGCACCAAGAACAATGGTCTAGACCACAAACCATAATGTTCAAGGATAAGGATACCAATCCACGTATTCACCAAGTCAAACCACACTAGCCTTATCATACACTGAAGTAAAGCACACAACAAATATCATTCATAATCCACAATTAGTAGTTAACCATGCATAACAATAATTAAGTTAAAGGATTTTTAGATATGCTTAGAATGGTAATCAGATTAGCATATCAAATAATTCAGCAATATATGTAATTGTACCTTACCTGACTTAGCAAAAATACACTAATAGATGATCAAGATTCTCACAACCAAACACTCCTGTAGATCCCAGTGAACCCTAGCTTTCCTTCTCTTTTTCTTTTTTTCCTTTTTTTTTGGTTCATTTTCTTTTTACATTATTTTTAACTTTTGTTTTCATAATAAATGGTTGCTTATGTCACACTTCACTTGAATTGATAGGTTCAAGCCATGAGTAGTATACCACTCCATATGATCACACAATCCAATATCATATAGCTTTGGAGCCAATCTCACATCAACACTATTGATCTCAATATTAATGGCATAAAGATAATTCGTTAATCACTAGTAGCATAAAGGAATTAAACTACAATAAATGAATTATTAAGGTTCTCACAACTAATATCTAAAGGTGCTCACAACTAATATATAAGGGTTATTTTTCTTTTAGAAAGTGAGGTACGTCCAGCCATTTTACATGCACTTGAACTACATTTTCAAGGGATAACTATGAGGCATTGGTCTCTGCCAACTAAACCAATCCTTTGAGGTTTATAAGAGTACTATCTAGTGTCTTATTACATTCAAAGCATTGTTAGATGGTGCCACAAATGAACAGGTCAATTATATCTATGATCAAAGTGAGAAGGATAATTAACTTTTCTAGTGCCCACATCATCATATGCATAACAAGGGGCATATGTCTCTTCTTGCATCATTCAATAATACTACTACAATGCTAAAGTAATACTTGTAACATTGTGATAATTCAAATATTTGCCAATGGATAAGCTCTTCAGCACAAGGTTAGTGAAGGGAAATGCAAATACAAAGCAAAACTCCAATCTGTCATATCTCTCCATGCATTGATAAAACCATCAAAATGAATAGTCATGTAACTGAGCGGCAAAACAAAAGCATCTATCATAATGCATGATCAATTTATCAGAAGATAGAAGATGAAACGATACAGCACAATAATTCATCGCAAAGTCAATACTGGTATATATGGTACTAAAAATATCCTTAAACCTAAGGAACAAAACCCTAAACGCATGACCAATATTGGTTTAAACTCATGCTTTCCTGATAAATGGTAAAGGTTACTTGATTTGCATTGAATTAATTCAACTATTTTGTTGGTGTGTATATCTTTGAGCTGGTCTTTTCTAAGGTATAAGTTTTTAATGAAATGGTAACTTATGTGTTCAGAGCCATAAATTCTAAAAAGAGACTCAGAGGAGGAATGCTATGGCCCCCTTGGCCTGAGAATAGCTTCACCAAAGACCCAAATAAGGTTTAAGTTCAAAATCATCACCTTGAGAGTATATCAAAAATGGATCAAGGTTGAGTGTTTGATCTGAATCGAGGTATACTCTCAAGTCAATCTCCATAAGGAAGGTTGAACCCTAACCTATGCTTGTTGTTCAAGTCATATATTCAAGTTTAAGGTCAAAGATAGTGTTAGGGATAGGATTAGGTTTTGATGCCTTGGTATTCTAGGTTTTGTGGAGAATCCATTCGTGTGAAGTTTTTTTTTATGCTTACAATGATTCCCAATGCCAAGGGAGATTTGGGTCTAAAAATATTTTATGAGGATAATTTAGAATCTAGGATTGAGAAGGTTGGATGGATTTGTGAAGTTGATGAGGATTAATTTTGAATGATGTCAATAAATGATTAAGATGGGTTGGATATTTAAATTGAGTGTTGGGGGTTGGGAAAAGATGGTTTGCCTTTATGAGCAAGGTTTAAATTATCGGTACTGAGTATTGCATCGCTTAGGTGATTTTAAGAGATATTGTCTCGTACTAAGTATTATATCATATTGATTAATACATTTTGATGTATCTAATACGTCTTTTAATAAAGCAGAGAGACATATAATTGTATCAACTGTACTATAGTTGCCCGTGAAATTCTCACAACCCAATCACTAATTTGAATTTACATTTAAATTCTATAATTACAAGACTAATTTCTTGATTTGGATTCTTATAAATCAATCCATAAATCTATATGACATTTGAATTGACATCAATGTGAATTTACAATGTCACACATGCCCCATATTTTTATTTTTATTTTACCCCCAAAAGTATCACTACTGATACTAAGAACCATGGCTCAAATTGCCAAAATAATTAACTAATGATCCCCACAACCCCACAATTATTTTTCTCATATGTAACCACAGAGCTTGGCCACAAGCCACTGTGGACAGCAGGTTTAGGGCTTAGATGGCGTGTGAAAGCAAGGGTTGTTCAAGGCACTAAAGCTTCTGCTCAGAAAAATCCCAAGAAAGTTGTCATCTGGTAAGGGCTTTCATAATGAAGTTTCTTGGCTCTGTGATGTGAAGAGTATCATTTTCCAATAAATGGGTTTCTCACACCACAACTTTTCAGCTTTCTTTAGGTCATTCCAAGAATTCATTTTCAACTTCTACTTTTCCCATTCTGCAACCGACGATTCGTGTTGGGATCTGTAGAAAGAAAGACAAGATATTCCAATATATGCTTCCCACTGTTCTTATACTTTTTCAAGATTTTTTCACGGGCATTGCTAGCTGATGATGGGTGGGGGACCTCCTTTCATTCTTGCTGGGCTAGGATTCTGGAACTGTCTCATCAAACTAATCTAATTATAAGATTTAACTCTTTAATCCAAGTTCTAACCAGAGCATTCTTGACATATCTAGATTATCAAGATTAGATTTTGATTTAAATCCATAGCAGTGATGCTTGCAATGGCTGAAAACAATAGTATCTCAGAACCAACCATTTACTATTTACTAAGAAGATATGGGATTCATCCATGGCGAAGGAGGGGAAATTGTTTGAAGAAAAAAATTTAAATTGCCTTCACCCTTTAATAAAAGGAAAAAGATGCTCTCTGCTAGCATTTATGTTCAACATTGATCCGTTGTTGATGAAGTTTGATTTGTACTTCAAGAGTTCCCCAACACAAGATCAGAAGAAGAGGAGTTGGAGAAACGGAATAAGGGAAAGAGAGAGAAAGTCTTAATTTTTTTTCTGTTTTAGGATTTTCTCAAGACAGTAAGACCTCCATGCTCGCCTTTTTTGGAGAATTACAGACAGGGCAAGAATCGAGGAAGGGTGCACAAAAGTTGCACAAACAGAGATGTCTGCAAGGAAGGAAAAGAATACTCGATCTTCGAGAATTGCAGACCTTGCAAGCTATCTTTCTCATTGGTTCCTCTTCTTCTTCTTCTCCATCTTTACTGATCTTCTCTTCTCTGAAATGTCCCTGAGAAATGTCGCAGCAGGAAACCGCATCTTCTGCTGGGGCAGATGTAAAGCCACAAGCATTCTCTTTGCTCTGTTCAAAAGCATTTTTGAGGGTCATAACCATGGCTTCTTTCTCTTTTGCAATACTCTGCCATTTTTGACACACCATTTCTATCTTATACAAGTATTCTTCCAATTCCATTCTTCTTTTTGCTGCTCTTGCAATATATTCATCTTTCTGTATCAGTAAGCTCTTTGCCTTTGATTCCATCGCCCTGACAAGAGTAGCCAATTGGTGCTTCCAATGCTCTTGGAGAGCTAGTCTGAGTCTCTCATTCTGTTTAATATCCGTCAGTTCAAGGGGAAAAATTCAAATCAGAATCAACTAATAAAAGAAGGGTTTCATTCAAACTCTGAAGCAACTAAAACTCTATTGAGAACTATATTATAAATACCCAACTCCTATAATCATTTTTGAATCCATTTTTGTAAGCCCATTTGAAATTAATCCATTCTTCTTACCTGGAATAGAAGAAACTGATCAATCTCCAATGTATGCTTATCCATCTGAGCCGCTAAAGACTCCATTGACAGAGGGTTGCTTTCAGATGAATAGGAGCAAGAAGCAGAAGCCTGGAGAGTAGAAGGAAAACCCAGATTCTGATTTCTCAACATATTGATATTCTGCAACAGCTGCATCTGATCTTGCTGTAAAGGATTAAGATATAAATCAGAAAAGCCACCATAGGTATCCATCCATTCCTGTGAACCGCACAAAGTAAAACCCAGATTCTCCGGATACTGCTGCGCTTGAACAGCCATCATCATAAAAAGAATTCCCAACTATATATCACCAAACTTTGCAGCTTTTTCTTTACTTTGTGAATACAAATCGATCACTGGCAGTTGAATTTCACTATCCCAACTCACCTGTTATCTCCTCTGTTTGCTTTCAGCACTGGTGTGATGGTAGGGAAGAAAGTAAATCAAAATAAAAGGTGGTGGCAGCCTTATATAAGAAATCAAAACTCATCCTCTCTCTCTCCCTGGTGGCTGTTTCCCAATTATTTTTTTCAAAAATGGAAAGATTAGGCAATGGGGTCCAATCTCAAGAAGCCAGAAGGTCCAATCTGATGTTTCTCTATCTTGTTAATGGGGTGTCGTGGTGGGGTCAAACAGCAACGTACACATGCAGATACTGTGACAAAACTATCGGTCAGAGAGAAACGTTTGCCAAGAAAGAAACAGAGAAAGAGAAAAAAAAATGGAACGGTGTGAAAGAGTCAGATTTGTCAGTTTTGAACACCGAACATTATTTTCTTTGTAAGTGTTCTTGGAAACCCGTTTAAATCTTCCCTGGCGTGAGGTTTGGGAAGTTTCTCTTCCTTTATTAATGAACATTTTGTTTGATTCTCAATTTTTGATGGGCATTGAAAAACGATAAAGCCGGGGACAAAGAAATAACTTGGAAAATCCTCATCTTCGGATGGTGGCAGCTGGGCTGCATTGATAAGACAATTTAAATAATTATAGGTGGATTTTTTAATAATCAAACTCTGGTTTCAGATGAGTAGAATTCCGTGCTGACAGATCTGTGTTAGGTAGTGGGTGATGTACAATTACTGTGTGTAACAAAAATAACAACAGTAGTTACAGAGGAAGAGGTGAGTAAAGATAAACAGAGCAGTGTTGTGGAAAACTGAAACATATTTAATTAAATAGGGTTTTGGAAAGTGAGATCCATGGATTATCATCATCATACAGATCAACTGTGTCGGTAGTTGGAAGGAAAGTGAGCATACTGACAGTGACCCACTTCTGATCACATTACTAGGGCACCTCATCTCTGGCCTTGACCCATCAAGACTTGCTCAAACCCAGGTTTTATAAAGTGTTGCTGCTCCACACAGCAGCAGTAGCAGAAGTAAAAAGCTGTTTAGGTGTAATCTTCTGTAGTGAGATTTGAGATAAAGAGATTTTCATCAGGTTTTATTTTATGTCAGTCTATATATATATTTCAGAATCTGGAAAAGTGGGGAACATATCTTTTTTTTTTTTGTTTGATATTTGTGTTCTCCACTTGCAAGAGTGCAAATCGATCAAGCATGTTTAGCTTTGTTGGATTCCCCTACCCTAATTTGAACCAAACCCAAATTACTAGAGCTTTGGTAGTATTTGAGCAAATCTGGCAAAACCCTTGCATGGTTTCCTCTGTTTCTTGATAGAAAGAAGGCTACTAGGTTAATTTTGCCTTATGTTATAGTAATTATTCACCCTTCTCATAATTAAAGTATACTTAGCTTTTTTTAGTGGTTTTGCAACTAAAGACTAGAGATGATAATGAAATTTGACAATCAAGGAGATGTGATGATCCAATTTCTATACAGTAGAAAGTGGGAAGACAAGACCATTCTGTATAAAGTGAGAAGACAAGACCATTCATTAGGAGTGCCTCTTGACTTGCATCATGTAATTATTCAAGAGAAATAAATTGGTTAGGTAAGGTAAAGATTGTTAGTTGGGCATGAAGCATGGTATAGATGGGGACCCAGATCCAAAATCAGATGAAGAAATATAACACTAAAATCAGCCAAGCTTGTTGTTTTAAGTTAATATGTTTGAGACCCAAATGCCACCAAACATGAAAAAAAAATCTGATTTGGTTTGGAAAGGAGAAGGGCTTTAATTTAGTGGGTCGTAAAGTCTTTATCAAAATGCAGTTGGTGAGAGGTGATCCAATAACAATGACCCTCAAATTCAAATCCTAGTCAAGTCTGATGGAATTGTGTAAGGTCTTGGGTTGATCAAAGCTGCAAAACCACCAACCAACCATCTGTACAATGTGTTTGAATCATGAAACAATGAATTTGAGAGCAATTGAGAGTTGAATCAACCCCACCAATTCATTGATTATCGATGCTGTTCTTCAACAAGTTGAAGTAAAAACTAGTAAGGCCTACCACCAATATAGCTACCATGAAAACTGATGATGAGGTTTGCTGGCCCAGGTAAAGTAATATGAAAGGAGCATGAAAAGGACCCGAATGTTATTGGACCCATTCACAGTTTTTAAATAGGAATTAGCATGTCATGACTTTTTTTTGGGTAATAATAGCATGTCATGACTCATTACTTCCAATCCTAGGAAAAAAAAACAAGACTAGATAGATTACTACCACAACTGCTGTAGTACATCTGTTCGATGAAATGTGTGAAAGACCAACTGCTGTAGTACATCTGTTTGATGAAATGTGTGAAAGACCTTAGTGGCGTGGGTGAGTCGAATTTTGAGGTGGGTCACAGAATCACTATGTATGGAGAACAAAAGTCCAACATAAGTGAAAGCTCTCTGCATCAATCTTTAATAAATCTTCAACTAAAGAGTATCAAACAGGAGCAAAATGGCAGGCTGCGGTCCCATATAATATGGCAGATATGCTAGAAAATCCAAATATGGACGAAGAAGGGTTGAGCTCAAGATCATTCATTGCTGTTCCCAAGGTCTTTCGTCTTTCCTTCCAACCTTAGCTTTTAACAAGTTTCAATCAGCTTGTGAGTGGCTGTTACACGTATCTGTAAAAACTCAATGTAGTTGTGCTGGAGAATATTATATATAATAATAGAGTTTTGGTTAGCCTTCAAAGGCTGTTTGTCACCATGTTCTGCCCCCACTTGCTTCCTTCCTTTCTTGGCTGCTTCTTCCATGCCTGACTTATCTGGTTCTGACCCATTATCATTATGCTTTCCATGTGAACACCTTCATGAAGAAAACGAGTGATCGATGATTCCCTCGGCTTCTCATGTTTACTCTCTTCCCTATGAATGTGAACTCATATTTACCTGATCAGACTTCTGCATGCCTTTATTCTTTTGTATAAAGTATATACATGATCAGCTTGTAAGCTTTTCTCATTTTCTTTCCAAAAAGTAACTTGAACAGATCTTTAACCACATTACTTGAACTAAGAATCCTTTTTTTCCCTCTCTTCCAGAATTAGTGGCTTTATACAGTCTTTATTTTAGTAGCCATTTGATGGTATCATATGCTGGAAGCCCAAATAAAATTAGTCATTTTTTTTTCCTGTATAACCAAATATAAGTTATCAATGTATATATATATCTTACGCAACAAAAATAGGGGTGTCAATGGTTCGAGTTGGATATAACCAATTTAAGCCCAAAGGCTATCTTAGAAATTTAAACCTAAACCCTAACCCTAACCAGTCTTACCATGGCTTAAGTATCCTCAACCCAAACCTTAACCCTAACCAGTCCTACCATGGCTCAAGTATCCCCAACCCAAATCCAAACCCAAACCCTAACCCTAACCAGCCCTACCATGGCTTAAGTATCCTCAACCCAAATCCTATCTTGTCAGGGATAACTAAACCCGGCCTACCAAGATTTGACTTATTAGGGTTTGATAGGGTTTAACTAGCCCTAATTTACAAACCCTAATTTTGAATTTCCCAACTACTTATAATTTTCTTGCCCTACCATGGCTTAAGAATCCTCAACCCAAATCCTATCTTGTCAGGGATAACTAAACCCGGCCTACCTTGATTTGACTTATTAGGGTTGGATAGGGTTTAACTAGCCCTAATTTACGAAACCCTAATTTTGAATTTCCCAACGTACTTATAATCCAGAAAATTATTAAATATAAACATATGGAAGGAGATTGTCAAAAACAATACGTCATAATCAACATTTATGAAGTTAGATAACATTATTCAAATTCACAATAGACTCAATTTAAATAGGTTTTAACTTCATTGATTAACACAAGATTTGATAGGTCAAGTTGGGCTGGTTTGAGGGTTAAAGTTAACCTACCCAACCTTGTTAGGTAGACAAGACTTGATCGATACCTCTACTTAGAGAATTTTCAATTCTCATCTAAGAGTGTTTCCCAATAAAACAATACATACATAATTAAGAGTCGCATCATGCAACGTATGCATGGCATTTGGGGTCAATTTCACTTAACGTATGCATACATAATTGATAATCTAGATTCTAATCTCCATCCATGCATATATGATTAATCACTTTTAAGTCATTAATCACCAACAAAGATAAACATAAACAGACAAACAGTCAATGTCGTTTGTTGGTGTTTTTGCATCTCCCTATGCATGGAGTTTACGTAACGCAATTGCATAAGAAACTATATATTATATCAGAGATAAGGATTATTAGCAAACAAAATTAATTGATGTTGCGATTTTTAAGGTTTTGGTTGTTGAGCAATGGAGTGGACTAGTTAATCACATCAACTTAATGAAGTGAACAACCTAATTACGAGGATTAATTTTGTTTTTTTCCTTCTTCTTGGGGTGAACAGTTTGTTTATGTTATAGATAAACTTGCTTCCTAAATCGATTGAGATATCGATGACATTCAGATTAGTTCATTTCAAACCATAAATGAATTAATAATGAATGAAAACTCATATATATCTTCCCTCTATGTCATCTCATACATTAGATGTCGACTCCTATACCTGCCACCAATGTGAAGAAATTTTTTTTTTGAGATAATTTGTGATCAGAATATTAAAATGCATATAGATATGGAGAGGTTATCAATAAATTATTTCACCATCTCATCAATTTACTCTATCAATGGCATGTCAAAGATTCTTGCTGCAATCAGAGGACTTGGATTGAAGGGTTCTTCCACCCTTTCAATGAGGTTAGCTCTTTTGAATTTTCAATATGAAAATTAAGGAAGAGATTGTAGAAATCTCAATTTAGGGTGGTCAATTTGGTAAGAGATCTCTGTATTTATTTAGTTCTTCTTATTGGAAGGAATCTCTCAATGCATTGAGTAATAAATTAGGTTGCATTTGTTTGCAAAGGTGGGGTGGGGCAAAAAGGAGTCCCTATGTGTAGTTGGGGTGAGGGAGAAGGAAAGAAAAGGAAAGGAAAGGAAAAGAAATAAAAGGGTTTTGTGGAAAAATGATAGTGGTGGGTCCCACTTTTTACTTTTCCAAACTTTTCCACAAAATCCCACCAAATTTGTGGAGTTTTAAAAAGCCTTGGGGTGGGAAAGTTGGACTGGGACCTATGTTCGCAATTTCCCTGGCCTTGTTCCCTATGGATTGCTACTCTGTCTTCCTACCCTTCCAGACCTCCTTGGGGTGTTGGGCTTTTAGAGGTCTTCGAAGGGCTTACACGAGAACACTGAGCTCTTGCTTGCTACCTGCCGACAAGCCAAGAGCTATTGCCATATCAAGCAAGAGCGGAGAGCTGAGCTAGCCCGAGCTGGGTAGGCAGAGGGGTTGCGCTTGTGAAGATGTGAAAGAACGCGCTTATTAGACGCCGCAGGGGAGAAGGTTTGGGATGAGTGCTTGGGAAGTGGTGTATCAAAGGGAGGTGAGGTCCATCTCTCAAAAGATGATTCAAAAAGCTTGTCTCTCACTTTTCCTACCCTAAGCAACCAAACAATATATACTTTTAGGAAAAGAAGAAAAAATTTGTTTTTTTCAAGAATTTTCTCACCCCACCTTTATTCCAGCAAACAAAACGCAGAGCTAAATCTTATAACTTATTGGGAAGCCCCTCCAAAGAGATTATTCAAATTCATCATTGTATAAGGACCTGTGAGATCTTTAATTTGACTCTTAATATCCAAGGCGACTTAAAGTAAGAATAGATAACTTTTGAGTTGTTTTATCTCAATAAGTTTATCCTATCACTTACCTCCTCTTTTAATTGGCCAAATAACACTTGGACCCCTCTTAGTTTAATAATATCATTTAGATAACTTACGTTCCATATAGATTATCTTTTGAGTTGTTTTATCTCAATAAGTTTATCCTATCACTTACCTCCTCTTTTAATTGGCCAAATAACACTTGGACCCCCTCTTAGTTAAATAATATCATTTACCTCCCTTCTTAGTTTTTTTTTTGGCCAAATTTAACTTCTTCTTTTTTTTTGTTTTTTTTTTTGATTTTTTTTATGAGGTTCATCCGGGCCAGTTTGCGCACACGATTACATCCTCAAATTAATTCCGCCGAATGGGTGCAAACCCAAAACCTCCCCGTGGGAGGTAGAGTCTTTAACCGCTTTACTAACCCATCATTGACCTCCCTTCTTAGTTGACAAAGTTATTAAACATCTCCCTTCTATTAACTTTTTCCTTTAACTGTTTTTTTATCATTAAATATTTTTGAAAACCCCAAATTACCCTCAGTTGAAAATATGTTTTACTTTACAATTTAAATGACCTTCAATTACTGCAGTAGTTAAAATCTTAAACGATCTTCAATTAATATTATTGTTAAAACCTAAAATTCCCTCAATTATTTAATAGTTAAAACTCTAAGGGCCTGTTTGGTTACTTGAGTCTAGAGATTTCAAATTTATGGAGTCATGGTTCATAAAATTAACTGTTTGGTTAGCGTGAATCTTTGGAATGAAATCTATAAATTCATCATAAAAAATCATTTATGGAGTCATGGTTCAAATATTTAATGCTTTTATAGTAGAGCTGAAATCTCTGGATTTCACCTAATACCCATAAATCTACTGATTCACGTTTTTAGTATAAAAATGTGAATCTCTAGATTTCATGAATCCAGGGATTCACACAACCAAACAGGTATAAATCTCCCATTTGTGAATCCAGAGATTTGAAATCTCTGGATTCATGTAGCCAAACAGGCCCTATAAATTAGTTTTATTATTAAAATTTCAAAATGCTCATATATTCTTTATCTATATGTTTCTTTTTCATTAGAACTAAATGAAAATTAAAAAATCAATCAAAAAAAATTTAATCGTCTTTCTTAGAAATGCATCTAAATTAAAAGACATGGGGGTATTTTTGGGTCTTGGAATAAAATTAATTTAGGGTAATTTAATGTTTTAACTACTAAGGCAATTAAGAGTATTTTGGGACTTCAATGATAATATTACTTGCGAGTAATTGAGAATTTAAACTAAAATATATTTTTAATTCAGGGTATTTGGGATTTTAGGAAAATATTTAACAGTAAAGTTAGTGTTGAGGTATATAAGTCATACTCAAATATGGTTGAGCCGTTGAGGTATTTGAGTTATACCCAACGTATGTTCTAATATATGCCATTGGATCAGTTACAATCCAATGGTGTAATAGGCCTTTATGTGAGAGTTCAATTAACTGTAGAACCTAGTATTGGTCTATAAATGCTTTTCAAGATGGGGATATATATAGTTGATGCAACTAACCTTTAGCCAATCTAGCTATATTGAAAAACTATTTTCAAGATAGGAATACAGTTGATGCAAACAGTATATATGCCATATAATTATAACAAAAGCTTGTATCAAATAATGGTAAAACTGTGAATTAGTTAAATCATTCAAAACTGATTGGTAGTCTCTTATATACAATAAGTTGTATTAAACCAGACATAGCCTATACAGTAGGCATATTGAGTTGATTCATTAGTAATCCTAATATAAAGCATTGATTTGCGTTTACAAGGCTAATGAGATACCTTAAGAGTACTTTAAACTTTGATCTTCTCTAAATTTGACCTCCTCAAATTTTGGAAGAATAATTATGATGCATTATATTGCTCAGAGAATAGAAACAATAAATCTACTAGTGACTATTTTTACACTAGGTGAAGTGACTATTGAAAGGAAATCCAAGATGAACCTATATTATTTTAAGTTCTATCTTTTATGGAATCAGAATTATATTCTCTAGCCTCAAGAGGAGATAAGATGGAGAGTAGATAAAAGATCTAATCCAAGATATTCCTTTGATTAAATTACAGATTTGTTTTGTGATAATCAAACAACAGCGATAATAGCTAATACCTCACTCTTTAATAGTAAGAGGAGACAAATTAAGCTAATGCAGGTTGTGCTGAATTGATCATTTTAGTTGATGTGTGATCAATATAGAACATGGCAGATGCCCTTACAAAGAGATTGAAATATAAATCGAACATTCAAAATTGTGGAGGAGATGGGGTTAAAGACCATTTAGATAGATAGGTCTTAATCCAATTATATTTTATTTGAATTGTTCGAATTTCATCTAGCCATAGTTAGCATTCATGACAATTTTCATATTTCAGATAATTTAGCAGGATTGTGGAGTATGGAGGTTTGTGAAATCATTCCACATTGATGATATAAGCTTGATTACCTTATTATTTCATTCAAGGAATATGAAAATTATTAATATGTTTCGATGATGTTATTGTTATCTTTATATCATTCAACATCTGATGATATGTCTTCCATAGAAAAGTTTATCATTCCAAATTTGATGATATAACTAATAAACTATATTGGACATGATAACTCTAACATTCCAAATAGAAACATGGAATGATTCTTTGTAATAAAAACATTGAATTGTTATTTTTAGATCTTGTTCTTATATAGAAACTTAATGAGAATGCAAATTATGTTGAACATGATAATTCTAACATTTCAAATAGAAACATAGAATGATTCTTTGTAAAAGTAACCATTTAGATCTTGTTCTTGTATAGAAACTTGATGAGAATGCGAATGGTATTTTCAATCATCATGTGGGTTGTATTAAGTTCTTTTGATTGAACTAAATACTTATGCAAATGATTGAATTCATATATTATGAAATTCATATTTGGTAAATTTGCAATGGATGGCGAAAATGGAGGAGCGAATCCAATCCTCTGGCTTGATGGAAAGATTTATTTGACAAGTAAAACCACTCAAAGCTGTCAGGATAGAATCGATAGATATTGACAAGGATGATTTACTTTATGAGTAAATCTTTCAAGGATGCAAGGAATAGTTGTATTGTTTTTTGTGAGAATAAGTAATTCAATCCCAAGAAAAACTTCTAATTAGATTGGGTTTAGATTTGTTCTAAATCTCATGTTTTGATTCAAAATATTCTTTTAGATTTTATTGAATATTATTCTCTTTTGGAAAGTTATGAATGATTCTATATTGAGTTTAAACATTACATTTATAGGACTAACGCTAAAGCCATATGTAGAACATAGGAGGAGATTGTTGAAGTATCTAAGTCATACTCAAATATGGTTGAGGTATTTGAGTTATACACAACGTATGTTCTAATATAGGTCATTGGATTAGTTACTATCAAACGGTGTAATGAGCCTCTATGTGAGAGTCCAACTAACTGTAGAACCTAGTGTTGGTTTATAAATACTGCTGGAAGCAACGGTCTTGGTATTCCAATCTAGACACTCAGGGTGTAATGCTTTAAGCAACCTCGTGCTTAAACTCTAACCCTAACAGTTAGAACTTAACAAAAAAATTGACAGAAAAGAGGCGTTTGATAACTTTGCTAGGTAAGAGGGGAGGTAAGTAATATTATCCAACTAAGAAGACGTGGATTACACATGAGTTGGGTATATTACCAAACACCACGAAATATAATATGGCAAAATTGTTTTGCAAACAAGAATAATGCCTTCTGGGGCATAGGATGGATGAAAGTAACAACCACCCTACAAACATTGCTATAAACATGGCTTTTCATATGAAGCATAGAGTCGCTGTTGGAGATATAAACAAAATACACATGAATAATTTAACGTAGTTCGATAAAATCCTACTTATATCCACCAGAGAGAAAATAAGTTTCATTAATCTCACACCTTAGAAAGTACAACCATTTGTTTCATCCCAATCCCAATCCCTTACAAAGATGATTCGTTCATTTAAGTTAATCTCACATAAACTATTTATAAAAAAACTTAAAACTTTAATTCCCATATAATTACAATTATTCCAAACCTTGATCTAATTATAAATACAATATTATTATAATTATATAAACCCACAAAATACAAATACAAGAAACCAAAACCAACAGTTGCATATACGTTCATACAACAGAAAATGTTACTCCTATACATGTTATTAAGCATCTTCAATGCAATGTTGAAGAAATGGAATATGATAAAAATATAAAGCACCAAAACGCCTGAACAAAATTACTCAATCCTCATTAACATGGCCAATGATGAATGAAGATTTTTGTTGAAAATGGCCAATGATGAATGAAGATTTACATGTAGAGACAATAAGAAAATGGAGATAGCTCTAATTTAAAGAGAAAAAATTGTATAAACTGTACTCTAAAAAGAATTAAATGAATAAATGAATAGAAAAAGTAAAATAACCACTAAAAATGGAAAACATATCCATTTCCCGGAGTACAGAGGATTTGAAGAAGGAAAACAAAAGAAAAAAAAGTTGTAATTTCTATATTTTTCTTCATTTTCTTTTTTAATTTTTCTACACCATAAGAACTTCCACGCTCGCCTTTTTTGGAGAATTACAGACAGGGCAACAATCGAGAAAGGTTTCACAAGACCTGCACGAACAGAGATGCCTGCAGGGAAGGAAAAGAAAGCTCGATTTTTCAGAACTGCAGGCCTTGCAAGCCATGTTTCTCATTGGTTCCTCCTCGTTCTCTTCTTCTTCTTCTTCTTCTTCTCTGTAATACTCCGGAGAGATGTCACAACAAGATTCCACTTCTTCTGCTCCTGCATATGGAAACGAACAAAAGTTCTTATTCACCTGTTCTAAGGTGGTGTTGAGGGTCATAAGCATGATTTCATTCTCTTTATTCACTTTCTGCCATGTTTGGTTCTCCATCTCCACCCTCTTCAAGCATTCTTGTAGCTCCATTGTTTTTTTAGTTGCTCTTGCAATGTCTTCATCCTTCTGTCTCAGTAAACTCATGGTCTTCCATTCCATCCCCTTTAGAAGCAGTTCCACTTGATACTTCACTTTCTCCTGCACAGCTAGTCTGAGTGTCTCGCTCTGTTTTCACAAGACATAAAAATCCAATCAGAGAACAACTTAGCATCAACTAATCATCAAAAGAAAGGAGAAGAAAGAAACACATTTGAGATTAATCCATCCCAGTACCTGTAATAGAATATATTGATCCATCTCCAATGTCTGTTTATCAATCTGAGCAGCTAAAGACTCTGAAGACGCCATTGACGCAGGATTGCTTTGAGATAATGAGGAAGCAAAAGAAGAAGAAGAAAACAGGGGACTATTTGCAAAACCCAGATTGTGATTCTTCAAGAGATTGATATCTTGTAACAGAGGCATCTGTTCTTGCTCTGGAATATTGACATAACTATCACAAAACCCACCACAATAATCCATCAATTCCTGCGAACTAAACAAAGGACAACCCAGATTCTCTTGATACTGTTGAGCTTGAATACCCATGATCATAAACCAAAATCCTTGTTCCTTTTCTCCTGATCTCTTTTTGCTTCCAGTATTGGGTTGGTTGATTGTGGGGAAGAATTTAAAGGCGGTGCGGTGCTGTTCTATGGATGGAAGGGCTAATTTGGATTCTTTCTTTTCTCTGTGAAAGCAACAACTTATGAGATGCAGAAATTGTGACACAACTCTCGGTCAGAGAGACATGTTCAATTGAATTTAATTATAGAGAGGAGAGGAGAGGAGAGAGAGGCGTGAAAGAGTCAGATATGGCAGTTTTTATCTGATCACTGGGAAGTGGGAACAGTTGAAGAATTAGAGGGAGTGGTATATAAAATTTCTCGATTTTCAGAATTTCTCTGGCGTGGCCGCGTGGGAGTTGGAGAGATGGGAATTGAGAGGTTTTGAGTGGGAGTGTTTGTTTATTTTGAATTTTGAGAATGGGAATCTGTTTGTTTGTTTCCTACTTTTCCCAGATTTGGAATTCGGAATTTGGATAGGCAAACGCATCCAAAACACCACATCATCGGAGACAATGACGGGTACGGAAGCTATGGTACATAATTGAAGACCAAGCATCTTTGACTTTGACCCCAGAATTTTCATCCCTTAATTTACTATTCTATTCATTCTACTACTGTTTCTTTGGATCTTGCTAGGCTGGTGTGTTCGACGCGGTGGAGCCTACGGTGCCACTACTTGATGGATGTCACGTGGATTCTATTAAATTTCGGCCACATAAAAAAATGATTCAGTTTGGAAAAAAAATCAATTTAATTCACTTAAATTGATACAATTTGCATATTCTCTTTTGTGTAATTGAGATTTAATACAATCTACGTAGGTTTATTCAATGACAGTCACTACAATACACACGCAAAAAATTGTTTCTTCTAAATTGTTTTAACTTCTTTTAATTTTCAAGCAGCTTCTAGGCAAATAGAGGGCGAAATTTTCAATCCAGATTCTGTATCCGTCTATTATACTCCTCTCACATCCTTTTACCACATTTATAGTAAGGAACCATCTCTTAGTATTAACAGAATAGACCATTGAAGAGTTATTCTATTGGTAATGATCAGCACCTCTTAATAAAGAAGTCACAAATTCAAAACTTCCTTTGATATATATAGTAGTTTCCAACCCGTTAATATAAAGCTACCAATTTTCCTTCCCAAAAAAAATATAAAATTCAACTGTTGCAAACTATTTTTGAGGCTTTGAATCCAATTAGCAAAACCACTATCCAAATCCCGTATAAATTTAGAGAAGGCATTGGAATTTGAATCCGAAACTTTATCGGATATCCAATAATAATCCGATTGGTGATTGTCATTTTTTTTTATTTTTGATTTCTAATTTTCAATTTTCGATTACCTATTATTGGTTTCCAAATCCGATATTAGCTCATTTTAGAAAAAAATGTTGAATATTTTTCTCTAGTTGGGTACATTTTTATCCCGATATTATATAAGTAATTATCCGAATCTGATTGCTTAATAGACGGATACAGATATTTTTTGATAAAAAAAATTCCTGATATGTATACCTTCATGCAAATTTGGAGGTAAATTTCGACTATCCATTTATAGGTCTATCTAAAAGACTTGAGCTTCACAACTACCTTAAGATTATTTTTTTCAAACTCAAAAGAATAATTTAAGGGCCTGTTTGGTTACATGAATCCAGAGATTTCATGAATCTGAGAATTATACCTATTTGGTTGTAAAAATCTATAAATTCATGAAATCTAGAGATTCACTTTTTTACACTAAAAATGTGCTGTAGATTTATGGGTAAAGGGTGAAATCAAGAGATTTCAAAAAAGTTATACATTTGCACATTCACAAAAATCATATCGATCAAATATTTTTTAGGATAAATCCACAGATTTCCACATGACTCCATAGATTTGAAATCTCTAGATATTTGAAATCTAGATTTTTATGTTTAGCAACATATATGATTTTTATTTTATTTATTTTATTTATTTAAGGTGCAATGATATATATGATATTGGAGTCATTGAGAGATGCATTAAGAGTCTAAGACTATAAGCTAACTTTAACCCTTTTCTTTTCCTTTTTCTTTTTTTATTATAGAATATAATACACAATTTTCTTTCTTCACTTTGATCGTACCAATTTTGTCAGCTATACATAGTATCTTTGTTTAAAGATCCGAGAGGGTTTTTATCCAAAATTTGGGACTCTAGAAACTGGGGAAGCCTATCTTGCTTTTCTAGCCAGTAGCCTGGACTGTTCGTTTACCCTACTGGTCTGCTCTGCTGCGCCTCCAAAACAATGAATCTATGGGGATTTAAGGCTTGGACGTTGGAATTTTGACCTCGCTATAGTGTGTGAATCACAGTTTACAGAGACACAGAGAGAGAGAGAGAGAGAGAGAGGTTAGCAGGTTGGGACCTGAAATTTTGTATGATCAACTCGATCCATCAAGAAAAGAATCTACGGAGACACTTTGATGCAAGAACCAGTCTTGCTGTTTTCAACTATAAATAATAAATATCAAATGCCTAGCTCAGGAGGCCAAGAAGACCCGTCATTCATTTCTGTCAAAGGAGACTTGAAGACGATAAATTACTGGGGAAGCAGTAAGAAGATTATCTGAACAGTTAAGAAAGACCCATCCTTCATTCATTCATTCATTCATTCATTCATTGTTAATTAATGTACTTGTTTACAGAGAAAAGCCATTGAAGATGATAATGTCCTGGGTTGGCCCATATAAAGCAAGCACGATAAGGTTGGCCGGTTGGCCCTACTAGCAGTAGCAGATAACCATTTCTGGGTTAACAGTACAAACTGCAAACACCACATTTGTTCAATGAATTGGGTGGCGTGAATGACTTGTACAGACCATACAGAAGAAAGAAAGAAAGGGTCCTTGGCTTTCCTGTATTCTCTCTACTTCTCTTTCACTGCCTGTGTTCAATCTGTATAGGTCTAAGCCCAGCTAGATGGATCAAACAAGGACAAGATTAGAGGCTGCAGGCATTGCTAAACAGATGTGTTTTGGAAAACCCAAATGTGGACAAAGATGATGGCACCATCAGACATGTATTCAGGTGTGGGGTTACGGTTCCTGGTTACAGTTCCCTAGGTGAGCTCTTTATTGTTGCTTCCAAGCTTTGGTTTTTGGCATGGTTGCAGGTCTCACGCATCTACTTCATTACAAAGATGCTGTTTTCCAGATCAAAGGGGCCCATGTAAAGGCATCATCAATCCTGTAATCACCATGTTCAGCTCCGGTTTCAAGCTCACTCTCTAGCGGTTTGGTAGTTCTCATATCTCAAATTCGAAACGACTTTTCTGCTCTTTTTTACATTTGATAGTTGTGTGTTCTTTGGCCTGAGCATGGGATCACTATCTGCTTATGTAAACTATATTAGGCCTTCGATAGACTATGCTAATAGACTAGCGTGCTTGTGTTGATAGTTCACAGGGCTAATGCTTGCATAGGTTGAACTCGAACATCTAAACATAACGTAGCAGACAACACAGGATCGCCGCTACTAAACCTCCCTCTTTTAATCACCCAAAAAGAAAATCAGCCCCACCACCTTGGTTGCTTCACTTCCTGAACTTATGGTCGACCTGAGTCATGATTATCCTTTCTTCCATGTGAACGCCTTCAGAGATCAGAGTTTGTCATTTGGTTAGGAATTCATCATGAAGTTTCCAGCCATCTCCAGAGAATCGGTTTGGTCGTTGGACTGGAGAATTCATTTTCAAGACCTTTCTTTTTCCAACTCCAAGTCGACAGCTGAAGATATATCTTGATTGACATCTATATAGAAAGACAAGATACACTTCTCCATCTACCAAACACGGTTGGTGGCTTGTCTGCCAAACTTCAAAATAAATATCAGATTTAAGAGATGCTTATGGTCAAGAACAGCAACCAAGAAATAATGGAACAGACCATGGGTTTGGCTTTAAATATAGAACACAGAAAACAAAATTTTTATTTCATATTTTTTGTGTTTGATATCGTTTGGCTTACGTTAATATAAAAAAAAATACTTGGACATTGAACCTTGACCCTTTATAATGACAATTTTTCTTGGATGGTAATGACTTTTTTTTCATGAAAGACATAAACTTATAGTTTTTAAATAACTCCTGTCACTATCTACCTTATCTTCCCTTCTCAATTCAACAAAAACAAAGTTGCTCAAAAGATTGATAGGTTTGACCTTGATTGTTTAAGGTTTGAATTAACAAAATTCTACATTTCTTTCTCTTCAATAATGCAATTATGTTTGATTAATGGAATAAGGAAGAAGGTTTGAGTCATTAATATGGATATTTATAGTCATCTCTGGTGAAATGACTTATAACTAATTCAGATAACAACCATTAATTTTTTGATATAATTAATTTGATGAACATTTTCTTCCTTCTAAGGTACAACTTGTGCAATCGGGAAATTGAAGAAAATTCGACTTTCACACGTCTATGATGGAATTGTAGATTAAGCTAAACATTGTAATAATATTCACCTAATGATGTGTTGGAAACGCTTATTCATAAAGTTTACAGCGCATTAGAAGAACATTGAACTTGTGCTAGAATAAATATAATTCTCTTCAAGGTTGTTTAATAGCAAATGGATATATGTGTCGATCAATTTTCAAAATAAAACAACCTCAAGAACAAAGGAACAAATGTAATTTCATAATGATCCTTTACTGAAACTTGACACCGTTAGTAACCTCAAGGGGTTCGTTTAGTTGGCAAACGACCAATGCTTCATAGTATAGGTCAAGAGTTCGAATTTCATTGGGACCAAGGGCAAAACTACCCCAGAGAATGTGGTCAAAATACGCATAAGTTGGCCCGGAGGGTCCCCCTTCCCATCTCCTGGGGCCTACGGCCCTTGGTCTGTGTGACTAGTTTGATGACGACCAACAAAAACTAATATTTAGTCTCAAGCCCAAGAAGAGCATTCAAGCCCAAAACAAACAAACCTTTGGATCTTTCTTTTTTTCAGATTGAATCAAGCAAATACAGCATTTTGTACATGCCATATAGTGTACTATGTTATTTTTGGGGACTTCATTTTCTATTATGAGAAGATTCTTCCTATTTGTATTTAAAACTAATCACCTTAGGCACAAGGGAAAATTTTGCAGTTTTTTTCTTTTTTTAGACAAAATCAGGAGCAAAAATGATTAAGGTGTCCTTGACAAAATTAAGACTAATCAAGGTGGGCCCGAATTGGGTGAGCCCATCATAGTGAGGCTCAAGCCTTTTATACCTTGAGTCAGGCTCTGGGACTGGGATGGGCTGGGCCTGGGGAATTGGGCCTGGGTTAGGGTATATGCTTTGGCTTAGCTAAAGCATAAAGGATACTAATTGGGCCAGGGGACTAAAAAGAGACATGTCAGGCTAAAGGAGGTGCAATATAATCTGTCTTTTTTCTACCAAAATTTTGAAAATATTGATAAAGTAGCATAGTCTGATTGGCCAAAGAATCTTCAAAAAAAAAAATGCATGTCTGGTCAATTTCATAATCGATGTGATGTTGATATTGTAACATATTTATTTTATGATTTTTTTTTTTTTTTAAGGTAGTGATTAATTTTATCAAACAAGTTGCAAGTTTGATCATGAAAAAATGAACCCACTTTAATGTCAAGCGCTTGATCGCGACATGCAAAAGCTATTGCGCGTTAGTGTATCCATTTTATTTGCTATGCGTGTTAGCCTTTTTTCAACTGGCTTCACAGCCGACGCGTGTAGTGAACTGTAATTGTGAAAATGTTGGAAGATCTGGCCGAAGAAGACGATAGCCCTGTCTGTTCGTTCCCATGGTTTGATCCTTCCCAATAAAACGCGGCGTGTTTGAATTCTGAAGAGAAAGGGGGACCACCCTCTAAGCCCAAGCATTCTTCAAAGAGAAGAAGGTTTCCCCCACCATTCCCCAGTTAAAGAGAAGAATCTTGTACCATAATCCACAAAAACATTATTGGGCCTATTCACAAATTTGTAAGCTAAAGACTCAAACCCAACCCTAAGGCCGCGTTTGTTTGCTGGAATAAAGGTGGGGTGGGAAAAAAGGGGTGGGAAAATTCTTGAAAAATGTGTAAATTTCTTATTTTTCCTTTAAATCCTAAAATGGTAGAGTGTTTAGTTGCTTGGGGTGGGAAAGTGGGAGACAAGGTTCCTTGAATCAAGGAACCTTGTCTGCTGATGTGGCAGTTCAACTTTCCCACTCCATGTTATTTTAAAACCCCACATATTTGATGGGATTTTGTGGGAAAGTTGGGAAAAGTAAAAAGTGGGACCCACCCAATCACTTTTCCACAAAACCCTTTCCTTTCTTTTTCTTCTCCCTCACCCCACTACATGTAGGACCCACATGTTTTTTTTTCCCACCCCACCTTTGCAAACAAACGCAGCCTAAGTTTCAAAATCTCAAATGACAGGCTACAACTTGCCCAACGATACATCTTTTATTGCCTCAAACTCTTACACCAAAGCCAAATGACCTCTACCAGCTGAAGACTTGATGACAAAAAACTTGCCTTATCCGTCCCACAAGATGTACTCTTTACCTCTTTGTTTATTGTTCTTGTCTTATGATCTGTCAACATATACCTGAGAAATGAAGCTCATGAGAAGATAATGATAAGTATAGTTCCCTCTTCCATTATATTACCATGAATTGATGAACAATAATGCTGAATTTCACTAAGAAGAGTTCGAAATGAATGCATTGTGGTATGCAATAATAGTTCAACACTTCCAAATTGGTCTAATTAAATTCAACGTCTTCCAAGTGGCGACTTTGCTTCATTCCTGCGCATGACGGTCATGCTTTACATATCGACCGTCGAATCGAGATTTCAACCTCTGCCATTGAAAATCAATGGTCGAGATCCAAATGTCGGTCAAAATCTCGACCAGATCCTAATCCGACAGCCAGCAAGTACCATCCTGTGGCATTATGGCACAGATCTGAAGCATTATCGTCCAAGTGAACCAATGTAGGGTACTCCAAATGGGGTCCACATTAGCCGTCTCCAAATGAAGAATCAAGGGTATGCTTTATCAAAAAGAAAAAACCGTCAGGGTATTCTAATATGGAAATACCCACACGGATACTATAAGATTCACTTTACAGTGCTCCTCCTATCTTATCTAAAAGGGCTATTATTGACATTTTTTTTTTCTTTTTTATCTTTCTTGTAAGCCCTGTAAATTTGTGTGGTCATGAAATTGCTGGGTTTCTTTCCTTCGCTCCCCACTAAATCCCACTCGCCCACCAGCCGATGTGAAGTGTGAACGATCACGCTTCCTCCCGTACCCCTGGCCCCTGATAATGAACCTTTTGACCATTGTTTGCCCATCAAGTCTCGACGGTGGAGCCCACCCCATCGTCTCCAGAAAATATCTAGAGTTGGGGCCGACAATTTGTCCCATCCCCTCTGCATATCCAAAAATCATAAGGCACGTGGAATCTGCACAGCCACTCACGAACTCCACTTGATCTGCGCGTCCAACATGCAACAACCATGAAATAGAATTCTCAGGTTTTTTTAATTTTTAAAGAGTGGACCCCTCTCCCTACCGGTTGTGCTCTCCGTCGTGTATCGACAACGCCGCAACAGGATATCGATAATGGATCTTTATTTTTTTAATTTTTTTATTTGTAGACTATCGTGGGGACCACAGGAGTTTTACTTAGGTGTTACGTAATTAATATACAGTACACACAGTTTTCGATTAGGTCATAAGTGTAGTAATAACTTTTACTAAACCAACGATCCAGATTAAAATCTCAACCTAAGTTTCAATCTCTACCGTAAACTGCAAGGCACTAGAACAAAAAAAAAAAACGGGAGCACAGAAGGGACATGAATACATGATCCACATTCCACACTACCTTTTTCTCTTTTTTTATTTTTTTTTATTGCGCTAATGATTTCTGAATAATATATGAATTATGAATCTTCCCTGAAATATCTCACCGAAACTAGCCACGTGTGAATATTCAGGAAGCTACGTTCAAGCGCCTTATTCGTGTGGGAACTTTGGTAGTGTCATCCACGATCGTAGGGTCCACAGTTCCAAAATACACTTCAAGATTCCAAATATGCACTTATGGTTGGTCCTGTAAAAACATAGTTGGAACGCGTTCAGCAGCCAAGTTTTGTCGCCGAGCTTCTCCCTTTGTATATAAGAGTAGCTCGAAGCTCTTAAGTTTCAAAGCTCGAGTTTCTTCAGATACTCGTGAATTCGATTCAGCCGCCAAGAAAAGCTAGTTTTTCGATCAAAATGGGTGCTCTAGATCATCTATCCGAGATGTTTTCTTTTTCATCGCACAAGAAAAGTAAGAAGCGCAACCAGGTCGAGGTAATTAAGCTTTCGATCCATTAGATCTGTTGTTTTCAGTTTAATTTTTTTTTTTATTTCAGATTTAGTGAGTGTGTTTTTCTGAAAACGGTTTTTGTGAACAGACGGTGGAGTTGAAGGTGAAGATGGACTGTGAAGGGTGTGAGAGGAAAGTGGAGAAGGCGTTGAGAGGGATGGAAGGAGTTTCGCAGGTGGAGATCGATGCGAAACACCACAAGGTTACTGTGACAGGGTATGTAGATCCAAAGAAAGTGTTGAAACGAGTTCAACATCGAACAGGGAAGAAGGTGGAGTTCTGGCCTTACGTCCCTTACGATGTGGTGGCTCATCCTTATGCTGCAGGTTCTTATGATAAGAAGGCACCAGCTGGTTATGTCAGGAACACCATGGAGAATCCCGAAGCTTCGAGGTTGGCTCGTGCTAGTACCATGGAGGAAAAGTATTCCAACACTTTCAGCGATGAAAACCCTAACGCCTGTTCCGTCATGTGAGATCTGTTCGATCTCACCATCTATTACCCTATCGATTACTTGCTTGTGGCTGCTGCGCTTGTTTTATTATTTAGCTGTAGCTGTTCAAGTGATTTGATCTCAGATCTATCACCAAGCAATTTCTGTCTCTGCGATCTATTTGCTTATTTGGTCGCGGCTTTTGTGCTTGTTTTAGGGAAGCTTTAGCTGCTATGTCTACCTTCCTTTGTACCTGAATCTCTGGTTCTCCATAGATTTTTTTTGAAATGTACATTTTTTTTCTATTTGTAAGGGTGTGATGCAGTAGTGATAAGATAATGGGAGGAAATGAGTTATGTGATGTTGTAGACTTGTAACTGCCAAAATAAAAATTAAAAGTATGATGTAAAATCATTTTGCAGAAGAAATAGTCTGTGAATACGGAAGGCTCGTTTGCTTGTTTTGTGAATGTCTTGCTTCCCAATTCCAAATCTGCCAGATAAACAAGGTATCTCAATCACAGTTGACATCCTTGATTCTCTATTATTTGGAAATTGTGGTTTGATTATCGTGTGTCAAGCATTTGCTAGGTTGGTTACTGAATTTTGAAAAATTGAAAGCGATTCGTCTCCTTCTTCGTCTCCGGTGACCTCCTTCACTTGCCAAATAGTTGCAGCGGTTCATCTATTGCCCATTTTCGCTCTCTCAGAAGCAGAGCAGTTAAAGTAACTCTTTGAAAAAGGCGGTATGTTTTGTCACTTAACCGGAAATTTATCGAAGGCTTTTTCTTTTTCGCATGCTTCTTCCTGTTTCAGAGGAGTATGAAATTCTCGTCCTACCAACCTATAAATATCATAAATGTGAAGCGAGAATTTCTGGGAAGTTGCAGTGATGGATGTTTCCTACTTGAGTTAAACTTACGGCTTTAATTTAAAGTGGTTTTCCATTTGGTGTTTTGTGTTTTTTCTTTTTCTGTTAGATTCAAAGATTCTCTGGGGACTGAATTTTCTGGCTATCAAAGTTGAACCGGTGTTTTTATGAAGTGTTACAATCAGATTGTATTATGGGCACCATACGAGACAGACCAAAGAGAAGCAAATCAGTAAGATTTTATCATGTCATAGTCGCCTACCTAATCAGGAAACAGCTAATAACGCGAATTGCTTGCATTGGGCAGCCGACCTTGAAGATAAGGGTGTCAATTGCGTAATGAAACTGTTTAACTGTATCGAATCGTACTGTCTAAAATTGTACCGTTCAAAATTTGGTAGGGTACGTACTGAAATTGAATTTTTTTGGGTACTGTTCCGGTTTTAGGTTTCATACCGTTGGTATGTACTGAAATCTTACCGAATTGGTACCATATCAAATTAAGAGATATAATTGTAATTTTACATTGAAAACATTTTACCTTTACCCTATTTCAACTTTCGTTTCGTCCTTCACTCTTCTTCTCAGATTTACTTGTTTTTGTCTCTATTGATTAGATTTGTTTGCTTGGTCTTTATTAATATCAAATTCTATCAATTATTTGGTCGCAATTTTATTGGGATCTTAATGAGCTAATAACAACAGTGGCATGGGTTTGTTCGTACTAAAAGTATATCGCATTAGATGTTGTATTTAAACCATTTTTCCATACCGATTTAATACTGAAATATTACCGAACCATTTTGGCAAATACCGAAACCATAACTTACCGTGTAAATTCAGTATGGTACGGTTCTGGTTTTCGGTATTCAAAGTTGGTACCATATCGAAACCGTACCGATTGACACCCTTAGTTGACGATGGAAACGAGTGATCGAGGTTGAAATCTTGGCCAAGAACATTGAGGATGGAATGAGTGGTCGATGTTGAAATTTTCGCCATTTTCGGCTGGTCGTTTCATATTGTTTTTTATTCTCGACCACTCGTTTTGACTGTTGCCTTACGCTGCTCCCAAATAAGTCAAACAAGGTGAGTTGATGAGTACAAAATAGTATTGTTTTCTCTTAAGATATTTGAAATTTTGGCTGAGAACGTTGATGATGGAAATGAGTGGTCGAAGTTGAAACCTTAGCCATTTTCGACCTGTCATTTCACATTTGTTTTTTAATTACACTCTTTAGACTATATTCAACTATAAAATGTCGACCACTCGTTCTGACTGTTGCCCTACTGCTCCCAACATGAACTCAAGCAGGGTGAGTTGATGAGTACAGAATAGCATTTTTTTCTCTTAAGATATTCGAATGCTCTTTATCATGTAGGTTGGGTTTGACCTTAGCGTCATTATCTCCAAGATACAACAACTAGAGGTATAGTTAAGAATTGAACATTTGGGTTTTTTTTTTTAATAGAAGGGGGGTGGCAAATAATGAGAGTTTTGATGGATCACTTCTCCATCAGGCAAGTACTAAAGTTTTTGCACTACATGTATTGTGTGGAGCACTAATGTTTACATGTATTGTAATAAGCACTAAAGTCTTTGAATTATTTTATCATATTCATGGATGGGTACCACTTTAAAAAAATCTATAATTAAATTATTAGGAGGATCAAATATAGGTAACACAATTTACGTAAATTATTAAAAATATGTTAAAATAAGGCAGAGGAGATAATTGTACTATTACATTTGGTAACCTTTAAAACTTTAACAATTCACGAATAGTGGTCACTAAATTTAGGAATAAATTAATGAAAAAAATTAATTTTAAGTAATAAAAAAGGGTAGCAAGACAATTAAATGTAAATAAAAATCATAAAAAAAGTAAGACCAAAGACAAAGAATGGCACCATAAAGATCGAAAAATCCCAATGTATAAGAACATGAAAGTAGAGGAAGAAATAAAGAGAGATAAAATACTCAAATGAGATGAGAGAAATTGTGGGAGAAATTATAGGAAAAAAATAAGTTTGAATCCATTAATTAAAAATGGGGGACAGTTAATTTTCATAAATCAAGTTAAAAGAAAAATTCACTGGTTATATAATTAGGTGTGATAAATCAAGGGTTGAAATTCAAACATCCAACCATTAAAACTTAAGATTGAAATTGTGCCATTGGAAGGCTAGTAGAACGATAAGAACCTAACTTCTCAGTGGAAAGGCAGTGGGTTCAACCCTTGTCTACGGCATACGTGATATTTTCATCCCCAATTTCCCCATATATAAAAGCACAAAGAAGGGGAGAAAGAGCGAAATTGTTGCTTTCGATCATCTTTCTAGATCGCTCCTCAATGAAACTACCGATTTTCGGTGATGTGTTTTACCCTGGGTCCAACTCCTCTCTTTATACAGAAGAGGAAGAAACACCTATAAATGGTTATGCCCAAAAGAGATCTCTTAAACCATGTCTTTTTCCTTAAGTTTTGTTTGTTAGTCGGTCAAACAATGATTTTTATAGAATACCCATTTGCTATTTAGGTATGTAAGCACACCTTAATCTTAATTATAAAACACATAAAAATATTTTGAATCTCATGTTTTAATATTATTTTAAAATTCCAACATGAAGTGGTAAAATTTGAGCTATTGCCAAGCTTCATTATCAGCTAACAAAGATGATGGACAATACTAAACCTTTAAGATACTGTAAAAATTCCAAGGAACTAGAGAGGGCTCCCTTGTGTCAAGCCAAATTGCAAGTGCTTGAGCCTCTGGCTTCTACCACCGTAAGTTACATTTACTATTCAAAAAGTATAAGAACAGGGTGTATCAGCTAGGCCACGTCAATGGAGAATTTTTTTTTTTTCAGAGGTTCATCCGAGCCAGCTTGCACGCATCACGACTATATCCTCAAAAGAGCTTTTTATATAATTAATATAAAAAGAGGCTTCGCCCTTGGCCCTGAGAGAATTCGAACTCGTTCAATTTATCAAAAGGGTCAAAACCTAAATGGTTCGACCGCATTTGGATCGTCCGGTTTGACCACTATGTAAAACGGGGAGGGTTACAGATTCCCGCTATCAAAGCCAAGGTCTTACTAAGTTTTGGCGGGAGAGGTTCAAGTATTAGTGAGCGACCACATTTGGGCGGGAAACAAAAGGAAAGAAGAACTCAAGAAAGACGAGACGAGAGAGAGAGAGAGAGAGAGAAATGGCGGAAGAAGGAGAAAAGGGAGACGAAGAGCAGCTGGCGGAGGAGTTTTCAGTGTGGAAGAAGAACACACCTTTCTTATACGATCTTGTGATCTCCCACGCCCTTCAATGGCCTTCTCTCACCGTTCAATGGCTTCCTACGCCATCCACCTCAACCTCCAGCGATACAACATCACCTTTCGCCGCCCACAAACTCATCCTCGGAACCCATACCTATGATGACGTCCCTAACTTCCTTATGATCGCCGACGCACATCTCCCTGTTTCTCAACAAAATAGTATCGTCGAACCCTCTTCCTCCGATCCTTCCACCATTCCTAGGGTTAGTTTCTTCATTTCTTCCATTCGTGCTGTTTCGGCTGTTACAGCACACAACCTGTTCGAAGAAATTACCAACTGCCGGATTATAACAAGAATGCGTGTATGTGTTTCTTATTTGTTTCATTTTTGGTTATTATGCAGGTGGACATAACACAAGATATAATCGTTGATGGGGAAGTTAATCGTGCTCGATACATGCCCCAAAACCCTTCTATAATTGCTGCCAAGACTAATGGTTCTGATGTCTATGTCTTTGATTCCTCCAAGCACCCTCTGAAAAATCAGAGTTGTTCTTGCCGTCCCGATTTGCGACTGAAAGGCCATGTTAAAGAAGGGTACGGTCTATCGTGGAGCCTCTTCAAGCAGGGTTACCTTCTCAGTGGCTCCAATGATTCCAAAATATGCTTGTGGGATATATCTGCTTCGCCACAAGATAAAATACTCGAGCCCATGACTGTATTTCAGGTGATCTAGTGCTGTTCTTATTTTGAATGTTCTCCTTATTTCATCTATTTCATCTACTAAAAGTCATTGATAGATTGGCTGAATTACGTTTGTTTTGTTTCAGGCCCATACAGATGTCGTGGAACATGTGTCGTGGCATTCAAAGAATGAAAATTTATTTGGTTCTGTTGGGGATGACAGGCAATTGATGATTTGGGACTTTCGTTCATCAAATAAGCCACACCACTCAATTACTGCTCATGAGAGAGAGGTGAATCAATCCTGAAGTGATTCAGTTAATTTAAATAGTATCTTTCTATAGATTTTAACCATTATAGAGAGACAATATAGGAATATTAGCTATCACAAAGGAATGGATTAAGTTGCATATTCTAACATGATATTGATGGGATCGTCTAGTGATAGAATGGAAGGGTTATAAAAAATGGTAACAATTCTACAAGACAGTCCCACATTAAATTCTTCATATTGAGATGTGGGGCACTTGTTTCCACTGACACGTGACCTAAAACTGTACATTTGGTTTCAGAGATCACACTGTTGCACCTTTTTCTAGGTGTTGTGTATTGATGCATATCTCCAATTTCATAATCTTGTTCAATATTATGTATCTCGGCCCAAGTTTTCTTCTTGTTAATTTTTTGTGTCTGTTCTTTAATTTCTCCTTCCGCTGATAATCCTTTCGGTAAATGGATCCTTTATTTGTGTGGACCGGCTCTACCTTCAAAGCTACCAATATAAAAACATGGTAAAGTTCTTGTATGGGGCAATTTGGTAATGGATGGATTATGTGTATCAATTGTCTAAATAATAGTGTCTCAGTCCCTTCTACGAAAGGGAAAATTGTGTCATCACTTTATATAATTTGAGCTGTCTTTTGCTTAATGTAATTTCTTAACTTAACATTTTATACTTAATGGGTTGTGTTCATAGTCTCCTCCCCTCCACCCTCTTTCAATATGATCTTATGTTTCCTGGTATGCTTGCAAAAGTACCTCATTTAATAGATTGTTCTCTTGTCCCAGGTGAATTATCTCTCTTTCAATCCATTTAATGAGTGGATTCTGGCCACAGCATCTTCAGATACGACCGTTAATCTGTTCGATCTACGGAAGCTAACAACTGCATTGCATAGCTTTTCTGGCCACACGTATGACTTTTTATCTGTTTGATAGTTCTTTTAGATCTTCAATACACATGATCAGCTACTCTTTCTCAGTGGAACCTACTGTCTTAGTGAAAGTCTGTGCTACATTATGGTTTTCTTTGGGGTGCCTTAAAACTGCATGAGACTATTTTCTTTGTGTGCTTGTAAGATATCATCATTAAAGTCTTCCTGTGAGTGTGCTGCAGAGTGTGTGTGTGGGGCTGTCCATGGCTGTGAGTGAACTTTCTGATGTTACACTGTATTCCCCTTTTCATCAGTGTGGTGCTATTTGCGACAGAACTTAGATCTTGAATGTTTCAGACTTGTTCACTTGAATGTCTCACATCTCTGCAAGGGAGTGTCCTGGTTAAAATAATTGATTTGGTAAGGCTACAAATGGCTGTGATTTATGACCAAAGCTTTAATTAGTTACAGAGCTGAGAGTCAAACAGGGGATCCATTTCAACTTTGGAGTGACTGAAAATCCAGAAATTTTGAATGGATTGAACTTTATTTGCAGAAAAAAAGGATGGAATAGAGCAAGGAAATGAACTTACAATCAACTTGCCCACATGGATTTCTTAGCTTATGACAATGATGGACTATTTATAAGCCAGTATCATGTAACCTAGAAAATGGCAATCAGAAAATGAGGTATATACCACTGAATGATGTGGATTTGTTGTTTGGAGGCATCAATTCCTGGGGAATGTTGGTAGCTTGTCCTACTTGTGTAGTAGTCAGATCTGTATTGTGTTTCTTATATCAGGAATCACATCTTCTGATTAGTTGGGCTCAGTTTGTCAGCGTTTATGATGTCTTCTCCTAAAAGAGGTGAACTGGTTTGGATTGCGTACATCTATTTTTTATTGACTTAATTTTTTGTGTATTGTTGCCTTTATAATTTTAGATGAAACTTTTTTTCATGTTATGGTTTTGCAGTCATTGATTCACAATATTATATTTTTTTCAATGGTCTTAATTTTAATATGTCAAGTTAATAAGTTGTTGCCCTTAATTGTCATCAGTTTTAAAGGTATTGGCTTGTAAGTAACTTTCTAGGGGGTCAGTCCATACCTCGTTTTAATGTCCTTCACTAGAATGTCTAATCCTATTGATTCACATGAAAATATGGTATGGCAATTCTTGGAGATGGAGTTTGTCCATTACTGATTTCCATTGAAATAGAGTTTCTTTTCTAAAATTTATTATCTTCAATGCTTTGTTAATTCGCTGCCTTTTTTGGTTCTTCCTGATGATGATGCTAATCTTAATAATTTTTCTTGCTCTCACTTCTTAACAGAGAGGAGGCATTCCAGGTAGAATGGAGTCCTAAGCATGAAACAGTATTGGCATCTTCTGCTAGTGACAGAAGGATAATAATTTGGGACCTCAGCAGGTATGTCTCACTAACAAATATCTTTTAGGGGTACAGCCTTGTCTTGGAGACCCCCCAGGCCACGGCTCTCTCTCTCTCTCTCTCTCTGTCCCTCTCATATTGTATGCGTGTGTTCCCCCAATCGACCAAAAAGAACTAAAAAGAATAGTTTACATCTTCTGTTGCCATATGCATTTATAACACTAGAAATTTGTTTTAAGACATTCGATGCCAATAGTTTCCCTGAATTGAAATTTGCAACTCTAATGGGATCTGGTTGAATGGTTCTTAAGAGGTGATGAATCAAATGATCAATGCATGAAATTTCCGAAGGGAAGTGGACCACCATTTTTATCATAGCTTGCTCGGTTAATCTGTACACAAACCATTTCAAGTAATGAGCATGGTATAAATCTCATTTAGGCAGGTCATTTCAGCTTTGACCAAGATCTGAAGTAGCCAAAATTGTGTTTTTTCTGAGTTATGTTTAGCCACCTTAAGAAACAAGATGTTAAAATGAGCAGATACAAAATGAAGTGTCCTAAGCTAGTAACAAAATGGTGCATTTAAGGGCTGAAATGAATGATTTCTGAAATATTGGATTTTCTTTTTTCTTCATATCAACTTGCATATCGTTTGTCACAGTTGGCAAAATTTCACTAAGGCTTGGTGCTATGGTATTGAGAAAACCTAAAAATGGTTGAAAGACTTAAAATGTGATTACATGATTTCCGTTAAGAGCATTATTTCACAATTTCTTGAGCATTAGTTCATTTCCTATTTTTCATTTTAATCTAATATATTATGTTTATGTCTCATTTATTGATGATACATTCAGGATTGGTGATGAGCAGTCTGAAGAAGATGCTGAGGATGGGCCTCCTGAGCTTCTTTTTTCTCATGGGGGACACTGTGCCAGGATATCAGATTTTTCATGGAATGAAAATGAACCATGGGTCATTGCAAGTGTGGCAGAGGACAACATTCTTCAGATCTGGCAGATGGCACAGAGCATTTATCGTGATGACGTACTTAATGATGAATAGGTTATATGAATCTGCATTAGACAAATGGCCATGATCCTCCATTTGAGCAGTGATTTGACCTTTTATAGAAGTGGATGTCCTAATAGTTCAAGTTTAGATGCCTTTTAGTTTGTGGCATGATCAGAGGGTACTAGATTCATAATCTGTCCTGTTTTTTACTAATCAAAATTTTGAAAGTGATGAGTAGGTGTGGTTATTCGAAGCTGTGTTGTGAATCTTGTGATGTTGAATTGTTGACTCTTCTTTATGGTCAGTGACAACTAAAGATGATTTTTAGTTACAAACAGTGTATTGCATTCATGTCACAACTAATGTGTTAACTACGTAAATACAATTCTCCCATGTTATCTTGTTTCTGTTGATCAATTTGACTTCATTTGTTCAGTAAATTCCACAAATTACATGTTGTTGGGCAATCCTAAAAGGTTACAACCTCCCTAACATTCCTGATGTCTGTTCTTCAAGCAGAAGCTACAAGCAAGTAACTAGGCACTATTTTACACAAGATTTCCAGTTCAAATGATGGGAATATCTTGTAAATCTTGACAGACCTGGGCTTGGCGTCGTCTACAAGGACGAACAGGAGAACACCAGGGGGAGCTAAAGGCTGATTAGTCCAATTTTGGTTGGTCTCAAGTTACTTGTCAACAAAATCGTTATTTCGTTGGCCATTTGCAGGAAGAATGTCCCTGAGAAAACTCCTACGGATATGTAATGATCTCACTTGCATAACATTCACAGCCAAATCATGGAGTCTACCTGTATTAATTTGAAAATGTCCTCAATGACTTTCTGCTAAAATATTCATAAAAAAATTCAAGAAGTTGTTTTCCAGGATTCTCAAGATGCTCTATGTTGATGGTCCAGCCAAGTACCTTTAGGCTTTAAGTCTCCATATGGGTTTTGGCATATCAAAGAAGTTGTTTCAAGATACCAAGGAAAAGACAAAAAATTCAAGGATGGAAAAAAAATCAATTGTTTATCGCTGGAAAGGAAACTCTTCTCAAGGCTTCAGCTCTTCCTGCAGTGAACTTTGCTTGTTCTTATTTCGAAGTTCCAAAATCCAAACAAGAAGAAATCAGAAAAGCAGCAACAAATTTTTCTGGGTAGATGAGTCCGAGAAGCGTAAAATCCATTGGATATCTTAGAAGAAACTTTACAACTCCAAAGAAAATGTGGGCTTGGAGTTTAATCAGGCATTGTTAGCAAAAAAAATCCTTGGAGATTATTGAAATCACCAGAGTCTACTTGGGCTCGTGCAATGAAGAGTATCTACTCTGCACAATGCGGTTTTTTTTTAAGGCAAAAGTGGGCAAAAACCCTTCATGTCGTTGGAGGAGTCTTGTTAAAGGAAGGAATGTGCTTTAAGTTTGGGTTTGATATGGATCGTAGGTACAGGGGAAAACATCTCCAATTGGGAAGATATATACCATCTTCCAATGACTTTTAAGGTTAGAACATTGAAGCCATATAATTATACTATTAGCAAAGTATTGAAGTTGATTGACCAAAACAGTAGAGAATGTGGAGAAGAGACCTTTTATCTGAATTATTTATGCCATGTGATGTTGAGGTAGTTCAGAAAATACACCTCACTGTTAATCGTCATGAGGACAAATTGGAGTGGGGGGGATCCAAATCTGGGTTCTTCACTGTTAAATCCATATACCATGTTCTTAAGAACAATTGCAGTAACAGTTCTGCAGATCAAGAGTCAATCGAAATAGAAAATTCAGGAGTCCTCGATGGATAAGAAGTTATGGGAGCGCACTTGGCATGCAAATACTCTCCCAAAAATAAAAATGCTATTATGGAGATGCTGCTCAGGTGGTATGGCTGTTCTTTAAAAGAGTTCTTGAAGAGTAACATAAATATTGATCCCTCATGTGTTTCTTGTGGTGAAGGTATGGATTCTGTTGAACATACTTGTGATTTTTCAAAAACTACCTGGTTTGGCTCATCTCTATCCTTTCATCTTTCCTATCTTGAAAACCCCAGTATGGAAACTTGGGTGAAAAGTTGGGATTTCCTTACTTCTTGCTCTCCGATCAGATTATGATTCTATTGCGGTTGAATTAGAATATTGTGAAGCCATCTCGATGATCAGTAAGTATGGTAACCCACAGGTGGAGCTTTATAATGTTCTACAAGACATTCAAAACTATAGCCCCTCTACACCGGGGTTGGGGATTCTGCAAAGCTTTTGCAGTTCTGCATGGCACGAGAAAACATCATTTTAGCAAATTAAGTACTGCTTCTCCTGATTGCAATGTGCACACAAAGGCATGGAATAGGTTTCCTCTCTTTCATTGAAAATGCATGCAAAAGATGATACGGAAATTTCAACACATGACTTATGTTCAGGGAACTCCACAATCCTATCATATTCATATCATCATAATCATTAAAATCCGAAACTCTATGCTGACACCAAATAATGAGTGAAGTTTTGGGCGAGCAAAATTTCATGCACAAGTAATTAAGTCAATAACAAAGTGACACCATATATGCTTTCAAAATTGGTCCCCTTTTATTGCCTAGGCTAACTTGAAGAAAGAAAGGTTATCACTTCAAGTGGAAGTAGAGGGCACCACCATGCGTTCAACCACCCAAAAAGCTCCAACCTACATGTTGATCCTAGAAGACTCACCTACCGCTCTTTCCATTTTTGTGTACCAATCACCTATTCGTGTGTTCTCCACCATGTCTCCACCCGATCTCAGGTGTCTGATGGGTCTTAAAACACCAAAGACTGCAAGATCAGCCAAATTAGGCCTAGACCCCCCTGTCAAAATGAGCAATTCACAACAAAAATAAGCCAACAGTCAAACAAGGAGGGGTAAGTCATCATCCTTATTTAACATAAAATGAACTGAGGATACCTAGAAAATCTCGACCATTTAATGCATCCACCCAAGTCTCTGCTGCTTTGTACAGTGCTGCACGTTCATCAGTAATGTTATGTTTCTTCTTCAGATTCTTAGAGACAAAATACATAGCAGCAGCTCCAGCATATTTCACTGTTATTTTCTCTGTGAAGCTGAAATTACCTGCAATATGGGACACTTTTAGATGAGAAATTCATATTATGTTTTTCCTCTTTTGGAAGACCGGGGGGGGGGGGGGGGGTGTTAATATTGCATTCAGTATATAACTTAACAATATTCCAAATCCCATTTGTTTTAATTTGATGACAATAGTCAAAATTTTCCTCTAAAGAAATTTATAGAGGGAACAACCAAATAAAATAAGAACGCGGACTGATTTCCTATTGAAATCACAAAGCATGAATTGAAAGCTAAGCAGTGGTATTCCTAAAGATCTCCTGGAGCAATAGAGATGTCTCCTACATCACCTGTAATGTGGAAGTATCAACATAAATTCATAGCATCATATTATCCGAATGCTACATAAAGAACATAAGCCAGAACAGGGAGAACTAGGATATAGATGATCATAACATGAGTGATTTAGCACACTAAGTTCCTTCATCCTCTCATACTTCATCATATGATTCTTATAGCATCCATCTGTCTAATCAACACATCCCACAAAAGCCATATGAAGCTAATATAGTTTAGGAACGGGTTTTGGTTGATCAAGTAGAACAATCTAATACAACCAGTAGACATCACACCTGGAAAGAGTGGACAAGCTAGAGCAAAAACTACTCAACAACATTTAGACAGGTGGGTAGTGTTGGGGTAAACCAGGAAAGTCTGTAGAGACTACAATGTACACCGTAGCAAAATGAAACATATATTCAAGAATATAACTGCAAGATAAAGCTAAGCAGGTTTTCACACACTGACCAATTAGAGGTGGTCAGAATCATCCCTTTCTTTACATCAACCAATAAAACTGTCAACCTTGACCGTATTTATAAAAATATTTAAATGAATTAGCAAAAATTTCTCTAGCCATCAAGCATTAGAACTCCCACCCCCCACCCCCCCCACCCCAAAAAAAAAGGAAAAAGAACAAAATTTCAACCTGCAACACATCTCTTCCTTATCTCTACTTTTTCCTCCTCCCCCATTCTGTATTTATCAGTGTCTTAGTGAACTGACCTCTAAAGGATCTAAGATTTCAATACTATGTTTTAATACCGCAGCTAGGGAAAAAAAACTATCAGGGATAACTACACAATAAGAGGTGGCAGGTAAAAGACTAACAACATAAGAAGGATAACATTATATCTATTTGAAACCTTTTTTGTTTTTTTGTTGTTTTTTGTTTTTTTGTTGTTTTTTTTGGAGGGGGGGGGGTTGAAAATTCTATTTGAAACTTAAGACATAAATAAAAAACTATCAGGGATCACTACGCAATAAGAGGTGGCAGCTTGGCAGGTGAAAATATAAGAAGGATAAAATTATTTCTATTTGAAACCTTTTTTTTTGGGGTGGGGTGGGGGTTGAAAAATCTATTTGAAACTTAAAAGATAAATAAAAGTTGGCCAATAAAGACAGAAATATGGCAATATATTTACTAGACATTCTGTTAACTCCCTCTAACAACAAACATGGCTGTATTAAATAGACTTTATTCAAGTCACTAGTCCTATTTAATTAAGGGTTAGTTGAGTCAGGTTACGTTTAATCGAAGAAAGAATTGCGAGGATACATTCAAAGAGAATGGTGGTTTTCCCAAATTTTTGACAGCAACTCCGTTCATGTTCATGCATACAAAATAAGGTTTAATCAAGAATAGAATTCTGAGGAGTCATATATTCAGAGAGATTTTCCCTAAATTTTCAATACGCAACACTGCACAAAACATTATATGCAACAGGACACTAAAGTCACACATATTCATTAGTTTGACTATCTCACACTTTCCATCAGCTGTATCTCGCACACTCCCTTAGATGAGCCAAATGAAATCGACACTCCCCAGTTGTACATGTAAGCTTCTGTAAGTCTATTAGTTTTTATGAGGATCACAATTTAAACCAATAAAGAAACGACACAACATAATTCTGACCATTTAAAATTATTGCTAAAACAATATGAGGGATAAAGACCTTATTGTCAATTAGATAAAAGAAAGGACAGAGACTAAGGTGAAAACAGAACAATACAACCCCAACAAAACTGTGGGTCCCAACAACGAGTCCTATTTTCAACATATTTTGCAGAACTGCAAATCAAAGAAAGTGGGAAACATCTTGACGCATAAACTAGGAAGAAGAGGTTGAAATAAGCCTGCGTCTCCAGATTCTTCATCTTACTGAGAATCAAAATCCTGTCCTTCATTAGGAGTAGTTATCAGTCCTAATTTGATTTTTTATTTTTTATTTTTATAATTCAAGGATGCTCAGGCATAAACCTGCCATATCTCCTATCAAAGTCCACCACCAACTTAACAGCTCAGGGTGGTAACTATGTTGAGAAACCAGTGCCTCGTAGGACAACTCCTCTACCTCTCCCACACCAGTAACTGCCTACGTTGCAGGAATTGTTTGCCGGTTTTTTAGTGATGCAGAAACTGTTCACCTAGAAGTATGCAACATTCTTCAGTATTTGAAGTCAGCCTCAAGGAAAGGAATCATGTTATCAGACAATGGAAGTCTAGAGTTAGAATTTTTTACTGATGCAGCTGGGCCACCTCTGTTGATGACCATTGATCCACTTTTGTCTACTGCATATACCTCAGGTGGTAACTTGAAGGGGAAATAGTCTGTAGTCTCCAGATCCACGCTGAAGCAAAATAATTGCAGCTTAAAGGAGGTACGCAGATTTGGGCATCTAAGCAGAACCAGACCATTCAACTTGCCATTTACACTCTCCTAGGGTGCAACCTCAGGGAGCTTGCTTTGAATCAGCGGCACAAGGAGTTTGTGAACTCATTTAGTTAAAGAAACTACTACATGATCTGAGAATAGCACTAGAAAAACCTATGAAACTCTACTGTGATAACAAAGCGGCAACTAGTACAGGTCATAACCCTATTCAGCATTATACAACAAAGCATGTTGGGATTGACAGACATCTCATCAAAAAGAAGATTAAAGAAGGCCTGATATGCACTCCAACTGTTACAACTGAGACTTAGCTGACCCTTTGTTTTTTTTTACTGAAGGCTTATCAGTTAAATCCTTCCATCCTACTGTTTCCAAGTAAGCCTTCACGTATCTATGAACCAACTTGAGGGGCAGTATCAAAGAGTAGCCCATTTCTCTTTTAGTTTGGTTCCCTTGTATGTGTTCATTATGTATTCTCCAGATTCATTGTATTTCTATACCAGATAGGATCTACACGTCAGGCCTTGATATCATACTTTCCTGTGATTCATTTCCCAATTACCTCTATCAATTTGACTAGCCAATCTATTCTCTCTAATCTTCTGTCCTCAACGACTCCATCTGGATTATTGATGGCAGTGCATCCTCCCTTATGACTGACAATGGCAATTCAGATTTTCTTCCATGTCAAAAGATTTCAATACTTCTCATAGCATTCTTGCTGAGAGCTCCACCACCAAGGTAACAGTGTCAGGTACAGTCTCACCCACTTCATCCATGACCTTGTCTTTTGTTCTTCATGTTCCACAAAAATTACTCAGTAAGTCACTTAACTGTTATGGTACTTTCTACCTGTCGTACTGTGTTTTCCAATACGTTCAAACAAGGAGAACAATTGGTGGAGGATTTGAGCAGACTAACCTATATTATCTAGATGGCACTGACTGTCTACCATTGCTGTTACAACTATTTGTTAAGCTTCTCTTCTTCAATGTCATCTTTCTTTATCCAACATCAACACATTGTTCCAAGTTGCAGACATGTTTCTTGTCTTAAGTGTGAAGCTAATAAACTCAGGAAATATCATGAATCATCTTTCCCTAATTGTAGTATGTCAGAGTGGGTCTTTATTTGTTTTGATGACTATTCCCAATTAGCTAGAATTTATTTGCTCAACAATCCTTCTTGGTTCTCATGGCTTTGAAGAAACAATTACCAAGAAATAAAAACTCAGCTTGATGCATCTATTGAAGATCTCCAATTGATAATGCTTTTAAATATACTCAAGAGCAAAATCTTTGATCTTCAGTAGGCTTATAAGATGATTCATCAAAAAGTTGCTATACAATTAGATCATCTTTCCCTAATTGTAATATATATATATATATATATATATATATATATATATATATATATATTTTCATAGGCAGAAAAGTTGCTTATATACCTTACAACAAATGGGGAGGCGCCCTCCCCCTCCCTCCTTATTTTCCCTCCAGAGGATGTGTTTACAAGAAAGAACCTGTTAGAGCACCACTTTTCAAATGCATGGATCCTGGTCAACTCATGTAACCCTAAGTAATTGATCTGTCTAATACGCACCCAGCAAAAATTATTATGCCTTCTCTTCAAAAATCAATTCGCAGCTTCCCTATACTTGAAAGAATGGGAGGGTTGAACAAATCCCAAAAACTAGAATTATTGAAAGATTTGTCATATAGAATGTACAAGAAATCTAACTAGAAAAGAGAAATTTCTAGTACTAACTCAGATGTAAAGATCTTATTTGGTGGACTGCTTTGAAAAAGAACATCTTACCATTGCTTGTGATATAGTCGAATGACTCAAGAGCCTCTGACACACTTCGGTATATGTTTGGCGATAGGACATGCACCAAATCATTATCAACCCACCTACAAGGTGAAGAGAAGAAGTATTATAGCTTAGTGAATATCCTAAAAATATACATTATTGTTCAAAGGCTGAGATGCACTCAGGAAAAGAGTTCTGATGCTTTCACTCTAATTAAAAACAGTGTGATATATGCAGGGAACATAAGTTCCAACTACATTCAGAAAATTAAAGTACAAGAGGATTTTTATGTACTCTAAAAATTCAAAAGAAACACATATTCAGACAGATTAGGCTGGAAAGACTAGAGAAACCATACCTACGCCACTTTTTCTCCTCATCATCATCAGGAATAGAATCATCTGATTTTTCAGGATAAATCTTGCAACTTAACTTGTCGATTATATCTACAAAACCACCGCATTGTAGCCTTAGATAAATAATACAAATATTAAAGACTCAAGAACTGGCACAGACGCTTCCCAAAAACCAAATTGATGTCTTGGAGAACCAGATGGGCAAAACCAACCTGATGAATCAACCAGCTGTTCACCATCCACCACCAGTATAGGAACCTTCTTATAATCAGACCACTTGATCTCCTTTTTGTTGAGAGGGTTCACTTCCACGACTTTGTATTTTATATCATAAAAATCTAAGAATGCTGAGGAATAATATAAAATAAAAAAATTTAAAAGAAGGAAAGAGATAGAACATGTCAATTAAAGAATATATACATAATTTTCAGAAATTATAAGGAGTTATTTTAAGGGGGGGAAAAATTATATCTGCTTCATTTTTTTCCATTTGATTATTTAGGTAGTCTTTATTAAAAGGGCAGTGACAAATTTACTAAAAAGAAAGCCAAGAAAACTATTTGAAAGATATTTCCAGTTTCTTCACATTGCTGGTGAAGCCTTTTGTTGTCAAATTCCAGGTTATTTCTGATACATGCCTGAGCCTGACCTATACAAGTAATACTTTAAGACCTTAACTACATCAGTACTAGTGCTAACAACAGCACTAATACTGATCACAACAGCAATATCAATTGTACTTCACTTTAACTTCTGTTCATCTACTGCGTATGTTAATTGGTCATACAAAATAACAAGATATCATCCGGAATGTTTATTCCTTTGACACTTGATAAAGCACAGAGTCTGCCTCATGGTTAGGAGCAGCAGGCAAGCAGAAATGTATCCACAAATAGCTAGTCTTGAAGTTTTTGGAGCAATTGGGGATAGAAGAATGGCAGAGTTCCTTTCAGAGAAAACTCAAGCCGATACGTTCTAAAAGTTAATGAAGTAGCTGTAATTTAATTTTCTGATGAGATTCCTGTCAGAGTAACTAAAATTTTATTTCCTACTCCTTTATGTTGATAGTAATTAGTTGTTCTCGGACTAGCCTAGTCCATCAAGACATTTTAGGTTCCAGGGGAAACAAGAACCTTCCGCTCTAGGAATCATATTACACCAGTTTAGGTTCTTCAAGCAACATCTTGTTCATCCAAGGCCCGAAGTCCTACAACTGATGCAATTCACCTGCAGTAGGTTAGCTTATGAGGCAATCCTATTGGAGTTGTATTCTGTCCCCACTTTCGTGGGTTGTTTCTGAAAGGTCTTACATGGTTATTTGGGTAAATTCCTGTATAAGATTTTGCTATTAATCTAGCGAGGGTTATTTCTCTATAATGAAATCTGAGAAAAGTATGAGGAGATGGGGCTGTAATCTTATTCTCTATTGATAGTGAAACAGAAAACTTGCAGATTCTTGTATTTGTGTGATTTTTGTTTCAATTTCCTGCTTGTCAATCATTCCCAATCATTCCCATTCTTGATTACGAAACAAGAACACACTTCAACTCCATAAAATCCTCCACAAAATATAACTACAACATTGAACAAAATCAAAAGTATTTCTCGATTGAATTTTTAGTGGGAAAGATAGTACGAGTAAAAATGGAGATTAAAGCAGCACCTTTAACCTTGTTGCAGAAAGGGCAAGCTTCGTACTGGTAAAGAACGACATCCTTAGGCAAGAACTGTGAAGCTAGAGGCTCCTTCGCATATGCATTCGGGACAGCTGAAGAAGCTGCAATGGAGAAAGATAAGGCTCCGGTGACACCGAGAGATACAGCTCGAGCGGGTCGTCCACCGTACCCAGAGAAAAAGCGCTGTCGATCAGAAAAACCGCTGTAACTGTTGTATGAAGCTACCTGCAAAAGCCTGCTCTGAACAGGTGTGGCATTGGCAACGGCAGAAGAAGAACCCTCAAGGGCTGGAAGCAAAGCTCTTCCAATTACAGAAGAGGCTAGACTCTGAACCCTCCTCATTGCTTCCAAACCCACCTCCCAATTCGCGAGCAGAAACCAAGAACTGGCTTCTAATTTCTGGGTTTTGCCGTTTAAGGTTTAAGGTCGGTTCCCAGGTTTGTGTTCCTTCGAGAGTGTTTGACTTCCAATTCTATGGAAATCGACGCTCCACATAGAACCCCTATATGGAATTCTTAAATGGAATCTCAGTAAATTACAATTGGGTTAGCGTTCTCTATGCAAGAAGCCAATGGGGAGATGCAGAACGGCATCAACAAAACATTTAATTCAATAAGTTCATATTTTTTTTCCTTCAACTCAACTGAGAACTCAAGTCATAAGATCATTTATTGTGTGAGTAAATGGATTTTCATTGAAAGACAAGTTGAATAAGATTTTCAACTAATCATATTCTCAAGGAATTCAAATTCTTGACCTCATATTATAAAAAAATTGATAAAAATATTGATCTTTTGCCAACGGATTAATCTCACCCTCAAAGTTTGACTCATAAATATGTATACCATACCTATTGAAGAGAAAGGGCATACAAAACTAAAATCCAAAAAATGAAACTAGTTTCGGAATTGCTCTTCTATAATGACCATGGATCCAACTATGTTCCATTAAATCTTTTCGATGCATCAATCTAACATGTCGATCCTAAAATATTACCCAACAAAATGAGGGCTGCAAATGGTTTGGTTTGGATTGATTTTGATTTGGGTTTTTAAATTTGAGGTTGAAAGCATCAAATGCAAACATGGATGGTTGAGAGAAATTTTGGTTCTAGTTTAGTTACAGGTTGTTATGGTTTAGTTCGGCTTACACTAATAGTTTGGGTTCAGGTTGGATTAGTTTTGAAACAAAACTACTTAGACCTTGGGTCTTGCCTACAAAAACCAACTTCTTTTCCTCTTTAAATGAGGAATGAGATCGTTGATCTCCAACTCAACCTCAGGTTCAGCCGCCTCATCCAACATGGAGGGCTCTTTCAATCTCAGCTGATCAACATTGAAGATAGGGGATCGTTGGCAGTTCTAGTTTGAACGCATTCTCCCCGATTTTCTCTTGCAGAGTGAATGGTCCTGCAATGGTTTAAGCTTGCGGTTGGTACCCTTCATCAAGTTGGCTTTTCTAATGATTAGGTTAATGGTTCCATCCATTAAGTTTAAGGATGTACATAGATCTAATTCGGCTGGATATGATAATATCCGAATTTGAATTTGATTATTAGAAATGTTGTCCAAATTCGAATTCGAATTTAATATCTATCAAATGTATAGTTTGATTACTCAGTATCAATGATTATTATCTCCTAAAATTAGGCTTTAAGGTTCTTGAAGTGCACATTTTTGTTGTATTCCAAACAAAAGTGATGACTACTCAATTTCTACATAGATTTAATTTAACGATAAAAAATAATGAATTATTAAAAGCAATATAAGATTTTGAAGCCTAATGATTTGAAATGATAGAAAAATGTTTGCTTCCCACCTCACCACAAGAAAAGGACATCAAAATATGACTCATTTAGAAATGTTTTACATCTTTCGTTTTTTTTTTTATACATAAACAAGATCTTTTGCTATTTTAGGATTGATCTATTTGTAATTTTTTTCTCAACTTTAAAGGGATAAAAGGAAATTATATATATATATATATTTGGAATAATTACTATTGCCCCCCTATACTTTGATTTTATTACTAATGTATCCATTGTATTTGCAAAATTACTAATCCAACCTTTAACTTTGCTAAATTACTAATGCCCCCGTAGTCCGTTGTTTGTGTGTGGCACTCCATATTTTAAAATCCCAAAATCCCTTTCTATCTCTTACTTATTTCCCTTTGTCAGTTCGGTTCCCTTATTAATTGTAGAGAAAATAATCATATCTCTTTTCTCTTAAAAAATCCCAAATAAAGAAATAATAATTGAATAAAATTAAAATAGAACCGAAGAGGAGGGTGTTCCTCAATTTGGCAATTCCCTCGTTTTCCTTCTCGGCGTTTTGGGTTCGCTGGTGGGTTGTAAGCGGTTAGTCTAAACCATCGTTTGAATTTTGCCAATTTCTTTATTAAAATAAATAAGTTTGTGGGTGGACCATTTTTTTAATTAAAATAAATGGTTGGGTTTGCTTTTCGTTTTATATGGGGTGTATCCTTTTGTTTCTTATTTTAATGAGGCGTGGCATTCTATTCACTTCGGCTCTTCCCGTTTGGGGGGGCGTTTTGTCTGGTTTTATTAGTTATCGTCGGGGCCGTTTTCCCTTTTTTTTATAAAATGTTGGTCAATTTGAGTTTCAATTTATAATTCATTTTTTTCTGCAAGTTTTTGCATTTCGTCTTTTGTCTCTCTCTCTCTAAGATTTCTTTCTCGCTTCCTTCCCCACACATGGCCAATGCACGTGCTAAGTTTACTAGTGCACATAAATGCATGTACTCCTGTTTCATGACAAATCTTTTTATGTCATTTGTTTTTTAAAATACCTTTAATTTTGTATTGTGTATTTTGTTTTTACCTATTTTTTATTAGATATTTTTGACATTTTGGTTATTATTAACAAGATATACACCTAACAAAAAAAAGAGAATTTTTAAATTACAAACTAAAAAAACTAATTATTTACTCCAAATTTATATCTTATTTTTCTTTCAAAATCAAGAAAGAGAATTTTTGTTTTTTTAGCAAAACAATAAAGAGAATTTTTAAATCATAAAAGATAGCTTGTTTAAAGAAAACTTTCCAATATTTACTTTGGTAGATTTTATAGAAATCACAATCACAAATCATAAAAAATCTTCCGAAAAAACAAATCTGGAAGAAATAAGGATGAGACTTTTGAAATCGTCATATGGATCCTAATCAAAATGCATTTATGCTCGCCAAAACTCCTCATATGCTTCCATGGCTCTATCAATGACCTCTTGGTAAGGGTGTTGATTCGATACGGTACTAGTAATTCGGTATGGTACGGTATTAAATATGAAAACCTCATACTGAAACGTACCGTACTAAATTTATACGATACGATATGAAAACGATATTTTAAAAAACGATACGATATGAAAACGCTATGAAATTGGTATTAAAAAACGGCACGGTTTGGTATATGATTTATCACGATATGAAAGTATGAAACCCATTCTTTTTGTTATTAAACTAAGATCCATCCTACGGGAAGAGGTCATGTGCTGATGTTCCATGACATCAAGTCTCATTGTTTCTTTTTGTGATTCAATAGATTAATCATTTGATCCATTTGACGGGAGGTAGTGATCAGTTGCTTACGTTCATGTATGACATCAAGGGATTCAAGGCTCGTGCTTTCTGTTTTGTAATTAAAGAATAAATATAAAATTGAAAAGAAACTTGTATGTCATATAAACAATTTTTGGAAAAGCATGGTTGCAAGCAACTTGCAATGGAGTAAATTTTGTTGATCAAGTAGCTTGTTGGGAACTTGATCTGGTCAACGGATGCATCTGTGTTTTCATGTTGTTTTTTGTGCTTCCATGCTTGATCTTAATCAGTTACTAGGCAACCTTTAGGCGCGGGCGGTGGGGGACTTGTCCCCTGTGGGGGAGGGGTTTGTGGGATGGCCCCTCCCTTACCCCCGGTCTGGGGGGCCGGCCCCCCCCGCCCCCTCCTTGGTGTTTCTTTTGTCTTCCTTTTCCCCCTTCCCCTAGAGTTTCGATGGGTCAAGATAGAACGATACCACCATAAGCTTCAATCAAATCCTTGAAGTTGTTCAACCAACCTAGATTCATTTCTGGAATTCGAATTCCTTGGAGTTAGCTCCTTCCTGTTGTGCATGATGTAGAAGACATACAAAGGGGCAAAGGGATGGACAAAGAGAAGTAACCCAGTGTCTTGTCATATGCTTATTGTAATAACTTATTAGGTTAACTTTAAAATAAAATTACAAAATTAACCTTCACAACAATACTAGGTACGGTATCGGCATTCAATAATTCCGTACGGTATACGGTATATACCGACGGTACACCATTTGAAACCGAAACCGTACCGTACCAAATTCAGAAAACGGTTTCAATATAGACCTTACCGAATTTGAGACGGTGCGGTTCTAAGCGGCGCGATTCAGTGCGGTTAAACTTTTTAGTTTCGTATCAACACCCTTACCTCTTGGGGAGACCAAATAACATTACCTTGGATCCCTTTACACCTCACTAACCACAAGAACCATGTTATGAAAGTGCAGTAGCTTTTCCACTTTTTAAGCTTCCCTTTTTCCTAGCATATCAAACTTCTTCCACTCTGATATCCAATCTGCCAGAGAGGTGCAATTTGTAGTATCAATTCTCCAAGAGAGAGACCCACTGAACCATATTGCTCGAGCTAAAGAGTAGTGGAGTAGAATATGCATTAGAGATTCTTCCACCATGTTACATACTTGATCCTCTGCCACTCCTCTTCTCTTAAGTTCCACTGTTGCAGGCAGACCTTCCTTGCATGCTCTCCATAAAAAGCTCTTAATTTTTGGGTAGGTCTTAGAGTTCCACAAAGCTGTCCAGTGGGTTTAATAATCATCTCCTTCCATTTACTCATCTTTGAAACTTTGGTGCTTCCTTTTCCTCCCTGTTTAGCCTTTCAAACTATGTTTTATAAGTTCAATATAATTAGTTACCATTAATGAATAGTAATGAAGGGATAATGATATATTCCCAAAATTTCAGAGCATATATATTTTATATTTTATCTACCTGGAATTTTTATTTTTATTTTTTGTAAAAGACAATAGAAATTGACAGTTTAGGTCTACATACATGCCCCATTCTTCTTTATATCTTGTTAAATTCCCAAAGATATGATTCCCTTCATACGTACTTTTTGTTGTCTTTTTCTCTTTTATTCGCAATCATACTCACAGAATACAAGATCCCACACATCAAAGAGAAAATAACCACATCCACCTCCTAGTTGTCTCAACTCATCAAAACCCTTCACCAACCTTCACCACTGAATGCATATTTCATAGAAAGAAAGTAAAATTTGCATTCAAATAAAATCTACGAGTATCAATTTCCTTGTGGAACCTTAATCCTTAAATATTTAAGTTTTGCTACGAAAATAACTTGACCTTAGACCAAGACATGATCTCTAATGCTCACGCATTTTGATCAAATTTCAATGCTTTTACCAGAAAAAAATCAAATTTCAATGCTTGATGCTCTCTAGTCTCTTCTACTTGACACTGACACACCCACCCAACACTGTAACAAAAATATCTGTTGTGCTTTAGCTATAGTGAACTTTTTAAAAAGAAGTCAAACACCTTTGGCTGGGATCTTAAAGCTCTTCTATTTTTTTTCTTAAAAAAAATCACAATCACTGAAATCTGACCAGAAAGTTCAGCCAAGCCACATGAGAGATGCTTAGACATCATTAAAAATAGATTTAATACCAACAAAAGAGAAAGGACAATCCCCCAAAACCCCACTTTTGATTCTCTGAGAAAGCTATTTTTATCAGATTAAAGAAAGATGACTCACCCGAGCGGTGGAAGGTCAAGCATCTCTTATTATATTAGTGATTCTCAACTGAAGATATTCACAATCACCTGCAAATCAACCATGAATGATGTAAAGACTGCTTTTTTATATATCTTTTTGAGTGGGATTCGGAGACTGGGGGTTGAGAACGCGTTAACCTCGGATCCTAGGTAGTGCTGCATCAAAAACTGTAAAAAATAGTCAAGACATTAAACCAATGAATTAAAGCAAAGATCACACCACCACATCCCAAGAGACAAATTCTTTCCCCATTCACAGCATAAGTGATGGTACTCCAATCTGCAGATACTATTAAATAAATCACCTCTAATTAACTTATCCATAAAGTTTGATTTCAAATTTCAAGCTACTATCTTCTCCCCAGCCTTCACCATAAATTCATTCACCCATGGATGGAAAAGGCAAAAAGCATGCCATTACAGTAAGGACTACTCAGGATCAAAAGCTTATTTTAACCACTCAGTAGATCTTATTAAATGTTGATGCAGGCTTTGGTGAGTCTTCACCCTCTTGTGGTAGTATGCTACAGACTGAAGTTCCACTTGCTGTCATATCTTGTATGAGACATGAACAGCTTGTTTCCTCTTCTGGATAGACTTGCAGCATCCACTGATAAGCAAGCACTTGAACCGACTTGCAACCACAAGCAAATATCATCCTTGGATAAAGAAGAAATGAATGAAGGCTTCATTTCTGCTCTTTCTCTGTTGGGAGCAGAAAGGAGGATGGTGTTATGCAAACCTTCTCTACAACATTATGTATTACTGCCTTAGGCTACAGTCTCCCACGACATGCCTGCAAGGCAAGCCCAGAATGAATGCAAATCATATTTCCACAAAACTCGGGAGGTAAAAAAAGCATCTCGTGTTGCTTTCTGTAAATGCAGCAATCTAGAATTTGTGAAGCTTAAGAGAAGGAAATAAATCAAGAAAAGAAACCAGTTTAAAAGAGGAGGGCATGATATACATATTATCAACACAAAATAACAACATTCAATAATTTGAAAGATATAAACAATCCTCAGACAATTGAAGAAGCCAGCATCTCTGTTCACTGGCATTGCCAATGACTGCTTTAAAACAGAATAGACCTTGCCAACTTCCAGATTCATATGACAAAATTAAAACTAGGTATAACTGGAAAAAGTCACTGAAGCCATGTGGGTTGGGAGATAACAGGATGCCAATGTTATGGTTACCGGATTGAATTGGATCAACAATGACATTGAAAGACTGCATTGTATTGCATCAACAATAACATGGATAGACTGGATTGTATCAGATCGGCAAAGACAAGGGTAGACTGGATTGAATCAGATCAAGTGACAGAAGCAACTCATATGGGCAGTAGCTAGAAAGAGCAAGCCCAACACCAAGGAGTCAAAAATATAGCATACGAAGTTTAAATAGAACTTGGTTAAAAAGATAAACAAAAGAAAAGGGCTGCATCTACACATGTCTACTCATTTGAAGATGGTATGTACCCTAAAGCCAAAATCCGAGTAGCTCTTCAACCCCCTGTTGCTGCACGGGCTCCTCCTGATGAAGAAACACAATGATCAAATTATAAATAAAGAATTTAGAATAAAGTCATCAACAAAAAATTGGAGGATTGTTTTCTACAATAGCCTCATTAGCTGCTGCTCTATACATGAAACTGTATGAGAAAAAAGACATGCTTGCATTTCTACATTGAGTATAAGCATATAAAAAAAAAAAAAAAAATACTTTTCTTCTACCTTAGAAAGAACAAAAGCATTGTGTATGAAGTGTAAGAGAAAGAAAGAAAAAGAAAAAAATGCACTCCTCAATGGCAGCTATAACTGTCATCAAACAAATCACGAAGTAAATATATAGTTCCCTGAGTAGGAAACAAACAAATTTTGGAGTTGCTTTAAGAAGTCTATTAAGAAAAACATCACAGAAACTATAAAAACACATTCAAGGTAAATTCACCCAAAACAAACACAACCAAGGGCATCCCCAATCAAGAAAGAAAGCAATTTATGCATCTCTGCATGCTCAGATAAAATTGTTAGAAGTTGATGTCAAGGGATCAAGTCAGAATACGCTTAACTATTATTACTAGTACCACCACCATAGACATGCTATACAAGCGCAATAGCACAAAGAATCCCAACAACTTTAGTTATCTAGTTGGCTTTTTTCTTTCTTCTTCTTCTTCTTTTAGGGGTGGGGTTGTCTGGGAGAGAATTAGTGAGAAACCAAATGAGTTCAAAGCTGCCAGAACACTCATACTGATGACAATATGAGAACAGGCAACAAAAATTGAAGGCAGTTCCATAAGAGTTATGCATAGAACAATCACCAAATTGCAATTATCACAAGTTATGAAAGACAATATTCCCTGTATGCTAGGTGCTGCAAAAACCAAACTAAACCCCATAATTCATTCACTAGAAGATTGTAAAAAGTAAATTAAGATTCAGGGAAGCATTCAAGATGATACCTCTTCTCTTACTCCCATTGGAGGAATTTGCAACAGCACTTGTGTTCCCACTTCCACAACCAGGAATGTCCTTCAAACCCAAGTTAGGATTCCCCATACACTGATCCATTCCAATTTCACAAGTATCAAATCCTTGGCCACTCAATTCTACACCATCCCCACCCTTGCCTTCCATTCCAGGATGTAGACAATAAGCCTGATCATCACACCTCAAATCACATGGGTTCATGACATACGCACCTGAAAGAGGGTGCGAGAGGTTCTGGATCCTATCACCATTCTTCGCTAGTTTTTGGTAAGGAAAAGAACCAATCTCCCCCTCAATCCTCCCCCTGATGTCCACAAGCAAGCATTTGAGTCTGGCTATCTCTGCCTCCAGTGCAGCTTGGCCTTGCAATCTCTTAAGCAACTGCTGATTCACAGTCCTCAACCTGACAACTTCATCCTCTAATGAAGCAGCTCGCGCTTTCTTCTTCTCACGGTACTTCCTGACAGCTTCGCGATTACCTAAAGGTCGCTTCTTTGATTTCTTCTCTCCAGACTCAGCTGTGTCATCGCTACCAGTTTTATTTTCAGAAGAGGCAGGTAGAATTTTGGTATGGACATGAAAACAAGTGTGTGAATGGGAGTTGTCAGGTCCGGGCGGGTTGCAAGTGTGCGTATGGGTACACGCATGGGTATCGTTTAAGATATCATCGATATCGAATAAACTATTCATAGAACAGCTGCTTGGAAACTGATCAGCCAAGTTAGGACTTGATGAGAAGACATGCTGGCTCGAGTAATCGATCTCACCGTCGTCCATCACCAAAAAACGATGAACCACGGAGCAAAAGAGACGCGTAGAAGCCTAGTAGAGCTTAAGAACAAAACCACCACACAATTGCCCAAATAAGATACTGCTACTCCATCGAGAGCTCTGTTAAGAAAATTGAAATACAATTTAGGATTTTGGTGAGAGGCCATTATAAATAAAGGGAACGAGTGAATTAAAAACAAATCAAAGCAGAAAAGCGACCATTCAAATAAATTCGCCGACCAAATAGTCCTTCCAGAGAAAACAAACCAAATAGAAGCCCTAGAACGATTAAAAAATGTCACCAAAAAGAAACCATTTTTATGGAAAATCAAACGATTTTAATGGCGCAAATCATCAAATACAAACTCGCCTGATTCCTGTAATTGTTTCTTACCTGGAAACTTCGACACGATAAAGAAACGAAAAAAGAACGGCCGTCCGGTGCGATCCCGAAAGAGGATTTGGTGAAGAACAACAGAAGAAGGTGATGTCGAGAAGAAAATAAACCAATGGTGGTTCTGGGATCTGACGTCGGGTTCCGATTTCGAGACAAAAAAATTTCAATTCGAAAATAAATAAAACCCTAGAAATTTTCGAAGAGCAGGCCTCGTACGTATGGAGGAAAATCTGAAGCGGCGCAGAGAGAGTGATTTGTTCGGATTATCAAATCTTTTCTAGAATTTCTCCATTCTTTTTGAGTCGCAGAGATGAGATCTACGGGGTGCATGAATGAGGGTAGAAAAGTAATTTCTGAATGGCTGGCAGGACCTGTGAACCGTAGGACGAACGCACGGCCAGGATCCCATTAATTTTGGGCCCACTTTTTTCACGGTTATCCAACGGCCTGGATCAATGACCATCGTTCGTTATGATACACAGACGCTTATGGGTGGCATTTATAGTTGAATATTCCTTTTTGGGACTCAAGATTTTTATTTGCAATAAATTCAAATATATTAAATAAATATTATACATTCAATCTTAATAGCTTCTGATAATACCATTAGAAGTTAAGGGATAATATAATTTAATGAAAAACAGAGTTTAATTAGTAATGAAGCTATAATACATTGCATCAAAAGTAATTTTTTTCAATAATAAATAAATATTGAAATATTTTTCGACTGCTTTTTTTTCTTCTTTTAATTTGGTTGGTTTCAGACATAACTTATGTGTGCAATAATGAGTTACTAGGTTTTGTGCGTCAAGAAACATGAACCTACCTCAAAAAGATCAAAGTGAAGATATTTTGTTGTTTTAACTTTTAAGTAGTTTTGTTGTAAAGTGATTTAGCACAACTTGGTAATTCATTTTTTTTCTTTTTTTCAATAGAAAAAAAAATAATGCTTTACTTATCTAGGGCCAAGCCCGAGGCAATTTAAAATCTAGATGTTATAGATGGTTTATAATAGACCTACCTAGATCGACCAAAGAGAACCGGACTGAGTCAATACTTGGTTGGACCACGAATAAAACAAAGGCACTAAGCAAGGTGTACAATTTGAATCACATCTAACTTCCTTAAAGATAGGGATAAAAATTCCAATTAAGTCGGGTATTTTGCATTACTTTTAGAGTCCAGGTCGGACTCCACAACTACAATCCAAGTAATACTCTCTTGGCAGATAATATTTCTCTCTTAGGAAGTTAGCAACAATTATAGAGTTTTATTCGAACTCCATTATTGCACAATTAAGGTAACCTCTCCTAAGATCTATAAATACCCACATATTCATCATAAATTAATATGTTTTTTCTATAATACCGGTGTGGTCGAGCATGTTTTTTGCAGGTTCAAGCGATCGTACGGGAAGGACCGAATTCTGCAACAACACTAGAGAACTAATAACAAAGGTCATGAAAGAAAAGAGGGGAGAATGTTGCAAGGAAATAAAGCACTCATGGGATGTAGCATTCGCTATAGAATCCACCACAAAATTATTTTCTTTGTGCATGTTGAAATTGAAGATGTTGAATATCTGAGGCCATTACTTGAATATCTTGCAGAAAATAGAGGATTTCCAAGGTGGATGAGGAGTAAAACAAAGTAATAATCGATTGATTGTCACTTTCTATAATAACGTGTGAGAGATTCAGATCCTTGCTCCATTTAAGAGATTTTCTTATCACTAGAGCTTGCAGAACCATTGCCAAAACATAAAATATGATTGTCCTTTGCGTCTCTTGCTACTCCTCTATATCCTGCCACCTGCTTATCAAAAAAGGATGATCCGTCCACATTGATTTTGACCTAGTTGGGAGGAGGGGCTCCTAGCAATAAAAGATATTGGAGGAGGGTGGTGTCAAAGAATGAACATTCTGAGGCAGTAGTTAGCAAATTGTCTTGTTATTGCACTACTAATCACTTGTGTCGTTGAGGTCCTAGATTTCTCATATAAAGCTCTATAAAATTTCCATTGCATCCACGTAGTGATGAAGCTCTTGGAGTGTGGTATTAATGAACAAGTGATCAAATTCTGGTGGAGACGTGAAAGGGAGAGGTGGAATCCAACATTGATAGATTTAAAGATGACCAGACCTATATGGAAATGGGGCACTGTAGGAATAGATGTTGGGCATTGAGTTTGCATGTTCCATAGAATAAGTAGTGTGTTGGAATTTGGCATTCTATTCAAGTCAACATATTCGATGATGGTAGGCGTTGGTATAGAGCTTTCCACAAGAAATTCAATACATTGGGTGGGTGTTGAATGTGCCACCAATGACTTCCAATGAAAATTAGTTGAGATGATTTGAGAGCGTGTACCTGTCTTTGAAGTAGAATGCAAAACAAGCTTATACAAGGACTTAACAGACAAGTCTCCTGAAGAAGTGTATTGCCAAACCATGCGATCTGGCTTAAGGAACTATGTCATGGGAATTTTGAGAATATTATGCACCACTTCTAGTGGCCACCATTGATATAGTAAATCTCTATTCCACATCTTTGTGGTAGAAGAAATGAAATTTGCCACTGTTTGTGATGTTTGTAGCACAAATGGATAACACCCTCTATCAATTGACCGGTTAAGGATCCATTGTTGACTAATGATCAATGTTGTTGCCAGTACCAGTATACATTAATAATCCTTTAATAAGCAACGCTTTACTTTGAATGAAGGATTTCTACCCCAAGATGCTGAAGGTAGTGCTTTGGTTTCCAAGAAGGATGAATCTCTAAAGTATTTATGTTTCATCAAACAACTCCATAATGATGAAGGATTAGGGAGTTCCCAAGCCTTTTGAGATAAAAGAGATAGGCTAAACAATTCTTGTCACACCACAATTTTGCCGAACCAAAATGCAACACTAGAAACACTTATCAAATTATTCCCAAACCAAATCAGGATCAAGTTGCAGTATACTCTCATTCGTCACAAGAACCAGCCACACCAAACCAACAAAGTTAAACCACAAATAACTAAGGGCAAATAGGAAAACTTATGTTATTCCGTTTCTACCACTTGTACACATATATTCACCACTTGAAAGCTGGGATGCATCACAAAAGACATACCTGGTTTCGACCCCAAATAGGTGTCATACACACAAGATAAATAACACAGCTCTCATGACACGGTCCCTCGCTACTCACTGAAAAACCATAACCAATAACTCACACTGATATCAATTGTACTCAAGTGCACTACGTCTCCAGCTACCTCATGCAATCTATGTGGATCTATTGTAGGCACAAACGCCACATACACAATCATGTCCATGATTGACATCTTCAAGTAGTGTATGATCTAAGGAATATGCATACATATAAAAGTGAACTCGCATATTCCAGTGAGGGAAGCATCTAATGCGCAAACACAACAATATTTCATGATGCTCAAACATATGCTCTAGCACACAAAGGCCTGGGTCCGTGAGGATTAATCGTTACTCTGGTCGAGGTGCAATATTCTTCAATCGCGGGGCAATTCCATATCATTCACACAATACCCCCAATATCATTAAGGGTCTCTCATCACTTATCATAATCACATATCTACAACAATACCACATGACTGTTGGAATACACACATTTCACCCTAAACAGCCACATGGTATACACACATTGGGCTATTTGAATTTTACCCTAGGATTCTCACATTTCACATATATCCCATTGGCAAGCTAACAACTAACCCCTTGTTGGCAAGGGGAGTAGCACTGGGGTATGCACTTTAGCCATGCAATCAATCTACTATGATGATGGTCCGAAGTATGTTTTGTGTCCTATACCACAATCATACAAATGACCTCATATGCAATATAGAATCAAAACAAAGATGTTTTCCATTTAATTATAATCCATTCATTTCACACCCATTATCATCAGAGTAGTGACGAGTGTAGGAATGTTGAGCGTAGTGGCCATAATATATATATATATATATATATCGATCCTTAGTCATCTATTCGATGAATGCGGCCTTAGGACTGTTCTTTAATCCATTATTAGATTTGGCGCATTTAGTAGGGTCACTTTGAGTCTAAAAGGTATGCTACTAGCTTGCAAGCTCTCTCGAGGGAATCACTTTTAGCAAGCTTTGGAGAAGGGGTGTGCGCTCCTCACCTCCTCCATGAGGACGATCCACTGGATTCATTGCAACACCACGAAACAATGGGGTGTTTGCCTAACCACCGGCTTTGTCCAGCTTTTCTAAGCTTACGTGCACGCATATGTTTTCCATGAGTGCTTTCTTCGCATGCTGAAGACACCCATAAAAGGGAATTTTTTTCTATCTCTACCTAAAGTCAGGGTCTTCTTCACCTAGTTTTGCAACATACAACTTTTGTTTTGTTCCCGAACAACGATCATTCATTACGGCCAGCCTAGATGCATGTTAAAAACATATAACTAGCGAGCCAGCGCCGGTACATAAGAAAAGTATACCTAGGCATTCCACTTCCCGGTTACCCTCCCACTCACACGGGTTCTTCTATTGAAGAGGTTCCCCTTCTTCTATGTGAAGTGGGGCATACGTAAGAGCGGAACCTAGATAGAACGCGGAGCATTGGCCCAGGCTGCCTTTCCTCCCGGTGTATGTGAAAAAGAGTGACGAACCCATTTTTTTCGGTCATAGGTTGGTTCAAAGAATGAGAGTCGGCTTCCTTAAGGGAGTTCTATGACCTTATTTGACTTGCAATTAATAGAGAAACAGTAAAGGAAAGGATCTTTAAGGAAGGAAGATAGGTTGCCACGCCTTTCAATAGATAGAAAGCCTAATCTATAGCAACAAGGGCTAGACCAATACTGATGGGATCACCATACCTAAAGGGAGAACCTTGCTGCAACCTTGCTATATCCCCGCGTCCTTGCACGGCTCGCTCTTCGAGCCCTGCTTCGGTCAAGGGCGAAAAAGCTTTAAATAATAATTAGGCAGAAGAAGGAGAGGTTTGACAAGCAGAAGCTGAGTGTAGTGGCCATTATCATCAGAGTAGTGACGAGTGTTATATATATGAGTTAAATTATTGGTACCCTCCATGTTCAGAAAATTTTATTGATTATTTTTCTGTATTTGTGTTAATCTAATTTCATTGGATATAGAATCTACATGCAATATTGGAGTTTGGCCAAATACGAATTTAGGGTTACCTTTATTGTACTTTTAACTCAATTATTGTATCCTTAATTATTCCAAGAAGTTGGTACCCTTTTGTGAATTGAGCCGGTGCATTGTTATCAGTATCAACACTGTGATGATTATTTTATTATTATAACTTATGTCGACTTTAACACAAAAACTTGAAGTTAAATTTCTAAATAATCGAATAGAATCTCTCCGAAAAGGCATTCCCTTTAAAGGTATCTGGTGGTTCACTTACTGCTTTAGTGAGGTTGACCCAAGGTTCACTAGTTCAAGATGGTTTGTTAATTAAAAATCAATAGTTTGGATTAGACCAAAATTTTGGGGTGCGAGTGTTGCAATCCCATTCGCTTGAGATTAAGTCCTCCTTCCTGTTTTGGATGGCAAATAGTATCTTAGGTTATAGTGTGGATGTGTTGTTTTGTTCCTGACAACCAAAAGAGATTATGTGAAAGCTTTTCCACCTTTTGAAGCACTAATGAAAGTAATTTAAAAAGCAGGACATATAATATGAAGGCATGGTAGAGATTGTGGATTGTATCAGTGTGTCTTTACCTCCTTCAGAAAGAAGTTTGGGTCTCCAACCCTATAGCAGATCCCTAAATAAATGTCTAAATCTGATGAGGTGGTAGTGTGAATTTGGGCAGATAACTTGTGCTTCATTGAGATTGAAGTGCTAGGACTGTAATGAGTACGGTTTATTTGCAAGTTCAGTTTTTGTCTGGAGTATGTGCAATATGTGCAATAGTTGTTGATAACTTTGTGAAATTTTGGTTGTTTCATGTCAAGTGGCTTGGTCAAATAGTATGAAGTTATCTACAAAAGCTAAATGAGTCAACTTTTCCCCACTCGAATGAGTTGGATCCCTTTCAATTTATTTGCGCGAAGACCTTCATAAAGATGTGAAGACATGATTTATGCACACAAGTCAAATTATAAGACAAGGGATCCCTTTGATTGATTACTCAAGAAGGCTTGAAGTATGGAAGCGGGCAACCATTCAATAAGATAGAATACTGGGGAGTGGTTATGCAAAACATTATCCAGTCTATCAATTGACAAGGGAAGCCATAAAGAGACAGTGCAACACAAATGAAATTACATTCTAAACGATCATATGCCTTACTCATATCCAATTTGACCATCATTAATTCTTTTTTCCTTCTTTTGTAAAGATGAATTCTGAGCACGAGCTCATGGGCGATAAGTATGCTATTTTGGATATGTTTACCCTTCACAAATCCATTTTGTTCAAAGGATATGAGTAAGGGTAAAATGCATCTCTCGAATAAGGTTCTTATTTGATGATTGTATAAATGGTTTGAGATTATGAATTTTCAAGCACAAAGCTTATTGGGTCACCCAAGGACCTAACTTGTTCACGATCATAGAAAACTAGAAACTTTTTATTCATCTGATGTCAAAAGTTTTATATAAAAAAACCTAAAGTCCATCATTATTTCCCAAAATACTATGCAATTAAACAGTATTTTGGTTTTTAAAATAGTATAGAAGCTAAAAAAAAATTGATTTTTTTGGTAGTCACGAGAGTTAAATAATTGGACGTTAGGAAACAATAAGTAAAACTTATGGTTCACTGGTGATAGCCTCCCATATAGAAACAATAATATAAGAAAATAGCAATATATCTTCAAATATGGACAAACAAGTCCTAAGGAAGAGGGGTGAACATCTATGAGAAAGAAAAAAAGTATTATATGCCCATGCTAGAAGCAAAAATTAATGTATAACGAATCCATTTCAACTTTTATTCCTATATGTTACGAACTCCAACTAACTCTATATTTAGTACCGGTGGATCTTTTATCTTTGTCAATGAGTTTGACTTTGTAGTGACCATCTAGACCTCTATATAGGGATTGATATTTGAGAAAATAAATATGTGTCATATGCCCATGCTAGAAATAAGAAACAATGCACAATAAACCCATTTTAACTTTTATTCCTATAGATAATGAGCTCCAACACGCTCTACATTTTGCACCAATGAGCTTTAATCCCTGTCAATGAGTTTGACTTTGAATAGATGGATTGAATGAAGACAAGATCATGGCAATGAGACACTAAAAAAAGAAAGTAATAATAATTGAGTCAACTAATATTAGAAGCCCCCCAAATTGGGAATTTTGGGATCTTCTACTCGCACAATAATACTATTATCACAACCACACTTCAAGGAGGGGGAGGGGGACCTCTACTCCAGCTTGTCAATATTTAAATGTAGGTCTTCCTCCTCTATGTGTGGTAAGGGAGTGTGAGGGTAATGTTCAATTCTTTACGCCAAGATAAAGGATCCAAACTCTCACCAATTGCCCTCAAATTATACTCAAATGCTTCACTACGTGATGGAAATGGCAGCACTGGGTTTGTGATGTAAAACTATGATGTAAGGTCCTGTTTGCTATCTTCTATTCTTTTTTTTTTCCGGGGGGGGGGGGGGGTGTGGCAAAATGATACTTATATTAGGCTCTCCATATTAAAATTTCTGAAAGATATAAAAGAGTTGTCCACAATGAAAAGCAGAGGCACATCCACCACACCCTAGACAAAGAAAAAAGCCTAGCACCATAGGCTAGAAAGTCAACGTATATATTACTGAACCTATTCATATAATGAAAAGCTTGATGGGTGGCCTTTGTTGTTGATCAAAGAGCCATGATGGATGCATTGACTAAGTACAATGTGAGTCTTTGTTTATATCATACGAGTGATGCTTTCGGAAGACAACATGTGAGTTAATACATCTAATGATTGTGATTACAAGAATAGAGAGATGAAAGTCGTTGAATCCAGATGGATCCATATGTAACAAATGGAAAAAAAAACGTATGGTGCATATATATCGAGAGGAGATTTGTCAACACAAATATATGCTTTATCATCATTTGATTGATAGCTTAGCCACATGTCAAACTCTAGACATCACATCGCATAGGAGCCAGATCCCAAAATTTGAAAACAAACCGATCGATACGATTTCATGTCTACCAAGTGAACATATTGATATGATGTTGTAATGTCACACCAGGAAATTGAGTCTCATTTAAGAATGTTAACTTGTAGTGCACTCTCACTAATTAACTCAATTGCATACACAACCCACATCCTAATGGCCTAATCTTTTGCATAGTAACCAATTAGGTGAAATATCAATTATAGTAGAGCAAATTATATATAAACCCCCTAGGTTTGCAATCAACTATATCTACCACCCCTATAATATATCAATTACAATTGCACCCTTGAAAGTTAACACCCTCTATTATTTTTGTAGGGTAACAGATGTAATTTATTATAAATCCAGGGGTTTATATATAATTTGTTCATTGAAGTTATATAGGTTTCCTTTTCTCCCAAAAAAAAAAAAAAAAAAAAAGCGGAGAAATCGTAAACCTACTTGAATTTGTACTTATTTTTTTTGGGTAAAAAATTTGGGGTTCTAGGCTATAAATACCCCTTCTTCGCTTCTCAGAAAGATTGAAATCTCTTTCGGCTTTTGGAGCTTTCGTCTGTTCCGGAAGTCGTAACCCTAGGGTTTCGTTTTCTCTGCTGGGTTTCCTCGCAGACTTCGATATCGTACCAATCTTTTGTGGTATTTTTGAGATCGGATCGCAGTTATTGAACATCGAGTCCTAGATTTGTGATTGTCAGTGTCTTCTTGGGGTTGGTTGGAGGTCTGTTGGGTATTAGCAGACGATCTCTAGTTCGTTTCGTGTTTCGGTACTCCATTAAAGCTCCTTTACAGTGTTGATTGCGCTTGTTAAAGGATGTCTAGGTGCTTTCCTTATCCTCCTCCGGGGTATGAGAGGAAGAGTGTTGCCCTGGATGAAGCGTTGATTAACTCGATTAAGGTTTGTTGAGCATTCACGCTGTGTGCTTATTTTTGCATATATGCTCGACTACTTTCTTCGGTTTGGAAAAAAAGTATTCAGGAACGAACTTGGGTGTCTTTCTGTACTGTTGTATAGATTCTTTGTGTAGAAATCGTTTGATGGAATGGATGATCTCTTAAGAAGATGTTATATGGATACTTTTGTACAGTTATAAATACCAAGAAAACACTTAGGGCTGGAGGATCTGTTCATATTTTTATGATTTTGGTTCCGTGACCATAACGTGTGCAGAGTGATTATATCCCTTTAAGGTTCATCATAGTTTCTTGTGGGTAGTCGTGTGGTTTCAGTCTGTTCAAAGGGTTTCTGTCATGGGAGGTTTCAGTTTGATGTTGGGGGTTGTGATTATAGTGTAACCCAGTTGGTGCTTGTGAAGCTGGACTATTAAACATTATTCTAGATGGTTTTGATCATTAAAATTAGCTATTTGATGATGTTCCAGCTACAGATTAGAGCCATTATGTTCAATATTTGACATCATTTTCTCTATGGCTGAGTAAAGACAATAACTGAATTGAATCCATTCAATATTCCACCTGTGTAGTCTTAAGGGGAACTGAAACCTAAAACTCTCGAGCTCCTTCTAATACTGCCACTACATTTAAGTGTTATGAATGCGGTATTCTCATTGGAGTTCAGAGAACAATCATTCTAGTGGGCTGCTGCTTGCCATTTCTGGGTGAAAATATGGCGTTTAAGAAACAAATAGGGAAACCCTTGTTTTCATGATGATGATGTTTTGCTGTACCATCATAATCTTAAGGTCATGGAATTTCTTGTCTGAAATTGCAGTTGGGCAGCTATTGATGTTGCTCCATATGTTATTAATGTTCCCTTTTCAAACCAAACCTTTCTTTTACTTTCCCCCATCAGAGAAAAGGTTCACAACTTCCAGACTTTTATTGTCTTTTGTCTCAGCTCCCTTCCTGTCTGGCTTTTTTGATCTTCAAGTGGGGTTGTCCATTGTCCCTTTTGTTAAGTTGCTCTCTTTGCTATTTTGTACTTGAGAAGATAATCATATATTCTAGGTGTAGCAGGCTATTTGTTCAAGTCAAATGGTGACTTCGGCATTTGACTCGACTACCTTAGGCATCATATCCTTGATTTAATCAGAAAAACTAGGCCTTCAATTTTTTATCTATGTTGAGATTTCCTCTCATATTTGTTTAGTTTTTGCACTGGATTCGTATTCATTAACATACTTTATAATACTCTCAGAATACTTTCCACTCATTAAGTATTTTACATAACCTGCCTTCCCTTGAGAGTTTGAATGCTCACAATTTTTACTTCTCCTATTAACCGTTTGCAACTTCTGTTAGTCTGTACCCTTTATTCCAATTTGCTAGTCTTTTCCTGGTCACTTGCAAATACTTCATATTGGCAATTGCTGCATCAAACTGATCATCTTCCCTTTCTTCAAGCTTTGTGCCTCAAATCTGTGAGATGCATTTATTGTTTTCTATCAGCTGGTCTTCCTGCTTGGGGTTTAGAGGTTCAGGTCAGTTGTGGGTGGGTTGGTAAGTTCGTGTTCAGTTTTAAAACAGATGAGAAAGTTGCTTTTTGCGTATCAGAAAATATGTACTCATCTTCAGTATAACTTGCTTTGTTGTAATAGCCACAGAAAGAGAAGTAACTGTCTTTCTAGGTCCGGGTATCGCTTGAAGGTGCCTGCCCTCTCTCTGTTTCTGTGTGTATTTTGTATCTTTTTGAGGCTGAAACTGAGTTATTTCTAACCTTGCACTAGGTGCTTCTATAGGAAAAACCTGTTATGCTGACATCTTTGCATGTCAAATTATTGGGGTGCATTTGAAGTTGTATCTTTTGGGATATAATCCATATTGAAGGAACTAGAAGAGCTAGGGGTAGACCTAAGATAACCTTAGGAGAAGTGGTGAGAAAGGATATGTATAGCTTAGGCCTTGTATCTAGCATGACCTCGAACAGAACTGATTGGAGGGCAAGAATCTATGTAGCTGACCCCATTTAGTTGGGATAAGGCTTATTGTTGTTGTTGTTGTTGTATTTGAAGTTTTATCTTTTCTTCAAATCCCTGTCTATGGAAGCTTGGTCTCTCTCTTTTCCTTGCTCTTTTAAGTTTATTGTTGGATTGACTGTTCTTGTCCTACTCTGAAGCTCCAGAAAGAAAAGGAGAAGGCCAAAAAGGAAAAGAGGAAAGAGAAGAAGAGGGATAAAAAAGAGAAGGAAAAAGCAAGGGATGATGGAGGAGCTGAAGATAAAAAACATAAACATGAGAAGAAGCACAGGAGTGAAAGGGGCAAGGTAGAACCTGGGGTAGGAGATAAACGGAAAAGAACAGAAGAGGAAGCTGAACAATTGGAGAAGAGTGGCCTCACTGAAGAACAGGAGCAGCCAATCAGTTCCCAGAATTTGTATGACTCAACTGACAGCACTCAAAACAGCCACAAGAGGAAAAAATTTGAACCACCGGCTGATGGCAGTAATCATAACCATGGTGAGTTTGTGTATTCTTTTACGCTTTGGAGGATACTTTGATTGTTGGGCTTTTTAGCTTCTTACAGTTACTGACTTTTCTTTAAATTTTCACCACAAAAGGGAGCATATTTCGCATCCGTCTGAAGCCGAAGGATCAGGCAGTACTCCTCAGCAAAGAACTACAGGTTCCAAATTCTGGGAGGGATGATCACACTTTGCAAGCAAAATACAAAATTCCTCAAATACTAGGTGAAGAGAAGCCATTTTCTACTTCCGGAAGGCAGCAGCAAGCTTCAACCTCTGGAAGGACTACCTTTGCCAAGCAAGATAGTTTGAAACAGAAGGATCAAGATGTACTCAGCAACAATGACATTGGCAATAGAGAGAAAATACAGGAAAAAAGCATCAATAACACTGCCAGGAAAGAGAGCCTGAAACAGAAGGATCAAGATATACTCAACAAAACTAATATTACCAGGAAAGAGAGTTCGAAACAGAAGGATCACAAAATATCCAGCTACACTAACACTGCCAGGAAAGAGAATCTGAAACAGAAGGATCAAGATACACTCAACAACGGTAATATTGCCAGGAAAGAGAGTTCGAAACAGAAGGATCAAGAAATACTCTGCAACCCTAAGGTTGCCAGGAAAGAGGATTTGAAACAGAAGGGAAACATACTTAGCAGCACCAATGTTGCCAGGAAAGATAGTTGGAAACAAAAGGGTCAAGAAATACCGAACAACACTAACATTGCCACGAAGGAGATTTTGAAACAGAATCAAGATGTACTCAGCAACAAGAAGTTATCTCCAATAGCTTTTAGTGGTCCCAGTTTGCATGAAATTTCTCCAAAAATTAGTGAAGTGCAGAATTGCCCTACCTCAAGGATTACAACTATTGTGCAAGAGAGGTTTGGAAATGATTCAAGGCCCAGTGAAGAGCAACCTTGTTCTACTTCTGGAAGATCTAGTATAGAAGCTTTGGAGGTCGCTGAAAAATCTCGGAAATCTAGCAGAAAAGTGAAGAAAATAGAATCCTTATATAGAGAGTTGATTGAAAACTGGGTTCCACCTGTTGTTGAGAATGATGGTGCTGATTTTGATGATCAAGATTGGCTTTTTGAGAGACGGCCTAAATCTGAGTCTGAACCAAAAAGATCTAAACCAAGCAATGATGTGATGTGTGAAGGAAGCTCTAGCTTGTGGCCGAGAGCCCGTTACTTACCCGAGGCTGATGTTTATGCGTTGCCATATACAGTTCCATTTTAAGCTTCATTTTCACTGAAAGCTGTTCACGTAACCATTGTGAATACTAGAGCCTGAAAAAGTCATCATGAGAAGAAGATGAGAAGAGGTTGCTGGAACTTCGGCTGCTCCCATGCGTGTGTCATGACAAAGGTTTTCCGTGATGAAGCTCAACTAAAATTTTAACTGCAAGTTTGAGAGTTCTTCATGGGTTACATTATTCTTTTGCCAGAGCACAGTTGAGTTGAAAAGGGAGGAAAAGAATATAAAATGAAAAAAGATACATTTTAATGATTTTCTATTGTCAATTTTGGTATCGAATTCTTTAGCTTTGATTTTTCACATGGACCTGCCAGTGTGAAATTTAGGGTTGTAATTGACTTGTAAATGAGAAATGAGAAACATTTTGTTACAGTTTATTAGCTTTAATTTCTTCTTCACATGGACCTGCCATGCCTGTATGGAATTTAGGGTTCTAATTTCTTATTGAGTTCAATTGTAAATGGAAATCATTTTGTTACATTTTATTGCTGATGTTTGCCGAGCATTCCTTGCCATGTCTCAAAATCATTATTTATTTTGTTGGGCGGCTGACAGCCTCTCCAGGTCTTCTGTATTTTCAGTATGATTTGACTCCTTAGCAGCCAAATCCAAACAAATAAATTTACAATAAAACAACACAGGGGGTGTTCAGAATCAGGTTTTCTTGGCAATCCTGTTGAAGTTAAGACCACTGAAATCAAATGGAACATTCTCATTCAGAGATCACCATATTTGACTCGTTGAAAATGTCAAATTGCCAGCCAAGAGAGTAAAATACATGACTTTCCGGGAATTATTTTTCCATATTGGACACTGGGGCTGAATGTGCAGAGCCTTTTTGGTTAAATCAACTTTAGATTTAAGTTCCTCTCTACATCTCAAGCTTCAATTTCCTCTCTATCATATGTGAAAATTTCCATGTTCAATTCTATTTTAGCCACTTCAAACATACCAACATTGTAGGGGGAAAAAATTACAAACATGTGAAGCCACACACTTTTGTAATCTCGCACAGCAGATTTCCTGCTCGAAACAAGAGCAAAGATTGAAGAAAATGACATCCAAAAAAGAAGCACATTGGCATTTGCCAATCCTTTTATTGCTTGCTCCTATTCTCATACATTTTTTGTTTTGTGCAAACTGGATCAACCCATGATCCCTTGGCAAGCTATAACACCGAGCTCCTCAGACTTGGGGTTAGGCCCTGTTTATTACACCTGCAAATCTTAGACTCATGGTTTAATTCACACTGCAGTTGGGTTTGGCACTTCTACAACAAACCCCCCAACCTCTCTTTTTTACACAACTCAAATCTGTACAGAGTAACATTACATTCTCCCCCACTCAACTGTACAAAGCAAAGACCACGTCCTATGATGCGGAATTGGCTACAAAATTGTCTTCAAATAATTGAATCCTCTCAATTAGTCCTCTGAAGATTGGTCGCTGTTTTGCTCCATGCTACTCGACGATGTCTCATTATCCATGTCAAGTAATGCGAGATCAAGATGTAACTCAGCATTAGAACTTGGATAGATTTCTTCGTAGTCATCATAATGACCATCTGACTCTTTTGGAGCACTTCTGGAATAGCTCATCCAATACTCAATATCATTCTCGCCTCTTAGAAGCTTCAGTATCTGTATCATGGATCACACAAACAAGAAGTTGTCTTGTGAGCATTGCTAGACCAATTTTAATGAAAAGAAAGTAATCTCAACTAGTATTCCTCTTAAACCAAACAGCTATAAGAGAGTTCAGTTCTCTATTTCCTGCAGTGCTGCCATTTGCATAATCGTCTACAAATATGCTCAGAGCATAGGCAAGTCATATATGACCTTCAGTAGACATGTATTTAGTGATAGAAGATTATAAAGGTTACCATAAAAAAATTATTTAGACATCAGATCAGCTACCTGTGAACAACTCAAGACTGCATTTTGCATCTGCAGTCAGCTTGCTAGAAACTAACGGTAGGTCTCAATACTGTTTTTGTTGCCTGCAACCTATAGTCCCCTATTATTGGAGGTTGTTAGAGATGAACTACCAAAAAAGCATAATTAACCTACTTGGTCAAAGAGTAAGTAGGTTATGTCTGGAGTTTGTTGATCTGATCTGACCTAAAACAGGCCAAACCATTCCCAATTTAGAGTTGAACTCCTTTATATATGTTCATTGACTTCAACCAGGAAGCATATCTCAACTAGTAACAATTGAACAGATGGCCTAGGAACATAAACAAATGAAAGATGAACTTTGGCCGTTAGTACCTCATTCATTTTCGGACGTCGACTAGGTGATCTTGTGAGGCAAAGAGCTGCAGCTAGAACCATCCTCTGCATCTGAACCTCGTCAACTTTTCCAGTTAAATTTGGATCCAAAAAGCCATTCAGGTCTCCACTTTCAAGTAATGGTTTTGCCTGGATATGGAGCAGTTAATTGTAAAATATGATGAACCAAGAAATGAAGCTCTTGTAGAAATCCAGGTCCAAAATCCTTACCCACATAACCAAGCTTTCTTTGCCTTTGGGAGATTCAGTGATGATAGGCTTTCTTCCAGATATCAGTTCGAGGAGAACCACACCATAGGAGTAGACATCTAATTTATCACTGACATTTCCATACATGAAATATTCTGGAGCATGATAGCCAAATGTTCCTACTACATCACTGTGTGTCACATAAGGTGCTGTTGTTGGTGACCAAATGGCAAGCCCAAAATCGGATATCTGTCACACATGAAGAATACAAGATCTTGTCAATTTATTTATTTTTCCTGACAATTCCCATGGTCAAAAATCCAACTCCTAAAACGTTGGAGGAGGTAAATGCACCTGTGGCTCAAGGTCATCTGAGAGAAGAATGTTTGATGACTTGACATCTCTGTGAATAACAGGCCGTGCACAATCTTTGTGTAGGTAGTCTAAGCCCTCAGCAACCCCAACTGCCACTTTGAATCTCACCTCCCATGATAGTACAGATTTCTCTTTGTTATCTGCCTTGGTGTATCAACATAAAGGGTCAACATTCAAAAAATTGTATTCTTTTACAGAGTAAGCAAGACATATGCATAAGAATCTTTACCGTGTAGGTTTTCCTCCAGACTTCCTTTGGACAAGAATTCATATACTGCTATAAGATCATTATCTTTGATGCAGAGCCCAATCAAAGTGGTGATGTGTTTGTGGTTCAGGGAAGAGGAGATATCAATTTCCAAAGCAAAATCCTTCCATACTTCTTTTGTTGATTTCATAACCTTGACTGCGACATGCTTTCCATCCAACAGGCAACCCTTGTAAACTGAGCTACACCCTCCCATCCCGATAATATTGCCTGTTAGCAGAGCAGATGTTTAGAAAGAAAACTAGACTGAAAACAGATAAGGTTAAACCAAATGACAAACCAAAGCAACCTGAGGAGAACTGAGATGTTGCAGTCATCAGTTCTTCATGGCTGAACCAACGACAACTGGTAGAGTTTGTCTCTAAGAGAATCTCCAATTCCTTCTGTAGTTCCTCAGACATTGAGAAGCTCTTATTATGGCTCTTGCTTCTATGGTTATCGATGTCTGTTCCAAAAGAATTTTGTGTTTGATCCGTGTCATCACTCATCTGGGATTGAGGTGTCGAAGGTGAAGATCGGTCTGGTAAGCTCAGTACCCATTGAACAACCGACATTTTTCTAGATTCTGAGTCTTTCGGACTTTCTGGGTTCTCTGGAACAATTTTTCGGAGAAGGGGCCAACCAGGATTTTCTGGGTTCCGTGGAACAATTTTTCGGAGAAGGGGCCAACCAGGCTTTGTGTCTGAAAGCTCCTTCATTAGTTGAGACAACGAGTTTGAGGAATCAAGGCTTAAATCATCAACTCCTGAGTCTCCGCTACTATTCCTGGATAGTTGTTTCTGGTTCTGATCAGAGAAATTGAGTTCAAAATTTAAATCATCAGCATTGGAATCTCTGCTGTTGATTTCAGAAGCCACCTCAGAATTCTGAACCAGACTCAGACTCGGCCTTGGATCTCCTGTGATTCCTTCATATTTGAAAAAAGCAAAATTAAATTTATTGGCAACTGATTAATCCATAAACCAAAAGGGTATCTGTGGATAATAGAGAACAAACCTGAAATCTGGTTAGTGAAAGAACCCCTTTCAAAGATTAGCTTCCCGTTGTCTATAGCAAGAACTGCAGTACTTCTTGGCAATCCATGTGCACAATACTTGGCCATGGAAAACCAACCCCTGAAAGATTTCCAGTTCAGAGAAATTAGATATAAATTTTATAAACAAAGTTCCAAGAGGTTTCTACTTATAGCAGGACTTACTTTAGATGATTTTGCCAGTTTATCCCAACAACTAAAGCTGTTGCATTGCAAGATTTTGCCTCTCTAACCAAAGCCCTCCGAGCAGAACTTCCCTGAATAATCTTCCCTGTAAGAGTTACCTAAAACCATGGTGTGACTTGTGATCAATATTTTTCCTATATAGTGCAAATACCTAAAATTTTAATGAAAACGACCCGACAGAGAAAGGAAAATAAAAAATAAATAAGAAATCAAAGGAGGAAATACATACCTGCTTCACATGGCATAAACCTGTGTAAACTTCTAAATAATCATCCATTGAAGGACCTTCTTTAGAATTAGCATCTGAAATGATTAACCAGTTGAAATCAGATTAGTATAATGAAATTATGGAACCAAGGAATTTAAGATTAAGACGGGATTGGAGGGAATCAAAGAAAGTACTACCGAGATCACGACAGACATGGACAGCCACGACGATATCCCCAGCTTCTGCAACTTTAACAAGGGCCCAATTCAGGAGTTGTCTGCTAATGTTATCTTTTCGGATTCCAACCAAAACAGTCTTCTTAATCTCACCCTTCTTCTCTGTTACTTCCCCCAAAACCGTCATTCTCCTTCCACATTCAATCTCCAAATCCTCTTCTCAAAAACCCACTTAGGTTTTGAAGGAAACCTCTCAGAATATGTGTAAGATCAACAACACCTCGATCAATTCCGTCCGAGAGAGACTCAAACGGGAAGAACAAACGAGGGGTTTCAACTAAAAATGTTATGAAATGGGTCATGCGTCTCTACGTGGAATTCCTATTCCTCTAAACAAATTACAACCAAAAACGACAAATTTAAAAAATTATTCAACTGCCTAACAGAACTTTTTTTGTACAGTAATAAAAACGGTCCTTGTTGAATAATTCATCAACCATCATCGATGAGCTCAGTTTTCTGATACAACCCAGATAAGAACAAGCAAAATCTACCTCAATTTTTTGTCTTCTTTTGTTAATTGAGGTATGAAACACATTATAATTCGAAAAGATCAAATTGCCGCCAAAGATATTTATCATACCTACTGCAACAGACCTCCACCACCAGAGAAGAAAAAAAAACCTACTAAAGGTGGAGTCTCGATGACGATTCAAGCTATTCAAAAATGTTTTTTTATATAAATATTTCTTTTTCATATAATAATTTTCAAAAGCAAGAGAGACGGTCAGAAATGATCTGTGAAGAAGAGAAAGAGAGTGAGAGACTCAAACTCAGAAAAAAAAAGGGAAACTCTAAAAACGGATAAATTTCCCGCGAATTTATCGGTTATTGATAACCGGCAAACCCGTACACTTGGACCTTCCACCGGCTACAGCGGGTTTCCACACAAAATGATGAGGCGTCAGTGATACGTCAACGGAAGATTCTAATCTAACGGATTTAAGTGAGTAGATGGCGACGACTACAACGTACCGTTGAGAAGTTTGAAAAAAAATTTGGTCAAAAGAAGTTTCAAAATCGAATCAAAACAGAATTACGGTGACAAGTGGCGACCATGCGTTTACTGACAGAGTAGTTGAAGTATACACGCCTCTTCATGTCCACGTAGGAATAGAGGAGATTATTTTTTTCTTTTAAAAAAAAAAAAACTTTTTCTTCAAAGTTCAAATCACCATCACCCACCTATTCGGTCGTTAAAAGTGGGAGTTTTATATGGTTAAATCAAAGTTTCCGGTTAGTGGTGGGGGTGGGGCCTACCTACGAGTCAGTAATTTTAACACGTGCGATAAAAAGGTGAAACGGGAGAGGGTCACCGACACTAGTAAAAGCAAATGGTGGCCACAAGCCCAAGTCGTCTTTAAGCGATTGTAAATTTGGTGGGTCGAAGGCATGTGAATGGCAACATGTGGCGTGTTTGTGTACCTGCTCCATTTAGTTAGTTTGGCGGGTATATGGCGTCCGTCTAATATTAGGCACCACCATGTCAGAAGCACCAGTCCCGCAAAATTTTGAAATGAATTAATTTTATTTATTTTGGACCATGAATGGATACTTAGATGTTCATTTTTGGGGTCAAAGGTAGTTTGACTATCGAATGACTAAATGTCTGCATTTTCGGATGGAAAGTAGACCGTACGGATTTTAAATGCTTATAACTTAAGAATACATCACTACACCATACATTTAGGGGGTCAGAATCAACTACTTATAAGTAGCACATGGGACTCATTTTTGTTGAACACTGGGTGTGAGACCCATACCCCATGGATGACTGGGATTGATTTTTCAAGTGCAATGTGGGTTGTGGATCCAAATTCTTGACCATCCAAAACTATATTGATGGAGACACAGGCTCTGGTTGAGGAACAGACTTCTTCAGCCAAACAGTAAAATTTTGCCAAATCAGTGCAGTCTCAAGCACTAGGGCTAAACATATGGAGTTAATGCCATTTACCGACGGTGGGTTGTCCTTTGCCATCATCAATTGTATTGATTGTGCAATATGGCAGCCAAAAGAAGGAAGATAGAGAGAGCCATCACCATCCGTTTCTCATCAATTCTATACTGAAATACTAAATAAAAGCATACCTAGCTGTTAAAGTTATCATTTGCAACTTGTGCATTTTTTATTTTTTGTTTTTTGAGAGTGGGTGGATTATCATAAATTTGGAAATCGACTTACCAGATAGTTCTAGAAAGATTTGATCTTAATATTCTTTAGATTTTTTTTACTTTATTGCCGTTTCTTTACAGTCACAACAAATACAATTTTTTCTCGCTATTAATACCTAGGAGGTGCAACACGGGTATTAAGTAATATCATATCAATACATAAAACCATTGATTCTTGGGTTTCAAGTTGAAGTTGTAAGTTTCCCATGTGGCAAGGGAGGGGACCCACATGTATTGAATAGCTTGGAAATCAATGCAAGGTTGGCAGAGTGGTAAGATCCATACTTCTCAGTGGAGTAGTCATGGGTTCGATCCTTGCGGACGACAAAGCTCCTTTTGAGGATGTAATTGAAGCGCGCACAGGCTGGACCGGATGAACCTCAGACAAAAAAAAAAAAAAAAAAAAAACTTGAGACCATGTAGACACATAGCCCAACACATGAGTGTGTAGCCCAAGGTGGTTTAAGGACCCTTTACCTTGACTTCTGCTTGTTGTTTACCCTAATTCGAATAGCATTTTTTGTTGTAGTTTGAACGGTAAAAAATGTCTCTCTTCTTGTGCCCTTAAATTCAAAAATACCAATGAAAGACCGAGAATTCACTCAACTTCCCACATCTATGACAATCACAATGATATTGTTGAAACTTGCTTGAACATGAATTGTTCATTAGATTTCATTTAACGCCTAGGCTAAATTTGTTATCCTTGACACCAATTTGTTAGCCATGGTTGCAACTTTCTGATGCATGGTTCAACCCCCCCCCCCCCCTCCTCCTCTTTTTCCCCTCTTATTTTATATTGTACGATTTTTCTAGTTGCAAATTAGGCCATTTGATAACTCACTTGAGTGTTTATGCTATGAGAAACACTAGAAACAGTTCTAAGTATTTTTAGAAGCATAAACATTTTTTAGACGTTTTATAAAACTTGCTTCTAGAAGTAGAAACAATACTCGTAAGGATTTGATAAAATCCATTTCTCATAACAAATTTAAAATTTGTAATAAAATTTACGAAAGTCGTCATTGTTATGTTTAGAATGCCAAATGTCATAAATACCACTTATAAAATTGTTTCACTTAGATCCAGCCCATACCCAATTTTTACTTTGAGAAACGGACGCAACAACAAATAGTTGTATTAAAAGTGTTTCTAGAAGCATAGATTTCAAATTATGTTGCAAAAATCATGCGACAAAATAGTTTTATCAAGCGGTTTTTGGCCCATTATTTTACTTCTCAAAACAAAAACAAAAAAACAAAAACTGTTTTTCGATAGGTTATGAAACAGGTTCGTACTCTTAGATGATTAGTTAGTTTGATCGTGACCCAACGAAATTGATTCTAGAAATAAATTATTGATTTATTCAAATGATCAGATTTACCACATAATCCTTAAATTAAATAAAAGTAATAAATTTTTAAACAAAGTATTCCACATTAAATAGCATAGACTAATACATGTGTTGTTTAAAAAATAAAACAAAATAAATCTAAAGATATGTTAAAAATCATAATAAAAATATTTCTTGACCTAATGTGATCCTTCACATCATGGAATATTGGAATATTTTCTTTAATATTTGGATTGCTATGAACTTCAAAAAATAATAAAAGTTCACTTTTGAAAGGATCACCTAGAAAGTCAAACAAGTAATAAGAAGAAAATATTAAGTAAATAAAAATAAATAAATAAATATATATATGATAAATTACTTAATTGGTAAAAAACTAACATCTTCATGTAAGAAAGTAAAGTTGAAGTCCCTTAAACCAACAGCAAAACTCTTTTTTTTTTTTTTTTTTTGGCCAAATCAAAACCTCCTTATATTATGTAATACCTCTTATAAAAAATATAATAATAATAATAATAATAATAATAATACAAAATTAATATAAAATAATAAAAAGTGGAAAGAAAAGTAAAAGTTTGTGAACGACCATGTTTTTATTAGTTGAACCACCAAAGAATTTCAAAACCAGAAATTCAATTGAGGAACTCTCTAATCCTAGAAGATTAGGTCATAGTCTCCTTTTTTGAAAACAAAAGCCGCCATAATACTAAATTTGACTTATAGTTGAATACAAATACAAGTTGGATAAAAGATTGGCATCTACCACGCTAAGTCAATTCACAAATTTTTGAAATTTTGATAACTAATTACTTTTAGACAGAGTTAAGGCTTTAAATGGTGTATTAATTCTAAATATAGAAAGGTTTATGGGTCTTCTAATCATGTTTAACAAGCAATACAAGTTAACCTTGACAGGACAACAGATTTTGTTAGATTCTAACATATTGTTTGTTAGGTCTTAGGTTAGATGTCTCCATCATTTTTGAATTCTTAAAATAATTATATTAATTAATGTATAATTATCATATATTTTTTCTTTTAGAACTGCACGCAGTGATGCAGAGCTATGCATGCACTTCTCTGTAGAAGATCCGAATTCTTAACTTCATACCAAGAGACATTGATGCTTGTCAACTTAACCAACTCTTGGTAGATTTATAATTATCTTATATTTAATTAATCAATTGAGCATCTTGCATATCCAATTAGAGTTCTAACAAAAACGGTTGGTGTCACGAGTGTTTTTAATTTTTTTAAAACACAAGATAGATCTATCTAGACTCCATTTTAATGGTTTATTACATAGAATTGCAACAAAAAACAAACAACTCTTGCTTTTACGGTTCGAACACTGTCTTGGTTTGTTCCAAGCCCGAGTTAGAATTGGATTCAAGATTTCGGCCTTGAGGGTGAGTAAATGCAAGAATAGGGTGGTTCTGATCAGGGTTAGCATAGCATTGGCTTAGGATTGAGTGTTTAACTAACCGACCACACACCACCTTGTAGGTTGTCTTTAGTAAAAGTAGGTACCAATATGTAGTTTTATATTGCTTCATCATTTTTTTGGGTTAGGGTTGGGGTAAGGTGTTTAACTTAGCATGGCCCAGCAACGTTCAATCATGTAGGGGTTAGTGTCAACCAACCTGACCCTTATTGCAACCCTGACAAGAATCTTCAATCATATGAACTTAGCCCAATAATGCAAATGGTGACGACCTCAAGTCGTCAATATTTAGTGGGAAGTTAGGTTTTTGAAGGATTAGTTTTTGGACGGTAAGTTTACTTTTGTTTTGAGAGAGGCAAATGAAGCAGTCGAGTCTCTTACTGGGAGAGATTGTCCTTAGCTTGTAGGACAATCTAGCTCCCCTCAACTTCATGGATCTCCGACTTACGTATGCATTTGACACATTTCAATAAATAAGTTTCTTTATTTGGACCCTCAAAAAAAGTTTCTTTAAAAAGAAAAATGAATGGCGAGGACCTCTACCAATAAAAGGAGGCCAATCTTCAAGAACCATTGAATGTGCAAGCGGTTTGTTGCAAATATCCTATTTTTGGAATCTCAATTCAACAACTGTAAATTTTGTTTTGTTTCTAGGAGGTTCAATCACGTATCGGACCAACTAGCAAGGCGCAAGTCACTTACAGGTGTAACTAGTTGGCTTATATCCACTCCTTGGTTGCAGGTTTTGTGTAATCCTGTCTCTTCGGCTTTGCCGTAGTAAGATGACTTGTTTACCCTAAAAAAAAAAACTCCAAGACACCCTTCCCTATAAAGAATCCAATCCATGATTGCTAAGAGATCATGAAGCTCGTTTGTGGTAATGTGCTCTTCCACGTAACCTTGGATCTGCAAATATTTATATAATCAGTTAAAAGTGGTAGTTGATTGTATTATGACTATGTCTGCCCTAAATGAGAAACCAAGGGGACCACTTCAGTTCTTTTCTTGGCATAATGGCTATGACCCATGGGCAATAATGTTATAGTTGTTGGTTAAGAGGTCAGCTACCATTGTGAGTATGGGCCTAGTTTTAATGGGCTTGAGCTTAATTGTATACTCTTAAAATAAATTATCAGCCCAGGCCCATGATAGTGAGCTAGCTGCTTGAAATCAAATACTTGAGCAGGCCCTTGTGAAGGCTAAACAGTATACAGCATGCCTTCACAAGTCCACCGATTTGAGGTTGAAGCAATCCAAGCCCACACTACAAATGGGCTATAGACCATAGGCCCAACAACTTCACAAATGTCTCCCCAACGTGACTGAAACAAACCAAATTGAATGTGAGAATGATACAACGACAGCTTTGGGGTTCTAACTTCTAATCCCAAGGGTTGACTCATTCAGTATAAAACTAACACCTCGAAATAGGGAAGTCATAATTTGAATCTCCTCAGAGCGCAGGGCTAAAGCCAGAGGCGGAGCCAAGATTGAACATTTTTTTTTTTGGTAAACCAAGATTGAACATTGGGGAGGCCGAATAATGAGTCTGTTTCACCTCGAACAAGCATTAATATCTTTTTACCATATATATTATGTTGGCCAATGCCAAACTCAATGTGGATCCCACATCTGAATTATTTTATTATATTCAGACGGGGGATCACATTAAAATTTATGTAAATTAATAAGAGGACTAAAATGTAAATAATATAATTATAAGTAAATTATAAAAAATATATTGAAATAAAGCATGCAGTGAGAGAAAAACTAAAATAAATCATTAATATATTGAAGTATGCAATGACTCTTTTCTCCATTTGGACTTTCTCAATAATATCTCTGTAGATTAGATTGATAATTTATAATTTATAGATCAAATTTGCCTTCTTTATCTCTTCAATATTTCGGAGTTGACCCATAATCACACATCTCTAGTCCATCATGCTCCAAATCAAGCTCATTTTTGCATTTGAGAATTTGAATGGATTCTTAATGTATAAAATTGCATGATTCAAGTCCAAAACTCCAAATATTTGCTTAAATATTGAAAAGTTCTAAAATCTACAAAAACAACATAAAACCCAAGGTAACTCCACTCAAAGTGTATAAAATGCATGTTTTATGCTCTAAGATTTCACACATAAATGTGCTCATCAATGAGCATTAAGAAACTTAGAAAAATATGCATATCTCAAAACATAAAAAATTTATAGGGCTATTGTATGGATTGGTCATGTTGGCTTAGGTACAATACAATCAAGATTTATCATAATCAAACTTCAATGTGAGATACACAACATTTTTCTTTTGGATTTGACAAAAGTTTTATGAGCAAATATAATTTGATATAATTAACTTAAAATTAATATACTGTAAAAAAAGCTCACCTGGTTAGAAACCAACTACAAAATTCACCTCAAATGAAATATATTTTAAACTACAAGTGATAAATTTCACCCAAAAAAATATTAAAAAAAATACAATTGACAAAAGAATACGAGAAATGTAGACTTCTTCCAAAATACAAGCAAAGCATTTTTAAGACATCGTTTACTAATAAAAGCATTTTTTAAGACATTCTTTTTTGGTGAAAAAGCATTTTAAAATTTTTAAAATTCGTTATTTTAGTTTCAAGCTAACATAAAAAGTTAATCGTGGCCAGCCAATGCAGGATTGGTAGAGTGTTAGAGATTCATAATTGTTAGTGGAGAGGTTGTGGTTCGATCCTTGCAGACAACGTCTCCCCACACTGAGGATGTAATCAAAATGAGCGCAAGCTGGCCCTGATAAACCTCAGCTACAAAAAAAAAACCCGTGAATAATTTGCAATTGTACAAAAGTGTAAAATAACGTTACAATTTAGCCCACTTGATTAGGATTATAGATTCACTTAAGGGAGTCAGGATCGTCTCCCCCAACAGGGCGCACTTTATGCTTCCCCAAGGCTGTTGACCATGACTTATATGGGCCTACAGGTTTGGTTAATGGGGGTTTTATTTATTTATTATTTTAAATGTTATATTTTTTACTTGTGGGTCTCATATAATTTGCAGTTGTAATGCCGTCTTGAGGAGCAGAGACGTTAGGCGAGATGATCCACACTTAAGGAGTCTTGATCGTTTACCTTGACGGCTGTTGACGATAAATTACAAAAGGGGGCATAATAAGATTAGGGGATGAAATTTATTTTTTTATAAAAACTTTATTATTTTTAATTATAGATTCCACGTAATTTATGATTGTAAAGCTGTCAGACTAGCACATCAGTTGGGAGAGATGATCCACGGAGGCATGAAAAAAGCTCGAAAAATGAAATTCTCTTCAGCTCCCAGCGGTTGAGCCGTTGGTTCAATGCGAATTAACGCGATAACATTTTCAAAAGAGGGGAACATTTGTAAAGAAAAGAAAATATAGGGAGAAGCGCTAGGGGGAGAGAGAGCGGAGAGAGAAAATGATCGGAGACGGAGTGGAAGACGAAGAGAAATGGCTGGCGGAAGGGATCGCTGGTCTTCAACAGAACGCTTTCTACATGCATCGAGCTCTGGTAAAACAAACTTCTGAAACCACGTAAACACCTCTACCGAACCCTAATGGAACCAGAAAGAAAGATTTCTTACTTCTTCGTCAATTTCGTCTTCTATTCTTTCAGGATTCCAACAATCTCAGAGACGCTCTCAAGTATTCCGCTCAGATGCTCTCCGAGCTTCGCACTTCTCGTCTGTCTCCTCACAAATACTACGAGCTTTGTAAGCTTCATTATATCTGAGATCCAATTTCAATCTGCTGGATCGAGAGATCTAAAAATATTCCTCAATTGAGTTTTTTTTGGTTTCAATTGCGATTCAGAACACGGAATGCAAGTTTTCCTGAATTATTGTCTCTCTTTTTATCTGTTTATCAGACATGCGGGCGTTTGATGAGTTGAGGAAGTTGGAGATGTTCTTCAAGGAGGAGGCCACGCGCGGTTGCTCTGTCATTGACCTCTACGAACTTGTACAGCATGCCGGAAACATATTGCCCAGACTGTAAGTGAGAATGAATTGATCAATTTTCCCTTATTTGCCTTTCGCAAAGCCGTTCTGCTTCTGCTCTTTACATTCTAGAGGTCCGTGCTTCCATGTTTTCCTCATTGGTTATTGTCTTAAGATCTATCTTTGGTGCAATTAACGAGCATTTTCTTAATAATGTTAATCCACTAGTTCTTGATACATTCAAATCATCAAAATAGTCTAATTAGTTTGAAAGCCTATTGCTTTGTACACCGGTTCTTCTGAGGACTGAGAGAATATTTTTGTTCTACCCTTGTTGGTCCCGAGGAGTGGATAAGGCTAAGTATTACTTTTGTGCTTGCTGTAAGTTTATGCGAGTGCAAAATCTACATAACATGGTCAAAAGGGCGAGCCTAGTGCTGAAGGCTTCCGGACAAGCATAGTCCAGGGGGCAGTTTTTTTGCACAGCCTGTACCTGTAAGTTCATAGGAGTCAAAATCTACGTAACGTAGAAAAACATTATCCTAGAATGATCATATTAGTCAGTTTCGGAGGTTTATTTGATCGCAAACCCTGTCATTGAATTGTCCTAGAACAGAAACCTTTCTTACCACATTGAGGTATACATTTCAGACTAAGTGGGTGAAGAGTTTTTCTGTTTGGCTATGATAGCAGCAAATGATCATACCTTAACTCAGGTGCGAACCAATGACAATATTAATGTTTTTCTTGATTGTCTTCAATGAAGGAAACTTCATTTGAGCTAATAATAGCATGCACACATGAGAACCGTAGAAAATGCTGAGAAAAGATTCAATTGGGAATTTCTTGCTCATAGATGTTCATTTCTACTTATATCTTATATATCACATAGCAGGAGACTGCTCCCTATTCTCAGTGAACATAGTTTGTAAACTTAATCCCATTCACGTCTTCCGCTTATCTAGCCCTGTTTTAATGTCAGAATGGTAGTGCCCTACTTATATTACTCCAACTACTCTATTCAGCCATGGTTTCAACCCAGTCAGAAACTGAGATATGTTTGAAACATAGTGCTTTTTCGCAGCCAACCTGAGGTGGGCTTGACACCAAATTTTTTTTTTTTTTTTTCTAAACCTGCGAATCAAAAGATCTATGTAGCCAGCCTCATTTATTTGGGAAAAGGCATTGGTTATGGTTCTTGTAAACGATGCATGAACTGGACCCCCCCTCAGCCCCCCACCCCAAAAAAATAAAAATAAAAATGGTACTTCTGGTTAAGGGTCCAAATTTATTACTCTTTGCCATGGTAAACAACAGCTGTAGCATAACTGACTAAGTGGTTAGTAGAACTTGGAAACAAAGTAATAATGATGCAGCCTCAAATGAATGGAGGTCAGTCTTCCAAGATCTTCAATAAAATCTGCCCAAAACCAGATTTTTGAACTAGGCTTTAGAGGGGTATGCTGGGTATTTTAATGGTTTCATTTTAAATTCAACTTTGGTGATTTTGTATGCAGGTTTCAAGGATGATATCGTAGAAAACTGGCTAAATTCTGATGGCTGGTTGAGAGTTTTAAATTTGATAGGAGTTTGAATCCAAGTAGGACTCCTATGGTTAATGGGTCAAGAGGACTTGAATGGAGCTGCAACTTGAGGGAATGTAGACTTAATAGGGAGAAAGGGTTCCTCAGAGGTTGAGTCAATTCCAATGGTCAAATTGGAATAGATCTGACCTTGAAATTTGGGTGTATTGGGAAATCCAAAAATTTTAGACTCCAAGAAAATGGAAAAAAAGATAATATAGAAGGGGAATGAAATGTAGGCTGCCATTTACTTGGATGGGAAGCCTTGTAGAGCTTTCAATTGAATGGGGATGGGGTTGTAGAAGCCTGCCCTTTCAGCCGTAGTAAGAATCTAGGCTTGACATCACCACAGAACTTGAAACTGAGATTAACTTTATTAATAATATAAATTGTTCCTCGTTCTAATTGATGGTGAGCTATTGTAGCCTTACATAAAGAAGTTGTGGTGAAAATGTGAAATTAGGACTTACAAATTGACTCAAACAAGGAGAACAGTTAACCTACTTCTAATTAACTAAGAACTCTAAAAGCTGAAATAAAAACATAATAAAAGACTATTCTGCCTTTATAACTTAAGTTAGGCAGAATTTACATAATTGAAGCAATTAATTAAATTACTTTCGTACTTAGCCTAGGCACCTAACTTTAAGGCTCACAGAATATGCTCATAGCTACATAAACCTATTGAACAAAGGCAGTACCCGTAACTATCAACCCTAGGTTGATTTCAAAGTAAAATAGCCCAGTTTGGTGCTGGATCTGCATCAAGTGCATCTGAAGTGTAATCCAGAATAACAGATAAAGTCATAAATTATTAAGTCATAAAACAGTGTGGGAATACTATAGACCCTGCTGTCAATCCCTTAAATTCCAAGCAGAGTTTCTTGTTGAGTCTAATCCCCAAGTTGCTTACCAATGAAGATATTGGAGCAGTGCCTCTAGATGCTCCAAGTATGTAACCCATGACATTTTGTGGTAGCAATTTGCCCGATAATCCATAAATGCTTATTGATAAGCCCCATCATCGACTTGGCTGAGGTATGCCAATCAACAGATGTGTTTTCGAGAGTCTAAGAAGATAGATCCAACTCGGGTTGACACCTAAAGATGCTATCAATGAAGGTTGACCCATCGCCTGACCCTTACCCATATATAGCAGCAAATGTATCATGACTATTCCTTTTCCAAATGAACATGTGCTCTCAAAGGATAGTCCACCAGCAAATCCACCATAAATCCATTCCCAGAGTATGGTGTAGATCTTATGCTCTGGAAGCCACCATAATGATTTTGTGCTGGACTAGAACTGTCTTACATGAAAAATGATGCGTGCCAATACCCAGATACTCTAGTACCCCCTAATTTATGGCTTTTGCAGTCTTAGAGAATAAAAAATTTCGTTTGAAAGAGTTTTAGATCAAGCCATATATTATAGCATATATGTTTTGAAACAGCTCTGGTAAATATCTTGAAAAAGTACAATAAATGTGAATTTGGAAGAGATAAGGTTTACCTTAGGGATTATAGTCAAATTATGAGTAGTGGTCAGTTGATCCTTGCCTTAAATGCAATAGTTTGTCAAAACAAATGAAGAAATCCACATTTTCCCCCAAAGTCACCTCCCCCATGTTGAAAACCATAGGAACAGAGGGATAGGTGTGAAATATGCAAGTCTTAACTGAAACAATGTATTTATTTGAAAAACTTAAAACTTTGTCCAACCATTTTCTGACTGATATCCATGTTTCAGTCAGAGCAGTGTTGAAACTGTTCAGTTGGGGTTGAAACCTAATATTTTTCAGTGCACTCCCTTATCTTGTCTTGGCCCAGCCAAAAGCCAAGATTTGTTCCCATGGATTTTAACTAATAATTACTAGAAGCTGGCTTCTAGAAGGATCAAGGAAGCAGAATCAGAAAATTCTTAGCCAAACATGGCATTGAGATGAGCTGCAAGTTGTTTGCATGCCTACCTAATGTCGCAATTTACTTGTAAGAAACGCTATTTTGACTTAATAATTTTTCAAATTCCAACCATTGACAAAACCAAATATTTTTCTGGTATTGACGATAAGTTCAAAAATTGCCAAGGGATATGCTAGGCAGGAAAGAGGATGAAGAGAAGATGGAACCAAATCACACCCCCTGTGCCTTCTTTTTATTTCTTTCTTCTTACTTAGCGCTAGTGCTAGGAAACTTCATAATGAGATATTTCATAGGTCTGAATATATGTATGTGGCCTGAACGGCCTGGTATTTCTTTTGTTGGAATGACAAATCCAAGGCATTTGAAATGACACTTGTGTGCCTGATAGAGTGTATCCCATCCTTCAATGGTTCAAAGCCGTGCCCTCCTCAACATTGCCCTGGTTGGAAGATTTAAAGACCCTGGATAACTGCCTAAAATTTAACCGTGAAATTCAATGAGCCTTTGGAACATCCCACGTGTACACGTCATGGACATCCTGCCTTTCTATGCTATATAGACCTGTTTGTAACTATTGAGGGTCAAGATATTATACACAATGTGAATATTCCGCCAAAAAGTTTTCTTTTAGTTCAAAATGATCAATATGTAGAATCAGAACAAGTCATTGCTGAGATTCACGCGAGTACATCTACTTTGAATTTTAAAGAGAGGGTTCGAAAACATATTTATTCTGACTCAGAGGGAGAAATGCACCGGAGTACCGACGTGTACCATGCGCTTGAATATACATATGGTAATATTCATCTCTTACCAAAAACAAGTCATTTATGGATGTTATTGGGAGATCTGTGCATATCCAGTACAATGCCTTTTTCGCTCCACAAGGATCAAGATCAAATAAATGTTCATTCTTTTTCTGTCGAACGAAGATATATTTCTAAGCTCTTAGTGACTAATGAGCAAGTGAGACACAACTTGTTTAGTTCGTACCCTTCTAGTAAAAGGGGGCCTAGGATTCTTGATTATTCAGGACCCGATCGAATCCTATGCAATAGTTGTAATTTCACCTATCCTGCGATTCTCCATGAAAATTCTGATTTATTGGCAAAGAGATGAAAAAATAGATTCATTATTCCATTCTAATCTAATCAAGAACAGGAGAACAAACTAATGTCCAGTTCGGGTATCTCGATTGAAATACGTATTTTTCGTAGAAACAGTATTCTTGCATATTTCGATGACCCCCGATACAGAAGAAACAGCTCAGGAATTACGAAATCTGGGACTATAGAGGTGCATTCAATCGTCAAGATTGCAAGAGTCATGACAGATTGATTAAGACAAGGATTGATCTGCATATTAGTAGTCGCTCACTAATGTGAAGTTTGCAGACATAAGGATTTGATAACTTAGGGTGCTCTTTATGTAAGCTTGTTGACACTTCCATTTCTTTTTCTCCCCCTGTCTTGTGTTGTTCGTACCCAGCTTGAACTTCAATCTGGAGAGTTAAGCCTGAGAAACAAGCTCTTTCTCATAAAAAAACCCTTTGGTTTCTTATAAAGTCCCTTTCCTCCCCAGTTTAGGTTTCAGTCTAGAGACTTCATAATCAATCTGTCGCTCCTCGAACAATTTTGGCTGGATGCTAGCATGGGAAAAGAACGCCTCATTTCCCCCTTCCCTTTTCTGGCTTTTGATATCTTTGTTGTTAATGGCATGTGATATCCCTGTTGTGATATTTCAGGTATCTCCTATGCACAGTGGGGTCTGTATACATCAAGTCAAAGGAGGCGCCTGCCAAGGATATTCTTAAAGACCTCGTGGAAATGTGTCGAGGTGTTCAGCATCCTGTACGTGGCCTCTTTCTCAGGAGTTACCTTTCTCAAGTCAGTAGGGATAAGTTGCCAGATATTGGGTCTGAGTATGAGGGGTAAGGATATTGGTTCTTTTTCTTTTTGACTGCCAGTCTTTAAAGAAGTGGGAATCATTCACTGTGGATTGTTTTGTTCATAAATATATTGGCATTCTCTGCAGCTATATCTTTTGGTTTATACATGACCAAAATCAGCGTCATTTGTTGATGAGTGTGGAATTTATATCCTGTTCTTTGGTTGTTTTCTTTTAGTGTACCTCATTTTTTGTGTTACATATTTCTATGTTTCCTGATATTGCGTTAGATTAGGTAACTGAATTCATGTTGTCAACTCATTGATTGTCTTGTGCCTTTTGTTTAACTGTGATAACTATGATCCATTTAAGTTGGAAACCTCCCCCTCCTCGCTCTTTGGTTGGGTTCTTATTTAATTTACCATTGCCTTTGTAGTGATGCTGACACAGTCATGGATGCTGTTGAGTTTGTACTTCAAAACTTCACGGAGATGAATAAGCTTTGGGTCCGAATGCAGCAACAGGTTGGTTGCAATGTCTTACCTGCTCTCATATTTGGACATGCATGGCACCACAATCCTTGCATGTTATTTGTGGTCATGCAGGTGTTAATTGTGATACATTCATACTCTTAGGTGATCCTGAGTTGAGGCATGCAATCGACCTTTCTGGTCTGCAGGGACCTACCCGGGAAAAAGAGAAGCGGGAAAAGGAAAGGAGCGAGCTTCGTGATCTTGTAATCCTAACAACCTGAATTGGTTAATATCATCCACTATATGACATATATGCATCATGTATAGCAATAGTTACTTGCTTCCTTTTGAACTCTCCTATTAGGTTGGCAAAAATTTACATGTCCTCAGCCAGATAGAGGGTGTTGACCTAGATATGTACAAAGAGGCTGTGCTTCCGAGAGTTTTGGAGCAGGTATAATCATCTAGCCTCTCTCTGTCTCTGTGTCTTCTAATCACCCTCTCTTTTTCTGGTGCTGAAAGCCCCATAGCATAATAGAATACTAAGGAGGAATCTTCTAAATTGATTATGACAGGTTGTTAATTGCAAGGATGAGCTTGCTCAATATTACTTGATGGATTGCATAATCCAAGTCTTTCCAGATGAATATCATTTGCAGACTCTTGAGACATTGCTGGGTGCTTGTCCCCAGCTTCAGGTGGGTAGTAAGACAATGCATTTGTATCCCTTTTCTTAAATTTAGTGTCTTAAAAACAAATTTCGAACAAGAATAAGGTTGAAGCTTTTTCCTTTTGGTTTCTAATAAAAAAAAGTAGGTTATCATCTACAACTTTGCTTTCCTTATGATCATTTGTTTTTTTCTTTTTTCCTTTTTACTCAAACTATTCGCCTGTGTATGTGGGTCATGTCAATCTTTTCCACATGTGATTTTGGGACAAGATTGGTATGTAAAAGGATGTTAAATTTTACCAATGTTCCCCATTACTGTTGGAATCTAATTTCAGTTGTATAAAATAAGTATAAAAAGTTTTAGCAAATTTCTTTGGTATTATTTTTAAGAAACTAATTTGTTTCTCTTCCCTTTCTCATCTCACTTCTCTGTTGCTCAGCCGACTGTTGATATCAAGACAGTGTTGTCACGACTTATGGATAGGCTGTCAAACTATGCTGCTTCAAGTGCAGAAGTGAGCTCTCCTCATGCTGTTTCATAGCCTATTATCCACACATGCACGCATTTGAATTCTTGCAAGAATGAGAAAATTTTTCTAATGGTTTTATGTTGCAGGTATTACCTGAATTCTTGCAGGTAGAGGCTTTTGCTAAATTGAGCAATGCCATTGGGAAGGTAAATCTAGCAACTCTGTATAATTCATCATAATTTGTTTATATAATTAGCATGACTATACAATCTCAGCATGATTTTTCTCAAGGGAAGATGGTGACTAAAAAGTGGTAACCTTTAATACATGTATAATCCCATCTTGGTTTTCTAACAAAACTGATTTGAAATTAATAGCAGCCACGATTATTGAGATTATTTACAGAAGAGAGTGACGGAAATTGATTCAGAAACCAGACTTTAAAAGTAGAGTTGAACAAGGAATTTTAGAAGCCAACTGAGAATAGATACTGCTGGTGTTCAGCAAGTACAGCAGTTTCAGAAATTTGGGAATTTTAGATTCAGAATGCAATAGGGGTTTCTGAAGTTGATATACAGAACTCTGGTTTGACAACTGAAAAGCAGAACCAACTAGAACTAGCATATAACAACTGATCGAATACAGAAAATGGTATTGGAGAAGATCAGATAGAAAACCATCTAGGCATCTAACAGAAAAGTATAATGTATAATGTGCAAAAAGAACAGAATAGGTTGTGGAAAACTTTCTAGGCACAGGGTAGGAAAAATGCAATGAAGTGGCCTGAAATGATAGGGAAAGAAGAGAGTTTTAGTGTTGAAATGCCACCACTCCACCAGTACCATATCCAGGAATCAATCAGTGGTTCCATTCAGTCCTACTCAAGAGCAGTGCTTTGAATCTCGTGGAACTAAGAAGCAAAAGTTAGTGTTTAAACCTCAAAAATTGTGTTGGATGATTTGTGGCCCATTTTTTTATTTGTAGAGCTAGGACATCAACAGAAATATGAAACATCTCCAATCACAAGCTAGGAAATCAACAGAAATATGAAACATCTCCAATCACAGGCCAAAGGAGAATCCTGTAAACTTATACTAGTATAATTCATGAAAATAGAAATAAAGTAGGACTGGAATTTATATTTTCTTTTCCAGATTTAATAAATTTATGTAATAAGAAAATCAAGAAAATAGAAGCTTGATAGAAGACCCAAGATGATTGTTTCCAAGAAGAACCTGAACTGAAGCTGCAAGCTAGAATGGAACCAGAAAGCTGGTCCAAACCATGAGCTGCTGGTCTTGGTGATTGCTTGGACCTTCTTCCTAAGATGGTACTTGAGTTTCTAGTTGGTGTATGACCTAGCAATTGGGAGGGGAGGCTTATTTAGTGAGACAATCTCATTTTATCTATTTATTGTTTTATCTTTCCCATTTTCCCTTTATCTGGTTGTAATGTTCCATAAGCTTCATCTCTGTTGAATAGAAGTTGTTTTCCTATACGGAATAGGTATAGTTGACATAGGAAGGTGGCCCCTTGCAATTTTGTTGTTGACTTTCTACAGAAAGGTTTCAAAGCAGGACCATGGTTCCTTGTTTGATCATTGAAACAGTTAATGAGTTGCTTTTATAAGTTTAGTGAGCTTCAATTCCTATGGATGCCCTAAAACCATTGAATTGGTCTAGAACCACCAGTAATGATGGTTGGAATGGTGGGACTGGGTCATCTCCATAACCCTTTTCCTCAGCATTACTGGCTCGTTGGCTGAGGTTGAGCTCCTCCTTTGTGAGAATCTGTATGGGTTTGTTTGTCTCTACAGATTTCTTCATCAATGGCCAAAAACTCTAGTTTCAGGTCTGCTAGAGGTCAATGTACTAGGACTATGCCTGAATAGGGGCTTTCTTTCCTCTTGTGTGCCTTCATTCCTGGTTTCCTTCATACCAAGCAACATTGGGAAGGGATGGGGTTGGTGCATTGGCTACAGTTGAATGATTTCAGACACTTAGGAGCTGACATGGAATAATCAATGATCAAGCCACCTACATATTTTCATACTTAAATATTATACCTCTACTAGCATTGTGACTTGAATTATCATGCACAACATTCTCAATATTTAGCTTAACAACCATACTGGAATTTGACATCTCATAGGGTTAAGTTGCATTAATACAACAACTGAGTATTGGATTCAGAGCTAGGAAACAGCCCTCAGCAAGATGGGAGTGAGACAGCATACATTTACCCCTTCCAGACCCTGCAGTGGTATGAACCTTGTTATGCAGATCTAAAGACCTGCATCTGCAAAAAGAAGAAGAAGATTGCCAATATTTTATAGTTATTTCATGTTTTTCAGATGTATGGTGATAGGCCCCTCATATCTCGTGTGTATTCTCGCAAGCACAAGAAGAGAGCTGGATTTGGGGAGCAGCACTTAGGGAAAGAAATCAGATCTGGACCTGAGAAGGAGGTTGCTGAATAAAAAATGATTTGAAGAATATTTACTACTGAATAAGACAGATTTGTCAAGTGGTTAATTTAGGGAACTATCTACTATAAGTATTGGGGAGGGTTGTAGGTTAGGATAGTTTTTGTCATAAGGGAATATTGGGGTGAGGGCTATTGCTCTTGGGTAGCTGTAGGAATGCCTACTGCTGTGTTATTCTGAGTTCTAGAGTTTATTAGTTAATAAAGTATATTTCTCTCAGTATCTTCATTATTACTGTCAAGCTGTTTTGCTGAATCTGGGGTCCTAACATATGGTGTGTTAGTTTTTTTTTTCATGTTTTCAAAATATATGGTATTTTTTTAACTATGTGGCAGTTTTCAATTATAGGGTGGTTCTGTTTTGGTTTAAACCTTGCCCATGATTTACCTAGGGGGTTAATTTTTTGTTTTATTTTGAATTGTTTCAATAGGAGAAACAACTTAATTTTTGAATTTTATTTTGAGATTTAGTGTTTGATCTAAACTCTGGTGGGATTGGTGTTTATATCCAGTCGACTGCTTGGCAGTGTGTATCTTTTCTTTGGCTTTGATGGTGTGGAGCCTTGGAATCCTCAATCAAGCTCCCTTTTCATTAGTTTGAAGAACAACTTCTCTGTTCAAGTTCCGTTTAGGCAATCCAATCCTTCGTATACCTACTGTCCAGCCTTAAAACACTAACATGCAAGTAAGTGTTAATCCCCATCACCATTTCTACTTTTGAACCCTTTAGATCCCAAAGGCTACCCTCTCTCTTCTATTGTCATTTTTTCAAATTCTACTTTACCAATTTTTTTTCACAAATTGAATTCACCATGAGAATCCATTGAAATTCAGCCCACAGCATCCCCACATCGCATCCCATACTCAATCCAGCCTGATGCCCTTCTCTCTACTGAAACCCTGACCCTAATACCCATCTTAGAACATGATCCCTGCCTAGCCCTACGAGCTATTCAGAGTCAGTCATTTTTGGATCGCACATCCCTCTCCAGTCCTAGCTGCTCAATCCCATGCTGGTCCCATGTAGCCAGAACCCTAAATATCCTTATTCTTCACTTTTCAAAACCCAAGACCTTAACCCTAATTTTTCTGAAGCATCAAATTCAGCATTCAAACCAATTCTGGGAAACCCCAAACTTTCACTGTTAGATTCTGCATCACTTATTCGTCATAACCATACCTTCTATCTCGAGCCTTGACCAAACCCTACCTCTAGTGGAAGCTATACCTACTTTTAACCTAACTGAATTGGGTTCACACAGATCCTGTGTGATTGGCCCCCAGTTGATCCCTTTCAGTCTAGGGCTAAACTTCCTCATGTGCTGGCATCTAGAAGACACTTTTCCGCTCCACCACTATACCAGAATTTTACATCCAATGGGAACTAATATTCCTTTTTAATATAATAACTCTTTAGTAGTTCTTTTTTTGCGTCCAATTGTTCAACTAAATTGTTCTAATGCTGAAGTATAATTGTGGATGGCTTCGTGTTGAGTTCCTTGTTCCTTTTTAAGATCACTTCCTCAAAGAAGCAGGAATGATGCTATTCTTTGGGAAACTTTTCTTGTTATTTTAGCTTTTCACTTAAACAATTACCATCTATAATAAATCTTGCAATACTTTCATGACATGAATTGATTGTTTAGTGTGGAGTAAACCTTGTAGTTTCATTCTATGCAGCTGCATGCTTTATGTTTTCTCATTCAAAAAGTAGAATCTTGTAGTCTGTTTGAAACAGTTCTTGGTGTGTGTTGATTATATATCTATGTCTGTTTTGAAGATGATTAATCTAGCGATTTTATCATTGTAATGGCTCAGATGACTTGGGGATATATCCTTATTGAGTGAATTTGTGAATGATCTTTAATTGTATATTTTTAAATAGTGCAGTTAATGATCATGTTGCTTCCTAGATCTGCTGAATCCTGTACTTCTGCAGTTCTGTTAGGGCCAGCCTGTGTCTGTCTTCTTCATTTGTGCATTTTTATTGAGGATTTTAAAACTTCAAGTGCCTTTACTTCTATTGCAGGTGATAGAAGCACAGGTTGATATGCCTGTTGTTGGAGCTATAACTTTGTATGTTTCTCTTCTGACATTTACTCTTCGTGTCCACCCTGATCGGCTTGATTATGTGGATCTAGTGCTGGTATGCCTCTTTCTTATGTGCATTCACAATATTTGTTGTATAAATTTCGTTGCCTCATAACCTCGATATTAATGGATGTGGTATCAGTGTGCTCAAAAAAGAAACCAGTGAACTCGCACAATTCACTCATCCACACACACAAAAAGAAAAAAAGAATCTCACACAATTCGGGATGGCTAAATTTACAGTTCAAAAGGTGACAGACAAGCCTTGTGTTATTTCTTTGCAGGGAGCGTGTGTTAAGAAACTTTCCGGTAGACCAAGACTTGAAGATACCAGAGCTACAAAGCAAGTTGTTGCACTTCTGAGTGCTCCGTTGGAGAAATACAATGATATTGTTACTGCTTTGATGCTTTCAAACTATCCTAGAGTGATGGATCATCTTGATAATGCTACAAATAAACTCATGGCAGTAGTTATTATTCAAAGCATTATGAAAAATAGCAGTTGCATTTTGACTGCTGACAAGGCATGCTTTATTTCTCTTTCTTTTGTTCCCTCCCCAAAAAGGAAAAAGGAAAAAGGAAGAACAGAAATTGAATATGTCTCTTAACTTCTCAATGGTTCTTGTAGGTTGAAGCATTGTTTGAACTAATAAAGGGGCTTATAAAGGATTTGGATGAATCTTCTACTGAAGAGGTGCATCTTGAGTTCTTCTAATTGTTGTTTTCATTTGTTGAACTAGATTATGGAGACATCTACGTTCAATGTTTAAAAAGTAGTTCCAGATTCTTGGTTGTTGTCTTCTTTATCAACTGGTGTTAGTTTTAGTTGCTTTTGGTACTATTTTCTTTTCTTCTTCTAGAAACTAATCCTTGTGACTTATTGTGGGTTATAGACAGTGATAAGTAACATTGTATGCATTAATTATTTTATTTTTATCTATAGCTTGATGAAGAGGATTTCAAGGAGGAGCAAAATTCTGTTGCTCGTCTTATTCACATGCTCTATAATGATGATCCAGAAGAGATGTTTAAGGTAAAATATGCAATTTAATCTGTCTGTTACTCTTGCACAAGTCTTGAAGTTGACCTCATTGCATGTTTCAACAGCAACGACAACTTTTATCTGTTTCCAGTTATGGTTTTAATTTAATATATATTGAATTTCAGATTATATGTACTGTGAGGAAGCATATTCTTACTGGTGGACCAAAACGGCTTTTTTTTACTGTTCCTCCTCTAATTTTTTCTGCCCTTAAGGTTTGCTTCTCCTGCATCCTAGTTGTAATGTTACTCTGTTTAATCTATTATTATTTTTATTTTTAAAGTTCATATTTAGTAGACTGAGAGTAATCATATGGTGTTGTGCTTAGAGTAAGCATAATTGGATGCTTTTCAGCAGTATGCATGTTTTGTTATTTTCCTCTGATATTTTCAGTCATAATTGATTATATTGAAGTAAAAAGTGACAGGATTTTTGTGAGATCACAACCTAAACATAAGTTGACAGCTTGTTTTAATGCTTCAGTATGCTCCTGCCATTGTAAATTTCAGTTAATTGTTAAGTTTGTCATTCTAATCTTCCTCTTGATGGTATTCTATGAACAAACAGTGTTATTTTTTCTATAAGCTGTGCCTGGAATCAGAGCATTCAACAACTTATGTAGTGCAGTTAAATTATGCCCCATTGTTGGACATGCAAACTGTAAATATTTTAAATTTGCAAGGGGAAGTGGCTGCTGGCTGGACTTTGAATAACAAGAATCTTATATGACTATCGAGGAATAAAGGAGGAAGGGATATAAGGGTGATCGTCAAAGTGAAGGGGTAGACTTGGAAATAAATAAGAGAACAAGGCATAATGGTCAGAGAGAGTTAAATCACGAAAACAAAGTAAAACTAGATTAATTATTAACCATGAATTTATCTTCAACCTCAAATTGGGAAGAAAGGGTGTAAAATTCAAGAAGAGACTCCTTCAGTACTTTTTCTGTTTGACCTAATGATTGAAGGGAGGTAGATGAGGGACAGATCTTTTGAATGCAACTAAGCATCACCCAGAACTAGGATGAAAGACTATCAAACCTGGCAACAACTGGAATCAGATTTGGAGATTTGTCTGATTTCCTCAACTAGTTGGGTTGTTTGGAGCAAGAGTAGGGTTGTGGACCTGTGGTCACCCACTGGGAAGGAATTATGGAAAATGTTGTTCACTGGAGCGCCACAGTGTGGAGGACCGGAGGCTTTGATGGTAAAGCAGGCCTTAAGCTGCAGTAACCATGAACTATTGGCAGGACTGTGGTGACCTACCGTGACGACAAATGTAGAGGATTTTGTGCAACCTTGCGATGGTGGTCATTGATCAGGAAAGAAGGCTCTGAGAGCTATCGTAGAGGAGAAGGAATCATTTTTGAATATTGAGGTGCAACTGTGCAAGGCTTTCACTTTTCTTTTGATTGAAGAATGAAAAAAAAATGCTATGTCAGGAATAGAGGGCTGGCCTTTGCCTCTTTGACAGAATTAGAGAGGGATAAAAAGGAAGGGGGGCTAATTATTGTTAGGCCCCAAATTTTAACTTGAGGGGACACAAAGGCCTATATGCCCTTCCATCCCATGGATGACTGGATGACAGATATGAAAGCTTGAAGAACAGAAGATCTCTCTCTCTCTCTCTCTCTCTATCTGTCTATCTATTCAGCCGCAGGGGAATGGTACATAAACAGAATATTAGAAGAAGGGATTGAAGGAGAAGTAGAAGAACGAAGACATAAATAGGAAAGGTAAAGAAGATAAGGAATAGTTATTAAATAAAAGAGGATTGTAGCGATTTGACATAGAGTAAAATAATATGATAGAGAGGAGGAAGATGGAAGAAGAAATTGCATTCAACCAGGCTGCAATTTTCCACAGTTGGGAGGCAGCCACTTAAATTTTCATGCTGTCAATTCTGACCAATGCATCAGGTTATGAGAAGAAATTGAAAATATAATGGAATCAAACTTCAAGACTGAAAATGGAATTGAACTGCACTACCTCGCACCCTATCAAGGTGAAAGAAAAGCCTCCAAGAGAAACCCAAACAATATTACAAATAAATAAACTACTAATATCCTATATCCTATATCCTACTGGACAAAGCTAATTTTGGAGCTGGTTCTCTCCATCTGGGATCCCAATTGGTTTTGGGCCGGTCCAAGGAAGTGCTTCTGTATCAGAATATATCACTCAATGCTAGAATTAATTTGTTTTCATTGGAATATGGATCCCCTGTGGTGTTGACCACTCTGCCATGCACTCAAGCTTCAGAATGTAGGAGAGACTAAGATCCATTTTATTATTATAAAGTAACATAGAAAACTATAACAAATGCTTGTCTGGAAGCCAGAAATGCAAGTTATGTTGTGTGTGTGTGTGTGCAGTGTAGTTTGATTTCCTGAATGTTGAAGTGCCAAATATCTCATTGTGCTTCTGTTGGCACATGCTTATCTGTTTTTAGTGACTTTCTTCCAAAAAGATTGAGGATCCTCATAATATTTTTCCCCATTGCAGTTGGTCAGGCGATTGCAAGGTCCGGAGGGTGAAGTGACCGCAGAAGACGAGGCCGCGACTCCTAGGAAAATTTTCCAGCTTTTGCATCAGGTGACTTCTGCTTAAGATGTTTTTGCTATTCATTAAATAATTTGGTGACTCATAAACAACATATAAAGGTACCACCATTATGCGTTTAGTAAGGTGATGGATCTGAAATTTTGTCATGTTGACTAGTTTCTCTCTAATTTTATCTCCAATATATTTTCATATATATTACCTATTATATGTTCCAGGTTTAGTTTGAATTTATGTTGAGGAAGTCAATTGTGGTAGAATGGCTTGAATTGATCAGTGTGACCTTAAGCCCTCTATTTTTAATAAAAAGAAAGAGCACTATTACATAAATACCCTTACTTGGGTAATAAGAAATAGAAAAATACATAAACCAAACTTTAACAGAATTGAACTTCTAATAGAACTCAACTAACACTCCCCCTCAAGTTGAGGCATAGATATTAGTCATGCCCACCTACAATAGACACTTGGTCTTCCTTAAAACCCTTAGTGAAAATATCTGCCACTTGGTCTCTCGACCTCACAAAAGGCATGCAGATGAGCCCTTTTTCCAGCTTCCCTTTGACAAAAAACATGTCAATTTCAATGTGCTTAGTTTGATAATGTTGCACATGATTATTGATATTACTAATGGCAGCCTTGTTATTACAATATAACATCATAGGGTTTGGAACTTGAACTCCAATATTTTCTAGAAGGCCTTCCAACCATAGTAGCTCACAAATTCCACGGACCATAACTATATATTTAGCTTCGGTGCTGGATAAAGCTACCACATTCTGGTTTTTACTCCTTCAAATAACTAGATTACCTCCAACAAAGGTACAATAACCTGAAATTGACTTTTTTTCAGGAGATCCAACCCAGTCTACATTCGTGTATGCTTCTAATCTTAGATTATTAGTGGGTAAGTATTCCTTTTCCATGAGTTCCCTTCAAATACTGCAATATTCTGGTAATAGACTTCATATAAGCTAAATATGGATCATGCATGAACTGACTCACTATTCCCACAACATAAGCAATGTCTAGCCTAGTGTGGGACAAGTAAAAAAGTTTCCCTACTAGCCTTTTATATCTTATTTTGTCCATTGGTTCTCCCTCCTCCTCCTTAAGTTTAGTTCTAACCTCAATAGGGGTATCAACTGCTTTACACCTCAACACTCCAACTTCAGATAATAAATCTATAACATACTCCTCTGGTATCGGTATATGCCCTTCTTTGATTGTGCCACCTCAATTCTTAGGAAGTACTGTAACTTCCCTAGATCTTTAATCTCAAACTCTTTGCTAAGAAAGTCCTCCAACCTTTGAATTTCCTCACCATCATTCCCTGTGATGACAATATTGTCCACATAAACAATGAGAAGTGTAATATTGGTACATAACTTCTTCACAAATAGTGTATGATCAACATTGCTTTGCTTGTACCCAATAAAGGTCACTGCCTTCTGGAGGCGTCCAAACCAGCATCTAGGAGACTGTTTTAACCCATAAATTGATCTCTTCAACCGACAAACTTTCCTTGCAGTATTGTCATCAGAGAAACCATGTGGAATTTTCATATAGACTTCTTCCTCCAACTCTCCATGCAAGGAGGCATTCTTTACGTCTAGTTGGTGCAAGTTCCGGTCTTTGTTCACGCTACCAGACAACATAACTTTGACAATGTTCAGTTTTGCAACAGGGACAAAAAGTCTCCTGATAATCAATCCCATAAGTATGGGTAAACCCCTTTGCAGTTAGTCTAACCTTCAACTTATTGACCGATCCATCCATATTTTGTTTAACCACAAACAACCATTTGCAACCCACAGGTTTTTTTCTTAGAGGAAGTGTAACCAACTCCCAAGTATCATTTTTTCTTCATTGCCTGCATTTTTTCTACCATAGCTGTCTTCCATCTCGTATCAGCATAGGCCTCCTGTCAACTTTTAGGAACAGATTCAAATGATAAAGAGGATATAAAAGCACGGTACGAGTCGGATAAAGAGTTGTAAGAAATATGTTTAGCTATGGGATGTTGAGTACAAGATCTAACTCATTTTCTAATAGAAATACAAAGATCAGAAGAAGATACCTCAAGGGGAACAATAGAGTCTGATTTTGGAGTAAAGGACTTAAGTGGTAATATGTCGCCTTTCTCCACCTACTTTGGCCGATTGTAATTCTTTCTCTGATTAGTTTGCACCTCCTTATTATGGTTAATTTTGTTTTGAAAGACTTCAATAGTGTGCCTCACAAGAGTGGTCTTCTTTTAACCAGGTTGCTCACATGGTTTTGAAACCAGGGGGGAAAATTAGAGTCCTTAGGTAATCCAAACACCTTTGGGGGGGATAACAAAAGAAGATGCTCCCTAGAGAATATCATTAGGACATTTAAAACTAAATATCCTACTAGGCATTTTATTCAAAAGGTAAGAGGCAGTGAGTATAGCATCACTCCAATATTGGTTAGGAACATTCATAGCAATCATAATGGAACGGGCTATCTTTAATAGATGCCGGTTTTTCCTTTCGGCAACCCCATTTTAGGTAGTTCTATCAACACAACTGATCTGGTGTATTATGCCAAAGTCAAAAAGATATCTCTGAAATTCACCATCAATATACTCCGTACCATTATCACTACGAAGGATCTTCACAGTGGCATTAAACTGAGTTTTAATCATATTATGAAAATTTCGAAAACATCGAAAAACCTCGTTTTTTTTGTTTTAAAAGATAAATTCATGTAGAACGAGAGTGACAATGAATAAAAGTAACAAAGTATCTATGGCCAGTAATAGATACACGTTGGCAAGGGCCCCACACATCAATATGAATTAACACAAAAGGAATAGATTTTCTATTATGAAGAGAAGGTAAATAAGTAGAATGAGTCTGTTTCACAAACTCAGTGTAGCAGAAATGAGGATGCTAAGATGGATGAGTGGCAAAACTAGGATGGATAAGATAAGAAATGATTATATTAGAGTTGGTCTGGGAGTTGCTCCCATAAGTGATAAGCTTCGAGAAAGTCGTTTGAGGTGGCATGGCCACGTTCAACAGAGACCTATAAATGCCCCTGTACGGAGAAGTGATATAATCCATATTGAAGGAACTAGAAGAGCTAGGGGTAGACCTAAGATAACCTTAGGAGAAGTGGTGAGAAATGATATGTATAGCTTAGGCCTTGTATCTAGCATGACCTCGAACAGAACTGATTGGAGGGCAAGAATCTATGTAGCCAACCCATTTAGTTGGGACAAGGCTTATTGTTGTTGTCACAAAATGCAAGGTTCACAAAAAAATTCATCCTTATTACAAGAAGAGACTAAATCAGAAAATACTTTCTTTAGAGTTTTTAGAGGGGGATGACCTAGCCTACGATGCCACTAATAAGGTCTTATCATTACCGAATGGACCTGATGAGAAGATGCAGTTAGAGCAGAGGTAGATCCTCCAGTCGGCTCCAACAGATAAAGTCCATTGTCTAGTTTACCACGTCCAATCTCCTTCTCGGTTACCCAATGCTAGAAAACACAGTTAGATGGGAAAAATGTCACTTTACAATTCAAGTCATGTGTAAGACTACTAATAGAGAGCAAGTTAGTAGAGAATGAGGGAACATATATGTTGAAGTATATACACTTGGGCTATTTCCTGTTCACGACACTATTCACGTGAACAGTAAAAAATCTGTTTTTACTGTTCACGTGAACAGTAAAATCTGTGTTACTGTTCACGTGAACAGTATTATGCTTTTGTTTTTATTATATTTTCTATTTCTAATGTGGGAGTCTTGCTACATAAGTTTTAGGAGTTTTTAGAAAGTATAGTTTCTATTTTGGTGGTAGTTTCTATTTTCAGAACTTTCTATTTTAGGAGTTAGGAAGTTACTAAAGTTGTAATTTTTTGTTTCCTTTTTCTAGAGGACAATTACTTGTCTCTCAAGTTGTATTAAATTCATTAGAAGTTATAAATAAAAGGGCTTTGTGATTCTAGACTCTTAAGCAAGAATCACAAGCCTCTTCTACTAGTTCTTCATCTCTTTTCTCTCTTTTCTTTGTTCAAGTTCAGCTGCTGTTTAGATTATTTAATTCTTGTTTTTTAACAATATAGAACTTTAGACAAAGAAAGTGATGGAGAATGCTGAATGGTCCCTTTTCTAGTAAGAGAAGAATAAGAGCCATCAGCAATTCGAACTTTATCTTTTTCGAAAGTTGGAGAATAATGTAAGAACAAAGATGATGAGCTTGTTATATGATCTGTGGCTTTGGTATCAATGATCCAAAGAGCATAAACTGAAGAAACATGGAAGCCTTTAAAAGTTTTACCTGAAATAGCAAGGTAGGAGTTGGTATGTGTAGTGGAGGAAGCAGTAGTAGAGTCTGCACTGGCAGTAGAAGGCTGTAGAATACGTCGCAGAGTCGCTAACTCCTCCTGTGAAAAACCAAGGTCTACAAAGGGTATTGTGGAAACCGTCTCAAAAATATTAGCTTTCAATATTCCCCTTCTTTGTGCCTTTTTCTGCTCAAAATCAATAGGCTTCCTATAAAGCTTCCAACAGTTAGCCTTGATATGATATGGTTTATGACAGTGCTCACACTTCGAATCTCCTTGGTCGAATTAGATCTAGTGCTAATAGACTGTAAAGTTGATTTCTCCACAATAGAAGCATGAAGTATGGCTGATCGACGGCTTTCCTCACACTGAACAAGGGCATAAAGCTGTTCTAGTGTCGGAAACAGAGAACAACTCAATACTTGTACTCTGATCTGATCATACTACACATTTAAACCTACTAAGAAGTCATGTACTCAAATCTTATCAACATGCTTCTATAAGTAGCAACATCATCCGTATTAGTGGGGTGATAATCCCCATAATGATCCAACTCCTATCAAAGAGATTGCAATTCAGCGTAATATTGGATCACAATCAGTTCCTTTTGAGTAGTCTCATGAAGCTTTTTTCCGTAGCTCATAAACCTGTGCATCATTCCCCAACTGTTCATATGTTTTAGTAGTAGCTTTCTAAATTTGGGCTACAATATCAAGAAATAAGTACACACGGATGATATTTGGATTCATGGAATTCAGAAGGAACGACATACTAAAAGAGTCATTCAAGATCCATTTATCCTGTGAAACACTTGTGGTGGTAGGTTTGATAGTGGTGCCCATAATGTGCCCAACAAGTCATCTTCTGGCAATAGTTAGGTACATAGATAGAGACCAGATTAAATAATTTGTTCTATTAAATCTTACCGAGAGAGGTGGAAGAGTAGAATAATGTTTGGCACCAGTGGGAGTAGTAGTACCATCGGTGGTTGCCATGTTTTCAAAAAATTCACTGTGTTCTTCAGTCTTCACCATTTTTAAACAACTTAAATGTCGGTAGCCTGACCACCCAAATAGGGATTCATAAAAGAGAGGACAACTTTTTTCAATTACAAAAGAGACCCCTGAATTGATGGGAAATTACAAATAGACCCCCAAAGATATAGAAAATTACAAATAGACTCCTTGAAATATTAAAAACACAAATAGACCCTTATATGTATAGAAAATCGCAAATAAACCCCTGAATATATGCGAATTCACAAAAAAGGATCCTTGTACATGGAAAATCACAAATAGGCCCCTGAATATATGTGAATTCACAAAAGAGATCCCTAAAACGTCAGATTTTTTATTTTTTAATGGAAAAGACATGGTTTGGTTAGGCTTGGTCTCGTCTGGTCTAGTCCATGTGGGTTCAATGGATTTAGAGGGTTTGGTTTGATGGGGTTCAATAGGTTGGTTTAAAGCATCGTTTCAAAGAGAAACGAAAAAAACAAAGAAGCTGGAGATGGGTTCGGTGGTAGGTTTTTAGGTTGGTTCCAAGTTGCAGGATGAAGAAGAAGAAGAGGCAATGAGTTTCAGGTTGAAATTGATGGAGAAAAAAAAGTAGAAGGCAGGTGGTGTAGTGGTTCTGCAAGAATTTTCAGGTTGCAACGATGTGGTTTTGGTGGTGCGATGGCTCAGGATGCAGCGATGGAAGGGGTAGTAGCAGTGGCAGTGATGTGGTTTGATGGTGTGATGAATCAGGTTGCAACGATGTGGTTTTGGTGGTGCGATGACTCAGGTTGCAGTGATGGAAGGGGTAGTAGCAGCGGCAGCGATGCACGGTTGAAACGATGTTTCTTTTTGCTTTTCTTTTTCTTCCCTAATCGACTTTTGGCTCTAATGCCATGTTGAGGAAGTCGATTGTGGTAGAATGGTTTGAATTAATCAGTGTGACCTCAAGCCCTCTATTTATAATAAAGAGAAAGAGCACTATTACATAAATACCCTTACTTGGATAACAAGAAATAGAAAAATACATGAACCAAAATTCTAACAGAATTGAACTCCTGATTGAACTCAACTAACAAGTTTATCTTACATTTTATTGAAGTTTCTTGATCAGGCCTTTGTGTTTCTGTGTTTGAAATGAGAGGATATTATTATAAGTAGGTCACTAGCTTTATAATTTTCACGTTAAGTTACTGCATTAAATAGTCCTTGCCCTCTTTTGTCTCTGTTGTGTTATTCTTTGGATCTCTCTGCCTCATGGTCCTTTTTTCTGTAACATTAATATTTAGTTTTTGCATCCATCAAATGTCTTGTCCAGTCATATGTCTTTAGTGATTTTATCTATTTCCTGAAACTGAATGTACTTTGTGGCAGATTATTGAGGCTCTGTCATATGTTCCAGCACCTGAACTTGCACTTAGACTATACTTGCAGTGTGCTGAGGTATGTTGATTTACTGCTTAATATTTTCAATTCTGCAATTTTTCTTTTCGAGTATATGGTTTAATTACAAAATAATTCACTGTGTCTATTATACAATAGAAAGATGTACATGCTTAAACTGTATGTGTTCTAAACTTTACTAGCTCTGGTTTCTGCAGGCAGCAAATGACTGTGATCTTGAACCCATTTCATATGAGTTCTTCACCCAAGCATTTATCTTGTATGAAGAAGAAGTTGCGGTAATTGATCTGGAACATCTTTATGTTTTCTTCGTTGGAACAGCTGCCTTTTTTGTTCCTTTAGGGGGAATCAACAATTCTGTAAAATTATTTTAGTTGCAATAAGATTCTTTTAGTTTGCTTATGTGGATGTACATTGTTATAGGATTCAAAGGCACAGGTAACTGCAATACACCTAATAATAGGGACTCTTCAGAGAATGAACATATTTGGTGTTGAGAACAGGGATACACTAACTCACAAGGCTACAGGGGTAATAGCTCTATTTTTTTTGTGTCTGATGATTGAGCCGTTTAGAGCTACTAATGCTCAAACTTTAACCCTAGTATAATTTTTCATTGAGCAGTATTCGGCAAAACTTTTAAAGAAACCGGATCAGTGCAGAGCAGTTTATGCATGTTCACATCTCTTCTGGGTTGACGAACAAGATGGTATTAAAGATGGAGAAAGGTAAGCACATGGATTAGTATTTCATACACATGAACCCACATTCATCTCTGTATGTGGCTGTGTTGGTTTTTATGTTGAAAATGGGTTCATTTTGGTAAGGTGCACTACTAGAGTAGTACCCTCACCAACTTGCTAGTGGCAAGGATCAATTGTCATATTATTTGAGTAGGCTTTAACAGTTTATTTACTTCAATCTTTTTAAGCTTTCCTGTACTGTGTTATTTAATTCTTAATTATAAATTTTTTGGTGAATCCATGGGGGTGAATTTGCTAATTAGTTTGATTAATTACAAATTTACAATTATATAATCATGAATTCATGTGTACTTAATAGTTTTATGAAGGGGTACCCCTTCTCCCAAACACCACCCGAAAAAAGAAAAGGAGACCTGAATTAGGTACCATGCTTTTTTTTTCTACTAGTGTAACCTTGTTGAGATTTGGACAGCTAAAATAAATCTGAAGATAAAGTCTAGAAGCCCTTATCTATGGCTATAAAGCATCTGAACAGATTTGGGATCCAATGGGGATACTAGCGTACTTCAATGTGGGGCAAAAGTTTCATCAATGTAATTAATTATTTCAGTTCTGCAGGACATTGGAAGACTGCAAAACCTGGCAACTAGACTACTAGTGTGTGTTTTAGACTATTTGCTGAAACAGTATGAGTGTGAAAATGCCCTCTGTATTCCTGGGTCTATTCACTTAATTTGAGTTGAAAGGTGCAGTTGAAAATAATCTAGTGGAAATTCTGTAGCTTCATATATAATGCAATTTCTCTTTGGACGGGGGGATAGGTGCATAAAATATGTCCCTCCCCAGACCCCAAAGCAGATTTGTGCATCTTTTTTAAGGATTCTGTCAATAAACACCACAAAGCTCAAGTGCCTGTATTCCAGTTTTGTTTGGTGCTTAGTATTCACGGAAACTTACCTGGCACTTAGATTATGTTGGAAACCAGGAAATAGATAATGCAACTATATCGTTGATTCCATTTGCTTTTTACAGGGTCCTGCTTTGCCTAAAGCGTGCCTTAAGAATTGCAAATGCTGCTCAACAGATGGCCAATGTGACAAGGGGTAGCAGTGGACCTGTCACACTCTTTATTGAAATACTAAACAAGTAATGTCCACTCAAACCAAAACTTACTGCTCTAGTATAATTTTGGCTGCTTTGTGCTGAAGGATTTGATAAACCTTGAATAATTTAATTTCAGGTATCTTTATTTCTTTGAGAAGGGGAACACTCAGATCACTAGTGCGGCAATTCAGGGTCTGGTTGAATTGATCACTACAGAGATGCAAAACGATACAGCAACACCAGATCCAGCTGCAGAGGTCTTTTTTGCAAGTACATTGCGCTACATTCAGTTTCAGAAACAGAAAGGTGGTGTAATGGGTGAAAAATATGAGCCCATCAAAGTTTGATTTGCACATAAGTATACATTTCCAAGATAAACACAGGCCAGCTGTGCAGATTGCTTTGCTTTTGGAAGTTGGTGTGGTTTTAGAGTAGTTTTATCTTTTGGGGTGACAAAAGGAGGGTGGGGGTTGGGGGTCTTTGTTTCTGTTATTGACAACAAAAATGAAATAGCCATGCTGTATTTCTTTTTTCTCCATCGAAGAATTCTCTCAATGGAAGGGGATAGAACTTAGAAGTACCTCAGAAATTTAAGAGTTCAGTCTTTGTATCTAATTAAGTGGTATTCAGCTTTTTCTTTTTCATCAGGAACTCAGGATTAGGGGATACGTATCCTTCCATTGCAGACTTGCAGTTGGTACACCTGCACTCTGTCATCTCAAGAATAATCCCTTGTCTATGTGGGAGTTCAAATGAAGTTTTCTTCTCTTCTGCTCCTGTCCCTCTGTATCAACTTGGCCTTCCCCCTCCTGACTCTTACTTTGTTAACTTTGCGGTGCTTTGTTTTTAGTGACTGATTTTTCCTAGTAAATTTGTACGACAGAAAGACCAAGTCACCAAGGTAATAATTCTTTTTGGCATTCCTACGATCAGGTAGGTATCTTTGGGGCCATGATCATTTGTATTTGTACCTGTTCATTTTCCTCTACAAATGATGTTGCATGTAATAACTCTTTTGTTACTCCTTCTCAACTATCTTTTCTTATTTTTGGGGTGTCCGATTGGGGCTTTTGGGGTGGGTGATGTTAAAACAAGTGCATTTAAAAATGATTTGACAATTATTTTGGTGACTTTTTTCCGAGGGAGATCTACAAATGATTTTTACACTCCATAAATGCAAACCGGAAGCAATAAGCTAATCATTCGGAAATTTAAAGCATCTTCCTAGGAACAGAAACAAAAATTAAGAGCTCTGATTTATTGAATTCTCTACTATTTTCATGGGTTTGACAATTGTTCTGGTTTAGTCTCCTGAGAATGGGTCTGAACGCAAACCCATTTCTGTTGGATCTGACTTTAGTCATTGGAGCGTTTGTATGTGGTTCAAGCTTCATGATTCGATGGCACAAATTTAGCAGCAATAAATATATACTTCTGTAAGATAATTGGAATTTATTATCAGTCCTAGCATCGAATGATCTGCCACTATTAAAACCCAATAGTAAGATTTCTGTGGAAATTTTGCCAGTGTTTTGCTGCCGGTCCCTAGCCCGGCAGCCCGGTTAAAGGAGGAGGGTTCGTGTGACAAGTCGACACCCGGCACCAGAAAAAAAAAATCTAACCTAACCCCTTTTTCAGTAAGATTTCCGCGGAGAGACTTAAGGAGAAAGGACAGAAAGGCTTTCTTTTTTTTTGGGGGGGGGGGGGAACTAGGAAGAAGGCTTCAGGTAGAACCCTGCAAGAAGCTTTATGGGTGGGGAAATAGCTAAGGTCTTGAAGAAGGTCTCCATGTCCTCTCCCAATCCAAAGGATACTCACTGTAAGATTCATTGGTACTGGAGATCAGGCATTAAAGAGATTTGTATTTAGAGAATCTTCATTTAGCGAAATGGGTTTTTAATCATTTGAACTCTTTTTAAAGGGGGAGTACGTAATTCGTGATATTGGATGCATGTAGATGTCTTAGTTATTTTTGAGAGGGTGTAGGTAAAAAACTCATTAATAAAAGACAATTTTAGTCATTTATTTGTAAGTTAATGTAATAGCTTAAAAGTGCTTGCAGCCTTGGAACTCAAAATAGCTTTCCATAACTAGTACATGATCCAATGACACTGAACACCAATAAGGGAGATGGTAAATGAGGTGCTGGGGGTTCAGCCCATGGCATACTTCTGGGTCCAGTTGCGAGCCGTGAACTCATACTTGACTTTGTCAGATTTGCACATATGAGCTATCTCAGGAACCAGTGGATCATCAGGGTTTGGGTCAGTAAGCAGAGAACATATGGAAAGCAAAACCTGCATGAGGCCAAAACCCATCATCAAATACCAAAGCTTAATCACCCAAAAGAAGGAAAAAAATAAAAGGCAGTCTTCACAAAAGTGCTACCTTGGATATGGTTAATGCAGGACTCCATTGTTCCTTGAGAATGTCCAAACATATATTTCCATTGCTGTTTATATTTGGATGGAAGACCTTGGTCCTAAACGCAACCTACCAAGAGGATAGTTGATCAATATTTTACGAAAGATTTATAAAACAACGAGTCTGAACTGATATAGTGCAAAGAAGTCAATCAGTTGTGATCAGATGAACTGAAAATGGAAAATTATCAGGTGCTCTTCTTTACCTTGGGAGGCTTGAAAGGATAGTCAGGTGGGAAATGGATGGTCACAAGGAAAACTCCTCCAGCGTATGGACTATCGTTTGGTCCAATTATGGTTGCCTGCCAATGAAACATGTCATCGGCCACTGGACCTGAAATTTCCATTCATATATTGAAGTAAGTCACAAAACCCAGAAGCAAATCCCAAAGAGTTCATCTTATCAATTGAACCCAGAAAAGATTTGACCCCCAAAAAAACCCCAGAAAAGATTTGACCCAAAATAAAAAAACCCAGACCTGAAATTTCAGTCATATATTGAAGTAAGTTACAAAACCCAGAAGCAAATCCCAAAGAGTTCATCTTATCAATTGAACCCAGAAAAGATTTGACCCCCCCCCCCCCCACAAAAAAAAAACCCCAGAAAAGATTGACCCAAAATAAAAACCCAGACCTGTTCGCTATTTGGTACAAAACCCAGAAGCAAATCCCAAAGAGTTCATCTTATCAATTGAACCCAGAAAAGATTTGACCCAAGAAAGAAAGAAAAAAAAACCCAGAAAAGATTTGACCCAAAAAAAATTGAACCCAGAAAGAAATGATTGAAATTGGTGGAAAATCGAACACCTGCGCTGCATGAAGTTGGTGGGTCTCTCTGCAAGTCCTTGAGCTCCTTAATAATTCTCTTGGATGCCATGCCAGCACTCTGGAGTCAATAGTTCGTTTACTCGCATAGAAGAAACAGAAGCTATTAGGAAGGGTTAGCGAGGAAGGGTGAAGCTACAAAAAACGATATATAATAGATGACCGATGCATTGAAGGAGGTGGGAATAAGGGAGTAATTGGTCAATTGATGATTCTCTGTGGGGGCTGAAAGAATATGGACCCACAGCATTCAATTGATTCCCATGGTGGAAAAGCAGTGCAAAGAATCACAGAAAGAATGGAAGAGAAAAAAATGGTTTTTTTTTTTTTCATTTGTTATTGTTTCAATATATTCCCATCGGTAGGAAAAAGTAAGTTAGGAGACGAACAGTTTGGGTTTTCTATTTACTGTTTGAAACCATAGAACCTGAATCCCCTTTCTCAATAGATGCCTTTATTAGCATATATATAAAAAGGTTTCTAGATGATTATGTTTAGGTATTGTTTTTTGGAGATCATAGGTTTTGGGAATCGAGAAAGAAAAACCCACTTTCATGGAATACCATTAGAAATATAAATTTAAGAATCTGAGGATGTTGATCCAAAACTTTTCAACTGAGGATGACAAACAACAAAACACCTTTGCCTCTTGAAAGTGAGATGGAGAACCTTGCTTTATTCCATATTCCAATCTGGGTCCTCGCCTTTTTTTCATGTGGTTATACCTTATACGTACATGTGATAGAAGTCATATATATATATATCTTTATGGCTAAAAATGAAGCAGGCTTGTGGTTTTAACAGAATTCCTGTGTCCACCATCACCAGGCATTGCAAAGATCAAAATGAATTTTTCCATTTTCTATAGCAGAAATAATGAACCTCATTTTCTTATTCCCTATAAATTTGTCTAGAATTCATTATGTAGGACTCGTGATTGAGGAGGGAAGAGTCACGCATCTTCTTTTAGCTAGATCTCTGTCATTTATTTTACCAAGGGAAAGTAGGTCAGGATGCTTATTTTAGATTCAAGGCCTAAATCTCATTCTGGGGAACTTTTCATACTTGAGAATTGTTGAACACTGGTTTGCTTAACTGGTCATCTCTCTTTATCAGAACCTTAACCATTTTCACTATTTGACCCACTCCCACAGTTTGTGCATCTATTGGAAATGAGAAAACACCAAATTATGTTTTCTTCTAAGAAAGTGTAGGACAGACAATTGGAAGTCTCAACTTCAATATGGGGAGAATCCAAACACACAGCAGTACGAACAATAATATGAAACTTTGTGCCGCCTAAAAAACAAAAATATATTCGTGCTTAGCACAAAGAATTCCTACCCAAGCATCCATCCATTTATGGGGTCTCGGATGAGAATCCCAGAAATATCATATACTGGACCACATAACTTCCACAACTTTTAAAAAAAAAAAAAAAAATCAGAGTTAAAAACGTATAATAAGATTACCATTGATTTATGCCAACTGGGTGAATAGTATCATCTGTAGGATCATGCATACGTTTGACATTCTCATAATTAAAATAAAAGTAATGCACATCGACAGCATTTTCTTCTTTCAAATATTCTCTTTTGTTTCAACTGGTTGCAAGTAGAAAAGGGAGGTAACCATGAATGATTTCAAACCTAAAACTCTCAAGTCAAAAGGTGATGTTTCTTGATCATGCGCGCACAATATTGAGATCTTGCATTATCTCTAAGGTGCATGGTTTATGCCTCTCCAAGCTTTCCCCCTAACCCCAAGGGCCCCAAACCCCATTGGTTTCAATTGAAGGCGACAATGGTTGGGCAAGCTACTCTGTCCCTGACATTCTGGGCGAGAGAGAGAGACATTTAATATCATCTGCAGCTCATCCATATTAACATGTAACTGTGAGGCATTAAAGGATACACAATGGAACTGACAAACAGCCAACCTTTGGAAGCACATTCTTAAATAGGGATACAAAATAAGAATATAATCATGTCCATGCAATGAAACAGTGGTTCTTTTTCAGAAGGGGTTTTCCTCCCATCTGGTTAACATACCAGAGATGAATCCTTAAATCTGGAAAAACAGAAGAGCTATGCATCTTACATGAGGTTGGCTGTATAAACCATCAATTGCAGACCACAAAAGACGGAGAAAGCGAGATATAAACCACCTGATTCTGAATCAGAAATCTCTGAAATCTCTCCCTACAACTGTCAGTCGAAGAACTATAATACACCAAAGGCCTGCAGCTTCCTCATGAAGTTGGGATAGATGAAAGGAACAATCTCTGGCAAAAAGACTGCAGATCAAGAGGACTGGCTGGAAGGGGTTACCTTTTCTTCACACTTCATCTTTCTTTAATCACAAAATGGAGCAACTCTTCTGTGTCTTTTTCTTCTTTTTCTTCTGCTTGGGAGGCTGGAGTACCACCTTTATGGCTGCATCAAATACTGCCTTAACATTCTGCACTCATGGACAAGAATTCACAAACACATCAAAACACCAGTTAAGTCATTCAACATCTCTTCAAGCCATTGCTAAAACAAGCATTCATAATACCTGCTGGGTTTTTGAACTGCATTCTATGTAGGCAGGGGCTCCAATCAACTTCTTCAGCTCTTCTCCCTGAAACATAAATGGAAACCAAGAGGAGCTTTTATTGTTAACAAAGATGACAGGATAGATATCAACCAAAAGAAAAACATGAGAAGATAAAAAAAGTTCAAAGATAATATGGAAGCCATGTAAATCTCTAGCCCAAACATATAAATATCAGCATAGTTTGCTTATGGGGCATATCCACTTAGATAGAGGATAGTGATGATTGATTCATGGGTAGATGGAAGTCTCTACCTGAACTGTGGAAATAGGCACTGCACCAGGATGGTCCACAAAAAACTGCTTATCATCCCGAAGATCTGAAAAACAAACAAAAAAATCTCCTTGGAAAAACAAAAAATTATACCACAGTAACTCAAGCAAGCAAAAATATCACAACACAGTTTCTGATGTCGAGATGTCAATAAAACATATGAAGCATAAGACTCTAAGTAACAAAAAGGACGGCAGCAACACTGGAGATTAAAAAAAGCCATACAGAAAGAGGATCGTAAAACTACAAAATAAGTACTCACTTGAGTCAACAAATGTCCAAGGATAACCAAAAATATCAGCAGTTTTGAGTATCAGTGCTATTCATGAATCATTAGGATTAATTGCAATCAGTATTCCCTTCCACCCATCTTTTCCAATAAAAGTAAAACAAAATTTTAAAAACCGAAAAAAGAAGGAAGGGAAGAAAAAAAGAAGTGCCAAAAACCACCAAAACTGAGCAATGCAATGTTTGAAGTCTTATCAAATATAAAGCTGCAATGTGGTTTTATTCTTGTTTTAGTGTGACTAAAAGGATTACAATATTATAAACCTCAAACCTTTATTCTCATTGTGTACACTTCACATCCAACCAATGTCTTGAAGAGCATATTTCTGCATCATATATGCACAAATGCTTTCGAGAGGTAGGCCAACCAATCTAAACATTTATAAGATGAGCTGAGAAGAAACTAGAAAAGTTTATATGCAACATAATGTATGTATCTACACAAACATCTGCTAGATCCAACCCAATCTAAAACTCACAACAAAGGTTTGAACACACAAATTTCATAAGATGTTTACATGCTTTAAGCAGAACACAATCGAACAGAAATCAATTTGGAGTGAAAAATGCAATTTGTTTACATTGAGTCACAGTTATCACAGTTATCACAGATAACATCAGGGTAATAACAATTTCCCAAAAGATTAAATCTTGTATTTTACTTCTATGCATCTGAACTAAATGAAAAAGGATTTGTCTTCCCTAATATGACAAGACATCATTACCAAACCATATATTTCCATAGGCATGACTAAGAATTGGAAAGCTGAAAACCCCCCGTAATCACGGGGTATAGATGTTCAGTAATATAACCCCCCCCCCCCCACCAAAAAAATAAGGAAATCAGATTTCCTTCTGAACAACCATATAAATTAAATGCCTCAAAATGGTAATATGAAAATTTTAAATAAGCGTCCTAAAGGACAACCTGTTGTGGTGAAATTTGGCTCTTCTCAGGCATCATTAATATATTATTGTAGCAAACAGGTGTCAACAACAAGACTTGAACCCTTACAGATTTGGTTTTCCAATTGTGTACCACGAATAGAATCTTCCATACATAGCAGTGATCCATAATCATCCGTTCTTTTAATAATCTCTAATATAAACTGGATGTCCCATTTCACCTTTCTTTAATAATTTGAGGTAAACTGAATTATTTTAAACATAAATCAGGATTTTTTTCTTTCAATAAACAATGAGTACTCCTTGGCATTGCAGGATTAAAAATCAAATGGCAAAATAACTCATCTCAGAACTCCTATAAACAAACCAATCACTTCAGTTTTGCTGGCACTAAGTTGCAATATGTTCAGCATCAAGATGCAAACTAAAGACATTTCACAAATAATGAGTACTTATTTATGACATCAGTTCCTACAAACATGGCCTATATATTGCAACTCAAAACTTTCAGAAGTGGTACACAACTTGGTAAAGAAATGGGGCTACATCTGAACCAAAATACTTTCAGTACTAGTGACTTTGATCTCATTAAAGGGAGATTGATGTCATGACCTTTCAAAAATAAATAAAATAAATTCAAAAAACTTAATCACACCTCTCCAGCTCTCCCACTTTATTTGGAAAGTATTTTGTGATTTTCCTTTCTCCCTCTTCCTCTTACTCTCCAGCAATAGCTAAAAATTCCACCTTACCTGTCCTGACCTTTGTCAAGTCAATGCACCAACTTTGGTTCTACCACATCATTCTTTTTTCAGAAGCAACAACCGAACAAAGTTACTTAGTGGTTGTATGGTAAAGTTCCCATTTCTTGTTTTTTTTTTCAAAAACTGTGAAACCACATAGAAACAGGAAAAACTGTTTCTTACCTAAAAACAAAACTGAACAGAAGCATTACCATACAGCCCCTTAGCCTCAAAACCACCAGACCCATATCAGAGACTTCTCTGGGCATGCTTTCAGTTCCCAATCCTTCTACTTCAAGTTCTTCAGGGAACAAAATCTCATTCACCTCATTTTCACCTCCCCCTCAAGTAATTCTAGAAATGCAATAATATGTTCATTTTACTGTTGTGCTTTAGTTATCCCTTTCATTCAATAACTGGTGCTTATCATGTCACAAAGGACAGCTCCAACAATGCGGAGGTTCGAGACCCACAAGATTGTACCTTGCAAGCAAAATGCAGTGTCAAGCATTGACTCCGTGATGAAGAAAATCCTAAAGCATCTTACAGTTTTAAGGTGGTGCTGGTAGACAGCCAAGGAAAGGTAAGAAGCTGCAAGAGCTTACAGGAAAGAGCTAAACGAGTTCAGTTATCTGGGCTTCACTCTGCAAAACATTCCCTGACTTGATTTACAAAGTTACATAATCAGACCCTCTATTATACCGCATTGTATGAACAGGGAAAAAGTTTGATTACAAACAGGAGAATCTGTAACCAGGTTCACACCCACCTCATAGAAGCTAATCGCATAAATATGTTAACACATAAATGCTTATCCCAAAATAAATCATGATAAAGAAAATCCTAAAATCAATTGACAATATCAGACTACATCCATTTGACTTTTCTCCCCATTACATTACTCCCATGAATGATAAGAAACTTATCAGTACTTAGTGTACCCCAAATTTGACCTCTGACCAACTTTTCTTGTCATAACATCCTCTCTTTTTTTCTTTTCCCCCTTTTTTTTTTTTTTTTTGGGGGGGGGGGGGGAGATGTTTACTTTCCTGCTTCAGATGCGCATCCAAACAAAATATATTAATAAATACTTGGTCATGGCAAGATAAGTTAACATCGAGCCTGGCCAAAAACATTTTTCCACACTGATATTCTAAATGCAGGTCAATTTTAAGGAAAAAGTGGAACCACCCTCTCTCCTGGATATTTTCCATAGCATAACCTTGATGTTACACCTCTAGCCCACAATGGGAAAGACGCCTGTATTTGTTACCATAAAATGACACAATAAATAATTAAGTAGACTGAGTTTATCTAAAGAAGTAAGACATGCAGGAACCAAGTTAAGCAGGGACACGATTCAAACTATGGAATGATTGCCAAGTAATCTCTGCTTTATTTACCCATTTTCATAGAACAATCATGAAGTTTAAAAATCTCTACCACTACATGTTTGTAGTCAACAAAAAAAGATTTCCATCGTTTCCCAAAAAATGACATGTAAAGATTGGTAACAACAACAACAATAATTAGAATAGCAAAACAATGAAACAAATTGACAAGATTGGAGGGATGTCTAACCAAGCTTCGTTCCAACAAGAATTATGGGAACCCCAGGTGCATAATGCCTTAGTTCAGGAATCCACTGAAAGAAAAAGAGCCCTAACATTAATAAATTACCAGGTGGCCATTGGTCTATATATCAATAAACATGTTTTAGTTTTCTTCTTTAAGGAGTCGACATTTTTTTGGGGCAAGGAGAAAGAATCAATCTCTCACCTTCTTGGAAACATTTTCATAGCTAGCTTTGCTAATGAGAGAGAAGGCCAACAGGAATACATCAGCCCCACGATAGCTTAAAGGTCTTAATCTATTGTAATCTTCCTGGCCTGATTCCACAAGATAAAAAAAAGTAAGAACCACAATGAAAGTGTAAACATTAAAGCTGAACGAGGAAGAGTATTGACTTACCAGCAGTGTCCCACAACCCTAGATTGACAGTGTTCCCATCCACAACCACATTTGCACTGAAATTGTCAAAGACCGTAGGTACATAATCCTGTTTTACATTACAGTAGAAATAAATTAGATTTTCCCACCATAACAATTACACGTATTTAATTGTTCCTTAACCAAAAGTTTCAGGGATCAAGACCTTTAACATCACAGTAATCCAAATCAAACTCTACAGTTCAAAAATTGAAACATACATTGCAAATCGATTACTGAAAACAGGAAATTTGAAGAAATAGGAGCAACGCTAATATACTAAAATTTTGATGGAGAAGAAAAATTGAAGCATGAAAATTATTCTTCTACCTCAAAAATGTAAAATGTGTTAACTCCGAGAGGGATTCTGTACCAAGACAAACAAATCCGAAAGTTGGATTTTATTTTATTTTCTACAGAAAAATTTTCTTTTTCTCTTCACTTTTCTGACTCAAAGATTTTTCAAAATCTAGCAATAACAGATATTGGTCAATTCAACGGTTCCCTTGTTGCGTGACAATATCCCCAAAATTGGGAGGGAGAACATAAGCCGCTTAAAAATCGAGCAGTTTTCTCCCAGCGAGATACATGAAGACGCTCAAACAGACAATGGAAAGGCCAAATTTCCTCAGAAACTGTGAAGAAAACAAGTTCTTGAAAAGCAAATTTCAGCAATTGGAACTCACCGTTGGGAATGTGTTGCTGGTGTAGGAAATAAGCATACAAGTTTTACCAACGGCACCATCCCCGACCGTGACACACTTAATGAAACGAGACGCGCTCATTTCAGCCGGTGAAGCCTCAGATCTTCTCCCGACGACGATCGATCAACTCAGATGACTCCCAAATCTTCTTTCTCTCCTCTTCCACTTCCACTGTCTTTCAACTACATATCTGTCCACGAAGAACCCAACAGAAACCCATTTCTCAAAAAGGCCCTAACAAGTTCCAAACCCTAATTCATTCAAAAACCAAAAAAGAAACAAAGAAAGAAATAAACAAGTCACAAAAAAGGTAACCCTAGAAAGGAGGCTACAGTCTCCAGTCACGGAGAAGGAAATTAACAGAGAGACGCAGGGAATGTGAATTGGAGAGATGATCCAATCACAGATGCACTTGCATTGACACAGAGAGCGAGAGAGAGAGAGAGAGAGAGGACGATACCTCGGAGCCCGGAAACAATGCTGTAGAAGCGTTCGCTGACCAAACCCAACTTCGCCAGCTATCAATCAGCTCTGTCTCTCTCCAAAAAAACCATAAAATTATTAACTCTCTCTCTCTCTCTCCAAAAAAACCATAAAATTATTAACTCTCTCTCTCTCTCTCCAAAAAAAACCATAAAATTATTAACACTCACTCTCTCTCTCTCCTCCTCACCCACTTCTACCATCTACAGGTCAGACAAGATTTGATCGTAAGATAAGAAATGTTAATATAAATGGTGAAGTACCGATACACTTTACGCTCATCATTATATGTCTGCCACGTCACAGATGAAACTTACTTTTACCTTACGATATAATATTAGCCGCATGATTATCCTGCCTTTTTCAATCAACGAATGCTATCTAAAGTTTTTACCTGTGGGCCCTGAAATTGAAGAGGTGCGCAGTAGTGCGCACCACGATTTATGTACGCACGATTCCAACGTTGTTTCAAATTACAAGAGAATAAATAAAACAGAATTTTTATATGTGAGTCCCTTACTGGACCACAAAATAATGCTGGGTCCAAGGTTTAAAGTATCCTACGATACTAACCGATACGTATCTATATTTGATTCAACTGATACGATACATCTCGATACGTCTCTCCATTAAATTACATCAAAATACATTAGCCATAACGATACAATACTCGATACAGGACGATAAGTCTCTTAAAATCACTTGACTAATACTATAGTCGATACCGATACTTTAAACCTTGGTTGGGTCCCCTTAATTCAATATATTACGTATGGGTCCTAACTAGTCTAACACCGTTAGTCGCTGTAAAGTATATTCAAATTTCAAATGTTGATAGACCAAAATGTCCTTCAAATTATTTAATAAATTATATTATAAAAATTTTAATATATATTTTTTGAATCATATAATTAATGCTTCATAATCAATTATCTCTTTTGCATTAACACAATGTATTAAATAACATGAAGGGCACTTTGGTCTTTTTACTTTTGAAATTTGGATATACTTAACGGCGGTTAATGGTGTTAGTTTGCTTTGAACCCACACCTAATACATTGCATTAAGGGGACCCAACATTAGTTTATGGTCTATTAAAATGACTCATAAATAAATGAATTACAATGTGTCTAAAATTAGAATTATATTTTTAATTAAAAAACTATAATTATTAATTTGAAATAATTGTTATCGCCCCAGTACTATAGCTTAATTACTAAAATGACCTTATTTTTTTATGAAATTACTATTGTCCTTAAGAGGTGGTTACAATTGAATGTTTAATATCTATTTTGTTCTTCTAAAATTAAGAAGTCAAAACAAAATACTGTTTTCATTTAGAAAAAAACCATATCAAATATCAAACTTTTTATATTTTTATCATTTTGAATTTAAAAAATATACCTAAATAATTATTTTTTGCTAAAAAAATGAACTTTCTAAAATTGATAATGCCAAATCAGATAGTAAATAAATGAAAACTTAATAGAAGTAAGAACTTCCTAAAATTAATAACATCAAATTATAAAGGTAAATAACAAATACTTAAAAATAGCACCAAATTGAAAAGTAAATGTAAAAAAACTGAAAAATAAGAAGTTATTGAATAGAGTTAATTTTTTTTCTAATTATTAAAATAATATTGTAACTCAATATAAAGTATAAATACGTAGAATAAATCTTAGGATTATTTTGAAATTTTTAAATAAATAAAAACTGTCACATCATCACTTAACAGTAAAGAGCAACATAATTAAAGAGAAAGTAAAGTATAAAATTGGATTAGTAATTTAAAAAAATTAGAAAAAAATAAGGTAGTAATTAAACTAAAGATATATCAATTGATTTTAAGATGCAAATTAGAATAAAGATAATAAGAAACCTCAACCGTATAGGGCTGGCTGGAATTTAGAGATACAGAAAACCTCTTAAACCACTGGTGTGTTGGGCTTTCTTCTTCCATTTCTAATTTCAACTTCGTTGAGTTTTTGAACTTCCTTTTACGTATGACATACGGCACATAGCTAGATCCATTATTGGGATTTCCTGCCATTTTCTGGAGCATTGCTTCTGAATTGTGGAAACCAAGGAAGAGATACGGCTCACACTTTTATGCCAATGCAGTTCTTCTGACATGGAAGATATGTTCCACTAAGATTTTTCTCTGAATTGTTCAGTTATCTCAATCTTAGTTTCGTCATCGGATTAAATGGATTTATCTTGGGTTTAGTGCTGCAGAATTCGGACATCACCTCGTTAGGGGAGCACTCTGTGCTCTTCGACGGCTTTACCACCACAAATTTGATGGGACCCACAGGTATTAAAAAAATAATAATAAAAATAAAAATAGATCCATCACCCAACCCCTGGTCCCCCTTATACTTATGATGGTAAAGCCGTCAGAGAGCACAGAGTGCTACCCGACGGGTAGCTGATCCGGACTCCTATTTGCAAAGGTAGGGCAGAGCGTGGTCTAAAGAAAAGAAGGAAAAAAAAAACATGTAATTCTCATATGTAATGGAACGAGAGAAGAAAAAAAAATATCCCACTTATTATTTTTCATATTTTTTTACAAAATTTTACTTATTTTGTGGATTTTAAAAAGACCTAAGGTAAAAAAATTAACATGTCACATCATCAAATAAGTTTATTTAATTTAAGGAAGTTTGTCTACTAGCTTTGTAATAAGTTTCCTTAAAAAATTAACATGTTAAATATTTCAACGGACAAGCTTCTTCTGCCTCATTAAGTTGATACCGATTGATCGATCGGATCAACATTAATGAAAACAGTCCTAGTAGGTAATGGTTTAGATACACACGTATATGGTGAAACATCGTCCACAGGCATCCATGTTTTCCTCAGCGAGAGAGCTCGTACTCAATGAGTGCTGAAGAAACATCTTACCAAGGCATCTAAATTCTCTTCAATTGCAGGTCCAGGAGAGTATAATCACACAACCTTACGCCCGATTCATAGATGATTCTTAGAGATGGTAGTTTTATCTTTTATGTTTCCATGAAGAAAACGCCATATTCAGCCAGCCATTCAGTCTTGGAAACTCCCAACTGGAAACAACACACTTACCAGGGAAGACTAGAAATGGCAATGCAAAAGCACTTGAATTTCTCGGATTCATAAACCTGCAACATTTCCTTAATCATCCTGAAAAATACATAGTAATAACTATCATTGGGAGTAGAAAGGAAGGAATGCTTATGCAATGAAACTACGTGATGGGATCTTCAATTAGTTCCGGGGTTAAGGGTAGTGTGAACAAAGCACCAGGCACTGAAATTGGGCACAACCAGTTTATATACAGTCTTCATGCTATCAGCTAGAACATTTGGGAGTCAGTTTGCTGTTGATCCATCGATCAACTGAAGCTAAAATATGAAAAAGGCACATGCTTAATGAGGTCAAATATCAAAGAATTCTGAAGAAGCACAAGTTCCAAGCCAAATAATCAATATGACTTTCACATATTCAATGCTTTGTACACAGAGAGCCGTCTAATGTTCTCTTCTTGTTTCGCCTCCTGTTTTACTGTTTTGATAAGTATTCAATTTCAGGGTTACATCTCTCTTTTCGGTTGAGCACAAGCCAAGGTAGCCCATTATGCAAGTGCAACAAACGCCGGAAGGGCCTGCTGGAGCGCTTTCTTCTTGGAGGCTGGTCCATAATACTCGAATTGCACTGTAGGAAGCATCCATAATCTGAAGGAGAATGACCGGTCTCTTAGTTATAAGTTTTTGTTTATAAGTTTTTGTTGTAGTGGATGAGTTCGTGGTACTCTGTCAAGCAGTAAGACACTAACAGTAAATCCCAGTTGGTAGTCATTTTAGTCAAGTCTATTGCTCATATTCCTAATGTTATATTTACAATGCAACAAGGAAAAGTGTTGCACTAAATTCTAGGGGATAAATAACTGTTAAACAGAATGCACTACAGCACAGATAAATCATGAGACTCATGACAAGCAATGCAACCTCATCCTGCTTCAAAAGATCTGAACAAAATAAATGCTGATGCCCAACTATCATAAGTTATGTACCTCATATAGCTCTGTAAGGATCACTATTTTCGACTCTTTCCGTGTCTTCCTAAGTTGCCCAAAAAAGTTTAATTATACTGCAAAATTGGAATCTCAGTCTCTTCCATCTGCTTTTCACCAAGGAAGGATGCAATCCCAAAATATGTTCAGGCATAAAATCGTGCCTGGTTAATATGCCTACAACTGGATATCTCTGCATTATAACAGCAAAACAGTACCAACAATTAGACAGGAACTATAAGCACAGAAAGACAAGTTCCTTCACAAAATATTCAACCCCCAAAAGTAGTGTACAGACCCACGTTATGAGCTTGGAGTCATTGAATGGAAGAAGTGCTTGGCACTATCACACCTGAACCTTTCATGGCCAGGTATGAGTTTGGTTGTCTTAAGAAAGGTAAGCCAGATCATGTGAGACCATAAAGGAAGGCACCTTATATGAGGTGCATTGCAATTCTGCCTACTGTTTCTCCAGGCTATCTCATTCACCGATGGTAGATTTAACTGTGTAAAATAAAACAAATTAGACAGGATTACTTACACTAGAGCACTTGGGTACCACCAGTAGGTGCCTCAAACCAAGATCTCGGAAAAGTATGAGAGACTTTGCAAGTGACATTGTTTCCACTGCTGTGTAGGGTGAAGCATTTGTAAATGGGTGCAAATCCACAAACATCTCCATATCTTCCTCTGTCAACTGTATGTCTTCTGTCTTCTCACTATCACCTGAACCCTTCTTTGAAAAATCATCAGCAGAGAACTGATCTATGGCATCAATGACAGTAGATACAGGGCTAGGAAGGAAAGCTTTCTTCTTTAATAACACAATAAGGTGGCTGCGGAGGATTAGACCATATAATTGTGAGGAATCTGAAACTGGAGGTTCATCAATCACAGGGAATCCATGATGCCTTGTGGTTTTGAGGATGTGTACTATATTGCTGACCTTTTCAATGCCATTGAGGACCTGAAGTGGTCCTGTGACGACATCACTAACTGACAGTTGTCTCATGTATGGTTCTGCATGAGTTTCTAGGTAAGGAAGCCCTTTCAACTTCATAATAATGTCATATATATTACCATTAACGGTGTCAGCTACAGTCTTTGAGACAAGAAGAACCAGCATCATCAGGGGAAGCAATAACAGACTATTTGTCAGTTCCAGGAGAATAACACATAAGGACACAGTCATCCTCATTGATCCACCAAGAAGGGAAGCAGAACCCAACACGGCAAAGAGGCCATGATTGAGATTTGAGTGGGGCTTCATCAGCATCCCAATGAAGCGCCCATATCCTGCCCCTGTCACAATCACAGGCACAAACAGACCTGAGGGAGCCACAACACCATAACTTAAGATACCAAGAACATAGCATGTAACAAAGAAGAGGAGGATTGACATGTGGTGGAATTCATCATCTGTGTTCTTGCTGAAAAGGTTTTTAATTGCATCATCATTTGTGTTGAAAAACAGGCTGGCGAGTTCATTGTAATGGCCTGGAGGACATTGGAACTTCTTGTAGTTACCGGACCTTCCAATCGTTGGGCATGCTTCTGATGCATCAGTAGGGCAAGGTCGGCAAGTTGCAATCCATGGCAATAGAAATAGACAACAGGATGTGAATATGGAGATTGTGCAACCAAGAACTATTCTGTAAGCATGTCCCTTCCTGAAATGATTGAAAAATATCACTATGCGTTCAAAAGTTTCAATTGAATTCCAAAATCATTGTTGAGAAAAAGAGTTAGTTTTTACCCATTGATTAGATTGTATAATCGGAGGACCTTCTGCAGAAGAAAGTTATATAAACTTCCCAATACGCCCCCAATAACTCCAAGAACTAGAACAGCAGGTACGTCTGAAAGGTGATATGTAACATTTTCTGAGGTCACATTGAACATTATCAGCCCTCCTTTACCAAATAAGCCACACTTGCCACTAATACAAATGTCAATCAGAGCACGGAGAACAATAGCAACCACAGTTGTTGTGAAGAATGCTCTCCAAAGAAGGGCACTTCTCCACCTGCAGAAAAATGTGGTGATGTTAAAGTTGAAACCATTTCAAAGACATGATGTGCATGCCAGAGATTACCTAACCATGATAGCAAGAAGTTGAATGGCTGACTTACTAACAGTGAGAAATTTAGAGGGTGATTAATGCTTGCAAATAGGAGAAGAAAGTAACAAAATTTGCAGAGAAATATCAAATTCTAGGAAAGAAAAATAGCAGGGTAGCATACAAGAATCCAATGCAACAAAACACCATAGCAATTGATGACATTAAGAAAGATGTCCTTCTGTCAAGATTAAGAATGTCTGATAGGAAGCTTGTTGCCCAATTATTTATTTTTGTAAGGGTCATGGACCAAAATATTTCCTAGAGAAACCCACATATTAGAGATATGTGGATACGAACAATGAGTCTAAGTAGAGATCCAATCATCCAAATGCTACAGAGTACCCAACAACTGTAGATCCATTTTTTGATATCTTCTAAACTTATAGCATGTGCTGACACAGGTTGGTTGAGCCAGCCAAGCATGACATTTTATAATTTTCATTGAAAGGGGGAGGGGGGAGGGTCCATTCTGACCACGTGGTCAGGGGTTTGAGTCTGGACCCAGCCTCTTTATAAACGTAAGGGCAAGGTTGCTTGCATTATGACCCTCACCAAATCCCACTGTGGTGGGAGTGCATTTGAGTATGCCCTTTTCCCCCATATTTAGTATCATTGTTATGCATGTTGCTAGTCTGATACAACATTCTCTAACATAAATGATCTTCCCAACCTCTGCATACCTCAAAGAACCCCCCCCCCCCCACCCCCCCCCAAAAAAAAAAAAAAAAAAAAAAAAAAGAAAAAGAAAAGAAGAAGAAGAAGAAGAAGAAGCTAGAAATCATTAGCCTTAGTGTAATAGTACTTGATAGATTCAAGGCGTTTAGCAACTTACACAAGACTGTTAGCGCCTTTAGAAGCAAGGACTAAAATGATCAAGCTCATACAGAGTTGGTTGTAATTAATTACAAAAAGCAAAAAAAATGCCATTAAAGAATTATTACTGAAAGCAACAACTGGAAAATTACTCATTACCATGATGCCATTTCTTCCAGAGCAAACAGAACACCTCCAACAGGAGCACGGAAAGCAGCAGCAATTCCAGCAGCAGCTCCACAGGTTATGAGATCACGTCTATCTCTATCATTCTTGAAGAGACGTAGCGGTCCCCATGTTAAACCATATCTTTTTGAACCACCCTGACCTAGTAATGCCGCAATAGAAGCACCAGTATGCACCATCGGCCCTGCCTTTCCCACATTTAGAGATGAAGATACTGCTGTAATACTACCAATAATCTGTGATTTACATGAACATTTAAGTAGGAGCCTTCTTGATTTTCACTAGAAGAAACACCAAATAATTATTTTTTTCTTTAAAACATAAAAAATAAGCAAAAACTGCATGCTGTAAAGCAGCAAAGAAATTTTTTTCAAAGTTTGTAACCAAAGCACTCAAGGGTGAATTGTACCAAAAGAATAGCATGTTGGGCCAGCCCCATGTGTAGTAGTTTGGGCTTAGTTGGGTCCGAAAACCCAAATGAAGTCAGAGGGCCATTGAGTTTGCATCAACTACCTTTCCTTAGTGGATTGTAGAACTCAAAGAACCACCTTGTTAAGTGTTGTGGGGCTTTGTTACAAGAGAAGAGAAGGAAGAGAGAGAATTAGGGAATTCTCTTTAAGGTGAGGCAAAGTAAAAGGTTTTAGAAAGGATAACGGTTTCAAGTTTTCAACTTAATTGAGAAGAAAAGAGGAAGTTTGTTCATAGAGCTCTTGGAGAAGAAGTGTCATTTCTTGTGTGGGGCGTTTGCACTCACATTTGGATCGTTTTCAAGGTTGTTTCGCTACATCATTCTGTTGTTCAGCCAGGTAACTAAAGTTGTAGCTTGCTTGTTTGGTTTGAGTTCACAAGCATTAGGGGGAAAAAAAGTTTCATGGCTTTTAGAGGTGACGTGGGAGAATTTTCAAGGAATTGTGAGGTAACTTTGTGTCTCTCCAACTGCTTGTTATTTCTTTCTCAATCTTGTGGTGCATCTCAAGTTTGGCCATAAACTTGGGTGATGAAACATTATACTTTTTTGTTTATTAGTGGATTATTAGTTGCTGGCTTGCTGCCCTGTGGTTTTCTCATTTATTTGTTTTCTTTGATTCACACTACAAGGAAGGCTTTTTTGCATGTGTTCCCAACACAGAAGTTGCTGAAAGCATAATTGTAAGAGCAAATTGCACTGGCACCCCAAAATGGGCCTACACACCCCCATTTATATTTAAACACATAAGTCCTTTCTTTTTTTTTTGTTTCTATTTTCACTTTATCCCTTTCTTATTCTCCAACTTTGAACCTCTCGTCTCCTTCCTTGCCCCCCGTTGCTGGTGTTTTTGTTTCCTCTGGTCCTCCTCTCCTTTCTTTTGTCCCTCCCTCCTTTTTTTCCCTTCTTTTTTTCTCTCTCCTTCCTGTTGTTTTCTTTTCCTTTTTTTTTTCTCTCTCCTTCTCTTTCGCCCTTTTTCTTTCTGTTCCTTTTTTCTTTTTTTCTTTTTTTTTCTTTCTTTCTTCTTCGTGTGTGTTTTTGTGTTCTTTTCTTTTTCTGTCTTTTTCTTTGTTGTTTTCTTTTCGTTTGTGCATTAGGCTTGTATTTTGTTTCTCATTTTTATTTTGTTTTCCGTGACATCGTTGGTTTCTTGGATATTCTAACATCTCGGGTTTCTAGCTCGTTCCACTGTGGTGTCAATATGGGTGAATACTCGCGAGTCGTTCTACGATGATGATGTGAGATATTTAATTCTCCCCCTTTCTATTGTTTCTTTGCCCATAATGACTAAGCCTTACATTATTAGTTCACCCCCGCTGTTGTATATTCATATTTTTTATGTTTCTTCTTATTGCGACTAGCAAAACATTTTCATTGTGCACTCTTCTTCTTTCTTCTTCTTCTTCAACTAAACATTGAACAAACTCGAGATTTGAAAGGAAAGGGCGAGATCAGGAGATTTCAACATTTTCGCTGATTTGCGAATCGCCATTTCCGACATCTAAAAGACAATTGTTTCGCGAAGGTCGGCGTTTTTTCTCTTCTTCTCCGGCGTGTAAGGGTATTTTTGGAATTAAAAAATTAACGGTGGGTTAACCGTTTACTAACGGAATGGACTAGTTGTTTATTGAATTGGGGTGTCGTGTTTTTAAACATAAATGGGGTGTCGGTGCTTTAGGCCTCCATTTTGGGGTGCCAGTGCAATTTGCTCTAATTGTAAAGTAGAAGTTTCTTTTTGCATGACTTACATGTAGAAGTTTCATTTCATACATTAGCAAGCATAATTGTTAAGCACAATCAGCTGTAGCTCATGATGTCCATCATGGTGAAAGTGAAAATCAAGGAGACACACGAACGGATTTTTTCATGCCTTACACGTAGCGAAGTGGAGCAAGAATGAGTTTGCAATTCAAGAAAAGGGTACAGAACTTTAACTAGTACAATCTACTGGCATCAAAATCAGCATTCAACATCACAGTGGACTCTTACAAGTAACTGTCTATATATGAATGAGTTGGAAGAATAATCATATTTTCATGGCCAGAGCGGAAAAAAATGATCCTGGAAGAAAACTCCCCTATGGAACTTCCAAACCCAAGACTGAAACAGGTTATAATCTTCACTCTTCAGAAGATCGAAAACCTGCTTCAAAGTTCCACAGAAAGAACACCTTCTCAGGATAAATCATGGAATTCTCACATTTTATCCCCCGAAACAGAGGTCATACCCACTTATCAAGAATGCACAGAGTCTCAGAAAACAGTTTCACTACTCCAAACTTTAAGTGATGGAACTTATATGTGCTTCTCATATTCATATTGCATAAAATATCCAATGATTTGATAAAATAAAAAAATCAAAAGCCAGAAATTAGTTCCATATAAACAAAGAAATACTCCAGGAACCTTAAAATCTAACCTTTACGAACAAAGTTCGCTTAGACAGAATTCCTGGAGCATCCACACCGTTCAGATAAGCCTTGACTTCAGGTATACCAGAACCAGCGGCTGCAGGTGCCAGAAAAACAGTAATAACCGACGAGAACAGAATGAGAACGAAGTTGCAAACCGTAAAAACCGCAAAGGCCATCGCGTACCTGTGCGAATCCTTTGATTAGGTGAAAGCAAGATGGAAAAGGAAAGCGACACAGCAGAGCAGAGTTTAGTCGGATGTAGAAAGAAGTTAAGACATGTCACCTCTGCTCAAACATCATAAATGATGTGATAACAAACTTCATTCCAGCAACATTCTCGACGGCGAGGTTATTGAAGAATCCAACTAGTCCAGTAAGAGCGCCTACAAGGAAACACAGTATCCATTTCATGACTAGATACTGCAAAATCTGGAACTTGTCACGGCTCCTCCAATCTTGCTTGAAGAAATCATTCTCAATCAACCTGCATTTCACATAAACAATGAACAAAGATCTTTAAACAAGACAAGATTTGAAAAATCAAACAAAAAGGCAAAAAAAAACATAACATTGATCGACGCTTACTCGTAATCCAAACTCTCGATGGGGCAGACGTTGGAGCCGACAATTGCGACTTGAGAAGTAGCGTTGGAAGCGCATCGACGAAGAAGTACCCCATCGTGATCGTCGAGCAGAGGTCGAGTCAGAGAGGGAGCTTCTTCATCTCCTTGTCTCGCTGCCATTCTTGGGGTTTCAAGGAATCTTTACGAAGTCGGACTGAAGGAGAAGAAAACGTTTGTCTCTGCACGAGGGTGGGGACGTTGGGTTCGCCCGCCCTTCAAGTTTGTTTGCTTCGTCACTTTGTATAGCGCACACGTGCAATTAAGCAACTAACCAAGGCTGGTGAGGATGATTCAATGCTGTGGCAGCACAAGCTGCCAACGGCTGGATGTGCTGCCGTACACTATCTTTAAATCTAGCCGTAAATTCAACAGCTGCAAGTGCTGCCGCAGCCTAAGTAAAGCCCGTGATTCAGGACAAACGGGAACCATCATTTATATTCATTCATTTCATTTAACGAAGGGAAAACGGCGGGGTAGTTTTTGAACGGAATCTCTGCACGTGGGAATCCATGTTTCTGTGGCCTTTCACAAGCCTTCACGTGTCTAGATTCTAGAAAATGCCGTGTCTCCATGAAAACCTCGGCGCCGGTACCAACTTTGAATACCGAAAATCAAAACTGTACCGTACCTAATTTACATGATGTGGTACGGTTTCGGTATTTGCAAAAACAATTCGGTATTAAATCGGTATAAAAAAATGGTTTAAACATGGTATCTAGTCCTGTACACTTTTGGTACAAACAAACTCATACCACTTTTGTTATTAATTCATTGAGATCTTAATGAAATTGTGACCAAACAATTGATAGAATTTGATATTATCAGAGACAAAACAAGTAAATCTAAGAAGAATGATGGACTAAACAAAAAACTGAAAAAGGGAATTATGTTTAAGGTAAACGTAAAATGTTTTCATTGTAAAATTACATTTATATCCCTTAATTTGGTACAGTACCAATTTGGTACTGTTTGGCATATACTGATGGTATGAGTGCCTAAAACCGAACTCTCTTGAAGAAATTTGATTTCCGTACATATTATACTGAATTTTGAACGGTGCGGTATAGTGAAATTTTAGACGGCATGCGTTCGGTACAGTTAAACGGTTTCGGTATGCAATTGACACCCTTAAATTCATCTATAACCTATTGCAAGAAGTAAATAATGAATCTTGACCCAAAAAAAAGTAAATAATGAATAATTAATTTCATGCCTTTATGGTATTAATTTTCATTGATTTTCGATCACCCTTTGGGAGAACAATGTGCTCCTCTAACACTTCACCACATAGTAAATGTAAGACTTATATAAGACCCACTTGAAGTTTCACTCATAAGTCACAACTATCCATTTTGTAAGGGCCTGTTTCACTACATGAATCTAGGGATTTGAAATGAAATGAGATTTCAAATCTATGGATTCATTGTTCCAAAAAAAAAAAAAAGGTTTGGTTAGCCTCAAATCTACCGAAGTTCATAGACTTCCGTTGAATTACTCCGCATGAATCTACAAATTTATTTATTGTATATTTAAAGTGTAATTCATGGACTTCACCCAATACCCAAAAATGGCTTCATTCACATTTTTAGGCATAAAGCTGAAATTTTGAAATCCAGAGATGTTTTACAACCAGACGGGTATAAATCTCCAATTCATGAATCGAGAGATTTGAAAACTCTGAATTTAGATAATCACACAGTCCCTAAAGTGAGTCCCACTTCTCTTGTGCGATGAAGATGCATCAAGAGAACACATTGTTCTTCTATGATGGAGAGGTGATTTAGACTCATTTTCATTCTCATTTTTTAAATTTAAAATAAATTAATATAAAAATAAACGTTTGGTCAAAAATGAAAAATAGTTTAGTAACTTTTGTCTAGAATAAATTATGAAAAGAAAAAGAAAATTGATATATTAAAATACAACATTGTTAAAAAATGAATAATGAAATTTGATACTAAAACGATTTATGCTTAGATAAGCCTGATTGGTAATATATTGAAACTGGTAGATTCCTGATGTAACAAAACCACAAACAGTTTAAACTTAAAGAGTTCAAGAGAGGCCAGGTCAATAAACTAGTAAAATAACACTAAAATGAAAACACCATAGACCATAATGCTCAGGCCATCACTGCAAATATGTAATAGAAGGATAAATCATTGGACTCCACCATTTTTTTTCTTTTCCAGGTTTAATGCATTGGATTATTGCAATGATTCGACTTAATGGATCATCATGTGTGATCAAAACATGGAAGGATATCATCATGAACCCTACTGCAGCACCCAAAAAAAAGAAAGCATGAACCCTACTGAGACTTTAATAGTTAAATTTCAATATAGGCAGTTTTTGCTATAAGATCTATATTTTAAAGAATCAAGTCAGAGTTCATTTCAGCCAAATGTACAACGAAATATTTCACTTCCAGTCTTTGATAAGCAAAATATACATTTGACTAGCCTTCATGGGTCAAAATTATATAGCAGAATAACCCATAATAATCAGTACACATCTTCAAAAATGAAGGCAACCCAAGCCAATAGGAATTGGCAAAGGGTGTCATTTTAGTGGTTTTCTCAGGTTAACTGATATAGTGATATCATGACTTTGTTGGATGTGCCAAGCTAAAAGGAATTTCAATGGTTATCTTCGGTTGAAATCACGACCTAGCTCCTGGGGAACCTTATCCAAGGCCTAATCATATCATTTCTGAGGAACTTGTTCTTTTTCAAATCTTTGCAGATAAATCATGAGATTATACTTCACACAAAGGAAGTAGAGGTTGCATTATGTGGGATTTCAATGGCGGTCTTGTGGCGGCTCAAAGCAAATGTGGACATAGTTCTTTGGCAGCTATAACTGAATTTGAAGCCATTAGAGATGGCATACTTCTTAGCTCCTCTTTAGGAGCTGTCGACTAGAATATCCATTCAGATTGTTTACCTGTTATTATTGCTCTCCAAGGTCTCCAATCATCTTTAGATTGGATGAGCCTTAACGTAGTTATGGATATTTTGAGACTTTGTTCTTTGTTTAGTAGGGTTTTATTTAGTTATATTCCTAGGATTGACAATGGTTTTGCTGATTTGCTGATTTTCTTGCTAAGAATGTTTGCAGATTCTCCTTAAACAGAACTAGATGAAGTATACCACTTTTGTTTATTGTGGATTCCACTCCTTTGTATAGGTCTTTTGACCTAAACTCTTTCATTTAATATATAGCTACTTTTATGTTTTGGCCAAAAAAAAAAAAAAGGACCACTGCAGCATCTTCCCCTCAGAAGGCCAGATCCTTGTTTATGGTGTAACATTACCTTTTTTACTTTTTTCCTTTTTTCTTCCAGGAAGTTGACATCAGACAACTTTATAGCTGATCAGCTAGTTAGATAAGCAAGAAAAACTAGGGATTTCATGTTGTAGAGGTTATTAATGGTCTTTTTGTAGTTTGCCCATTTATTGTTGTATCATATGCTATGGTAGTCGTTGTTCTGTTTCTGAAAACAAAAAATTGCTGGTTCTGAAAAAAAAGGACCTAGTCAATGGCTCCAACCATGATACTTTATGCCATCACATTGACTCCAGATAGGCTTAGTTAGGCTATAATTCTTGTGGAACAGTGCAAACATCTTTTGGTTACTGTTTTCCAAATATAGGATTTTTTTTCAGGAAAGCTAGAAGCACTCTTCAATCATTTTAATAGGGACCAGTTCTGTGTGTCTGTTTAATTCTCTATTCTGCACATCAGTTGTATTTTGCAATCGACTTTGTTTTCTTTCTAAATCCTGAGTTGCACAATTCAATTTCTTTAGGTAAATTCAGTTTTCTTTAATATGTCACAAAATCAGCTATTAGAAGTTGCAATTTTGCAACCTCTAACCTTGAATTTTGCCAAAGAATTGAATAAGGCCAACCACAGCCTTCACTTTAAAAGAGAAATCATGATTTCTCTAGCTAATGTTTGATCAAGATCCAATGCAAGGAAGGCTTTAATCAAATGAATAATCCATAGTCTGGGAGATAGAATATCTCCAAAGTACACTTAATTCTGGGATTCCTGAAACTCTCAATTCTTAACATTCTCTACTCTTCTTCTAGTCAACCAATTGAAAGGTGATATTTTTTTGCTTTTTGTTAAATAGCTATTGCATCCATTGGGAAGCTAACGTTTCATCAAATTTTCAGAACAGACACTTGTGACCAACTTATGACCATATTTATGACCAAGTTGGCAAACATGCATAAAAGATTTGTTAAAGCCAAAGAAATCCAGGTATCTTGTTCTCCTCATCAACAGATGAAGTAAGTAAATTGAAAAAAGAAGTTCTGGCTAATCATTGACTCGTATGATATCTATGTTAGCTACTTTACCAAATTGAATATTTATGATATCCAAAAATTTTTAGATCCAATTTCTGTTCGGAAATGATATTTTTCCAGCCCTTTTCTAGTTTAATGTTACCATTTTTTGCCTTGTATTCTTTTTGAATTTGTAGTCAAACAGTAGTTTCTATTATGTTCCTAAAGCACAAGATATCTGATTCTTGTTACAAGGAAGAACTGCCAACATGTGCCCTCATATTTGTAAGAATAAAACTTAGTGGAAAATGTCTGCAGTTTATAGTGCTTTTCAGATTTCCTGCAGTATTTTCAGCCGAACTTACTGATTCTACATATAAATTGGCTAGCCAATCTGCCATGCATATGCAATAGTGTAGAATCAAAATCAACCAACAATCAAAACCCAATGAGTCAGGGAATTAGTGCAAACACTTTATGCATGTATAAGTAAAGAGTCCAAGCTCCAATTGTTGACACAATTAGTACAATCTCCAAGGTGCAAAATATATAGGAGAATAAAGTTCATCACAGGAAACTGAAAGGATTTCAGTGAGCTTACATGAATTCCTGCTTTTGTAGCAGCCCAAGTCTGATATACCGACATCCTCTCAGAATCAGGATCTTTGACCTAATAACAAATTCACAATTTCCACTAAATCATAAGTATCACAAAGCATCTAATGGTTTTCTGAAAGAGAGAAAGATATTAGAGTGGAAAATTGCTTGCAAGGACATCAATAAACTAGTGTCAACTTTCTTTGAGGAAGAGTATGGCTCTTGAGAGGATAGACTGCAATTCATATCACATTTAATGCAACAGACTTATTCACTAAGACATACTACAGTGCATTTTCCTGTAACAGTTTCATCTTCATTTGATACACAAAATGGTAGTTACCCATTAAAGGTCTGTTTTGGAACATCAAATATCTTCCTCAGTAGAACCACCCTCTTCCCTCCTCTCACCAATTATAAGGGGAGAGAGGGGAGAGAGAAAGAAGAAAGAAAAAAAAAGGGAAGAGGGATTGGTTTTTTTTTTTTTTTGGATGGGGGGGGGGGGAGTATTTATCTTGATATACTCTTTCAGATCTAGAAGGCCCAGATAACGCACCAGTTAACTACACCTGCGTGTTTCATTCATGAAGCCTATAGGGTAAACAACTAAACAGTCATCGCTCAATGGGTATCAGAGTTCATGTAACCCAAATAAAGCGTCTCAGTGTCAAACTGAAGAGATAACACCAGAGGAGTCTAATCCCTTTGACCACGACAGTAGTATACAGTATACAAGCCAAAAGAAGACTACTAACCTTGTTGAACCGTCCAATGTTAAACCTACCAAGAACAACCAAAGCATCCCCCCTGCCCCCAAAGACAAACAATAAATAAAAGGAAAAGAAAGGAAAGGTGGGCAGTAGGGCTTCCTACCATAACAAAGCAGACCGAAACATCACTTTCTAAAACCACAAATGAAGCAAATAACAGTTGAAGCTCCCTCCCATGGTTTCTCTATATGGTTTCTTCTGTGTTGAACACTTGGAACTTCTAGTAATGCTTCCATTTCAAATAACAGATTGCAGATTCATGAAAATATTAAAGCGCCCATACAGCAATTTGCATGCTTGCAAGAGTATTCTGAGTTACTTCCATTACATTTACCTTCTTCATAACAGCCATAACGAGATTGTCCAGCTGGGGAGTTGGCCCAGCAAAGAATCCTGGTCCTTGCACTGCACAATCAACGCAAAGGTAAGCTACAGCTTTGGAGCCTAGATTCAGAGTTTTCTCAACCCACTCTGTAGATCCAACCTGAAATCACAAATATCAGCACTTCAATATATCCAGCTTTAGGTCATTAAGAGGTAACATATAAGACATCCAACATAAAACCTGGGAAGGTCCATTTAAAAATCTGCAAACCATGACTCATGAGTGCAAGCCAGTCAGGGAGGAGGTAATAATTACTAAGTTTTCCTTCCATGATTATATTCCAGACAGTTAATGCCCTTTAAGACATATTTTTCTTTTGGCCTCTATTTGTATTTCTTAACTGATATTTAGGTAGAGTTGTTCTATTTGTACACCCTGCCTTTTTATACTTCTTTCCTTCCTCTTGACACAATTTTGTTATTCATCAACAAGGATAATCTAATTATAGCGTAAGTGTTGAATCCCAGTGTCAGCATCAAACTTTATCCAAACAAACCAGAATGAACACATAAATATTTGAAATCATTTAAAATTCCACCAAAATACCAAAAGCTTCAAAAAAAAACCAGACCTGGTGTTGATTTTCCCTAATGGAAAAAAAAAAAAAAAAGAAAAACACCTCTTCTGGAGATGGAAAAAATTATCAAATTCTTTGGAATTCCACTGAATCAGAATCATAGGTACAAAAATTTATTGAGGAAGGAACAGGATGAAGCAGTCTCATCTTTCATTTTAAACTAAAAAGTACAAGGTTCATGGTGACAAGACATTGTCATAGAGCCCCCCCACACAAGCTTATTTGTTAAACAGAATATATCACCATATGCAAGAATTAGTGAACCATGATGGGAAAAGATCATCCAATAATCTGCCTATTTTGGCGAGTAGCAACTAAGACCAGTAGAAAAATAGAAACTTCATGACCCTAGCAGTTTTACCTTTCAACCACCGTTCCATTATGAAAGATACTGTCCATTGTGATTGGATTAAGATCCTACAGCCCACAAGAACACACATGTAAATATGGTTTTCTTCTTCTTCTTTATTTTCCCCCTCGTTTTTTGGGTTTGTTGGGTGGCCATGGGGAGGGTTTGGGTGGGGACTCAGTATTACCTACCATTCCAAATTCTTCAGCATCCCCAATGCATATAGAACTAAGGTCCTCCTTGGTATCCACCCAGAGTGCATCAGAAGGGCATCTTGCCTGGCAATACCAAACAGAGTTGCCGTTCCACTGTTGGGGTCAACAGCACCATATGTCCATGCATGGTTTCCTAGAAGCACATAATGATCAGGCTCTTCTCAACCCTTTATGACTGCAAAGATATTGTAGATTTTGACCATCTTTTTCTCCTCCTGGAAAATGAAAAGACGATAATAAAATTCTTAAGATAGATATTGGATATCATGCTCACATATCAGGATCTTCTCTCATGAACAACACTAGGTTGCAAACTGGGGGCTGGGGAGGGAGAAAAAGAGTCAGACTGCCCAGCATAATCTTCAACCTGAACCGTAATATAGTACTAGAACTAAAACAAACCATAAAATGAGGCACTGTTGAAAACTGAATCATTTATATTGTCTATCAATCTAACATTTAAGGTAGTAAGTGGCCATGTGTTACTTGATGATGCCATTTCTAAACAGATGTACAAACAGACAATTACACGATGAAACTTGACACTCCACCATGGACTGAAAAGAATCTCCAATGACAATTTACCTCTCATCCACTGCCTCCTTTCACTCCATAGTCTAGCCTAATACTCTTTCCAGGTTCACTGCTAGAAACTGCAATTCAATAATAGCACAACCCCATTATCAAATCCCTAGTCAGAACCTGAGACTACCCAAAAAGAACATGAGCATGAAAAGATGAGGGGATTAAACACTGTTACAACTCACGTTGTAATGTGAGTCAAACCATCACAAATCTCCTCCAGCACCCAAGTTACTGACACCTACACCCCTTCATTAAGGATTTCAGCCACTGAAGCCATTCTATCCAAAACCTGCTATAAACCATGTCCCCTCCCATATTTATTTATCAAAACCCCAAGAGGATGCCAATTATCTAACCAGATTCTTTGATCAATACCATTCCCAATTTTCACCATCATCTCCTTTCCAGATTGTCTTAGATGAAGCATCTTTTTCCAAGACCAAGAGGAATCCGGTACACATTTAACTGTTCAATAAGAGTCTCTCCTTAAAGTACTTTGAGTGGATCCACCTTAAGTCGAGTGAATTATGCTTTGAGCCAACCTTCCAAAACAATTTGATGCAAGCTGCCCCATAGACATCCTTTAATCTTCTAATACCCAACCCTCCCTCCTCTGGTAAACCTACTGCCACTCAACTGATACAGTGCAAGAAGGAATTACGGTCTGACCCATTACACAAAAATGCACTCATAAGTATTCATTTTTCCCAACACCATCTTCGAGATCCCCAGTGTTCCTGCCCAGTGAATGTACATACTTTGCATCACAGTTTGGACTAATTCTAGACTTGTAACTGTTTCCTTAGAGCTTCCAAAATAAGCAGACCTAGATAGTTTTGTGGATACCAATGGCCAACCTAGATATTTAACCAGCAAGGAGCACTTTGCACTATCAACCTGCTGAGACAATCTATCCTTGTTCGCTTCTACTGGAACTATATCCAACCTCCTCTTTATTCATTTTCAAGACTGACCCACTTCCAAAATCCTCCAGTATCCTGATCACAGCATTGAGAGACTCCTCCGCCGCCACGGAGAATATCATAACATCACCTGCAAGCATACAATTTTCCTGTTCTTAGTTTCCTATGCCAAAAATAAAAAAATTAAGAAAAGATGAGGCACTGTGCAAGTGGCACTGTTTTCTTCAACCTTTTACCTTATTCATTTGCCATCCTAATTAAGTAATAGGTGGCAACTGTTGATCATTGAACTAGTTAAAACAACTGCGGGGGGGGGGGGTGACCCTAGGATTACTGCTTGAATAACAATAGAAGTAGTCATCATCCATCCACCTTAGCGGAATGGCAATGGAAGAAAGCAAGATGGAATAATCTTGATTACCTGCAGTTCCTCTTTTCTCTGGTGTTCCAGCAATGAATAGAACTGTAGAATTGTACGAGTTTCCAGCAATTGCAATGCCGACCATATCAACTATACTGCAGTTATCACAAAATAACACTGCCTTCAAAATCTTGAGCCAAACACTAGAGATCACTTATGGTCCTTCAGTCTCTTTTCCTGCCATTGCTTGCCATATAAGTTCATAACTCACCCTTTTACTCAGAAAGAGTGAAGGGGCACAGATAATCAGAAATTGATAACTGCAACTCTAAAGTGATTGTCCCCAACTCTTCAGCAAATCAGTGCCATAATACCTCAAGGGAAGGGTGTGGAAGCCATAATCATGCATCCATACTCCTGTCTTAAGCTTACTGCTAAATCCTACCTGCCAGAAGTGGATCGAATGTCTTAGATTTGAAAGGTGTTTGGACTTTGGATCAATCATATGACTCTTGTGATTCATTCAAAAAATATCTCCAAGTGCTAAATAATTGTAACAAAAGGCAGATTGTAGAACTTCCATACCAAAAGCTGTCAATGAGACTTATATAATAGATATGATTGAAGCAATTTGGTTTCCCTCACAAAAGTGAGAAGTACTTCAAGACTCAATTCTCTAAAAGGATGCGAAACTTCACCCGCTTTTTGACACTACCCCATCTGTCATAACCAATACCGATCTTACTATGCATCAGTTTGATTGCCAAGTCAGCATTACCAGCTTTCCTTAATGCATTGATCATAGCAGTTCGAACTCTTCCTAGTATCTCACGACCTCTATCAACAATTCCATCAGCCAACTTGCAAGCCTGCTCAATGCGACCTGCTTTACACAGAACATTAATCATATCCTCATAAGCTGTCTCTGGAAGAACTCCCATTGGTGCAAGTTCATCCAATATCTTACAAGCTCGGGCAACCTTGCCAGAAAGGCAAAGCCCAGTTGAGAGAACTCTGAAAGAGGCTGGAGTGGGTGTTATACCCTTGTCAATCATCCTGTCCCACAACTTCAATGCCTCTTCGTTTCTATGTTCTTTGAACAATCCATGATGAGGATTGTGTATGCATAAACAGTCTGATCACAACCTTCACATTCCATCCTACTAAAGAGCATCCAAGCTTCATCAATCCTTCTACACTTGGAGAAGGCATCTATAAGTGCATTGTAGCAGTACGAATCCCTTGTGCATCCCTTGTCAATCATTTCCTCAAAAAGCTTCTCTGCTTCATCCACTCTACCAAATTTTCCAAGGCCATCAATAAGGCTGGAATAGAACACGGCATTAACAGAGATTCCATTCTCTCTACAGAACTGGAAGTACTCCATGGCCTTCTCCAGCTTACCAGCCTTACATAAGCCATTCACGATTGCCCCATAAGTGACTTCATCAGGCTGAAATCCATCATCCTTCATTCTCTGGAAGAGCTTCATAGCTTCCTCCACATTTCCAGATTTAGCGAATGAATCAATCAAAGTGGTATAAATCGCCACGTTAGCTTTGCAATCCTTCCTAACCATATTCTGATACACAGTGTAACCTTCAGCAGTCTTACCCTCTTTACAAAGCCCTCCAATCACTAGACTATAAGCATGAGGGGGAACCTCTAGCCCCTTCTCTATCATTCCATGATAAAGACCCAGATAATAATCAAAACCCCCTTCTGCATAACACGACTGCATCAAAGTCAGATAAGTAATCTTATCAGGGTCTATATTTCTAGCTTCCATGTCCCTAAATTTCTCCATTGCTTTCTGGGTTTTCCCTGTCTTGCAATACCCCTTAATCATTATATTATAAGTTACAACATCAGGGGGGTTTTTGCCACCTTCCATAACCTCAAAAACTCTCTTCTGCAGATTCAATAAACGTTGAGTTCACCAACCCATCCAACAGAAAATTATAAGTGAACAAGCTAGGCTCAATCCCATTCTCCTTCATTCGACGCCAGACCCATAACAGCTCCTCCAGCATCCCCTAAAACCCCAAGGTTCTTAATCAAAGAATTAGCCGCAGACACAGTCATAACGTAGTCTTTGTCTCTCATTTCCGCAACTGAATCTCGAATCCTCTCCAAATCACGCACCGATGACAAAGCATCAATCAGAGAAACGTAAGATTCGAGTTTGTGACGGTAGCTTCTCTGTTTACCAGCCCAACTGAAGAATCGAAAAGCAAGGCCAGGTTTTTCTCTAATCTCGGTTGATCTTAGCAAGTAGGCAACGAAATTGGGGGACAATCTGAGCAAAAACTTCTGACAGTAATCGTTTAAGTTTGATTCCATGGTAGGAGAATCGTCTAAGAGACTAAGAATCCGATAGACCCAAGGCGAGGGTTCCAGATTGTTTGGGCTTACGACAAGATTGGAAACATCAACCAAAGGTTCTATCCATTCGGGAGGAGGGAGAGAAGTTTTAGAAATGAACCTTGAATTGGAGTGCAAAGACGACCTCCCAGCAGAAACCGATGCAGCCAGCAGTGCAAAATCCTGAGAACTGCCATTGTTGTATGGATGAAGTATTTGAGTTCTACAAAGAAAAACTAACTGATTGAGGCTCACCTTCCCTGCAAATCGAGACATTGAGAAGAGAAATCCAAGTAACTTGAACTTGGGCAAGAGCGAAGGAAGAAGCACCAAGTTGGTTCCTTTGAATAGAACGAAAATGCGAGCAAAGCCAGGCTAGATGATGAGAAAATCATATCCAGACCATTGGACCCTGAATCCAATAACCCGAGTTCTAATCTCGGTGGGACCTTATTCTTTTTCACTTCGAGAATTCCAGAAAGTTTTTGCCATGAATTGTCTTTGCTAACCTGGCTTAACCTTGTTATTTTCAATTCTTGGAAAAGATTAGGTCAAAGCGTAACAGTAAGTCTTTCAAACATGTGTTTACCAAAAAAAAAAAAAAAAAAGTCTTTCAAACTTGAATATCTGTTCATCCCCTATGGCATTTTATACGGTGTCAGTTTATAAGAAATGATGAAATTTATATCTTTCATTATTGTGAACATTAGTAGTACATATCAGCAAGGTTTAAAGTATCTCACGATACCATACGATACTAGCCGATACGTATCTATATTTTACACAACCGATATGATATATCATGAAATCTAGAGATCTCTACTTAATTGAACTAAAATACATTATTCAGAACGATACAATACTCGATATGGGACGATACGTCTCTTAAAATCACCTAACCACCCCCTATCATAATGGCGATCAAGCTTGTTAACCATCAACCCAACCTATAATATTTCAACTAGCAGACATGTCTGAATTTTGATTAGCAAATAGCAAGACTATAGGCGACCTAGGCGAATTTTAGTTATCAAATGACAAGATTTTGAGAAGTATTGAAACCATATTGCTTTCCAATCTAGGCAAGGCCTTAAGTTTGGGTGATTTGGTTAAAGATTTTTCCTCTTGTGGATGGTAGTGCATTTTGGTCCACTTTTGGATTACAAGTGGTTAGCTCCTATCTCCATGGTTGTTAAGATCTTCCTGTGTGCGCCACCACGTACTCACCGATGGACTTAATGTCTTAGAATCGGTCGAATCTTGTATTTTTTTTTTTTTTGGGAACTAATGTTTTTTTAATAGTAGAAATGCCGTCCTCCACAAGGGTCAAACCTACGACCTCTTCACTAAGAAGTATAGATCTTACTATTCAACCAACCCTACTTAGGGTGTTTAATAGTTTGGGTGATACCTTGACCCTTTTTCACTCCTTGGTTGCTGGGTATTCTCCCACGAGTCCAAATCCTCTACCCGTCAAGGTAATGGTATATGCTCCCTTCATACTTCTCCATGGAGGCCACCACACAATAAAGCTAGAGCTCATTGGGGTCTCATCGCTAATTATTTAGTTAGCACTTAGAAGTGGATCCACCCCTATTGTGCAGTGAAAAGGTAGAGAGGAACATAGACAACTTACACTTTCCAAATACAAAATCATGTGGAGTCCACAAATAAAAAATAAGAAAAAAATTAAAAGAGGTAGGACACGCATATACAAGAATTGAAAATAACAAGGTTAAACCAGGTTTAGCAAAGACTATTCATGGCAAAAACTTTCTGGAATTCTCGAAGTAAAAAAATAAGGTCCCACCGAGATTTGAACTCGGGTTACTGGATTCAGAGTCCAATGTCCTCACCACTAGACCATGGGACCATTGATGTTCATATATTATTATTTTCTTATTATCCAGTGTATCTTTGCTCACATATTCGTTCTTCTCACGGTAGGGGTGTCAATTTGCAACCGAACTGCACCGACCCGTTATAACCCGAACTGAACCTTAATGGGCAATGTTTGGGCTGAAGGGTGGCAAAGCCTGCACCAACCTGAACCCAAACCGCAACCCGTTATATAGTTTAACATTAAATATTGTTTGAATCATCATACTACTACTAGGTAGTTGGTATAAACTATTAGAAAAATTGAGCATGAATTTAAAAATCAAATAGTCATTCTACTACTTGTAAAAGACAATTAGAAAGATTAAGAATGAATGTACAAAGTTTGTTTAAATTAAGTAAATATTTATCAAGTATGAAAATGTTGATTAAGTATGATTATATTTATCAAAAGGTATTTCTATTGCATATCAATTAAATACCAACTCAAAAAAGAGATGGATTTCATATAAGCGGGAAAAAATCAACATTCTCGCAAAATAAGAACCCAATTTCAAGACAATCAATTATAGCAAAAGTTAGAATTTAAAAGGGTTTTTTGTTCGAATATTTGTTTCAAGACCATCCGATAGAGCCTAAGGAATGAGCTTGCAGTTTCTATGTTACTACTTATCATTTGAATTCTTGATTTCTATAAGGTGAGTGGAATTTCTACAATATGGAATGCCTTTTCATTTTTTTAATGAGAATTTATCAATATCAATTTTGTTTTCCATAGAATTTTGGCTATTGTTGTCGGATGCTCGACTATTTATTTTTATTCTTTTTCTTGCATGCCATAAATTATTAGTCCAAACCCAAATCGTATCAAACCGAAACTGGCCCGAAACCGTTATTTTGCTAATGGACTGTGCTTGGAGGTATTTGAGTCATACCCAAATAGGTTGAGGTACTCAAGTTATACCCAACTTATTGTTGAGGTATTTGGGTCACACTCAACTTATGTTCTAATATGAGCCATCAGATTAGTTACGATCTAACGGTGTAATGGGCCTTGTAGGAGAGTCCAATTACCAATAGAATTCAGTATTTATTCTATAAATACTAGCTGGAAGCAGCGGTCTGGGTATTCCAAACTAGATACTCAGGGTGTAATGCTTTAAGCAACCTCGTGCTTAAACCCTAACCCTAACAATCTTAAAGCATTATTTTTCTTGAGAAGTTCTTATTCGAAAAAGGTGATCGAGTTGCGATCGACGCTGCTTGAGTGTTCTGCGACTCAAGAATCGGTGAGTTATCCTCCCTCACAATCCTTTGAGGTCATGAGGTCATGAGGTGTTGCTTGAAAACTTTTTGTATCTGGTGGGACTTCGTAGAGCTGCAGGTTTGTATGGCTCTCTCGAAGATATTGTTTTCTTACTTATCTAGTAGTATCTCCGGAACCGATTGAGCTCCGATTCCAAAGTAGAATGGAAGGAACGTGTGCTCTTAGCTTCCTCATCAGTTAAAGGTTCCCTTATTTCTACTGTTTCCGCTGTTACAGAAGTTACAGATCTTTTATGGACTCTCTTTTATTATGTGTTTCCATATGGTGATGTCACTTGTGTTTTATTTTCTTCACATATGGAAACCCATGCACATCCGTACTTGCAATGTGGCTATAGTTTTGAGTTGTGGTCGCTGGCCTTGAGGTGGCTAGGTGTCATAGTGACAACATATGCTACATGCATGGGAAGATCTACTTGCCTTAATAGTTAATTGGGTTCCAAGGAGACTCAATGATGGCACAGCTAAAGAAGTTAGTTTTACCTTTTGTTGTCTGTCGCCTATGGCAACAGTGGAACTTGAGAATTCATGGTACTTCACCGTCTAGCGCGACGGGGATTGGACTCACGATTTCCATCGGAGTTTCTGTTCTGGGTGTTGCCTGGAATATTTATATTATTAGAAGTAGTTTAATTGGTGCTGCCATCAAAGCGCCGTGAATTACTTTGAAGAATCTCATTAGGTATAAATCTAAGATGAGATCATTCAAGCATGCATTGTGCAGCCAATATTCTGGCCAAGCTAAAGAAAATAAAGGTTATGAGATGCCGGTGGGTTATGTCCAGGTCCAGATTCCTGTGGGAATCGCTGGTCCATCGTTGCTCGATGGAAGGGAATATATGGTGCCCTTGGCAATCACTGACGGTCGTGTGGTGGCCAGTAACCACAAGTGTTTTTTTTTTTTTTTTTTTTTTCCTTTCAACTTCAGGTTTTGTGATGCAAAGGCGCGGAACTCATGGACAGAGTTGCGTTTTGATTCCTCTTAAATTCTTCACCTTGAATTGTTATTGAGGTAATAGAAAAATGGCTTTTTCCGGCAATTGCGGGAGATCGCTCTAAGCCATGGGCCACTTTTGTGGCAGCAGCAATAGTTCAGGGGCCTCATGGTAACTTGCTTAGGCCTTACGTCTGCTGCTCTGCATCTCTGAAGCTAAGGTGAGCATCTTCAGTTTTTTTAAATAATATATTCATGGAAGATTTTTTGCTTCAATCTGAGATTCAAGTTTTGATAATGGGATTGATAATTTAAAAGAAAAGAAGAGGAAAAGGAAAACCAAAGTGCCTTAAACGGTTTTTTGATTATTCCTCTTCCTTGCTTGATTTAATCAATCCATGGTCAAATTTTCAAACTGAATTCAAAAGATTAGATGCTTTTCTACATGAAAAATCAAAACTGAAGTTATCTGCTTTCTTTCTGATAATGCCATGATTATAGTCAATTTTTACATATTTTGACATGATTAGAATCAGGTGATCGATCATATATATATATATATATATATATATATATATATATATATATATATATATATATATATATATATATATATATATATATATTGTGGGAATTCAACTATTGATCATCGATCAATTTTCTGAAAGATGAATGTGTTGAGATGGGAATTGTCCCTTTTTATCTTTTCTCCTTCGATATAAACTGTCACTTACTCTCTTCTGTCAATATTTTTTTTTGTTGAAAAAAAAAAAAAATGGAAGAGAAAAGAGAAAACAAAATTTAGATGAAAGAGTCTAAATTTGTTTTATAGAACATTAATGTGCTTTTTATTCAATCTCATGATTCTTGTGTCCTCGACTCTTGGTCTTGTAAATAAAATAGACATGTCTCTATGTTTTTTGTTTCATATCAAATTATTCATATCGGTTTTAAATCTTGTGGATTCTGATAGAGTGAATGATATGAATTATAAAGCCTACATGAACAAACTTGAAGAGTATGTCATGAAAGGTTTCGAATATAAAGACTATAAATTAATTTAGTCATTTGATCTTAAATAAGCACATAGATTATGGCACAAAAATTTGACAAAATAAGTAAAGAGTTTTGGTTTCAAATGAGTAACTCTGATAAATGCCTTTACTATAAGTCTGTGTCGAATAAGGTCATAATTATTTGCTTACATGTAGACGACATGCTAATTCTTGGTTCTGATTATTCTGTAGTGAGTGAAATCAAAGAAACCTTAGCTAAAGAATTTGACATGACGGATCTTGGTGTTGTAGATATCATTCTAGGCATGAAAGTAAGTTTTTCTGGGTAGGGAATTACCTTAACCAATCTAGTTGTATTGAAAAACTACTTTCTAGATGGGGATACAGTGGATGCAAACCGGTAGAGGCATCAGATGATTATAACAGCCTGTATCAAAAGTTGGTAAAGTTGTGAATCAGTTAGAATATTCTAAACTAATTGGTAGTCTTATGCATGTAATGAGTTGTACTAGGCCAGACATAGCCTATACAGTAGGCATGCTGAGTTGCTTCATATGTAATCCTAGTACAGAGCACTGGAATGCCCTCAAAAGATTAATGAGATATCTTAAGGGTACTACAAACTATGCTCTTCTTTAATTTGGACATCCTCAAATTTTGGAAGGATAATTCTGATGCATCTTATTGCTCAGAAATATAAACCACAATTTACTAGTGATTATTCTTACACTAGGTGAATTGGCTATTGAAAAGGAAATCCAATAGATGAACTGTATTGTTCTGAGTTCTATCTTTTATGGAATCAGAATTATATTCTCTAGCCTCAAGAGAGATAAGGCAGAGAGCGGATAAAAGATCTGATCCTGGATATTCCTATGATTAGCTTGAAGTTTGTTTTGTGATAATCAAGCAACAACAATGATAGCTAATACCTCACTCTTTAATGGTAAGAGGAGACAAATTAGGCTAATGCAGGTTGTGCTGAATTATTTAACAAAACAAGAGTGATCACTTTAGTTGATCAATAAAGAACATAGCAGATGCCCTACAAGGGATTGAAATACAAATCAACATTCAAAATTGTGGGGGAGATGGGATTAAAGACCTTATAGATAGATAGGTCTTAATCCAATTTCATGTTATTTTGAATTGTTCAATTTCATCTAGCAATAGTTAGCATTTATGACAATTTGCATATTTCATAATTTGCAAAATTGTAGTATAGAGTTTGTGAAATCATTCCACATTGATGATATAACCCTTTTATGAAGCTTGATTACCTTATTATTCCATTCAAGGAATATGAAAATTGTTGATATGTTTCAATGATGTTATTGTTATCTTTATATCATTCCACATCTGATGATATGTCTTCCATAGAAAGGTTTATCATTCCAAATTTGATGATATAACCAATAAACTATGTTGGACACGATAACTCTAACATTCCAAATAGAAACATGGAATGGTTCTTTGTAAAAGAAACCATTTAGATCTTGTTCTTGTATAGAAACTTGATGAGATGCAATTATTTAAACATGATTCCAAATAGAAACATGGAATGGTTCTTTTAAAAGAAACCATTTAGATCTTGTTCTTGTATAGAAACTTGATGAGAATGCAAATCATGTTAAACATGATTCTAAATAGAAACATGGAATGGTTCTTTTAAAAAGAAATTATTTAGATCTTGTTCTTGTATATAAACTTGATGAGAATGCGAATGATTTTTCAATTATCATGTGGATTGTACTAAGCTCTTTTGATTGAGTTAGATACTTATGCAAATGATTGAATTCATATATTATGAAATTCATATTTTGGTAACTTTGCAATGGATGGCGAAAATGGAGGAGCGAATCCAATCCTCTAACTTGATGGAAAGATTTACTTGACAAGTAAAATCACTCAAAGCTGTCAGGATGGATCTCGATAAGAAAGATTCACTTTAAGAGTAAATTGTTCAAGGATGCAAGGAACAGTTGTATTGTTCTTTGTGAGAATAAGTAATTCAATCCAAGAAGAACTTCTAATTAGATTGGGTTTAGATTTGTTCTAAAACTCATGTTTTGATTCAAAGTGTTCTTTTGGATTTTATTGAATACTATTCTTTTTTTGGAAAGTTATGAATGATTCTGTATTGATTTTGAACATTACATTTCTGGGACTACTGCTAGAGCCATATGTAGAACATAGGAGGAGATTGTTGAGGTATTTGAGTCATACCCAAATAGGTTGAGGTACTCAAGTTATACCCAACTTATTGTTGAGGTATTTGGGTCACACTCAACTTATGTTCTAATATGAGCCATCAGATTAGTTACGATCTAACGGTGTAATGGGCCTTGTAGGAGAGTCCAATTACCAATAGAATTCAGTATTTATTCTATAAATACTAGCTGGAGGCAGCGGTCTGGGTATTCCAAACTAGATACTCAGGGTGTAATGCTTTACCCCCCACGCCCCCCGCACCTAAACCCTAACCCTAACATAACCTACGCCTGAGGGGACTATCCGACGAGAAAAGGCGTTACTTGGATTTCTCTTCTCAATGTCTCGATTAGCAGGGAAGGTGAGCCTCCAACAGTTGGTTTTTCTTCGTAGAACTCAAACACTTCATCCATACAACAATGGCAGTTCTCAGGTTTTTGCACTGCTGGCAGCATCGGTTTCTGCTGGGAGGTCATCGTTGCACTCCAATTCAAGGTTCATTTCTAATACTTCTCTCCCTCTTCCCGAATGGATAGAACCTTTGGTTGATGTCTCCAATCTTGTGGTAAGCCCAAACAATTTGGAACCCTCGCCTTGGGTTTATCGGATTCTTAGTCTCTTAGACGATTCTCCTACCATGGAATCAAACTTAAACGAATACTGTCAAAAGTTTTTGCTCAGATTATCCCCCAACTTCGTTGCCTACTTGCTAAGATCAACCGAGATTAGAGAAAAACCGGGCCTTGCTTTTCGATTCTTTAGTTGGGCTGGTAAACAGAGAAGCTACCGTCACAAACTCGAATCTTACGTTTCTCTGATTGATGCTTTGTCAGCGGTGCCTGATTTGGTGAGGATTCGAGGTTTAGTTGCGGAAATGAGAGACAAATACTACATTATGACTGTATCTGCAGCTAATTCTTTGATTAAGAACCTTGGGGTTTTAGGGATGGTGGAGGAGTTGTTATGGGTTTGGCGTCGAATGAAGGAGAATGGGATTGAGCCTAGCTTGTTCACTTATAATTTTCTGTTTGATGGGTTGGTGAATTCAATGTTTATTGAATCTGCAGAGAGAGTTTTTGAGGTTATGGAAGGTGGCAAAACCCCTTGATGTTGTAACTTATAATATAATGATTAAGGGGTATTGCAAGACAGGGAAAACCCAGAAAGCAATGGAGAAATTTAGGGACATGGAAGCTAGAAATATAGACCCTGATAAGATTACTTATCTGACTTTGATGCAGAAGGGGGTTTTGATTATTGTCTGGGTCTTTATCATGAAATGGAAGAGAAGGGGCTAGAGGTTCCCCCTCATGCTTATAGTCTAGTGATTGGAGGGCTTTGTAAAGAGGGTAAGACTGCCGAAGGTTACACTGTTTATCAGAATATGGTTAGGAAGGATTGCAAAGCTAATGTGGCGATTTATACCACTTTGATTGATTCATTTGCAAAATATGGAAATGTAGAGGAAGCTATGAAGCTCTTCCAGAGAATGAAGGATGGGGGGGGGGGCGGGGGGGGGGGGGGGGGGGGGGGGGGGGGGGGGGGGGGCGGGGGGGGGGGGGGGGTCCCCCTTTTGGGGGGGGGGGGGGGGGGGGGGGGGGGGGTTGGGGGGAGGGGGGGGGGGGGGCGGGGGCTCCCCCCCTTTTGCCCCCCTGGTGATGAAGCTTTGATGCTCTTTAGTAGGATGGAATGTGAAGGTTGTGATCAGACTGTTTATACATACACAATCCTCATCAATGGATTGTTCAAAGAACATATGTAATGGAATGAAAGAGAAGAAAAAAAATCCCACTTTATTATTTTTCATATTTTTTTACAAAAATTTTACTTATTTTGTGAATTTTAAAAAGGCATAGGGTGAGAAAATTAACATGTCACATAACCAAACAAATTTCCTTGATTTAAGAAAGTTTGTCTACTAACTTTTTCATCTCATAAACCAAACAAGTTTTCTTCTCAGTGTCTCGCTTATTCCAACAAACAAATAATGCTTATAAGTGAAAATCTTGACCATCATTTCAATCTCAATCCAACGGCCTATGATATATCGCTTGATAGTTTAGCACATTTATGATGCTAAATCCAAGCAAAATCCTTCATCATCAACTACTTCAGAAAGAATACCAACAGGACTTGTTGAGGGAGGAAAAACCTCCAATGTTGTGCACATCTCTTTGTAGTACACAATAGTACATCTATATACTAAATAGAAAGTTGAGATTAAAATCAAACAAATCAATATTTTAATCTCAATTTTCAATTTGGTATATAGGTGCACTGCGCACAATCGAGGATCTTTTTCCTGGGTTTTCAACACCCAATCCTGACACGAACCCTTAGCATGGTTCAACTTAGGTTCAACTAGTATGGATTTGAGTTAGTTTGGCTGGTTACCAATCTGTTTCAAATTCCATTTTAGGTCTAGGCCTTGGTTTGGGGGTATAATATATCAAAATTGCCTATGAATAATTAAATCCCATGATAGATCATCTTTATCTTCTCTGTTTTCGGTGTAACCTTAATCACAGTTTTTTAGAAAGTGGTCTTTGTTCATCTCTATCTTCAATTATTACAATAAAACATTTGCTTAGATTGATTTTGTTTTGAGATGAAATACTTATAGTTTTTTTTTTTTTTTCTTTTTCTAGAAGCATTAAAAACCTTTTTCAATATTTCTCGAAGTAAAAAAACTTGGTGGGTCATCAAATAAAATCCTAGGCAACTATTGGGTACTGGTAAGTGTAGTTTGTCTAATAATTTAGTACATTGTGAAGGGTGTTTGGTCTAGTGGTATGATTCTTGCTTTGGGTGCAAGAGGTCGTGAGTTCGATTCTCGCAACACCCCCCATTGGTTATTCAAATAATTTTTGCCACCATAAATACAGAGAATCCGGATCATCTCCCCCTAAAACCAGTGGGGCCCACGGGTGAAAAAGAAAAAGTTTTTTTTTAAATTTTTTTTCAAAAAGTGTTTTTCACCATGGGCCCCACTAATTTTTGTGGTCAGGAAACCATGGGGGAGCACTCCCGACGGGGGAGATGATTCGGACTCAAATACAGGGACCCAGGGGTTGGGTGATGGGATTTTTTATTTTATTATTTTTTACCTGTGGGTCTCACAGGATTTGTGGCGGTAAAGCCGGATTTGTGGTGGTAAAGCCGTCGGTGCTCCAGACTAGGTGATGATCGGAATTCAAAATTTCACGCCACCTTTTTAACAAACACAATGGGCCCATGGGCCGATGTTGGTGCTGCAGCGAGACAGAATCTTTCTTTTGGTCTGAAGAGAGAGGGAATTTGCTGTTTTTCTCCACGTTTTTCTCAATTTCTTGAAAGCTGTTGAGGCTACATCCAACGTGGCAAGTTAACATTGTTGACACGTCACTTATTTCCAGTTTTGTAAGCAACAAGCGAAACCGACAAAACACTGTTATGACTGGACCAAGCCATCCCTTCAGCGGTGTCTCTGACGTGGTGGTATTTGTGGCCATATGGATTCTACTTAATCCTAATCATTCAAAATATAGTTTAGTTTATCAAAGTAAAACCAATTTTCTTGCACTTATGGCGTTTTGAGTGATTTATCCATATGGCGTACATCCAACGGTTGACACCACAAGCACTAACACGTTAAGCACGGCAAACAAGTTTGATCATCCCAACCCATAACGAACTAACAAGAGAGATAGGATAATCATTGTAACATAGAACCGGAACGGTTCACATCTTGTACAATTTTCACCTATTATCTAAAATTATGACATGTGGCAGTTAATTATTCAACCGTCACAATTAAAATCAAACTAAGAATTGAATCTAATAAATTTCTTAAATTATGTCTCAAGAAAAGACGAGAGATGAAATTGGGAGAAATTTTATGAATTTATTAGATTCAATTTTTAGTTGGGTTTTAATTGTGACGATTGAATAATTAACTCCCATCTGTCGCAATCCTAAATAGGAATTACAAAGAATTGTAAGGAATGAGAATTGCAGAGAATGTGAACCAGAAGGAGACAACACCCATCCTCGTCCAATTCAATCAGATGCTTTAATTTCTCAATTCTCTGTTTCTTGGGATCCAACATCGAATTCAATTGCTGGGTTTTTGACAAATTTCCACAATGTTGATGCAAAGCAAGGCGCTTATCCTTGTGATACTCACCTTGTTGGTTGTCTCAGCCTTCTCGCAGGACAAGGTCAATGGAGTGACTTACGATGGAAGATCTCTGATCATTAATGGAAAAAGAGAGCTTATCTTTTCTGGTTCAATCCACTACCCTCGTCTTCCTCCAGAGGTGAAATGCATTATTTAAGCTCTTTTTTTTTTCTTCTTCTTCTACACAGACAATCATGCCTAAAAAGGCTCTGTTTTTTTGGCTTAGATGTGGCCTCAAATCATTAACAAATCTAAGCATGGAGGATTGAATGCAATAGACACTTATGTCTTTTGGAATGTTCATGAACCTAAACGAGGCCAGGTGATCATAGACTTAGTTGATCTCACTTTACATATTTGAGGTATTGTTTTGAGTTGCCAGTTCCAACTTCTCTGTTTCCTAAATATTTTTCCTCCAATTGCAGTACAATTTTGAAGGGAACTATGATTTAGTGAAATTCATCAAGATGATCCATACAAATGATATGTATGCAATCATCAGGATTGGACCCTTCATCCAGGGTGAATGGAACTTCGGGTGCTGTTTGAAATCTCTGTTTTTCAATTTGCATCTTCATGAGTTCTGCCTTGTAAGCAAACTAAATTGCAGTGATTGATTATGCAGAGGGTTTCCATATTGGTTGAGAGAGGTGAACAACATTACCTTCCGAACCAATAACCCACAATTCAAGGTGATTTACATTCTGCTTTCTTGCACCATACATGGAAAAACAACTGTGTCACATCTAATCCAACACAAATTTTGGCCTTGCAGTATCATATGCAAAAATTCACAGAGATGATTGTGAAAAAATTGAAGCATGCCAACTTATTTGCCACTCAAGGAGGTCCTATCATTCTATCACAGGTTTGGGCCATACAAAACTCTGTCTTCCTATAATTTTGATGATCATTCCATCAATTGTAATATGAATCTGTGATTGCTGCAGATTGAGAATGAATATAATACCATCCAGCCTGCATTCAAAGAATCAGGTGTTCAATACATTCAGTGGGCAGCAAAAATGGCTGTAAGTCTCCAAACAGGAGTCCCATGGGTGATGTGCAAGCAAAAGGATGCCCCAGATCCAGTGGTAGGTTTGTGGGAGCTACCAGTTTTGTGTTTGTAATGAAAATTCTGTAGAGTCATTTACATAACTATATAGAGTTAAAATTTGAACCAATAGGAGAGCAATTAAATTTGAAGCTGAACAATAAAAGTGTTCCTGTATTTTGCAGATCAATTCATGCAATGGAAGAAATTGTGGAGATACTTTCACAGGACCAAATAAACCCTACAAACCTAGTCTGTGGACTGAGAACTGGACTGCACAGTAAGTTTACTCTTAATTGATCAACCAACTCATTAAATGGAACTCACACTGCCTCATGTTATCCTCAAAGATTGTCAAATAAGTTCTACTAGGTAGATGTCTAAATGTCTATCTTTGGCAATTAAAGGTTCAGAGTATTTGGTGATCCGCCATCTCAGAGGTCAGCAGAAGATCTTGCATATTCTGTTGCCCGTTTCTTCTCTAAGAATGGCAGTCTTGTAAACTATTATATGGTATGGATTTGATAATTCATGTTCCTGCAACATATAGAACAATCTATGCAGAGACTTGCTCTTAACAGAACTACCATTACTTTTGTGTCATAGTATTATGGAGGGACCAATTATGGTAGAACAGCTGCTTCGTTTGTAACAACGCGTTACTATGATGAAGCCCCCATTGATGAATATGGTGAGATATATGGATCATGTATCATAATGGTTTGAACTCCTCCAAGATCCTCTCCAATTCTCTGATTTCACACATTCAATTTTGTCTTCAGGTTTGCAGAAGGAGCCCAAATGGGGTCACCTAAGGGACTTGCATAGTGCTTTAAGAATGTGCAAGAAGCAATTGTTATGGGGGACTCCCACTGTTCAAAAATTGGGTCTTGGAATAGAGGTATGCGATTAAATCAAACCCAGTATCCAGGGAAAGAAAGGGGAGAAAGAAGAAGAGAGAACTACTTCCACTATTGCATCTTCATGAGGAATTTAAATACATCATATACATTGAAATGTTAAAGTAGACATGGATGTTATGTAATGCAGGCCACAGTTTACGTTGATCCCCAAGACAATACTTGTGCAGCTTTCTTGAGCAACAACGATACTAGGGTGCCTATGGTTGCAAAATTTAGGGACAGAGACTACTACTTGCCTCCACACTCCATTAGTATACTCCCAGATTGCAAGGCTGTCGTCTATAACACTCGAACGGTAAATCTCTCTTCATCAGTTTGGAAAGCCACTTCAAGAATTATATGTGAATCTCATGAAGTTGTCATTGAATTGCCTTTTCATGGATGCAAATAACCTAGTTTAAGAGGACTTGTGCTGACCCTATTGTATCTATTGTGAAATAGATAGTTGCACAGCACAATGAGAGAAATTTCACTGTGTCAAAAGTAGCAAACAGAAGTTTCCAATGGAAAATGTACCAAGAAGAGGTTCTTTCTGTTGATGATGCGCCTATAAGATCGACATCCCCATTAGAACTCATGAACCAGACCAAGGATACCTCAGACTATCTCTGGTACACTACTAGGTAAGTAAAAGATATCTTTGTCTAAGGGTTGGGGACTGGAGGGTGGGGGAAGGATTGCTCATGAGTTTCTTTTCTTTTTCTAGTGGTGAAAAAAGTTCATACTTCTTGAGAATTCAGAAAAGAAAAATTACATGTTACCTTCTGCTTATCTCTAATAATGGTATCACAGCATTGGATTGCGTAATTTAGACTTACCAAGGCGGCTTGACATTGTCCCAGTCATTGAAGTTGCAAATCTTGGCCATGCAATGCATGCATTTGTGAATGGGGAATATATAGGTACTATCTAAATATATTTTGAAAGACTATCAGTGATGCTTCTATACAACCTTCACAGTTTCAAGAGTGTTGTATTGGTTCTTCAAAGCTCACTGCAGGTATGATTTTCACTTTCCAGGATCTGGACATGGTAGTCACATAGAAAAGAGCTTCACCTTCAAAAGACCAGTAACCTTGAAGCCTGGAGTTAACAACATATCACTATTGGGCATGACAGTTGGATTCCCGGTAAATAATACACACATTCTGCAATTGCTGCTTTTTCCTCTAATGTTTACAGTTAGACATTAAGTTCTACATCTTAAAGAGGATAAATGAAAGAACTTTAGTCTTTTTGAATAATGAAGGATAGTGGAGTCTTCCTGGAGCGTAGAGTAGCCGGAGTTGGTGGTGTATTCCTCCAAGGTTTGAACTTGGGAACCATTGACCTAACACACAATGGATGGAGACACAAGGTAATCATCATCTTCCTATTCAAAGTCACAATCAAATATATATATGCCTATTATAAGCCAATGATTTGTTTATAGCAACTGCTTAAGCATTATTTTTGTGGCACAGGTTGGTGTAGAAGGAGAAAAGCTCCATCTTTATACCCAAGGGGGATCACACAAGGTAGAGTGGAATGAAGCAAAGGGCAAGGGACCTGCTCTAACTTGGTACAAGGTACCTTCAAAAACTAAAATGTTTTTTCTGCATGTTGCTCCAGAGCTGTAGAGAGATCCAAAAAAGAAAACCCATTTGATATTTGACACATAAAAGTGCAAAATTTTCTCAGTGATCTCAAAATACATTTATCTTCTATGGCAGGCATACTTTGATTCTCCAGAAGGAGATGAACCTGTTTCTCTCAACCTGACAAGCATGTCAAAAGGCATGGCCTGGGTTAATGGTAAATGCATTGGTCGTTACTGGGTCTCGTATGTGTCCCCTCTTGGAAAGCCTACCCAGTCTGAGTGAGTATTTAGTTCTTGCTACTTTTAATGATATTTCAGTTTCTATCTGTGTATGATACAGATTACCTACTTGGTTTTTACAAATCTTATACAACCATTCATGGTTGCCGATTAGGTACCACATCCCAAGAGCTTTCCTGAAGCCAACTGATAATCTTCTAGTTTTGTTTGAGGAAACTGGAGGAAACCCAGAGGAGATAACAGTAATGACAGTTAACAGGGACACAGTGTGTAGCTACATTACCGAGCATCACCATCCACAAATGAAACCATCGCTAGAACAAGATGCCATGATTCAGTCAGGGGTGGACATCATAAAGCCACAGGCTAGCTTGAAGTGTCCTAACCATAAAGTGATAGTGCAGGTCGACTTTGCAAGCTTTGGTAATCCTTTTGGAGCCTGTGGAAGCTTCACCCCTGGAACTTGCCTAACAACTGATACCAAGGAAGTAGTAGAAGAGGTCTCTCTCTCTCTCTCTCTCTCTCTCTCTCTCTCTCTCTCTCTCACATATATCTATGTATCTATATATATCTATATATCTTAGTTATTAATCTATTTGCTAGGATATTTACTTGAATCTGCTGAACTTGAACAGCTTTGCTTGGGAAAGACTGCTTGCACCATACCAGTTGATTGGAAGAAGTTAACAAAGAAGAAAGAAGAGCCATGTCCTGAACTCATCAAGTCATTAGCTGTTCAAGTGCGGTGTTAACATAATACAGGGCACTAGAGAGACACAAAATTTTTTTTTAGGGGGACATGGTTGGGAACTTTGTTAGATGCTTACCATGGGAGAGAGAAAGATCATCAAGCCGGAGCCAGGATTAAATATTAGGGGATCACTTCCTCAGGGTACCAGCATTTAGCCACTGTACATATTGTCTGGCTCTTGTTAGATTATTTTATCATTTTTAGTTCAATTACTTCAATTATTTTTTAATAAAATAATTATTTCAAATAATTAGTTCAACATAACTATACAAATATACAATGTTAGAAAAAATAATTAATTTAATTAGTTCAATAATTTAATTAATAATTTTAAATTAGGTCTTTGCTTTTTAAAAAGAATAACAGAAAAAAAATAGAGAGATTATCTATTCCTTAAATAATTATTCCAATGTTTTAGAAAAAAATAATTATTTTAGTAATTATATTGAAAAAGAAAAATCAAATTGGTTCATGCTTTCTCGTGGTTTTCTAAGTTTTTAGAAATACTAGAAAAATTGAGAGAGAGTACCTGATAATTGTGGAAATGATTTAGGAAAATTTCAACGTGCTAGCTTTTTAAATTGTCCTTTAACTATGTAAGCCATTTGTGAAAGGTGTGAAGAAAGAAGAGAGAAAAAATAAAGAATAAAAAAGTGAGACCCAGAAGAGAAGAGAATAAATAAAAATAGAAATATAAGAGAATAAATAGGGAGAAATCTATGGATGGTGAGTTAGTTTATAATTAAGTTTTAATTTTTTGTTCCTTAAAATTAGGGTTAATGGTAATTATTGGATAATGATTAAGAATAAAAGCTATACCCGTCATCTTTAAAAAATGGAGGGCCATGGCCCCTAGCCCCTATGTGGCTCTGTGGTCATTGATCTCAATCGACGTTCTAAATTTTGACATGGAGCCAATGGAGGGTTAGTAGGATGATTAAGAACATGACTTCTCAGTGGAGAAGTGAGGTTCCTAACCATCTTACTACCCCTTCATTCGCAAATTTGAATACGAGTAAACTTGACTTCAAGTGAATCGTCCAATAAAATTCCTATTTTTCTCTCATTATTATGGGTTAGTAGTTTAATCTAAAATCACCGGTTGTCAATTATTTTGGCGGTAACAGTCTCTTTCTTCGTCCTCAGTCTCTTTGTTCTTGTTCTGTACCTTCTCTATCGACTTTACTAAAAACCCTAAAAACACTTTCACCATGTTCATCAAGCTAGGAGTTATCCATGAAATTGGTTTCCAAAATCGAATGGGTTTACCACATTGGATTAACAGAGAGAGGAAAAAGAACAAAGTGGCTTATGTTTGAGTATAGATTAAAAATGAAAGATGTGGAAACCGTTCGCAACGAAACTTGGATGGATAAGATTTGAGTTGTTGGTGTTCTGATAAATGGATCAATTGGGTAAAGCCCTTGTAAAGTCCTTGCCAACTAAAACTGCCATTATTCTTTTGAGCGTCAATTTGGGTCATTATGTCATGGATATTTTGAGAGAATTTCTTCTTTTCTTGTTTACAGTTAAACACTGGGGATTTTGAGAGGATTTCTTCTTCAATGGAAGTTCTGTTAATTTCTTTCAAAAAAACTCTCTTATTTGGATTCTCAATTATCTTTGTTAAATTATCTCTCCATTATCGCCCATGAAAAAACTTTGAGTGAAGTCCATTATCTCCATTTTCTTCTTTCTTTCTTTCTTTATTCTTTTTATTTTTTATTTTTATTTTTATAACATAGGAATCCATGAATAATATGAGAAAAAAATAGAAATTTTATTGGACAATTCATATTTAATTAATAGATTCAACGATAGATATTTAGAACCGCTTAGTTAACATATTCACACGTCCGTTCAGCTACCGTCTTCCCTACTAATAATTGATAATAATTGATTATCCGAAATCCTGCTCAACCTCTTCAATGATATGAGATCTTGCTCGATTGTCCGAGCTTGTTTCCTGCAAAAACATGCTCAACCTGGTTGGTCGAGGTACGCCTCCGACGAGCAAGTCAGTCACCAATCAAATAGAAACTCAACTTCTTTTAGAATCCAGAGTAATTGATCTCACCCAAAAACTTACCTTCCTTTGCTCGCTTGTGGGTTTATATTGTTAAGTTGATAGAGTTTGATCAGGTTAAATTATGGATAGAGTCGGGAATCCGTTTAAAATAGAGTATTTTACCCTACCACGAAGTTTGCCCCGTCATCCTGGTATTTGAAGTGCCATAGATAACTACTAGCTTGAACATTTAACCAGATTGATCGAACCGGCTACTTGGTTAGTTTAGTGAACTAAACCGTATAGGTTTTCTTAACCAGGTCTGACCACTACGATCGTTCCGGTCATTAATAATAATAAACCCTTTAATTGGATCTACGGGAATCCGCATTCATTTAGAGGTATCCGAATCCGTTCAATTACTAATAGGATGCAGATATGGTAATACCCATTTCCTACAAGTTATTATCCGTTCAATAAAATTATCCGATTAAGTTACTTAGATTTAATTTTTTTTATTTTTTGTAACTTTTTTACTTGAAATATGTGACTATTTTTTTAGATTTTCTACTAAAGTAACTACCAAAGTGGCTAAATTCTTAAATTTCAAACCTAGCCCTCACAAATAAAATAGTAATGATGTTAACAAATAATTGAAAACTAATATTCAATTTATATTTATACCAATTAAGAAAAATCCACTTAAGAAAATAACTAGGCTATCATCTGAATCCAACAAAATCCGTTGACTCTAGTAAGAAGAACCCCTAAGTTTGACTCATGTCATCTCCCCCCCCCCCAAAAAAAAAAAAAATGAAAACTCACATCTACCTCGTGGTTTAAAAAAAAAATCAATCGAGGACAAATAGTTAGTTTTAGGACAGAAATACCCTTTTACCACATAGTCATCAGGATCATGCCATTTGTGCAAAACTGATCTAACCGTTGTGAATGAAAACGAGGGAGTTAACTGTAAATATAAGTTTCTTATTTTATCAAACCCATCTTAATCTTTTTGAACTTACATTAAGAGATCCCTATTTCCAAAATAAAGAAAATACATGCGAACTCCCAAAGAACAAGGAGAATAACATTATTTAAGTGACTGAGTTGAAAGTCATGGTTGGATCTTTAACTTTGAAGACAATGCGATGAGGACTATAAGGACTATAACTACAATCATAATCGTAACCAATGCACAACTACAACAATGGATACATCTCTTATGGTGGAGCTTCTTCTTGGCATCACCGGAATTGTGGGTTTGGCCTGTTCTTCCTTAACCATGATTTATTGCTTCAATTTCATCTTCCTAGAGGGTTTTGAAGTCAGAGATACTAGTATAATCTATTATACCTAAAATCTATTCATCTATCTTCATCTTCACCGTTTACTAGATACTTCTTTTTTGCCGTTATGTTTTGTTGGCAGCTTAGTTGAGTGCTCTAACATCTTTTGTCACACCCCAACCGACGATATTGGATCTTTCTCGACAACCAACGGATGTGATTCGCAATTACAATCACAAGATCATGTTACAGTATCAACAATAAATAAAGCACACCACACCATAATCAAGAGCAATAAATAATCAGTTCATTAAGTATTTAGAATAATAATGTCCAAAATCCCAAAATAAATACCAAAGGAATATCTAAAATAGAGTATGTGATAGGAAGGAAAGAAAATAGTTCAACTAAGGTTTGCAGTTGTCGTTAAGCATTTTATGAGTATTTTCCTCAAATTGTTCTATAAAAGCTGTCATGATTCCATTTTTAGTCTCCATATCCTGACGACGAATAATTATGACTCTGTCTTTGTTAATGGTTGCCTTAAGAGCACTCTAGACATGCTCATTGTAACTAGCGCCAATTGACATCTTCAGTAAGTGAAGCTCTTCTATGGATACATGATTTTTTTGCACCTGCATAATCATCTAAGAAAACAATGAAATCCACAAGGATGAGTTCTACAGAACTCAGTAAAACAATAATCCACATCTATACCACGATAACATAAATGCAATAATATAAAGTATGTAGTAACATGCTAAATATACAGCTAATAAACTAACCATGATAGTCTCTACCTAGGCAGACATCCATTAAAATAAACAACAGTTTTCCTCTGTGAAGGTCTCTTCACTATAATCCCTCAAAGACGGGTTACCTTTGTTGGGATCTCGTTTATAGATGTATGGTCCACATCATCAACTTGGTATTGGTGCATGCCAAGAAATCCTAAATCCAATGCAAGGTCACATAATAACACACCACATGTGTTTCATATACCCTTCCTCATTCCTAGTGCCCCTTTAGTCAAGTGTCAGTCTCCACCTAGGAATGTTATTCCTCATGGATTGGCCACCTCTATTGGATTAACATTCTATAACCAAATGGTCATCCATATATACTAGGGTAGATGCCTCTCATGTCTCCTCACGACACCCAAGTTGTCGTTTTGGACGCCTATGAACCCAACCCTCAACATATGCAACATTATTATTGCATGATAACAGTGAGCATGTGTCTCTTCACAAACTGGTTTCCACTTTTGGATGCCTACGGGATCCAAACACTATCCTTAGGGTCACTCGGCTTCAAATCCGTTGCCAAAAAATAGTAGCATATAATGGGTAACAAAATCATGGTTCTAGACTTCCTAAATATGCATACAGAATAGCTAATGAATGCAATAATGGTACTAAGGACAATAGCCTATACAACAACCCTTGATATATAAAACTAGGAATACCTACCAACTTAGGTATTCCTTATGTCAAAGTCACACTAATCATCAAATCAACCCATGTAATAAAGTAAAGAACAATTAATCATTCATGAATCACCTTAAAATAAATAATCATGCATAAACAATATCTACAGTATACTAACATAATATAAACATGCATGCTTGGAATATTTATAAAAGGGATAATTACTGTTGACCCCGATATTATAACTTAATTACTAAAAGGACCCTGCTTTTTATGAAATTACTATTGTCCCTTTCAGTTTTTAACAGTGTTAGGAGACCATTACCGTTGTATATTTAATGTCTATTTTGTCCTTCTAAAATTAAGAAGTCAAAACACAATACTATCCTCATTTTAAAAAATAAGTAACCATTTCAGAGTAATATCATATTTTAGAGTTCCAATAGAGATCCTAGTTATTTTTTAAGAAAATGAACTTCTTAAAATTGGTAATGCCAAATTAGATATGTAGGGTTCTAAGTGAATTCCAGCAAAGTGACAAGGTCATCTTAATGTGTGTAGGCATAAAAAAAAACACTATATTGAAAAAGAAATATTCCATTGCCGGGAATTGAACCCGGGTCTCCTGGGTGAAAGCCAGATATCCTAACCACTGGACGACAATGGATTGTTTAATGCATAAAAGGAAATAACATATTTAACTGATAATTCTATGATCTAAGCATGTTTATTGTTTTAGAGAAAAATTGATCTTCACCAATAATAAAATCAACTATAGCTTAAGAGAAGCATTTCCTTTTAGAGCCCATGGATTTTGTGTTCACATGATGAGGTTAGTAAGAGCGCATACTTTAGAACCTTTATGTTTGAACATAATTCACACTACAAATGTCCTTGGATTAAATATGAAAATTATAGCTTTTACACCCCCTTCTGAAAATTTTGGACTGTCCTAAGTCAGGACTAGACGAAACTTAATACAGATGGTAGTTCACTTGGAAACCTAGGAAATGCAAAGGCTAATGTGTGTTTCACAATGATAGAACCAAGACCATCAAAATATATCAATTGTTCTTGGGTGTGCTGTACAAATTTCGAAGCAGAGATGGAGGCAATCTATCCTTGGACTAGAGTGGTCCAGGCAATTGTTCATCCATAGGTTATGGATTGAAACATATTCGGTGGCCATTGAGGCACTCCTTCAAAAAAAAAAAAAAAAACACACCCTTCCTTTGTGGATTTTACAATGTTGGAGAGGGTTACAAGGCTACTTGGACAAAATACAATGGAAGATTTCTCATTGCTATTGGGAAGCCAACATGGTTGTTAATTATTTGGCTAGATTATCGGCAAGGTTGTCATCCTCAGAGGTTAACACTCAATGGACCAATTCGATGCTAAGGAAACTAGAGTGGGGATGCCTTTGGTGGGCCTAGACTTTGGTTCTAAGGCTTTATAAATATGATTGTAGGATGCGGTGTTAGTAGAGTTTGTTTTCTCCCTAGTTTCTCTATTTTATTGAGAGTGGAACTAATGAAACTAGTCGTATTGTGTGCAATTGATATTGCGGGTTGAGAGTGTTTGCTTCCTTGTACAACATGAGTAATTTTAGGTTTTTTCCCTCATTAGGTTCAAGTAAAGATACTCTACTCCAAAAGATCATTATAAAGTCTTTAATTTCAACCTTATTGCTCGTGCTTAATTCCATGCAAAATATGATGTATAAAGTTGATGGTGCCAACCTTCTATGTTTTTTTCTTTTTTTTTGGGAGTCAAAGATAAGTTCATAATAAGGTCTTTAAGAAACTTTCTTAAAAGGCATTAAAAGTACTGTCTACAGCATTGAGGGGTGGGGACAACCACCAGAGCTCAATAAACTTCAAAATCTTAGCCCATCTCACTAGGTAATCCGCATGGATGTTAAGAGTGTCTATTTACAAAACCAAATACTAAAGACTCAAAACACATTTTAAGCTTCAAAAATCAAAGTAAACCATTAGTCACCCAATCTAATTAGTGAGAAAGATTGGTAAGTGTAAGCACTGCTGCTAGACAATCTGAGGCAACATTCACTCTCGAAATATTGAGAGAAATAGCCAGTTGATGGCCATGTTTGATAGCCTCCAATTCAACTGCTGATGCTGAAAACCCAAAGCCATAGCTAGACTTGCTATTCACGAGTTACTCATCAAAGTTGCCACCAACACCACCTTTGTTGCCACCTTGAGGCCATGCAACTCCTCATTCTGGAGCGGAAGAAAAACCCTAAACCACGAAGTCTCCCGAAACTCTCAGCAGTCTCTCCGCCTCTGCTTCTTTTTCCTCTCCTCTTCTTCCTCCTCTCCTCTTGTCTCCAGGTTCTCCATATTCTTCATCTCCCTCATCTCATCATCTGTTCTGATTTTTTTCCTCTTCTTTCCTGTCTTCTCCCAGATTTCTTTCTCCATCACGATCTATTTCTCCTTTGCATCTTTTCCGTCTCTCTCACCGCCTCTCTTCTTGTTTCCCTTTGTCGTTTTTCTCCGGTCTTTTCCATTCCTCCACCCTTGTCTCTTTGTTTCTCTCTTTTCTCCATCTCTCCGTCTCCCATTTCTCTCTTATCCATCCTTCTCTATGTTTTTAGAAGTTTTCGATTAAGAAAAAAAAAATCAGGTTGGTGAGCCTTGGTGCATCTCCACGGAAAAACTCCAAATCTGGAAGTGCAAATTTTGTTGGGGCGAGCTCTGCAGGTAGTCCCCTATTGCTGTTGGTCTCCACATCTACGGCAGCGACGGATGGCAGTTCAAAACCTTCTTTGCAATACCGGTGCTACCACCACGACAACCAAACTTTCTGCCCTTGTGGCATGTTCTGTCTCCGCTTTTGTGGCGTTTCTACCCCTCTTTGGGCATTGGTAATAGATGATACGTATATCGCATCCACTATGATTAACTGTTGCTATGATTGTTACAACTCTCATTCTAAAGGTTTATTGGGCTTCACCCATTCCTTAGTCTAGATGACCATGTCTATTGCATGTATGACAGTTTGGTCAATTTCTACTCCTTGGTTTGGACAAAACCTTGTGTTTTCATGCATCTATATTTTGTATTTTTCCTTTCTTTTGTGTGTTTGGATTTTCTTAGTTTTTTATTGAAGTCATTAACTTCTTACCAAAAAGAAGAAAAAAACCTTGAGGCCATGCCCCCATATACATGTTTTTACACTTTAGTGGAATAGACAATTTTTTCTAGTTTTATCATATAACGTTTATTGCTACCTAATTATTTCAAATTTCATCTTCTTAAAACACATAAAAGAATATGAATTTTTTGCATGAACTCCCTTTCTATCAACAATATGATATATCTTTCTTTTCTCACGAACAAAACCTTATAAACGTTTACATCAAGGCTCTTTTTTGTATCAATTCTCATTCTCTATTATGCATATTTAAAAGAAATATGTACAAGAATTCATTATTGGTCAAGAATGAAAAATGGTTTGGTGACTTTTGTCAAAAATAAATTATGGAATGAAAAAAAAATTTGGTATGTCAAATAAAAAATTGTTAGAAAATGATAGTGAAAAAAGAGAAAGAAAAAAAATGATTTTTTATAAAAGAATGTGTATTGACTATTTTACCATCATCTTAATTAAAAAAATTATGTCAATTTTTTGCATAAATGAAGATAATGAAGTTTCTCACCATAATCTATAATAGACAAAAATGACTTTTTGGATTTTAGAGGCTTTTCTATTATTTTAAATAAAAAGAAAGTGATAATAGATACCAAACAATTTAAAATAATAAAAAATTCTCATAATTGAGGATAATAATTGATACCAAAAACAAGCCTAAGATTGTTTAAATTCTCTCAAAATTCTTAATATGACCATATTACCCCAAATGGGATAAAATAACTATAACACTCACTACTCTAATTTATATTTTCAAAGTTGTATCACCATCGATACGTGCCTCATCCCCCACACACTCACGACCTCTCTTGAGGAATCTTATGATCGACAATAACCGAGGTTCCAACTAGTGGCAGAGAGAGGAAGGGAGAGACAGGTTTTCTACTTTACAAAATGAAATTGGTGCATGCAGAAACTTTGGAAGATCCATGAGATGGATTCTTGTAAAGCTACTGATGGATTTCTTGAAAGATACCAGGAAGGACAAACTGCACCTTATGACTTGTTGCTCCTAAATTTGCACTGGACCTGAGTTAGTTCAAAGGCAACCTAAGCTGATCTTAAACTTCTACACATAAAATGAACAGTAAGAGTGGGCCCCCTCTGTGGACGGGAAGCCACCTCAGACAATTTAGTCAAATTTCGAATAACACAACACCTTGTAATAAGGAGTTTAGAACTTAAAGAGCATTCAATACTGAGAGATTACAGGAGAGTAACTGTTGTTTTCTCACCTGAGCTTGTTCTATCTTTCATCTAAAACCTTTATACTTAGAATCCATGATGTCCTCCTGGAGAAGATGCTCCTAAACCCTTAGATTGGCATTTTCTTGTCGAAGAATCCATATTAAATATGACGCTTGGCTTGCTGGAGAAGCTAAGGCCTGAATCTTCTTCAAGAAGCTTTTGGTGGAATACACCTGGTTTCAGATATTATCTAAAATATCTATTCACATTGTCCTTTAATTTGACGTACAATTAATGTGAATTGATGTCTTGGCAGCTAAACGTTAAGTTCTCGAGACAAGGGAGCTATGTATTAAATGACGCATTTAATGCTCTGATGCATCCAATTCTTCCCTTAAAGTGACACTACCTACGTGATGCTTATAGTAAAGCTGGCCTCCTCGAAATGCCACTTTCCGGGATGAACCCAACAATTCATTATTGTCTCCTAGATTAGACTAGTACTTGTCATTCATACCAAACGGTTCACCCCGGTTCGCTGGCCTTATTCAAATTAGGCATAACATGATTGATTTGAAAATTGTTACAATTATGCTACATCAAGATAATTTGATCACTTTAAAATTTCAAGGAAGAGTAGAGAGGTAATAACTCACCTTATTGGGGCAATCAGAGTAAAACTTCTGCAAAAGCTCTCAAGTTTTCTTGTTCGTTTTTTTTCTGGGTGGGGGTAAGATGGATCTCAAGTTCGTTCTAATTCGCCCAGCTGAAAATCTTTTGCATCTAAATTAGGTCGCAAGATGTTCCAAACTCTTAAGACTTGCAATCGAAGTAACTAAATAATTCAATTTTCCCTTCTAGTTCACGATTATTTCTCAAGTTTTAACATTCTTTCGAAAAACCATTTTATGTTTCGTTTCTTTGGCTGAGAACCGGGAAGATACAAGATTTTTATGACCTGAATTACAAATTTCATCTACCATTACAATTTTTACTTCACTTTTACTTCCTCTTAATTCATGTAGTTTTGTTATTGTCAACAGTGTCTCTGGGATGGATCTGTCATCTGTGTAGCTGTACAATTTAGCAAGGATGAGGTTTATGTTGATTGTTGCCATACCATAATTTTTACTGCAAGTGGCAAAGATTATCAACTTAAGGACTCTGTGAAGCAATTTAGAACCCAATGTCCATCCCAAAAAAAACACAGAAGGAAGAATGCCAGAAATTGCACACAGAGATGAAAAAATGTAGATATCTTTTGCGTTCTTGTATGCTCATACACTTTTATGCTAACAGTAGCAATTAATGGAAACAATTTCCAAGAGAAACAAAACGTTTCCACCTTATTTACAAGCAATAAAAGCAACAAAACTGCAATCTTCCTCTTCAAATTCGTTGACTAAAGCCCAACAAAGATTCATTTGATGGGTACTGAAATCTAATTTATACTACTCAACAGGATTTGAGAACGAGATTCTGGGAAAGATCAAGGAAAAAGGTTCTGAGTCCGACCTGGTGTGTCACTCTGTAAGAAGGATCAGAATTTACAAGGACGAAGGAGAGATTAAAGTTAAACTGGGGAAAAGCACGCGCAGCAGACCCACTCATCCTGAAACTTGTGGAAGATGCAACCTTGCATTGCCTCCAGAAGGAAATAAAACCGACTCAGCAACGTTTCAGAACGGGGCATTCAGAAGACGTCGTTGAACAGAACTGGCTGTGACTGCTAACCCGGAAAAACTTGCCCATGGATTAAACTATGCTTTGACCCCAAAATCTGTTGTTAAGGGGTAGCGTACAAGTAATCAATCAAGAGGTTAGTATTAAGACAAGTCGAAAGAACATTGGCCTTCACTGATAGCATATAGTAGTTTCTTGTACATGATTTCCTGCATTCAGAAGAAAAAGGTTTCACCAACACAAATAACAGAACACACTTCACCGAAAGGATAAAATGAATACAAGATGAGGAAATATGATAACCAGAGATGAATGTGCAGTTCTACTGAATTTCTTGAAAGGGACTCGGTACCTTGGTAGAGTAGGGAGGAAGCTTGAGGTAATTAGCGCACGTCATAACACTTGGAAGGTCATCATCCACTGATTCAGAAGAACCAGATCCATTTGATGCTAAGTTCGCTGAGGTTGAAGGATGCTGCAATTAAAAAGATGATGATATTAAGAAGTAGGTCCTACATATCCGCCAAGCATAAGCTCGTTATAATTCATATAACAGACCTTCCTCACGATAGTTAACTTTGGATTCAGTGCAGCCAGACCACCAGGTGGAAGCCTTGGAGCACCAGTTACAAACCGGCAGAATGCACGCTGCTGCTCAGGTGTAAATTCTCCCATAATCTCCAGCAACTAAAGAGATTTCAGCAGAGAGTAACATTTAAACAAGGTAAGCAACGAAGAAAGAAGTCAAATTTATTATCAATCAGGAAAGACGCATACATTAATAATGGCCGGGCTCTTAGAAGTGTATCCATGATCAAATTTTATGTGCTCAACCAGAGACTCAGCCTGCACCAAAAGGGAAGTTGCTTAAAACACATAATGGACAACAGTACATTACAAATGAAACAAAGAAGAAACAGCAGCTTACCTCCCACAATTCTCTCCGGCCACAGAGCAAGTAGTCTAGTTCACTAGGAGAAAATATTTGCAAAGATGAGATGTCAAACACCTGAAGTGACGGCAAAAGCGTAACTTAGTTTATTAACAAAGTGACAAGCAGAAGCCAAACAAGAGAAACACCACCAAACCCCACCTCCAAAAGAAACACCACAACAAAAAAAAGGGGGGGGGGGGGGGGAGGGGTGAGAGTTGGGGGTGGTGCAAAGGAGAATAGGGCAAGAAGTCCAAAAATATTACAATGCATTCTTAGGAATAATAAGAACGCCATTGTGGACAATAAAAGGTAACAGTATCGGGTATCATATTAGAAGAGTATTCCCTTTTAATCGGGTGTCATATTAGATGAGTTATTTTGAGATGTCTCAATACTGTGTCAAACAGACCAAAACACACTGAGAAACACATGTACATGCTGAGATATATGAGGATACACAGTTTTGAAACATAACACACTCAAAATATGTAATATGTAAAATACAAAATGTATTGAGAACAAGAAGAAAGGACAATAAGACAAATGCACTTGATGGATTATATATAAATGAGGGGCTTCCTACATGTACTAACATAATACCAATTTTTTTAGTTACCATACTGGCAACCTAAAAGATACAATATGTATCTGTACATATCAGTGGATACAAAAGGATAACATATCAAGATCATCAAAACTCGGAAACCAATGATAAATGAATTGCAGAAGATATGAGAGAACTGGCAACAAGCCCATACAATAGCAATCCACACGTGCCAAAAAAGTGAAAGGAGGGGGGGGGGGGAGAAAGGGAAGAGGTTCTGCCTGGTTGAATCCAGCTCTAAATGCTTCCTTTTGCCTCATAATTCCTGTCTTGACAGTCGCATCAACAACCAAGGAAATATATTCCTCCAAGTTATTAATATTCACCTACGATGTTATTAACAGAACTTCAGGTGCAGGCTTAAAACATGATATTAGAGAAAACAAAGACAGCCAAATAGCATGCTGAAGCTAAAAAGGTAGACCACAAATATACTGTACCATTTCATTTTCCGCTCCAGGCTTTAAAACATAATCAGGATAGGCAGGAAGAGTGAAATCCAGGCAGAGGTCTTCAATAGGAGCACCATGGAAGAGTAACTCAGCAACTACACTTTGATTATTACCACCCATTGCCTCCAGATGCCGCTTTCGGGAAACAAGGACTTGTAATTCTTGCAGGATTTTTCCAAATTCAGCGTCAAACGAAAGAATGTCATGCAAATCAAGCTCCTGCACAGATTAAGTTAAAAACCCACAAAAGACCAATTACATAAGTTCCTCTCAAATGAAAAACAAGTATTTGACAACCGAAAATCAAGAAAAGTGAATATCCAAGTAAGTTAAACTTACTTGACCAAGAACAAGCTTATAGAAGGCTGTTGACAATGGAAGATCCAAAAGCCGGCCGTCTTGAAGAGCTTTTGCCATCACTTGCCCAACAAGCCGGAAATGTTCAATCACTTTCAAAAACTGACTACCATTAGAAGCATCTACATTTAGTGGCCATGGGCGAGGGAACAACCCAAGAGGGGCACTGACTAAATCTCTGCCTTCTAATGTAGAGTCCAGTCCAAGTTTCTTCATGTCTGAAGTGTCTTCAGTTTTATTGATTTTCCGGTTGTCTCCATCGACTCCCATTGTGGATTTTCCCGGCAAAGAATTTGACCTCCACATGCCCAGACTAGCCTTTTGCAGATCATGACTTAAAAGGGTGTAAAACTCCAGAGTAGGACCCAATCCTGTGCCAACCTCCCCAAAATACTCCACTTCTAGAACAGCCTTTTGACTGGAATACATCTCCATAACTTTAGCTGCAGAATCCAAAATACGATTTCTGGAGACACGAACCTTTTGCCGCTGTAATCTCCCAACTCGAACCTCCCTTTCGTTTGTTGAACCATGGCTATCTGTGCCTTGTTGCTGCTGCAAGCGATGCAATGCCCGAGACAACCCAAAAGCAGTTGAGTAGAAGTACTGCCTCCTTGTCTCAAAAGGAAACAAGAACGGGCATGCCTTCGTTAGCTGGTAACACCATGAAGGAAGACTGCCACTGCACAATGCAAGGGCATCCTGGATCTGCCGTGCCAATTTTGGAGTGAGCTTGCTATTGAGAAATTCTTCTTCTGGTACCTTGCCTCCAATTGCGTAAAGATCATCTAGAGTTGAAATCTTCCCCAGTGAGAAGTCATCTGAAACTGCCATCACTCGCAAACGAGGTGCTAACTGATTCAGACCCTCCAACAGACGCAACAATGCCAAAATGTTATACGTAGGGTTAGTTTTCTCAAGATCACACGGAAGCTCCCCTTGCAAGATGCTATCAAGAAGGGAGGTTTTATGCACGGTATCAGAGTTAGAGTTGGAAGCTGAACCAACTTTGGAAGATTTTGATGTAGTGGGAGTGGAACCTCCTCCTGATGTCCTATCAACTTGGCTGTCTGTCTTCTGATAAGTGATAGTATAGATATCATTCCACAGCTTGCTTCCATCGTTAGGAAGAAAATCAGCTCCAGTATATCTTTCATCATCATCCTCATTGAACACAAGCTGACGCTGGACTGCCTGATATATAGTCAAGTGCCTATTTAGCTGCTTTCCACCTGCTGTAAATATTAACTTGGGTGGATCATTCGACCCACCTGCTAGAGAAAATCCCCGACGATCTCGGCCACCCCTGATACCTCTACCACTAGCTGAAGCAAAACCAGCCATCGCAGCTGCAGCAAATGACATTCCACCCCTAGAACCAAATGTGGTCCCACTTCTAAAATCAGCAGAGTCCCGGATAGTAGTAGCTCTATCGCTAGAACCAGAAGAAGGAATAGTCTGGCTATCACTGGTTGTAGGGGCAGCATTACCATCATCAGCTGAATCTCCTAATTTCACATCATGGACCTTGTCAGGCATGCAAGCAGGAAGAGAATCATCTCTCAGCACCTGATAATGAGTTGGGAATCCATCAGAAGAATAGAACAATACAACTCATACAAGAAATTATAGCAGAAGGTTACAACTACACAGGCTTAAAATTCTGTTAGTACAGGACTTCCGCATAGACTGAATGGTGGCTCGCACGGCTCGCACCTACTCCACTTCCAGGGGACCAGGACATGAAGCAACTATAAAACCATTTTACCATAATACTCAAAAATAACAAACTTGAGAACGCCTTCCAGAACTTTAGAAGTGTATGCTCACCCCTCAATGTTAACTAATGCAGCATTCTCTACATGTTTTGTACCTCAATGTTCCTCAGATGGTTTACACTCAAACAATTAGATGAGGCAACAACTCAATGCAGTGTAAAGGCACAAAAAAATGCAAGAAAATACTTCCTCTATGTAAATGGCTGCATAATCCACCACAGAATACTGAAGGTGGCAAGAATTGAACAAAATGAAGGCTGCTATTGTTATTTCCCCCAAATTCACAGTGCTAGCAGAACATTAAGCACCCTGGTTTGTCGAGCATCTACCATTATCTCAAGTCAGGTCAAATCAAACTCGGAAAGTATTAGTAACAAAACATTTTCTTGACATGCAAATTGCAAATCAAGTGCTGCTCCTTGATTTCCAGAGGCACAATTCAGAAGTATTTCCAATTCAGATCACAACAAATTATTACATAAAATTACATAAGAGATCAAAGATCAACAGTAAGGCAACATACCTCTTCATGGTCATCATATTCATCCTCTGAAAGATCATCCTCTTCAATTACCAATGCATCATCAATCTCAACTGGAGAGATATCCAACTCCTCTTCCTACATAACCAAAAAAAGAAAAATAAATGAATGTATTCCAAGTTTCCAACCCAAGTAACAGCAAGCAATTGTCCACATCAAAAACAGAAATAAAGAACATAATTACTTACAATAAAATAAATGTGCATCCACAAAAAATAATTTGAATGACATAAAATGTGTGGATGGTAGCTGCATATTAATTATATTTCTACGTCATCTTCTACAATATCATAGGCTAGGAAGCAGACTACTCAAAAATGCACCAGGGACACTCATGTTAACCAAAGTGAAAATATTTGAAAAGGTAAACACTTATAAAGGCTTCAAGTAGGCAGCAAGTCATTTTTCGTGTCTTAAAGACGTGCTGTCACCTTGACGGATGAATGAAAGGCTGGGACTACGACCCTGCCTAATAGCATATCAGTTGAAGTAGATTCTTCCTTTTGATCAATCAAGACCCCTCCCAAACTGTACAAGCTTCTCCCAAAGCACGTGGCTTTCTGGTTGTACATGATGATATCTAGACAGACAGACATCTATATGAATTGTATGATGAACTACCACATGAGTAGATGTAGGAACCCAAATATGCCGAATCACTCATATTATGATCTCTACATCCTAGGTCTCCCCATTCCGTCATCCCGCTAATGCTCTTCATCTAGCATTCAGACTGAATGACCCTATGAAATTATGCTGATACTTCGACATTACAAGTAACATGGGGGACATCTCTATTTTTTCCCTGGGGGATTTCTAGAATTACCTCTGTTAGCTTTCGGTTCGCATCTGACCATTAAATGAAATGTGAAATTAACCCATTCTCCTCTCTTTGAAACAAGGGGTGCATCCATCCTGTTCGTGCTTCAACCAAACCTTAAGCTGGTTAATTCGATATTAATCATTGATTGTACTTTATAATTATAGTAACCTCACTTCTATTTTTTTCAGTTTCTTTATTTTATGTTATCGTGCAATTAGTTTATCGGTTTTAAAAATAATAAACATTTTGTATGTGTATCTGGGTTACTGCCTAAGTGTGGCAGTTTCAGGCGAAAAAGCAAAACCACTATGTAATCTGACAATAGAGGAGCAACTATGACATACCCCCCCCCCCCCCAAAAAAGAAAAAATTTAGAGAAACTGATGATATGCGACAGAGAGTTCACTTTTTGTGCAGACATTATGCAAATATTTATCCCCATGCTTGCCACATGTAGTTTTGTGCCTTGGAGTATGATTAATATCGAAAACATAAGAGTAGGTGGGATTAAGCATCTTAGAGGAGTGGTGCTACAGTTCTCCATGTCTAGGGAGGGGTACCAAAATGCATGTTTGAAAAAAGCAGGCATTTGGTTATGTCTAATACATGTTCATTCAGACCTGGGTGACCATAGCACATAAGGATTGCCATTAATATGCTGCCACACTTCCAATTCGAGAACCATGATTAGTTTTATTCAACTACCATGGAAAGGACAAGAAAAGAAAACATAATACATCTGTTAGTGTTATTGTACTAGGATGGCTACCACAAGGGTCAGCTAAGGGGTACTTGACCCATATGTACCATAGGGGTACATAAAGAGTCAAGTACATAGTCATATTAACTTTTTGTCCTTGCTTGTGTCTTAAGTAAGTTATTTGAACGGAAGTTTATCATACCCGCTAACGGGAACTAGACCCACATCTACCATGGGGGTAAATATGAATCAAGTACATAGTAATATTTTTCTGTCCTTGCTTGTCTCTCAAGTTAGCTTTAGTTTTTTGCCCTTGCTTGTCCCTCAAGTTAGCTAAAGTAATATTTTTCTGCCCTTGCTTGTGTCTCGAGTTAGCTATGGCAATATTTTTTCTGTGCTTAGTTGTGTCCGCTATTTATAGGAAGGTTTGTCACCTTTATTTACTTTTCTATAATATTGTGATAATGTGACTAGCTTAGGGAGAAACCTTCCTAAGGATTGCTTCAAAATACTATAAAGAGACAGTCTAAGGGTAGAGAGATCACACGGAAGCCACACCTCTCTTAGCGGTCTCTTCCCACAATCAACTTGTCTTCTCCTTCTCCATTCTCTTCTCTCCTCATAATCTCTGGTTTATTTACTTTCTATTTTGTCACATGCTATCAACGCCCTCAGTGTAAGAAATATATCCAACCTATACAATATTCTGAGAGTTCTCAAGGGACTCTTGATTTTACATGCAACATCCCTTATGAGAGGCTTCCTGCAGCAATTCTACCAAGATATTGCTGCTCAAGCTATAAACTTAGGCCTTCCTGTTAGAAGGCCTACAAAGGATTAAAATATTACTACCCTCTTCTATGACAATCATGTCTACCGTTGCTGTTTCCGAACAGTTTTTCCAAAAATTCTTGAAGATTAAGCTACTGACCACCTCACCAATTGATGCTGCTCTCTTTTTCCAAGGGATGCCTGTAAGTGTAATTACCTGAAGAAACACTCAATCATAATTTGGTGTCTTTTTCTGCTCTGATCTTCTATTCCTGGCCAACTCTATTGCTCCATGTGGCCGTCCTGTCTTTGAGCAGTTTTTTGAACACTGCTGTCGATTTGCTAGTTTCTATACCACTTCCCTAAACAACCTGCAATTTTGGGTTCTGTTCCTCCTCTATGTACTGTCATTCACAAACTTCCACAACCTGCTGTCTGTGGGCTCTGGTAAATAACTAACTCTGCTGCTGGCAGGTCTCTGTTTTGCCTTGTTTCCCCTGCTGTCCTCCTGCTGCTAATTCATTTCTCTTCCAATTTTATTGATATAAGGTGAATGATTCCATGTCTTCAACCAATATGCTGCGAGTTCAGATTATTAAAGGATCTTGTATCCCTGCTTGATGGCTGGAGTTAGTTTTCTGCAAGTTCCATACATAAAAAACTTGAAAATGCTCTGTTTCTTCCAAGTTATCTCCAGCTCAATCTCAGCTTATCATAACCAACACCTGGGATCTTAATCCCCTACCCAATGACACCCTTCACATACTGTTTCTGACTATGGCTGACTCTATGCACTCATTCCATAATTATGTTCCTTGTCCATATTTTGCATACCTTTCCATTAAATACCACCTATGCCATTAATCCTTGCCATGCAACTATAATTTACCATTAATCCCCACCAGGTATTTACCATATTACGTCATTTGCTACCACAGGAGCATCTATATTTCAGCCCAGCCTAATCTAACTATCCGATAACTTCCATCGCTCACCTCCATGTTTGGACCATATCATCACCACCATTAAACTAGTCAGTGATCCAATTTTCAGTCACATCAGATCATTAAAACAATAGGTTAGTCCCTTGAATTTCAGACTCCCCAAAGGAACATTAAATTCTAATATAGATCTAGTGCAATCCAACCATTAGAACCATCCAAAATAATAACCACAAACACCCTATACCTATCCCCTTGATCAGCCCCACTAACCACTAAAACCTTGGTTCTAGTGTACTTCAACAAACTGCCATACAACTAAACACCCTAAATGCCTGTGGCGTTCAAGAAACAATCCTTTGCCCTTACAATATGTTTCAAATTGCAAATAACATTCTGTTGCCTCTTCTTACCTAGTAATTCTACGGTTGATCTGACAAGGCAAAACCCAGAAAAATAGTTATGCTATCTTAAGAATTCCCAATGACCACCCATGATTCCAAGAACAATATTCACTATTAGTTGAGTTTCAAAGTTAGCTCCCCAGATCCCATCCTTTTAACCAACATAATCATGACTCCAAAAACTCCAACCAAAGCCTCAGGAACCCCTTTAAAATCCCCCGCATTAGCCCTACACTACCCTTGTTCTCCTTCAGAATTGATCTTGGCTTGCCAACTGTTAACAACCCCCAATTGATCCCTAAATTCAATGGATGCATCCCCTGCAACCAGCTCTTGGTAGCCTTTTTTGGTTTCCTTCACACACCACAGTTTACACACAAACTCACACTTCCAACCTCACACATGCACACTACAAATGGAAAGGTAAACAAGGCTTGAAGAGGACTGGAAACGGGTTAACACTTCAATACTAAAATGAAAAACAAAATGCAATTAATGCTTCCCCCAACATGAATAACTAATTGCACCCAAGGAACAAATTTTGGTCGAAACCAGGATTTTGACCCAAGACAAGGCCGAAACTTTTAGGATTCAACCGAAATTTTGGTAGAAACGTATGATTTTTTTTTTATTTCGACCCAAGGTTTCGGGCCTTAAATGTCGTCCATTTCTTGCTTCCTACCTATTTACAGCATAATAAACACAATAAAACTAGTATTTTGCCCCCAAAAAAAAAAATAATGACAATTTATCATTGTAGTATACTACAAATGACTGGTTCCAACAAGTACAAATTGTATTGCACACAGGCATAGAATCATCAGCACACATGAATGGTTTGATAGAATGGCTACATATACAACAAGTCAACAAAATAAAATGACTAACTAGACCAAGTGATGGTGTCTCACACATATTAAGTTGAAGCCCATATATCATATAAATACAAATTTAGAAAATAATTATTAAAATAAAAAAATGGAAAAAAACAATAAAGAAATAAGTTTAACAAAACACAATCATAGATCATAGTCCTAGGCTAAACATAAATTAACTTCAAGGCAATACAAGATCATTTAAGGCATAAACAACAAAAAATAAATAAAATAATAATAATAATAATAATAATAAAACTGGAACTGCTGGGTATGGCTCATGTTTCACATTATATTGCTGCCGGGGTTTCCTTTGTAGCTGTTTTGTGGCTTAGGAGGTGTTTGGAGGCAAAAGATGAACAAAAGATGCGCTTGAAGGCAAAGGAGTCGTGGAAATTAGGTAAAATGGGATAGAAATCAACAAAAACTTAGGGAAAACAAATTGGAATATTAAAATGGTCGAAACCTCTGAAATGGTTGAAATTTCCGAAATTTTGGTCGAAACCTCCGAAATAGTTGAAATCTCCGAAATTTTGGTCGAAACCTATAACTTTTCCAAAATAATTAGAATTTCGTTTCGGTTTTCAAAAAATGCAGGCATTTCGATTGAAATTTTGACCGAAATTTCTTCTATGGGTCTTCCCCTCCCAGCAAGCAACCTTACCCAAAAAAAGCTACTCCTCTCTTTCCCTCTCTATTCCCCCTCTTTCCCTTCAAATACCCTAAACCCAATGCCCTAAAAGAAATCCTCACTAACCTCTTTCCCCCTCAGCCAAACCCTCTTAATATTCCCAACAGCAAGTAGCTGCTCCCATTGAGTCCCTGCCATGTGTCCTTGTCTTTTAATTCTGTCCCTCACATGGCTGACCCTCAATATTGGTCCCTGACACCTTACCCTCTCAAGTTGCATCAAATATTCTAGAGCCACAAGGAACTAATAGCCAGGTGGCCCATTATGATTAAACTTCTGAGGCCATATAAAAGTAGGAGATTACTGTCCAACAATTGGTTTCGCCAGGCTGAAGCATATACATAGACCAGGTAATGAGGAAAAAAGATGTTAGTTCCTGGAGGAAGGTCGTAATCAAATTGAATCAGTATCAAGGAGGAGGAACAGGCTGGAAGGAAAAGAATAGCAAATTACGGCAGTGTATTTCAACTCAGGAAGTATACAAACAATGCACCTGTACTAGGTATCAACTAATGGCAAGCTCACTTCTGCATAAACACAAAATAGTTTGTGCTTCAATCATAAAATGTTGAACTCTTCATGACGAAAAGAAAAGCTACACAGATGCATAGTTATCAAACTAATCTCAGAAGGAATTTCAACTTGACCCCTATGATATGAGAGCAGTTTCAGGAAACCAACCTCAGCACTGTCATGGCTGCAAGTGAAACCCATTTACCTGTCTAACCCAATCCTCATTTCGAGGGAAAGGGTAAGTGTGGTAGATGAATCATGAGTTTTTTAGCCCAGCCCACATACAATGTCTAGTCCAAGCTTGTCTACCAATTAGGCATGGACATGCAACACTGGCCTTGGAAAACACTGACATAGGGTGATCTGACTCAAGACTGCAAGAGTTAAATAAGCCAAGAATATGCCTGAAATCACTCCATGAGAAATGAGGAAGAATGTTGACGTAATCCCAATTTTAGGCTAGGGTAGTATTGGGATTTCACTAAAATTAAGGGCTGCCCAGGAAATCAAGCAAAGAGGAAGGCTTATGCCAGAAGGTTTAGGATGTTCTATGGCCCTGGAAACCCTGCTGTAATGCTAAACTCAGACCTGAACCTAACTAAAACTCTAAAAACAAGGGTTCAGGGGGAAGGGGCTGTTCGGATAGGGTAGTAGAGGGGCTGCCCTTGCTGTTTCTGCAATTTCAGAACTTGGGACTTGGGGAAGGTCTGAATTGCATAAGCTTTAGGTTTTCAGAAATTTGACAAGAGTTGCAGAAATTAGAGGAAGAAGATGAAGTGCAGGGGATTGGCTAGAACTTTAGGATACTTTCTTGGAGCAAGCTGTGAAGGCTAAAGGCTGCTGTTGAAGGAGATGAATTGCTGTTTGAAGTAGTTTCAAAAATCCGCCGTAGCCCTCCTAAAGAGAACCACAACCTTGTGTCTCACAAAACTCTCAATTTTATTCAATCCAACTTGAAGAACTACAAAGAATTCTTGGTTATTCATAACCTTTAGTAGACTTTGACCCTATGTGGGATTCCTTAATAGACAAGATCCCACCACTTGACCTAAACTACTGATTTGGAATCTAATTGATTAAAGACCCCAACTCTAGGTGGGATTCCTTTATAGATTAGGATCCCACCATATGAATTAATCTCAAAAGACCAAAACATTAAATTTACGGAACACTAGAAACACATGCTGAAATAAAACTTTAAGTGACTTAAAACTCTCATGATCCTTTATAGGAGAAGGTAAGCAAATGTTATATACTGCAAAGGATCTATTTAATTTTACTCCCCATGGAGATTTCAATCCCCTGAGCAAGGATGAATTAAAACTAAAAAAATAGCAACGCACCTCAGAGCTAGAGTCCCCTCCATGAGTTGGTTTCATTTCTGCATCTTTTTCTGATGCTGCTTTTCTACGAGAAGCATTTCTTGTCTGAGGTCCTCTCATCTCATCTAGAGCTGCTGAAAGAACACCTTTACCCTTCCCTTTCGAAGAAGCTGCAGTTCCCTGTTGTTGAGCATCCTTTCTTGCAGCACCTCCAATGGTTACAGATGATCTAGATCTAGTTGAATGACGACGTGTGGAAGAAGCAGGGCCAGAAGTGGATGGTGATGTAGCACCAGCCCCAGTGGGTGTATTCCCAGGCTCAGTTTTTCCTGGGGAAACTGAAGGCTTCTGAGCAGACTCACTTCTCTGAACTCTTGGCCAAAGAAATTCTTCAACTGCTGCTAAGCTTGCCAAAGGATCAATAAGTACAACATTAGAAGAGTAATCACGAAGCGATTTTTCTCCTTGCGCTCTGCATAGACGCAGCTTAAAGGGCTGAGACAATGCACTAAGTCCACAGGAAAGACGTGAACTTCCACCGGATGGCCTAGATGAATGGCTCAGAACAACTGGGAACCTCTCCAAGGAGGATAAAGCATTTTGCAGTTTCTGAACCAAGACATCCATAGGAGCTCTGCTCTCGTCATTAAGACCAGCCTGATCAGCAGGAAGGGCAACCGCAATGAATGACTTATACCTGCCAAGTGCTTGTTGCCGAAGCTTCTGTAGGTTAGCCTCAGACAATCTCTCCTTGGAAAATGTTCCACAGGAAAAGTAATTCAACAGAGCTGAAACAACCCCACTACCAATGAACTCAAATGTGGACACACTATCTCCTTTGTTCAGCTCAGCCAGCATCTCGGATATCACTCCAATTAAGTAGTCTTCAGTGTCAGCAGAAAGTTCAGGCAGGCGAGACCCAGACGCTTTTGTTTTTCCCTTACCTTTGGATTTTTGATCATCAACTCCAGAATTCAACTTCATACAAAGATTCTTCAAACGAAGAAGATCATCCGTCACTCCAATATCAGCTGCTTCTGAGTCTGCACTAAAATATTTATCCTTGAAAGCTTTCGCACGAGTGCTGACAGCCATGCGAATGCTAGCATTAAAACTTGGAATTTCTGCTGAGGTGGGGGGAGAGCCAGTACTTCCAGTTACAACACTTTTTGACTCTTCCAAAGAATTTACATCTGGATTAGCGCAGCCACTGCGTCGTCGATAACGCCTAGAACGTGATGATGCACCAGGTGTGGAGTCATTATCCTTATCAACCGAAGATGCTTGGGAAGCAACTGAACTTGATGAATCGGTTGTTATAAGTGTATCTACAGCATGTACCACCCCTTCTCTAACAAACACCTTTGAGAAAGTTCCAGGTAGTTTGTCCATAAGAATCTCTGCTATCTGGAGAGCAGGAATCAAGACTTGCGGATCCTTCCAGGCTAAAACGCCAGCTAAGAAACTGGGAGATTTCCAATAAGATATCCATAAAGTAGTTAAAATGGGTTAGTACATAAGTTAACATTCAAAATAGATCATAATAATCTCACTCATCAGTGTCATCAGGTATCCAATACCTTGATATATTAGTTACACTTATTAAAGACTGAATCATATCCGCTGTGCTGAAATACATCAATTTCCCGATGACTGAGAGACATTTGTGGCGAACTGGACCATTAACACTGGATCCATATATCTGCTTCACATGAAAAAAAAAAATTGGAACTATATTGTTCATTAACCAGAGTGAATCGATGCTTGCCTAATGAATAAAAAACACTAACCTGTATTAAAACAGGAAGAAGATCCATTCCAAATTGCTGTAGAAGCTCAGGTTGCTCTTGTAATAGCTTTTCACGAGGAGAAACTTCAGGAACATTCCCATTTGTGTCTTCCTGTCTCCCAGAACTGCTAGCAGGAGACTTCTTTCCAAGGGATCCTTTTACTAGGAAACTAGAGCAGGTCGGAAGCAAAATCATCCCTTGCGGCAGAGGAGGGAGAAGTTCATCCGCAAGACTAACAATCTCAAAAATCTGTTGACCAATTGAAGTTTCAAAACATTAAAAAAAAAAAATTAACAAAATACAAAATAAAATAAAAAAGGAGAAGGAATCCAGATCATATAAAGGAAGATATTAAAAAAATGCTTCTGATGCTTGTTTAAACCATAAAGACCCTTTTATGATACAACACAAATCTTACACTTTCAATGTCTAATCTCATCCACAACAAGAGCACGATTGTATTCTATGCAAGAGAGTGTAACATAGCCATGTCATCCAAGCATACTTAGCTGTTAAGGTAGTCTTCTAAAACAACATATCTGCTCACCGTAAGTTTAGGCTGCTGCAACCCAGGGAGGTCTAGGAAGATTGTTAAAGCAGCAACAGATGCCACCACCAGTGGAGGAAAGGCAGAAAAATGCAGCAGTGGCAGCAGGGAATGAACCATTGTTTCCTTCTTAATAAGCTTCTCTACTGGTGCTTACTTCTTCTTCTTTTCTTTTCTTTTTTTTTCTCTAGCTGTTCACCATACCCAATACAAAGGGTAGAGAAAAGAATAATATTCATGGGTCAGGCACAATCCATCCACAGATCTGCCATTCAAGTTGAACACGTAATTACGTAAAACTTCCATTAGGTTCTTTTAGGCAAAACCTACCTACACCTTCAAGAATAATATCTATGTATGTGCATACTAATCTATAAATCCGCTAAATTTCTGCTCAATTCCATTTCCCACATGGCAGTATGAAGCTTCAAGATATGGTCGGAACTTGAAAGGCCAACTTTTACGACTTCGGTTAACAGCCAAAAGGAATAGGTAAAAGGAAAAATAGATGATCAGCCATATGGTTCAAATAACACCAAACTTGACATATCTCACTCAAGTATTACCCAGCAGTATATTCATCCATGCAGTGCAAAATGGTGGATCTGACATGTTAAACATATGTTACCAGTTAACAAAAAGCAATTTCCAATGAAACTCGGAGAGCAAGATCGACTTCAAAAAGTGGAGCTCAAGGATTGTTACTTAAATGTTAAATCAGTGACACTTCCAACAATACCACTTCTTCCCCTTCAAATAAGTCTTCCGGACAAAAAAATCACAGGCGTTCACTGCTCAGTGAGTAAAAGATATTGTCCACAGGTGTACATCAAAACTTCTATCATAAAACAAGAGGCTTGGTGGTCTTAAGAATGGTTAAAACAAAGACACAATTTGAAGTCTCGGCATCTCCGTCGGTTTTGTTCAACCCTATATAAGGAACTGATCGCTAAAAACTAGTTCCAAATAGTTATCTACTAGCCATGTTTTCTTTCTGTGGGAATGCCGTAGGACTCCATGAATTTTGGAGGAAATGCGCGAAAGAATAGAGAAGGAAAGAGGATGGCAGTAGCTCCGGTGCTATCCGACGCTTTAGCACATTATGTCGTATTGGAGGTGCCGGATACTGACACGAGGCAAAAACAAAATGTATTTTTCGTGTTCCAATCTCATTATGTCCCATGACCTTCTCCAAGGAGTATAGAAATTACTAGGTGCATTGCCGATAGCAAGGGCACTAAACTAACAATTTGGAATAACCAAACGACTAAGTTGTCTTGGTAAATTGCTGAGATCTCAACTGAGTTGATGCTTTTTATTTTTGCAAATTCTAGCCTTTGGTTTTGTGGGCCATATAACCTAATTAGGTCATTAAACTTGAAAGTAGCAGAACCCTTTTTCCTGATGCAGATCTAACACTGGATTGGGCTATTCTCCTCTGAAATTAACCTAGGGTTGATGAGGTTGTTGATGTTCAACGAGTTTGTATGGTCACACTCATATTCTATGGCTCTAAAAATTAAATGCTTAGGCCATCAAAGAAAAAAGTTTAATTAACTGCTTTAATTATGTGATTTCTGTGTATTAACTTAGAAGGGCAGAATATGTCTTTTCTTAAGAATTTATTTCATTTTTTAAGTGTAAGTCTTATTTAATTGCAAATAGGTTAGCTGCTGTCCTAGTTTAAGTCAGTTTCTAAGTCCTAATTTCACTAGAATTTCCTATGTGATGCTATGCCCCTATCTATTACAAATTTACAATAGAAACCATGCAGATTGGCAACAACGTGTTGTTCAATTTGGCAGGTCCAATGTGAGACCAGGCCTAGTTCCTTGCTGTGGCTGAACTGACAGCCTAGTTCATATCTCCTTTTACCTATTTTCTTTTTCTTTTCTTTTCCTTTTTTTTTTTGGGGGGAAATTCTTGGATCTGATACACGCAAATTTCAGGGTCAAATCTACACCAACACTTATAACTGACTCAAACTTGGAGGAACCATTCCTCCCTATTATACATTCCCCACAAGTTAGACCTCCATCCAAGTCCTTCAAACCCAGTAACCATAGTACTACTACTAAGATTCAAACTCCTACCAAATTTGAGACTCAAACCAGCAATCAGATTTAGCTACTTTTCAATACATATCATCCTTATAACCTATAAACCAATCCCTTTAAAGTAAGAATCAAAACCATTGTAAATACCCAAAATATCGTAACCTTGTTCAAAAATCTGGCTTTGGGCTGATTTCGTTAAAGATCCTGGAAAACAGGCCTTCACTCAATTAAGGTGAATGTGCCTCTACAGCCTCATCCAAAAATCTGGTGTTGCGCTGATTTCATTAAAGATCTTTAAAGGGTTTGGCCCTCATTCAACTCAGGCTACATCATTTTCTAAATACTAACTGATACCATAGATATGGTCACTGCATATTATGCAAAAAAAGTCTGTATCCACTGCACAAAGCTCCTCCATTTATCAAGCTCAGGGGAGGTAATACACGCAGCCTTCTGAAGAAGTTGTTTCCAGCCACTGTCGTGGTGGAAAATTAAGAACTCTTAACCACAAGTCCAGAATGATGCATTTAAACATAGTTTCTCAGGCTTCGGGAGTTTGGGCTTCCAACTGACACTCAAGAAGGGACAGCCTCAAACTTGACATCATTCTACACCTTTCTTGGCTATATATAGACTATTAGGGCATATAAGACACATCTTAAAAATTTCAATCTAACTCACTTTTCTGATTATACAATATTCTACAACAACCATAACTTTACCCAACTAAATGGTGTCAGTTACATGGATTCAATAGAAGCTAATGACATAAAGGTGAAGTATAATAGAAGCTAAAAATAAATAAATAAAGAAGAAAGAGTAAGAGAACGGACAAAGTCAAAGAATTAGTCATGGCAATATCCTAGAAACATCCCCTCACAAGAGGTTGGTAATAAGGGTCCTTGTCCTCCAACTCAATCCATGGTCAAACAAGGCTTGAGCTCTACCATATGCATATCCTTTATTACCACTTCTCTAATAGTCATCTTAGGCCTCTCACTACCTTGCTTAGCTCCAACAAACTGAATTTGGTCAACCTTCCCTACTGGTGCCTTCGTGGGTCTCCACCGAACATGACCATACCACCTTAAGCATCTCTCATGGAGTTTGTCCAAGATTTCACCCCTGGCTGAAACCCTGTGGTCCCAAGGCCACTCCCAAGTGGCACACCTATGGCTGGGCAAACCATAAAAGAGAGGTGTTTCGGTCAAATTTCGGCCTTAATTAGTTGCTGGAATTTAATTTCAGAAGTCTTAATTTTCAGAGTCTTATTTTGATTAGAAGTCTTAGTTTGATTTGGTGGTTGAGTTTTTGAGTCCTCAAGAGTCTTTCTTTAAAGGACTCTTATGGATAATCAAATATTTTATTCCAATAAGAGTTCCTATAGTTTATGTGGTTATTATTTTGGTGTAAACAGGGTATACTAACTTACAAAGGAAACCCTAGTGAAGTTGGTTTCTAAGTCTTAGTTGAGTCCAAATAGTCTCCCAGTTTGAGTTATGTTCTTTCTTTTGATGTAAGGCCATAAAAAAAAGCAAGTCTATAGTTGTAAACTTTAGTCTGCATTGAACAAGAATTGAATATTACTTGTGGGAAACAGGTCATGGTTCTCTTTGGGAGGGCCATGGCGTATTTTCAGCTCTTTTGGTTCAATTGTAGTCCTCCATCCTCCAGCAACAATTCATCTTCAACAGCGGCATCCAAGTATTAGCAACCCCCAGAACCTCCCTTCATCCCTAGCCATCACAACCCCTCCCCACCCCCATCTCCTCTCTTGCGCACCTAGCAACCCCACCACCCTTCCATCAGAGCCCCCCCCCAACATCACCCTAGAGCCCCTCCCCTAACCCCTGCAATACCTCCCAACCTGTCCCCGTCCCGTCCCTACACTGCAGCTCTCCCATCCCTCTATTCTCTCTATCAAACCCCTCCCACCCCCTTTTCTAACTTGTGGAAGATCTCAAAAAAAAAAAAAAAAGAGGAAAAGAAAGATTGATGTAAACCCAGGTTTAGGGTTAATCTTCAGGATCTTCTAATTTGGAACTAGCACACAATTAGGTTTCTAGGTGTTTTGGTTAGGGTTTTTATAGGTTCTAACACTGCCCAGGTATGCTGAATTTAAAGTCCCAGATCTGATTTTATATAGGAGTTAAAATTCTGACTTGAAAATCAAATCCTATCTCAAGTAGGAATGGGATTAGGGTTTCGGCCAGAGGGGAAAGGAGGGCTAGGGCTGCTGGTTCTGCAAGGCAGAGAGGCTGTGATGATGGTTTTCTGTAGTTCAAAATTGATCTAAGATAGATCTGGGAAGTTGGGACAGAAATAGAAAAGTTTCAGAAAAATCTGAAAATTCAAATTTTCTGCAACTTTCTATGACAAAGATGAGTTGCAGAAAATTTTCAGATTAGGGTTTAATGGTTTAAAAGGGCTGATGGCTTAGGGAATGTAATCCCAAGCTTGGTATGATTCTAGAAAAGGTTTTGGGAGTCTAAGGGGCTGGGGATTAGGGTTTTTAATCGACTATAGCTGGAAGAGAAAGGCTTGCAAACTCAAGGGAATGATCTAGGATGTAGGGCAAAGTGAGGGGGTGGGGGTGATTTGCGATTGGGAGGGGAGTGATTATGAGGTCTGAAACTAAGGGGGAGGGGCTGGGATGGCTGCAGGCAGAAGGGGAGGGGAAGGGCTAAGGGAAGGGATTAATACTTACTTGGTTGATGACGAACTGCAGAAGCTTCAGTTGAATGCTGAAAACTGTGAATGAATGTCTTGAAAATAGAAGAAACAAAACACCAAGCCAGCCGCAGGTTCTCCCAGGATCCCCATGACTTTACCCTTCTATTTTATGAATACTTTTTTTCATTCAATCAAGTTTGAAGAAAAACTTACACTAGAAAGGCTGTTGATAGCATGAACAAAAGACTCAGACTCCTACTGGGTTACCCAGACTGCTAGGGCCCCACCACGACTTAAATTGGACTCTAACAAAAGTATCTAATTACTACACAATCTCAGCCCTTAGATCTGAAATCACACTTAAGTTACCTGAATACCTAATACTAAACTAGATAACAGACAAACTGGACTCCAAAAAGAAATAAAAGTTTCCTAATTTAAGTTATCCTTAAATAATGACTTCCTAAAATGAAACAATGCTTTATAACTTTATGACTCTCTTCAAAATAGACTAAACTACTGGACTTTGGTCTTCATTATAGTTCTATCCAAGGGTAGGAATTGACCATTCTGCCCCTAGGATGGATTCAGCCTACCTGTCTCTAGTTGGGCTTGGGAAATTTTTTTTTTTTTTTTTTTTTTGGGGGGGGGGGGGTCCAACCCTAGATACATCAAAGATTCAAGAAAGATTGCCCAAAATCCATCCAAGAAACCACCAATTTTTTTATCCAACCCCCTCCCCAAAGTCCTCCCTAAACCTCCTCTCCCACCACCCCCCAAAAAAAAAAAATTCATCTCTTCCCTTTTCCTACCAATCGTAGGATCAATTTTATCACTCAAGGTCATCCCATCAGGAATTTGATGAAACCGTAAAATTTCCCCTTTTCCCAATTTTCCCAACCCATTTAGATTCAGTTAATTGAGCTTTCCCCATTATAATTTTAGGTAACTAAAACCATCCCCTAGGGGCCTGTCAATTACCCATATCAATCCTAACTAGTCTCTAAGACCTTCCGATAATTCTTTAGGGATCCACACACATCCCATAATATTTTACTGATTTTGCTATAAGATTCTGGGCAAACCCGTAGCTTTAGGGGAATCATCCAAAGAACCCTAACCCTAAAATCAGGTTCACATCATTGGGGTAACTCCATGTTGGTGCTAATACAAATTATTCCTTCCTCTATTTCTCCTAGGCTGCGTTTGTTTGCAAAGGTGGGGTGGAAAAAAAGGGGTGGGAAAAAAAAACATGTGGGTCCCACATGTAGTGGGGTGAGGGAGAAGAAAAGGAAAGGAAAGGGTTTTGTGGAAAAGTGATGGGGTGGGTCCCACTTTTTACTTTTCCCAACTTTTCCACAAAATCCCACCAAATATGTGGGGTTTTAAAATAGCATGGGGTGGGAAAGTTGAACTGCCACATCAGCAAACAAGGTTCCTTGAATCAAGGAACCTTGTCTCCCACTTTCCCACCCCAAGCAACCAAACATTCTACCATTTTAGGATTTAAAGGAAAAGTAAGAAATCTACACATTTTTCAAGAATTTTCCCACCCCACCTTTATTCCAGCAAACAAACGCAGCCCTAGTGTTACAGATCCTCCTCAACATCCTTATCTTTGCTACATTCATCTAAATTATATTATATTACTCTTCTAAGTATCCAACATTCTACCCCCTATATCATAGTTGATTGAATTACAGCCCTGTAAAATTTCCCTTTAAGCTTAGAAGCATGCATTTCTCACAGAGCACTCTAGAAGCACCTCCGCTACCAAACCACCTCTCCTTATGAAACGCAATTTCCACAGCCTCATCATCATGTGGTCTTCTCCAGCAGCATGTAAAAGCACTCTTTCCAATTTCCATCTCTTTCAATGTCTTCATCATTACTAAGAACTCTTCCATCCTCCCTTATAATACATTCCGCTTGGCACTAAATTTGTGGTCATCCCATCTCTCACTTTTCTATGTTAAAAAATAGCTTTTTCCCCATCCTTCAAATTTACCTTAATGTAGACATTGCCAAATTTCTTAGATCTTGTTTTTCCCATGATCATCTTGACTTCATTCTTGCCAAGCTTGTACTTCTTGGATCCTCTCCTATTTAGACCCTTAACAGAACCACCAGCAGGCTTTTTTAGACTTGATCGCTACTGGGATATCATAATCCCACCAATAGATCTCTCTAGGGGAGGGGCATGCCAAGGAACTATAAGACATCTAACATGAATACATGAACTAGTAGTATAGTAAATCTACATCAAGCAAAAGGCATCAAAAACCATGCACCATAAAAAAGATGAACAAAAATGGAAACCTGTACCAAATGGTTGCAGTTCCAGTAATATACTGGTAAGTTCCATCCCTCTCTTGAATATGAATACAGATGCAGCAACCAAGAAAAGATGTGCAAAAACAATTAAGTAAAAAAGAAACATGACATACCTGCTCTGGCGGTCTAGTTAATGCAGGTGAAACAGAAATACTCGAGACTAATCCGGAACCTGAAAGAATTTCCTTCAGTATGCCACTGATCCCAAGGAGGAGGAGAGTTTTTGCACCCAAAGGGGAACCACCGGCACATGTTGAAAGAAGCCGAATTAAACCCTGGAAGTGCACAAAGCAGAACTTCAAAATCTGGGACTCCAGAAACAAAAAAACATTCACTTCCAAAAACAGTCATTGCAAATACCGTGTAAGTTGGCGTGCTTAAGGATGCCTGACCACCCCCAGAATTGCCAGAGGAAATAAGCGATGCAGCTTGAGCAACCAACCCATGATTACAGAGTTCATCTAACTTCTCAGGAGACGATGCAAATGCCTCAGCAATTCGAGTCAAGCAAACAGAAGCATGCTCCAAAACCTGCAAATAAAACAAAAACTCATGTAAGTTAGAATAGAAAGAATATGGCTAGACCGCTAGAATGCGAAAACTTGAGAGTTTCTTTACCTTTGTATCATGATACTGAAGAAGATTAGTGAGCAAGGGAACGGCTTCCATCACATAGTCAGCAGCATCCGAAGGGAGTTTCTTACACATGTTGGCAGCAGTGGACAAAGCCACTCGCTGAAGGATGAAATAAAAATAAGTATGGCAATTGATCACAAGAGGCAACACACAAATTTTCTGTCTCAATACGCAGAATCACCTAAACACGAAGTTCTACTGAACAAGTTACCTGGACTCCAGTGGAGAAGAAGTCAAGAAATGACAATACAGCCATAAGTGCACCAGCTCGCAAACAGGCCGTTGGATGCTCTTGCGAAATCTTCTTAAGAGCTTGCAGAGACTGCATATATCATAATACACCAATATAAGATATGAATTCTGGAATAAGACTAATACTCCATGGGACTAACTGTAAGAGACCATCTACCCTTGTCACTTACATGACAAAGAACTGAAGAACTAGCTGTGTCAATCATAACGAATATAAAAAACCGGGTTTGCAATTAAAACTGAAACGACATATTACTCTTCTTCCCCCATTATTAATATGCCAGTTTTCTCATGAGTCTTGTATTGGATGAATAATATTCAGAGAAATAAACAAGTGAATGTAAGATGAAGTATCATATCAAAATTCACCTGTTCTGCCAAGTCCATGTACTCGATGGTGAGCAACCTTGCACAGAAGCACGAAACTGCACCATAGTGAACAACAGCAGCACAGGACGAGGGAAGCACATCACACAGATGAGTGAGTGCCCGGGCAGCAAGCAGCATGATATCAGCATTGCCCTCGTTATTCAGCAGTCCCACAAGCACGGGCACAAACGAGTCAACTGAAAATGTGCTAAGCGATTCCTCGGTTCCAATAGAGAGCAACTCGCAGAGCTGTGTTAGGGCCTCCACCTGACGCCCTTCTTCTCCATCCGCCCGCAACCCAGTTAATATCTTCTTCAGTCGCCCACTCTGGTGGGAGGAGGAGGCGGCCGCCGCCACTGCAGAAGATGGAAGTAGATCGTCCAGCCCAGCACCAAGTTTCCGGAGAAGCCCCTGAAGAGCACTGCTTGCGGACGTCAAGTTCTGATGCAGCATGCCTACTCCGCCCTCACTGTCAATGTCATCATCAACCCCGCCACTACTGCCACCATCAATACTCAATCCTAAATTCCTTTCAAGGTCTCTATCTCTGTCTCTATCCCTATCCCTAACCCTAATTTCGGCCTCCTTCTCTTTACCCTTATCAGAGTCCTTCTCCCTCTCCAAAACTGGGTTTTTTCCACGCCGCCCTCCCGATTCTCGTCGGGCACCAGACCCAGATGATTCAGTGGTGGAATCCATAGGAGCAACCGCTACAACTGATTCTTGAGAACGAGAATTCTGGCGAGAACGAGTGGATATTGTCGAAACAGGAGGTACCGATGATGCTGATGATGATCCAGAAGCACGAGCTCTCTTACTTGATCGGGTCGTGGGCTGAGATGAAGGGGCTGCTGAGGAGGCCTCCGCCCGCTTCCGACTCCGTGTTTCCATACAAAACTCCTTCAAAGCGAAGAAGCAGCTCGCCGTCAACGGCGATGAATCTTTATCCGATCCCACGGAATTCAAGCATGTCTTGATCACCAATTTCAATGAAAGAAAGAATGAATAAAAACCCAAGCTTTCTTCTTTTTTGGTACCAACCCAAGCTTTATTCTAGTGCAACGAAAAACCCAAATGAAAAAAAGGAAACCCTATGAAAAAACAAAAGGAAACCCTAAAATCCAAGTAAATATCAATCACCTTTCTTAGAATCAGAAATTTTGGTACACAGTCACAGACGATCAATCATAATTACTTTAGCCACCACACAGTATTGATAGTTTGATACCGCTTAAAAGTTCTTGACGACTCGAATTTATCTTGATAAATCTCACCCAGTTAAATTGATAAAAGTATTAGATGTCCTGCACTCCTGCGAAGAATTTTCGGATTGCTTTAATAAAGCCCCATACGAATTGAACAGATTCTCTCCTTCGCCCTCTTCCTCTTTTTTTAATCACTCACTTCCAAGCTTTCATGGCGGTGTAGGCGTAAGCGTTTGGTGCCATTTATACATCGCAATAGCGGATCTCCTGCTCCTGCTCCTGCTCCTGCTCCTGCTCAGCACATTTTTTTTATATCGAAATTATTATATTATTTTTTATTATTGGAAAAAAGACCGGAGATGCTCGTCATATAATATATTAAAAAAAATAAAAAGACATCACCTTTAGTCATTGGGTTCTCGGTTCTTATGGTATATGTAATGAATCCGGATCATCTTCCCGTATAAAAATCAGTGGGTCCCACTAATTTTTGTGGTCATGAAGCATCTAGGAGCACTTTGTGCTCTCTGTCGGAGTCGCTGATCCGGACTCATATGTAATAGTTTAAAAAAGTACTTAATAGTTACTTCTTTTTCTTTGTAATTTACGGGAAAAAAATTATAGTGCGAAATATGGCTACCCATGGATTATCTGAGAAATAAAATATGTTCTCTTCTTAAAATGAAAATATATGTTTGGGTTTAGTCTTACTTTAATTTAAGGAATTGAAATTCCTAAATAGAAAGGCAGTTTGTTTCCGAGCATGATCATTAAAGTTGGACCATGCTAAGTAGAGTTTGGATGTTGGCTGAAACAACAAAGTTGAAAATACAGAAGAGAGATGAAACCTGTAATACAAGGGTGAAAATTTGACCCTGGTGGCTCTGAGCCTTGGCCTGCCTATCTATATTCTGGCACTAAATTATGGCCAAGGTTGGGCTTAAGATTTGTGTTTTTCTTGTTAAATTGCGACTCAACCTTGACTTTGTTTGTGATTTTTGCCTTAATTTTGTAATCAAGGCAGCAATAATTTGGGGTTTTGAAAATTTTATATTTTTTTGCATTTTATTTTCAGGGTGGCTAAGATTATTTTCTTTTCTCTTTTACAGTAGATATAATAGCAATTTAGAAGTTTTATTCTTCTTTATCTTTTTTACATATCAGATAATTCAAATTGAACATGTTAGATTATGCGATTGCTTTCGTTGTGCATGTAATTGAGATATTATTGATACCATATTTAATAGGACATAGATACTAATTGCACCTTGGAAGTTATTTTGTTTATTTTATTTTATTTTTTATAGCAAACAATTTAGATTTAACAAGAAGCTGGATTACGGAACTTCCTTTTTTTTCTTTCTTTGTTCCTATTAGACATTTATAGTTAAGACATTATAATATCATGTTCAATAATAATAACTTGGAAATTTGTATTTTCTCTTAGATTTTTATTTTGAAATAGTAAAATTTGCACGTGCAAATATACACACCTATACAAGGCGGGGAAAAAGAGTTTGTTTAAGAAATATAAAAATCAAAAGAAAAAAATTGATGAAAGATCAATGTTGTACAACTTAACTTCAAATGTTTTTTTCTTTTAAACTTCAAAGTCATTAGTTGATTTTTTTTTTTTTTTTGGGGGTAAACATGAATTGATATCTATAGCAATAGATGTTTGGGAATGGTATTGCTTCATCCAAATAATTTTAAAATTGTTATTTCATTCCTATCAAAATTGTTATTTCATTCCTATCATCACATGATTAAGTATTTCTTTAGATATATTTTTGTTTTTTATTTTATTTTTTGTATTGTTCGTTCTTTAGATAAAGGAAGAAATTCTATAAGCTTTTTTAACTAGGAAAAAAATATTACAAGCTTCAAAAGTAAATTTATTAAATTGCATGTTAATATATTAATTAATATTTTAAATTTCTAAATTCAATTAAGCTTTTAAAGAGAATTTGGTCCTAAACTTTTAAACAAGCCTATTTTTCTTTTAACTATTATTGTCAATGATGAGTATTACCTTCCTAAACTTATTAAACCCGAGAGTTAGAGAACACTGGTTTAGTGACGGGCATTCTCTTGTTTGCCTTATGCATAATCATGTGTAATCATCATTATTATATTTTTTAGAAAGCATAGTCATCTTTTGCATTTGGGGGAAATTAATTCTCAATTGAATACTTGATGCATCAAATTGATGAGGCATGTTTATAAATCATTAATATTGGAAACAATAAAAACTTGAACTTTACAAGTAATATGCATTTATCGTATCAAATAATCAATTCATAATTGGCAAATAGTAGGAAGATGAATCCAACTAAGAAACAAGAATTCCAATTTCATGTTTTGATATTCTAGCATACATAGTGATTTCGTTATTATTTTTAGCTAATTCAAGGTGTTTTATATTTTTTAAGTTCGTTCCATAGTGTATCTTTATTGGGTTTAATTATACATTTAACCAAAACTTTGTATTCAATTTGCTCTGTAACTTGAGAGGATGGTCAACGTTGATTTAACCGAGCCTACCAATCTCCTTTATTGAAGTTGTTTTGCAAGCTGTGTTTCCTTAATATTTTTGAACTTGTATATGCAACAGTAGAGTAAGAAGAATATAAACAAATAAGTTAAAGGAATAAATATTAAGAAATCAAGCGCAAATTGCTAAAGTTAAAACCAAACACAAAAAGAAAAGTAAAATGTAGAAGCCAGACCGAAAAAAGAAGAAAAAATTCTCATATATTCTACAAAAATAAAAACCCAAATGATAAAAGTCAAACTTTTTTCTCTCATTATGAATTTATCATGTTCAACATCATATTATTATTATTATTATTATTATTATTATTATTGGTAATCAACAACATTTTATTTGTGTTTGAGCAAAGTTGAATTTCACCATTGGTGAAAGTTCTTAGTCATAATACAGAATATTTGCCCAAGAATCAATCGAGAGCTTTCTTCTGAGTTTCACCATTTTTATCTGAAAGATAAATCAATAAAAAATCTCATAAATTTGAAAACAAAATCTGTCATCATACACCAATGAGAAGTTCCAAACCCAAAACGAACGAACAATCAACAAGAACTTGTTATCCATGTAAACTTGAAGATTTTAACTCATGATAGTAGTAATGGTGTTCATGATTGTAAAGGAAAAACAAATAATATAAAAGAGAAGAAAAAGATATAGGAGGGATTTGCTTACATGATTTTGTATACCATCACCATTTAATAATGGAAAAAATGTTTTCTTTACTCTATTTCACTTTGTAACTCTGTTCGATGTTGTTGTGCTTGAACAATTCAGCTTCGAATTGATACCAAAAGAAAAGAAAGAGAATACATTTCCTAAAGTAAAGATGAGTTAGAAATAATAAAGGTCGTCCAAAGGAAAGGAAAGGAAATATTTAAATTTATGGTTTTCTTTTTTTCTTTACAATATGATGACATAAATGTTCTTTTTGGATAATTACAAGCACTACCAAAATCGAGGAAGACTCCACACGACTTGCACGAATAGAGATGCCTCCAAGGTAGGAAAATATCTTTATTTTAAAGGGATAGAGTGAACAATTGTGACACTAAAAATATCCAGATAATTGATGAACAAATTATAGATGGGGATCCAATTGATGTCACCCATCAAACCATATGAAAGAAGACCATCATACAATTCTATTTATTCAATATTGCTCCAGCAAAAACACCGTTTAGGATAACCGCAAAAGAATTTTAGAAAGACCATTTGACATAACTCCAAATGAATTTTTTTTTTTTAATTAATTTTTGGCTCAGAGTAAGATGCCCCAATGACTAAGACAATATTGGAGATCATGATTTCAAGAATCCAGGACAACCTACTGCATGATGGCATCACCAAAACCCTTTTATCTTCATTTTTTATAAGGTTAAAGACATTAGAGTCAAACATTGACTAAAAAACAGTGGCAATGAAAATAAAAAATAAAAAATAACACCCTTTGATGTGTAATGATTAAGTCATTGGGTTCTCCGTTCCTATGTTATATGTAATAGTTCAAAAAAGTACTTACTTCCTTTTTCTTTGTAATTTACGGATAAAAATTATAGTGCAAAATATGGCTACCCATGGATTCTGAGAAATAAAATATGTTTTCTTCTTAGAATGAAAATATATGTTTGGGTTTAGTCTTACTTTAATTTAAGAAATTGAAATTCCTAAATAGAAAGGCAGTTTGTTTCCGAACATGATCACTAAAGTTGGATTTTGATTATTTTATATTTTTCTGCATTTTATTTTCAGGGTGCTTAAGATTATTTTCTTTTCTTTTCTTTTCTTTTTTTTGGAGAAAATGAGACTTTACATTAATAGAAATAAATAGAATACATACAAAAAAACAGGATTAGGTTCTAAAGAACCTACGACCTTGCCGCTCTTCAACAAAATATTGAGAGAACTGAGCAGGCAAAGAGAGAGGATCTAACATAATTTCTTAGTCCACCGTTGCCAATCCGGCTAAATAATCCGCGCATCTATTAATCTCCCTAACTCCATGCACCAAAATACAATCCTGAGACAAAGATCTCAAGTGAAGAATGTTCTCAACAATGTGTAATATCCCCCAATGTGGGCGGTAGGTACTCAGTAAAGTCCTAATTGCCACTTGAGAGTCTGAATGCACTAAAACCTTATTACAACAATATTGCCGTGCAAATTGCAAGCCACACTGAATTGCAAGCATCTCAGCATGAAAAACAACGACATTAGTACAGCCACCAGAACAAGCAAAATTAACATCACCTCTGCAATTTCGAGCCATAGCACCATACCCTCCAATATGTCATCGGTGAGAACCGTCACAGTTGATCAGGATCCAACCCCATGCGGTGGTAGATGATGTAATAGCAATTTAGGGGTTAGATGTGTCCTCGTAGAGGATGGTTCAAGTGCAATAATGATGCGTCGGTGAGTACTCGGAATAATATTACCCAGTTAAGGGCTATTATTTGTGATCAAGATGGCAAATTTCAAGCTGGCTTTGCAAAGAAAAAGAGAATGCGTGAGGTTCTGGAAGCAAAATTGCTAGTGATTAAGGAAGGATTAAGATTTGCTCTTGACAAAGGAGCATGGCCGGTTCAAATGGAGACGGATTCTCAAAAGGCAGTTTTTATGCTTGAATATCAAGCAATGGATCTAGGGAAATATCAATTCTTAGTAACTTCTATTCAGGAACTAGTGGCTTCAAGGGGCCATGTTGGATTTTCCTATGTATGAAGAGTAGATAATGGAGCAGCAAATTGGAGCAGATTGGGCCTAAAAAATGAAGCTTGCAATAGGCGTTACTTTGGTTAATTTCCAAGAGCAGCCCAAGACTTAGAGGCAATTTTAAAGTCAGATGCTCTGACTAAGTCGTTATAATGTTTTGTTTGTTTTTTGGATCCCTGTGATCCCATTTTCGTACAAAAAAAAAAAAAAAAAGTAATTTAAAAGTTTTATTCTTTCTTTATCTTTTTACATATCAGATAATTCAAATTGAATAAGTTATATTATGCGATTATTTTCGTTGTGCATGTAATTAAGACATTATTGATATATTTAATTTAACAACATGCTAGATTATGGAACTTCATTTTTCTTTTCTACTAAACATTTAGTTAGACATTATAACATTATATTCAATAATAATAACTTGAAAATTTGTAATTTCTCTTAGATTTTTATTTTGAAACTAGTAAAACTTGCATGTGCAAATGTATGTGTAGCTATACAGGAGAAAAAAATAGTTTGTTTAAGAATATAAAAATAAAAATAAAAAATGATGAAAAGTCAATGTTATACAACCTAACTTCAAATGCTTTTTGATTACCAAAAAAAAAACTTCAAATGCTTTTTTCTTTTAAACTTCAAGTCATTTATTGATATCTATAATAATAGATGTTTTATTCTTAATGGTATTGCTTCATCCAAATAACTCATAAATTGTTATTTCATTCATATCATCACATGATTAAGTATTTATTTAGATATGTCTTTGTTTTTTATTTTATTTGTTGTAGTGTTCATTCTTAACAAAACTCCTTTTAATGTATGACAACTTCCAGCTTTGAAACCTAGGAGGTCCTTGTATCAAATGTTTTACTTATAAAAGTATTGCACAAAATAGCAAATAAGAAATACAAGCAAGTGACACACCCCTAATGATAGCAATCCTATCATTTGTTAATATTAGATTTAAATTAAAAAGATAGAAAATGAAGAATATGTATAAAGCAAGAAATTTTAGAAGCTTTTTTAACTAGAAAAAAAATATTACAAGCTTCAAAAGTAAATTTATTAAATTGCATGTAAACCTATTAATTAATATTTTAAATTTCTAAATATAACTAACATTTTAAAGAGAATTTTAGCCTTTTAAACAAGTCTATTTTTATTTTATCTGTTATTGTTAAGGATGAGTATTACCTTTCTAAACTTATTAAACCTGAGAGTTAGAGAGCACTGGTTTAGTGATGGGCATTCTCTTCTTTGCCTTATGCATAATCATGTATAATCATTATTTTTTTTATACTGTCGTAGAAAGCATTGGAAACAATAAAAACTTGAACTTTACAAGCAATATGCATTTATCGTATCAAATAATCAATTCATAATTGGCAAATAGTAGGAAGATGAATCCACCTAAGAAACAAGAATTCCAATTTCATGTTTTGATATTCTAGCATACATAGTGATTTCGTTATTATTTTTAGCTAATTCAAGGTGTTTTATATTTTTTTAAGTTCGTTCCATAATGTGTATTTATTGGGTTTAATTATACATTTAACCAAAACTTTGTATTCAATTTGCTATGTAACTTGAGAGGATGGTCAACGTTGATTTAGCCGAGCCTACCAATCTCCTTTCTTGAAGTTGTTTTGCAACCTGTGTTTCCTTAATATTTTTGAACTTGTATATGCAACAGTAGAGTAAGAAGAACAAAAGCAAATAAGTTAGAGGAAGAAACATTAAGAAATAAAGTGCAAATTGCTGAAGTTAAAACCAAACACAAAAAGAAAAGTAAAATTTAGAAGCCAAATCGAAAAATAAGAAAAAATTCTCATATATTTTACAAAAATAAAAACCCAAATGATAAAAGTCAAACTTTTTTCTCTCATTATGAATTTATCATGTTCAACATCATCTTATTATTATTATTATTATTATTGGTAATCAACAACATTTTATTTGTGTTTGAGTAAAGTTGAATTTCACCATCGGTGAAAGTACTTAGTCATAATACATAATATTTGCCCAAGAATCAATCGAGAGCTTTCTTCTGAGTTTCACTATTTTTATCTGAAAAAGAAATCAATAAAAAATCTCATAAATTTGGAAACAAAGCCTGTCATCATACATCAAAGAGATGAGAAGTTTCCAAACCCAAAACGATCGAACAATAAACAAGAACTTGCTATCCATGTAAACTAGAAGATTTTAACTTATGATAGTAGTAATGGTGTTCATGATTGTAAAGGAAAAACAGATAATATAAAAAAGAAGAAAAAGATATAGGAGGGGTTTGCTTGCAAGAATTTGTATACCATCACCATTTAATAATGGAAAAGATGTTTTCTCTGCTCTATTTCACTTTGTAACTCTGTTCAATGTTGTTGTTGTTGTGCCTAAACAATTCAGCTTCGAATTGATACCAAAAGAAAAGAAAGAGAATTCATAGGTAGCACCCAAAAAATGATTAAGACTGCCTTAATCAACAATTAAAGACATATGTAGCCTATGATTGATATTTTAAATATGCTCCTAACACATAAACCAAGATATTTCTGCATTTCAGGTAATGCTAGCATAGAAAACAATGAGAATGCAATAAAATATAATATGATTCACACTTGGAAGAATATGTCTAGGTAATCACCCAAAAATTGGGATATCATAAATTTTCACTCTAGATATCATAATGCAATAACAAATTTCTTCCTTTTAATCTTCTTTGCAACTTCAAGTAGCTTATGTTAACTCTTGTAAGTACCCTAACTTTAAATGGCACACAGCCAAAGGACAGAATCACTCATAGAGTCGGAGAAAAATATCCAATAGGAAGTAAATATTCACAGTTGGTGCAAAACAAATACCTGGCAATCAAGTTGTCCAACTCTTTTAGGGAGTTCACCTTTATGTCTAGCAACCTGTTGGAACAAGAGCTAAATTTGATTGAAAGATTTAAATTATTTTCAAAAAGAGCAGCAATGATCACTTGGACATCTCACACCTTAAATCATCATGTATGCATTTAAGGTAATAAGTTGCATTTAAGGTAATGGTGAACAATTATTTACCTATAAATGCAACTTTCTAAGGTAAATAATTGTTCACCACCTTTAATTCAACAATGAGTAGATAAATAAGAGAAGTTGTGAAGGTAGATCATAAAAGGAATGAGTTTTGACGAACTCAGTAAGGAAACACATTTCATATACATATCAACATTATATCAAGATAAACAACATATATAAAGGATGATATGCAAGTGTATGGATGCAGCTAAAATCTAACTATGAATGTCTCTAATACGGTGGATATGCTTTAAGATATAACATCAGCCCTCCTCTGGGTAGGTCTAGTCACTCTGATCCCTCACGAACTGGTTACCTCTATTGGGATCTCGAGCAAGGGGTTCAGTCATTGTCAATCAACCATGGTTGGGGTTTAGGTCCACACTCTCTCACCACGACCATTAACACGAGTACTGGCGCATGTCGGGGTTTCTAATCTAATGCAATTCATACAATGACGTACTACACGTAGTCCAAATACTTCCCCTATGGCATCAACCAACTTGATTCAGTATCCTTCTCTACATATGAATGAGAATTCTCATGAACTGACTACCTCTGTTGGACTCCATTCCCTAACCCTATGGTCATCCAAACATTGTTGGGGCGGATGCTCTCATGTCTCCTCACGACTTCTAGTCGCTCCTTGGACGCCCATAAGCCCAACCCTAACATATGCAACACTACTAATCCATGATCAACAGTGGACCACTGACTCTATGCACGGACTAGCTACGATGTATAATGCGTCAAAGTCACATCACCGTTTCACGAGTCATTCGGCTTCAATACACCTATCAAAAGGGTAGTAGCATGTATGGGTACCTAGCCATGCAATCTAGACCTCTTAGGTATGTCATCCGGCAACCATGATAGTGCGGGGGGCATCAATAAACAATGTCCCATACCACAGCCCCTGATATCCCAAGCAATGGGCATCAGTAAGCAGTGTCCCATTGTTGCAGAAGAAGAAGACAGAGAATCCATCGATGGTAGGAGTGATGAGAAAAGTTGTTTTCACCTCTTTCAACAACCAAGTAAAGAGGGGATTCAAGCTACTAAATGTCCTGCTAATTTCAAAACCTTACTTTCCACATCCGAGAATGGGAGAGAAATCGCTAGAGGTTGCTAGGTTTAGATGATACCTCTATAAAACACATTAAAACCCTCCATTTGATTTTGATCTTTTGAGTTGTGAGTTTCAGATTAATTGATGAATCCAGAAGAGGACCCCAATAGTCCAGCGCCTACCAGAGCATGCGTTGTTCAGCGGAGCCCAGAGCGTCCTATTGTGTGTTGATTGGGTTTTGGAGTGGGTACATGGGAGGCAAGTGTATGAGTTGATGCGTTAGTTGTTGGTTCTAAGGATATGTGTCATCATGCCTTTGGTCGATAAGGAATCTTTGCCTCAGTGAGAGGGTATTTTGGTCCAACAAAAGAGTATACCAGTAGAGTTTGTATTTTTTTTTCTTCTTCGATACAAAGACGGGGCTAAACAACCCAAAGGAACAAACAGAAAACTTAACTTAAACAAGACTCTCTATCCACCATGAGAATTCCTTCTAATCCAGTAGAGTTTGTACTTTTATACAGTAACATATATATGATTAATAAGAGTCTAGATTCTGGGAAGTTTCTTTGTTTGATTAGGCATTTTATTTTCAACTGAGTTGAGATAAATTTTATATGCTAGGCAAGGCCAACAGTCCTAGCCCATCCAAATCAAAGACAATTAGGGTGGGATTGCATTTGGCTTTGCCCAACAAGATTCAGTTTTAAGGACAAGAATCTTAGGCCCTGAATCCAGGTCAAGGAGAAAATGAGTTTAGCTATGAGCATATAGGACTAGGATTGGCTTTGAAAGAACCCGACCCAGCCCGTCCCTGTTGGAGCTCTCCTAGCATACCCGGCAAAGTTTGGAGGCAAAACCAAACAAAGACATGCGAAAAAGAGAGAGGACATAAGAAATGGAAAAGGGTACTTGAAACGCTGCCAAGGTGCCTAACATGTGTGTCATACTCTCTACTCCCACTTTGGAAAAGATCCCCATGCTCTCCTGTCTTTAAGTGGGCAAACCGGCAAAGTGGCCACAATTGAAAATCACAACATCATATTAAACAAAACGTGAGATCCTTTCCTGCCTCATCAATGCTGCCATTGATTCATTTTGCAAGTTTTACCCATGGAAGCATCAATATTCTAGCCTAATCAACAAGCCAGATCTGCTCAAGATCTGGATGGCTGGAAAAAAATTAATTCAATACATGCAAGGTTCAGTACAAATTAGAATGCAGTGATCTCTGGAAAAGAAAATTACAATACAAATTGGGGATACTTTTCATCCACTCTTGTTTAAGCATATACTCTTGGGGAAAGGTGTTGTACTGCTAATATGCATTCTCAATTAACATGCAGCATTAGAACAAATGTTTGTTTGTAATAGGAAACTCTGCAAGATGTACCTTGGTAATCAAGTAACATTACATTGACTAGCTATCTTCAAATTGGACATGCGAAAAAGTGTTTGAGTAATCTTCTCTTTCTTTTTCTTATATACATTACCCATCACAGCACATCTTTATTTTCTTCTTTTCTCTGTCATAAACTACTGTGAACTAAGATCTCCAGCACTGGATTCCTGTTGAAGATTAATCAATTGCCTATACATACTACCAGGTCTACCAATGAGCTCCTCGTGACTTCCAGATTCAACCACCCTCCCATTTTGAAGTACAGCAATACTGTTTGCATCACGGATAGTTGACAACCTGTGCGCGACCACAATTGTAGTTCGGCCATTCATTAGATTATCAAGAGCCTCTTGAACAAGCTTCTCTGAGGCTGTATCCAATGCACTAGTGGCCTCATCCAAAAGGAGGATTGCAGGATCTTTTAGCATTGCCCTTGCAATTGCCACTCTTTGTTTCTGTCCTCCCGATAGCTGTATCCCCCGCTGCCCCACCTGGGTCTGGTAACCATCAGGCATTCTACTTATGAACCCATGTGCATTTGCTGCTCTGGCTGCCTTCATTATGTCAATTTCTGATGCATCATCATTTCCATACTTGATGTTCTCATAGATTGTGGTAGAGAACAATGCTGGCTCCTGTTGAACTAAACCAATCTTTAGCCTTAATGATCTCAAGTTTAGGTTCCTAATATCACACCCATCTATTAGAATTGCCCCCGAAATGGGCTCATAGAACCTTAATATAAGTGAAATGACAGAGCTCTTCCCAGATCCACTTTGTCCCACAATTGCAAGACTGCTTCCCGCAAGCACTTTCAAATTCAAGTTCTCAAAGATGACAACGTCAGGCCTTGTGGGGTATCTGAAGCTAACATTCCTGAATTCTATATGACCATTGACTCTCATTACCACTTCTGATGATGGGTTGTCAGGGTCTATGGCTGTTCTTCTTTCCAGTATGCTAAAGACAGACCCAAGTGCCTGTGATCCCTTTACAATGTCAGGTGTAAGAGCAAGTGTCTCTGCCACTGATAAAGCAGTGACTGTCAACACCATAAAGGACTTGATGATATCTCCAAAACTTGAGTCTCTATGTTGGATGAGAATCGATGCATACCAAAGGCCGAGTGCATATGAACAGAAAGAAAAGAATTGGGACACACCATAACCTAGGCCCGAGATATGCCCACGCAAAAGTGCTTGCTTGTTTGGTCGGTTTAGTTCATTGGCGAAGCGGGCTAAGATCCTGTCCTCAGCACCAAGTGCAGCCACAGTACGGATGTTTGTGATTGCTTCACTGGCCACAGCGGATGCTTGAGAGTACGCACGTGCATAATTGCCTCCAAACCCCTTTAGAAATAGTTGCTGAAAATGCCAACAAGAAAAGGAGAAGATCATAAAATGTAAGCAACGTTTGACATGGCTTTACACAAGTTGCACAAGCACTACGATTGTAGACATATTCTATACCACATCAATACAAAACCAAATGATCATCTCAACTCGGTTTTTCTAGGCCTACCTCAGCTATGGAAGCCCCGATTAGTAAAGGGAAGGTAGCAACAACAACAGATGCCATCCGCCAACTGAATATAAATGCAATAGTAAATGCTGTCACAGTGAGTGCAATATTCTGGATGATGGTTGAGAGGCGGTCAGCAAGTGCACCTCTTACTAACATTGCGTCTGCTGCCAAGTTTGTGGCTAGGGACCCAGTACTGTTCTCATCCAAATCAAACCAGCCAATCTCATTTTTAAGCATAGCTGTTCAAAAACAATAAGTGAGTATGAAAGCAATTCACAACATTCAGAATATTGAAGCAGCAGCATTGGATTGGTTTCAAATCCTCTTGGCAATGAACCATTTTACTTGTCTATCAAAATTAATATTAGCTTTCCTACAGATTAGTTATTGATAAGGAAAAAGCAAAAACTCATTAGTGAAAAAGACACAAAAGGGAACTTGTTTGAGTCACCCAAGCAACTTATTGAGTGAAGCACTCTAATGCAGAAAGTAAGTTCATTTTGTCAAATCTCACAAAGCGAATGAAGTAAATACTCATAAAAGCAATTGAAGTTTGTTGGAGTAATGAAGCACCTGTGAACATTAAGAGCCGAACACGAGAAGTTAACTGTTCTCCCATTAAAGTGTAGAAGTAGTGTTGCAGCAGATATATAGGAACTGTAAGAACAGCTACACCAACAAACACGAGAGCAATTTGCTGAACCTCGTGCTTGATTTGTAGGTCATCATGAGAATAAAATACGCTCAATACATGTGTCACACCAAGAGCAAACAGTGGAGCTTCCATGCCAGCCATAATTGCTCCTATTGAACCTAGTATTGCAAATGGCCACTCAGGAGCATTCAATCTAACTAGCTTCCAAAGTGACGGTGTTGGAACATGGACGGGTTGGCCTGAGGGATCCTTTTGTGTATTCCAATCTCCTCTGTGAATTGATTTAACCTTTTGATCATGATTCTGAATGTTGGGTTCTAAATATGTTGAAGTCTTAGGGGATTTAATACAACTTTCATGGTTTGGATGTTTGATGCTTTCTGACGTCTGCAGACTCACAAGAGTGGCATACTCTCCACCATCACCCTTCGACATCAATTCTGAATGCGAACCACTTTCAACAACCTCTCCATTCTTCAGGACAATAATGGTATCAACATCACGGATTGTGGACAACCTATGTGCAACAATAATTGTTGTACGATCTGACATGATCGTATCCAGTGCCTGCTGCACAATGAACTCTGATTCTGAATCAAGAGCACTTGTAGCTTCATCCAGAAGTAGAATCTTTGGGTTTCTTACTACTGCTCTTGCAATGGCAATTCTTTGTTTCTGTCCACCAGACAGCTGAATTCCTCCTTCTCCCACCTAATTAAATTAGGAAAAAGGACTATACATTCTGAGGAAGTGACTTCAATGCTTAGGCTAATAAAGTTAACTTGAAAAGACAAGTTCTTGGAGAGAACCTAAAAGCAAGTGTATAATTTGTTTAGTCAACCAATAGACATTAGAGCATGTTCCACTCAGCCACTGATTCTAAATGTACATGTAATATGACATCAAGGTGTTTTTGGCAGAGACCGGATGAATGAAATTTTGTAGTATTAGTCCACTAACCTGCGTCTGATAGCCATCTGGTAATTCCTGTATAAAAGAATGGGCATTTGCAGCCTTAGCAGCTTCTATGATCTGCTCCATGTTTGCTTCCTCTCTACCATATTGAATGTTCCCACCTATTGTTGTTGCAAATAGTGTGGGTTCCTGACTAACCAGTCCAATCTGTTTCCGTAGCCACTTTAATTGGAGACTCTTTAAGTCATGCCCATCCAGTAATATTTTCCCTACACAATGTTGGTCTCATTCATTCACATATTCTTTTTGATTCTAGTAGTTGACTATATGTTGGAAGTTGAGAAAAGATTTGATTTTTAGATACCTGATGTGGGGTCATAGAATCGTTCTATCATTGATATAATTGTGCTCTTTCCCGACCCACTTTGACCAACTATTGCAAATGTCTTCCCAGCACTAAAGGAAAAGCTCATAGCTTCAAAGACCTTGTTGGATCGTGAAGGATAGGAAAATGAGACTTCACAGAAATCAATTTGCCCGGATATTCTTGCCAAAACTGTCCCATCATCCAGACCTTTAGAACTGGTATCTGTTTTAATCATAGACATTATATTGCTTGCAGCAGCCCGTCCTTTAGCAATAGCACCAAGGTTTGGAGCAGCCTGGCCTAGAGCACTATAAAGCACAAGCAGTATCTGGTTAATGGAAGAAATTCTTGAGTAATAAAACATGAAGTATTGTCTTAAGAGTGGGCTTACAATCCACTGAATATAAGATTGATAATTGTTGTAAATGCTTTACCACCATTGGTTGCCCGGTGCCTGACAAGGATGCTAGAATACCAGAGAAGTAATGCCCAGGCACAAAATAACAGGCCATACGTAGATCCAACACCAACTCCTTTTGCGATTCCACTCTTGTTCCCCAATTTGAGGGCATCGCGTAGTGCTCGGGAGTACGTTTCAATTGCTTTATCCTCCCCCGCAAATGAGTACACAGTACGGATCTGTGAAATCACCTGATAGATGCAAAAGGGAATTAATGTCATTTTGTTGCAAGTGTTTTACAGTTAGTGTCATTCAGTTTCACAGAACAGAAAACTGAACCACATTAAGCAACAAAAGTTGTTTTCAGAGGTTAAATGTGTATACAAAGATTAAATTTTATTATTCTTTGCTCTCTGCAAACAGGGGTAGTATGTTGAATGTTCCTATTTGTTCTATCAGGTGGGTGGACCTGATAATGTACTTTATCTAAGTATAACTATGGAGGTGAGGTAGTAGCACTCAAGAGAAATACTTGAAAACCCCTAGAAGGAATAGAGAACTACCTCTTCTGCAACCTTCCCTGCTTTAGCATAAGCTTCCTCGCTTTTCTTTGAAATGCTAGACATAATTATTGTATATGCTCCACCTGCAACTGCTATTAAGGGGACCACAGCAAGGGTAAGGAGAGAAATCTGCCAAACTGATGTAAACCCTAGAATGAAGCCAACAACAAATTGTGCCATGTAGCGCATGCTATGGCATATCTGCAGCATTTAAATGGAAAAAAGGGCATAGTTTAGTGTTTGCATCAGGAGTGAATAATGTCACAAAACAGAACAGTTTGGTTCATTTAGGTACCTTATCACCTATTGCATCCTGCACCAGTATTACATCACTTGTGATGCGGTAAATGATATTTGCATCCCTAGCTTCTGTGTCAAAAAAGTTAATATCTTTTCTCAAGACTGATTGAAGATACTTCAATCTCAGACGGGCTGCCTGCCTCTCCCCAGTTTGCATCCAAAATGCAACTCCTTAGATACATAACATCAAGACTATCAATTTTAATCTAACAAAGCTTAATGAAACTGATCAGATGCACCCAACAAGAACATGATTTTTATTTTCTTAAAATTAGGAGTTGGGACCTACCCATCCATGCTGAAACCAACACTACAAATCCTAAATAAACCAACTCCAAAGCATGCTGCAATAACAGGAAAAGGATTAAAAAACTTAGTTCTGAAAACCAAATTAAAAAAAAAAGTGTTCAAATTGAACATTTTATTATGAAGAATCATTCTAAGTTGGTTGAGGGTAAAACGTATAGCAGCCCAATTGAAATCTGGTACAAGGGCCAAGGGAAAGTTGGAGAAAGAGAGTACCTTTGAGACCTCAGCAGACATTCGATGAGGATTCGCTCTTAGGGAGCCCAAAGAGTTGATGAGACGACCAAAGAGAAGGAAGAAGAGAGGAAGTGCAGCGCCATGAATGCAAGCTCCGACACTGCCAAAGAACATAAAAAGCCAGTCGGTGGTATCAGCAAGAGCAAAGAGGCCCAAGAATGGAACTTTCTCCTTGCCTTCAGAGCTCAATTTTGGGTCTGAGTTCTTCTGCAGATTCCCATCAGGAGACCTCACTGAGAAGAGCTCTACTTCCTCCATTGTTACACTGTAGCTTGTTGGAGTTCCAGAGAGAGAAAGAAGGAGAAGAGGAACCCCTGAGAGTAGTGTAAGATGTGAGTAAGCAAATGGAAATGGGAATTGTTTTGTGGAGTTGGAACGTTGATGGGCTGGCTGTCTTTTCCCGCCAATTAATGAAACGTTATGATCCGCCAACTAACTTTCCGGCTTTTTAAAACACTTTTTATATTTTTCTTCTCAAATACTTTCATGAGGTAATGGAGATGGCCAGATAAGATTAGGATCCAACGTACTGTTAGTAGTTGGAGGAATTTTCTTCTAGAGTTTTAAAACAGGTGTTGATTTGATCGTTATCCATGAAAATCCACCAGATCAAAGACTGATCTCGATCTCCACCAATTAAAAACATGAATTGGTATGTATAGCCATAGGTAGGTTATCTTTTCTCATCCATATGTGATATGTAGCATTTTTTTTCTTCCTTCAGAAGAACCATGTGTAGTGAGTGAAAAGAGAAAATATAGAAGATCACAGGTTACTTTGAAATAAATACTAGCCTCTAATTGATAGAAGTGAGCATCTGTATTCTGTCTTTCTTCTCAATTTAATTTTACTGTCCCTTAGTAGCTTAAAACGGAAAGCAATCAATACATCAACAACAGGTTGGAAGTTGCAAGGCCACAGCTACTACAGTTTGAGACCGAAATCTGAGCAAAATTTATATGAGATAACTAAAGGTGAAGCTCATTGATTAGGCCTTTCTGTATCCATACAATTTGTTGATCAGTTGTAACCACTTGGTCCACTCACCGAAGTGATTATGGTTGATTCATTTATGGGTTTGGGATACCCACAAGGCACCAACAACCAATGGTGTCTTAAAGCTCCAATCCTCTTACTGCTGCTCACTTCATTCCATCCTGTGTCTACAACTAACATGGATCACCAAACAGTGAGGCTGAAATAAAAGCAGAAAAAGCGAATTGGTACGAGGATCCTCTAGAAAATTCTGAGTTCAGCTGATAATTAAATGATGAGGAGATGGTTCTCTGGCTGGGACCATGAGCTTTATAAGAATTAGGGTCCTCATTCCCTACAATTAAAGGGGGGGGTTGGGGTTGGGGTTGGAAGCCATCTCTGTTGGAGATGAATTTCCACCAGAACTGCATTACCATCACATCATGGGCAGCTGCAATACATGTTGAACCCATTACATCAATCCAAATCCAATTCAGTCCGGATAGGTTCCTTGATCACATTGTAATGATGGAATCCTGTGTAAAGCTACATTTAATGAATTGATACAAGGTTTACAGTAGATCTACTTCCTCCCTACTGAAACATAAAACATTAACCATCTAAATCCTTCAGATTAAAACAACTAGACAATTTAAGTATATGATAAATTATTTAAGAAAAAGAAAAAAAAACTGGTTGTTGTAGCTGCAGTAATGTGCAAATTTTGACTTGTTTCATCATTCCATGTGTGATGTCAGGGGTTACTGTAACTCCTTAATGACTCATCCTGGGTCTGCTTTAAAGGCTAAGCAAAAGATAAGGAACCAATGAGAAGGCACACAACGTAAATTTATTAGTACTTGTGTCATCAAGTCTTCGATCAATTATAATCCATGCATGTCATGTGCCCTCAATAAGTGTACCTATGCAACACAAAATGGTTTTCCTGTGCAAGGCCACTGGCAACATATAGTTTCAGTTTCTCCATTTCAAGGAAACTTGCAATGAACACAAGAACTCAAGAAGGAATTAACTGTATTAGACACTACTAATCTTTGTATTTGCCACCCTAAGTAATATTAATCTTTTTCTTTCGTATAAAAAAAAAGGGAAACTTGCAATATAAACTACCAAGCACAACATTCTCAAATGGAAAAGTAATGATGGTCAGGCCAGGCAAAAAGAAGAACGATAACTTACATTTATTAATTAAATGCGACAACGTGTTATATTACATACCAACCAGAATGTATTTACTGTAGGATCTTGAAGGTACTACATTAATGTAGCCTATAAAATTCCAAAATTCATTAGAGGCTTCTTCCAATGGTTTTGTTAAAGGCCAAGCGCAGAAGCCATCCCAATTTGAGTGCTGGGGAGTAGTAACCTGCGTAACAAAGACTTGAAGCACAAAATACACATGGTTGAGCTGATCACCGTCAGGTATGATCTCAAGACTTGCAAAATGCATGCAGAGTGTCATCTAGGGCCTTTCTATCATAATCTCCAGTAAATGTGCAGTTACCCAGTGGACCCTTCAGGAGGATAAGTCTAAGTAGTCCATCGGCAACTTTCTTATCAACCTGCAGCGCCAAAAGAATAGAAGAGCAATAAAAATCATATCCAAACAAGTTTCAGCAACAAGAAAGGAAAACTTGCTCATGTGTATATTACCGCCATGTAAGATTTGAACATCTCCACAGTCATAACATCAGGAGGGGAAGTGGGTAGCTTTGCCTGTTCCAAAATATTATAGACACGCTTTTTGAGCGATTCATCAATCCAGCCAAGGCGATACGACATGTCCACAGCCATGACCTAGAAACAGCAAAACACTTACTTTCTTCAATATGACTCACACAGAATTGAGACTGAAGTAAGAAAGCAGTGAGGGGTGAGTGTATTACCGTGCCAGCTGCAACAGCTTCTCCATGGAGCCACTGTCCGTAGCCAAAACCGGTTTCTATTGCCTGAAGAAAAGCATTCAATAAAATAAGAAAAATTTAAGCAGAAAAAGCAGATGATGCAAGGATGGAACTCTCAGTCAATCAATTCTTTTTTTTTTTTTTGGTAAGTTCAGTCAATCAATCAGATGATGCAAGGATGGAACTGTCAGTCAATCAATCAATATAGATAGAGATATGGCTTAAAGCTTGGTTTTGGGCCCTGGCTTTGTGCCCATGATAGAGACAAGAAGGCCACACTTATAGGGTAACTAGCTTGCACGGCTATTGTTGTATGGTGCATCCTCTAGAGCACAGTTATTTTGCGGCGGGGCTGGGCGGGGCAGGGGGGGAATACCATGACCTTATGATCTTTTGAGGCAAGAATTATGACTAGACCAGTAAGTGAAATTCGATAAACCACCAAGAGAAACTAAAAAGACAAAATAAAATTGACCCGTAGATTAGTTGAGAATACACCACGACAGGAAAAGTGACCATCACGTTTTCAAACACAATAATGTGGGATGTTTCTCTTAGTGAACTGCCATTTTTAGGTGGGAGAGGTGGAAGAAATGGCACTTAATTCAGAAAGTATCCCACAATCTACGTAAATCCAACTAAAGTTTCCCTTCGACCAACAGCATGACCTTGTAATTGAATAGATAAAGTTGATCTCCTGTATAAAGCAAGTTTGTGGCATCATTCCAATTCACAGGTAAAACATCTTACCTTTCTTTTCTGGCGCCACGTTATGAAGGAACCATTCTTTTAGTGGATGCCTTGGGTATTATTGAATCTTGTTTGAAGTCATAAATTCATTTCAGAAGTATTTAGACTAGTGTGAAATAACCTCCCATTATCAAGCTTACAAAGGACCATATTAATTTATTTAACTCAGCTATATTAAAACTAGATGGCATTTGCTCCATGTTTCCTCATCTGAAATCACTTGTCAATGACCCTAACCTATGAATGTCTTTTATCTTCACTTCATTTGAAGTCATTTTTGGTCTATAATTGCGCTTTTAGTTCCTTCAGTCTGAATCAAATCAAACCTCAATGGAGTATCACATGATTCTGATGCACACGTCCATACCATCTAAGATGTCTTTTTTTGCAGCTACTCATGTTTCAGAGCTGCTACTAAATTCTACAAGGTACCTTAATTTTGTATAACTGAACGCATCCTTTCAAAAAAATCTTAACATAAAGAGTGATGAACGACCTACATTCCATTGGAGACACAACTCTAATGCATCCCGTGGGGCTCTTTCGTCTACCTGCAAGTTCCATCTAGCACATTCGACTGCAAGAACTGGACAGTGATCCCATTGTTGTAACTTACCCTAATACAAGGGACATCCATATCGTGGTCTCACCGTCTGTTCATCTTGTTTCCATCAATCTGACCAGATAACAATGACTGCTTAAATCTCTGCCTTGAAACTCACAACTCTCAGAGAAAAGGTGGCAACAGCCTGTGTTCACTGACTCAATTTTTATTTCTATTTCTATCAATCTATCAATTTTGGCAACGAGTTCAGACCACACCTTTCTTCTTCCTTCACAACCATGGCATCCACCATCTTCTTTGTTCATTTCTTTCGTTTACACCTTTTGTTCATCTGAAGGAGAAGTTACGCTGGTTGTACCATTCACCATTTTTCAGTTGTTATATTAGGTTCCATGGATCTCGGTAGTCATAACTAACAATTCGGCCAAAAAGGAATAGTACTGCTGTGTGGGTTCTAATACCCCCAGTTTGTTTCAGGGAGGGTAAGTTTGATTTTATTTTTTTTAACTGTTTCTTTTTAAAAAAAATTCCTCTTCTACTTTTGGGCTCCTTATTCTTCGAAGTTCAAACCCTTGTTTGGTCTTTTGCTGTGACTCTCTCATCTGTTCTGGTTTCACTCAACTACTCAAGGAAGAACAGACGAACCAAGGGTGACCCAAAAAGGGGAAAATGGGGCAACCCTCGGTACTCCCATTGCCTGCACCGCCGCTATTGTCATTGCATCATATAGCACCCACAAAGTGCGATGTGCAGGATGTTGCTTGGTGTTAGCAATGGCAGCAGGATTGACTGAGTTCAACTGCCCGAGTTGCCACATGGCTCAGATCTGATTTGATGAGATGTACTCCACCACCACATCCTCCTCCTCCTCCTCATTACCAACCTGCGCAGGCTCACAGAATTTATCACACCAGGGTCCAGCTCCTTGTGCCCACTCCAAGGCCAACCTCAATGTCCCCTACAGCCTCACCAGGTTTAATGGCCCTCATTGTGGAATCAACCTCGCTGTTGGCATTTCCAAGCTTAATCAGTCCTCCCTCCTGAAGAACTTAATGAGGTTGGTTTTATTACTCTCTTTTTTTTTTTCTTTTTCCTTTTTCTTTTTGGGGGTCTTATTGATTAATGAGTACTTCATATGTTTACTTTGGTACCCTACACCATTCTCCCTTGATCAAATTGGCCTTCTATAGTTCATGACTATAATTACTTTGATTTTACCAAGCATGACTGAGAAGTTAACTAAACACTTAGATTGAGTGTGAATTTCTTCTTATAATTCCTTGTTTTGCACGGCTTCTTGTTTTTTATCTACTTTTTTTCCTTGGTGAAGCACCTAGAAACTGAATTTGCAATTTGCATACAGCATAGTAAAACTAATTTTCGTCCAACTGGGGACAAAAATAAGAGATTAAGTTCTTCTTCTAAGTATCAGTACTACCGAATGTTGTCAAGTATAAAATGTCCAACGGAATCTAAGTGTTTGTTCTGATACTAACGATCAAACGAATCTGAAACCCCCCCCCCCCCCACACACACACACAAAAAGAAGAAGTTGAGAAAATATACCAGAATACTAAAATATGGTAAGACATTAATTTTCGTAGTTCTGCTAATTAGCATGAGCCAGAGCTACTACTAAAAAATGGCAGGCATTTGGAGGAGAAACAGCACAGGAAATGCTGACAAAATTGGCATTTAAATTTGACCTTCTGTTTAGGGTCAAAGCAGGGTTCTAAAACAGGTCAGGTTTCCTAGATTAAGACCTCTGTTTCTGAGAATTCATAAATAGCAGAATGCTGGACTAATTCCCATGTATTCTGGAATCAGAGATAAGGTTTTAAGGGGTCTCGCTAACATCAAGGAATTAGGTTATGGATTGGAAACAGTGACAGGAATTTGGGTTAAGTGTTTGTGTGGATCCCAGGATGATGGATCTGTATAGTTTGGGGGGATTTTAATGAGGGGGAATGAGATATGAATGAGAGGCAGTAATGGAGGAAGAGAAGTGATCAAATGGGTTGGAATTAAACAAAAAATTAAAGTGAGTGGAAGGTGGGAGGGGAAAAGCTGCTGGCTTACCACTTACCTGGAGCACAAGCCTTGTAATAGACTGAGATGGAAATGAGCATAAGTAGAGGCAGGCTGCAAGCACAGCCGAAGGAAAGCCTGGAATTTTGCTACTAGGACACCTGGAAGTCTCTTACCACTGATTGAGACAACTCTTTTTAATCTGAAATCTGAATTTTATTACATTCACAAGGTGTTTTTGGTAGTCTTTCTCTACCCAGTTTGTTTCGCAACAGAACTGGGGAAGACGTAACTGGTGATCTATTGCGGCATTTACCCACATCAAATGCGCTGCTACATCCGGAATGGACCAACAAGAACTTAGGTTCGGTGAGGACAAGAACCGATCAGAACCTTTTTGGTCATCTCTTACTGAGGAAGCAATCTGGTATAGATATCCTTATTTGAACAAATCTACTGTAAGAAGAAAAACTTTGGATGAGTATTGGAATTTACTACGTGACTTTTGTTTTCTTCTTCACAGGGCCTAGAGGTTGCTGTTTGTATTTCTGCTTGAGCAGCCCGGACAGCTGAAATACATAGAGCAGCCAAGCTTCCAAAGCATGGTTTGTATTCTAGACCTGAGTTGGTTCATGAAAACATGTAGTTAGTTCATGAACACATGTAATATCTACATTACATTCCTTAATAGATTGGTTTCTTTGCTGATTTGACTGTGCCAGGTTGGAGGTCACTCTATGAAAAGCTGGATTTTACCCCCTTATTGCTGTCACCATATACTGGTTCAACTTAATACAGTTGCTTTGCCTATCTTGCAAGTCGCAAGTTGGATACAAACTGTATTTTGACAGGAAAGGAAGATGAGTACAGAAAATTTCGATTTAGAGAAACTATACACAGTATATAATCAAGATTTAATACTGATGGTTACAATCAAGAAATTTTCTTCCCATCATATGGAGTTCAATCTGAGTCATCTCTGGGGATATTTGTGGAGTGCAGAATTTGACATGATGAGGACCAAGACTCAATGGAGATACCTTGCTCTTGCTGTGGCAGCTTAAAGGTTTTTTTTTCTTTCGTTTATTTATTATTTATTTCCATATATGCTCACTGATTGAATTATTTGTTCTTGCTTAAAAGTTTGATTGTGGCTTTCTCTTTATTTCATATCGCTATTTGCAACTTCTAATATGCTTATTTCTTCTTCTATCGATGCATTTTACTTTGGAAACTTCCATATGCTTCAATTATTTACATTTTCCGTCTAGGGAACCTTTTTGTTCATGAGGTGGTCCATGGTCCTGAATCGGCTAATGTCACGTCTTAAAGTTCTGTTCAGTACTTCTTTTGTAAAATTCTGTTTCGGGCCTGAAAACTATCCTATTAGAAAATTTACCCTGTCATTGGAGAATGCAGGAGTTGTTTGGGAATATTTACATAGTGTTTGGTATTTGGGTCTTAAAAGTTCTCACGAAATTAGTATGATAACTAGCTCTTCCTTCAATGTATTGTTGGATATATTTGAAGTAAATTATATTTTCATAGCTACTTTCTTGATTGATTCCATCCTATTTATGGCTTTCCAAGATCTTTTAGTATCACTGCTTTAAAAAGTCAAGAAATTTTAAACCATCAAAAGTACAAGATCAAAGACTCCAATGTTGATTTACATGAAATTGAAATAATTTGAGAACAAAGCCCTAAGAGCCTATTTGGTTTCATGAATGAGAGATTTATACCCGTTTGGTTGTGAAAATCCCTAGATTCATGAAATCTAGAGATTCATCTTTTTACACTAAAAACATGAAATCTGTAGATGAAATCCAGAGATTTCACCCCTATTATAAAAGCGCTAAACATTTGCGCATTCACAAAAATCATGTCAACCAAACAGTTTTTCAAGATGAATTCACAAATTTCATTCCAGCGATTTAGGTTAACCAAACACTTAATTTTATGAATTATGACTTCATAGATTTGAAATCTCTAGATATTTGAAATCTCCAGACTCATGTAACCAAATAGGCCCTAAGCAAATTGGGGATTGTACTTAATTTCATTATTTCCTTTGTGCGAGACATTCAAATTTATCAATGATGGATGGTTTTGTCACAAGATGAAATAGTGTTGGGTATAAGCAAGTACTATTTCTTCTCCATGTTAAATTATCTTATTAATTATTGTATAATTGAAATGAAGCATCAAAGAAATTCTTAAAGTAGAGGAACATACTTGGAATTCATAAGTAAAAGAGAGTATTGTTGATCTCAACACATAATTAGCTCCTCAAATATTCTTTTTGAATTCTACTCCCATCTCTTATCTCTCTCTTCAAAACTCTCCCAAGTTCATTCTTCTCTCTCATCTTTCTCTCTCTTATAGTCACACATGCATCTGCACGTGTTAGTGTTTACTGGCTACTACATAAAAGTAAAACCTCAAATCAGTTATGGCAAATTTTTCACTGGATCAAAATACCATTCCCATGAAGCAACATACCCCCCCCCCCCCCCAGGTCATGAAACAGACCCTTCCAAAACAATCACCCAAAAAGAACCCGATCAAAATATCCTTTCCCCAAGCAACATAACCTCCAGCCACGAAACACATCCTTTCACCCTATACAATCACATCGTATCAGATCATACTACTAAATAAAACAGCAAACACAATTCAGTTTTGACATCTACTTTTTCTAGAGCAAAATATCCTCTCCAAAGTGCAAAATATCCTATCCGAAATGTAAATACCCTTTCAAACCACCCTAAACCACAATTAGCGTCAGGAAGAAACCACCATCCAGGAGCCGCACTCCCTCAAACAAGACTATACCCCCACTTCCCAAACAAAACTTTCTCAAAGCCATTGACCTTTAATCTCTCTTGCTTGATGCCACCTACGACAGTTCATGAGTTGCGTTATTCATGTTTAATTGTTGATCAAAAGGTGTTGGCTAAAAAAAATTGGATTGTGGAAACTGGCTTCAATACTGTAAACCTCGTTCTTAAATTCTTCAGGCTTTTTAAATCTGAAGAGTATTGGAGTGCAACTATTTTGTTGTGAAATCCTTAAAGACGTGTACTTCGTCTTCTCCAGAGGCTTCAATTTTCACTCGCTGTTTGAAGAATTCTCTTGTGGAATGGTTCGAGCATGCTTTTCCTTTAAAGCAGTTAAAAGTTGAATTTGAAGACTCCTTTCAGGTTACAGTTAACGATTAAATTCTGGAGTAGTTTTTGTCACAAAGACCACTCCGTTCATAGGAAATTGTTATTCTGAATATCAGAAGTCGCCCAAAGGGAGGAAAAAGAAGATAATTACTTGAACTCAATATCTTTCGTTTTAAGCTTTTTAAAGTTCTTTTACTTATTCTCTAACCCTCCCAAACCCATCATCTCTCGTCTTCATTTCTTTCTCTCACATTCTAACATTTTAAAAGATTTCATCATATTTCTCTTTGGGTTTGGAGTTCAGGTCCCTGAATTGATGCCGACTTCTGTGAGGGATAACTTCTTATCACCATCACTGGTTTGTAATCTTCAGGAGGTTTTAACTATCAAAAAGGTCAATATGAGAAGGAGCCCTCCAAGACATCAAATGAAGAATCCATGGAAGCTCCCTCTTCATCTTCTTCTTTTTGTTTATAATCTTTTGGGTTATCTAATCGTTGTGGATCAATTTTATATGTTTACGGAGTAAAGGTGTGAAACTTGGTACTTTGAAACTCTGTTGTGCTTTATGACAACAAACTTTACAATCTCTCATTCAATTGCTTTGATATGGTTCTATGTAGGCAACCGCCAACCCTAAGAAACAGCCTTCAAGGATTAAACAGGAACTTAGAAAACAATTTGGGAAATGGGATTTGTGTATTTGATTCGGGAGCCCTATGGTAAAGATCAAGCTTCAAAGGGATCTCACAACCTATAGAAGCGAAAGTGGAATCTACAGGGCCATGGTTCTTCTAGTTACTGATGCTCCTATATACCAATTTATCATGCAGTTTATGAAGAATGATGAGATGCAAATTTCTAATTTTTTTTCACTCATTTCCCAATAATCTAACTGACACATAGAGCCAAGAGCGTATACATGCTCATAAAATATTCCCAATATTCTGCATGTTGTATCATTCTATTTATAGTAAGAGCAAAAAGCCCATGTGCATCTGCACGTGTATATGTAATAGTATAACATAAAGACAAAAGCAAGGAGATATTACCTACAAGCCAACAGATATGTAAAAGAGATTCTTAAAAGCCATACATCCCAACTTATTTGCAAGTGAAAATAAAGTAAGGAACCAAAGAAACATAATCACTAATTGAAGCATGAAACTCACATGGCCAAACGTATGACCCAAGTTCAATGTTGCCCTCAGTCCCCCTTCCTTCTCATCCAAGGCTACAACTTCAGCCTTGTTTTCACAAGATCGTTTGATAGCATAAGCCAATGCACTAGGGTCCCTGAAACAAAACCATACTACTGTTGTGAATAATGGCAGCATACAAAGGAAACCCAAAAAATTTGTTAAAGTTAAAAAGAAAATTAAAATAATATAAAAATAAAAATTTTATGAAGGGAGCGGGATGTGTTGCTGAAGTCAACTAGAAGTTGAAAGGTGAGGAGAACATTGTCTGACTAAATGCTTCTAGTTAAGGGTTTTGACCACATGCTGTCAAAACATGTTTGACAACTTATTGAATCAAAACTAGTATGTCAACATAGATAACTATAGTGAGATTCATTATAAAGGAGGGAATATCCTGCTGAGATTTTATTGTGAAGCTAGACTATTCAGAGAGACACATGTATTCTCATTTTTTTGGGCTGACACTTCGAACAGGCAAAAACCTTAAAATAATTTTCCAAGTAAAATATATAATTCAGAAATATGGATAAAGGAAAAACATTTCCAATCCAAATGAGTGAAGTAAAAGAGAGAATATATTTATTCATTACCAAATTCTTCTACTTTTAATGTTTAGATCCAAAAGATTAAGATTTTCCAGATTTACCAAAATTTTCCACTTCTAATTTATTCTATCTCAAAATCTTTAACCTCTTTTCCTACACCTAAAAGTTGGGGTATTAGTGACTGACCATTGCAGAAACATCAACTTGTGCAAGAATCTATTGAAGCTGCTTCCTATTTTGAATTTCTTTTGAGCCTTGCTAATATAACAAATTACTCCAGACAGTAAATCAGCTTTATTTCATAAGTTATGAAGACAAGGGTAGTTATATATTACCACGAATGTTATCAATCATGCATACCACATGAACCAGATTGAGATACTAAACTATGCAGAATGAACACATGATCTAATTAATAATTGTGTATTACTCCTATTCAAAATGATTTTTAAGTATGAAAAACTGTAAAATATTAAATTAATCAGATAGCCACGGATCCACTTTTAGGGATAAGAACATGTGAATCCTTAAATAGCAACATGCATGGTTACTAGATTGGATTTGAATATAGTAAAATTAGGAGACTACAAGTATATCTGACTTAATTTTACAAGAGGCATTCCGCATCCCACAATTACTAAAAAGATGTATTCCTAGATATTTTGGAAGAATAAGCAAGTACAAGGGAGTCTAGTACCTTGCTAATAATGCATCCATATTCTTCTCTTGCCATTCAAAAAATTCTGCATCCCTAATAAGCCCGTATTTAACAACTTCAGCAAGCCCTGAAGCTAATTCCCTCTCAGGTAACGTGCTTAATGTGTCTATATCTACAAGCACACACTGAGGCTGGTAGAAAGCACCAATCAAGTTCTTCCCCAGCCGATGGTTTATTCCAGTTTTACCACCCACTGAAGAGTCTACCTGTAGAAGGGCATTTTAAACATCAACACAGATTGCCACCTGTAGATACAGATTGCTTGATGAAAAGAGAAAGGACGAGAGGACCTCTGGCTGACCTGTGCCATTACAGTGGTTGGAATCTGAATGAAGTTTACACCGCGTAGAAAAGAAGCAGCAGCAAAACCACACATATCACCAATCACACCACCTCCAAGGGCCACAAATGTACAGCGTCTATCCAATCGCGACTCAATGGCCTTGTCAAAAATCTTCATGAGAGTATCCTAAAGATAATATAAATACAATTTAATAAGAATTCATCATAGCACAAAAGAATTACCAAGATCCAAGATTTAAAAACCTACCATGTCCTTGTAATTCTCACCATCTGGTAGAATTACACTATCGACAGAGAGCTTTGAATTTCCAGCAGTCAAAGCATTAATAACTTTATCAAGGTACAATGGTGCAATTGTAGTGTTAGTGACCACGAGAACTCTCTTCCCATGAACATGCCTGTGAAAATACAACATTATATTGAACCCAAAAACTCTGTTCACACAGAAGGCAACTCATTTCATTATTTGATGAGAACTTGCCATAAATCATCAATTTCGATATCTGGGTTACTTCTATGATCTAGATCAGAATAAAAGGTAAAATAGACACAGGGTATCTTGAGATAATACTAGCAATAAATATCCGCAATTCGTACAGACTTGAATAGATTAATTGCAAGAGAAACCATGAGAAGCATAACTTAAAGAAGACGCGATCAATACCGAGTAAACTCAACACGAAATAAAAACAATAGAGAAAATGAAACATAATGAAATTACCGCTGAAGAAGATCGGGTTCATCAAGAAGTCCGGTACCAATATAGATAGGATAGCTTCGGTCCCCCAAATCGACATTAACGGTCGTCGAAACCTTAGAGTTGGTTTTAGACGGTGATTGCTCCATTACCTCAACCGGAGTAGCTGTAGCCGACACAGTGGATCTAATTCGAGTGCACTTCAAGACATGATCCACGGTTCGATTAGTCCCCACCAAACCAGAAGAGTGTAATGAAGGCCTAAGAGATGTCACAATGCGATTCCGGCACCAGAGAAATGGACTGCTTGTCTCCGTCGGAGAAAGACAGAGGTCAGAAAAAGGGTTACGGGAGAAGCGAATGGTTGGAAGAGTTGCAGAAGAAGCCATCAAGCAGAAGTTGATGGAGAGAGAGACTCTCAACTTCTGGTGCACGGAGGTGAAGCTCAATGCCGGAGGGAGACAGAGATTTCGGGGAAATAATAGCAGAGAAGGTTGGTGGAAATGGAGGGTAGGTGAAGATTGAGACTGAAAACGTGAAGTCCGTTGGATGTGTAGTTCAAGAATTCTGGTGGGGCTCGCCGTTAAAAACAAAAGATGATGAGTTGTTGTCTAACAACTACAAAACAGGCCCAAGGGCAACTTAGGCCCAATGGCTTTTAAGAATGGGTTGAACAGAATCATGAAGGCTGCGTTTGTTTGCAAAGGTGGGGTGGGAAAAAAGGGGTGGGAAAAAAAAACATGTGGGTCCCACATGTAGTGGGGTGAGGGAGAAGAAAAGGAAAGGAAAGGGTTTTGTGGAAAAGTGATCAGGTGGGTCCCACTTTTTTACTTTTCCCAACTTTCCCACAAAATCCCACCAAATATGTGGGGTTTTAAAATAGCGTGTGGAAGTTGATCCACAGCAAGGTTCCGATTCAGGAACCTTGTTTCCCACTTTCCCACCCCGCCCCTCTCCTTTTGGATTTAAGGGTAAGAAATTTACACTTTTTCAAGAATTTTCCCCTTGTTTTTCCACCCCACCTTTATTCCAGGCTTTTTGCCTTTTGGGGTGATCAGGTGGTTTTTTTTTTTTTTTTTGGGTATATAATTCGTTTTTTATATTGGAAAATTGGGGATGTGGTCTATGTGGTATTACATTATTACATATGCCACCAAAAAGGGTTGAACCCAAGACGTCTCCATTGAGAAGTGAGGTTTTCAATCATTCTACAGTCTCCTCTGCTCCCGATTGCTTGTCGACCACATACTATTGGGAGGTCACAGGTTACTGGTGATGAATCCCACTTTTTTTAATTTTTCAGTCATTGTCTCTACACTTCCATGAGCTTTTTGCCTTTTGAGTAAATGAATGGTTTATGGAAAAAGGGGGGAAAATAGGATCATCCTATGTCAACTTTGGATCAAAAATGAAAATAAGGTGGAATCGGACCAAAAGTCAACTACGGAGTTGAAACCAATCCACCTAACAAATTTTTTATTTTTATTTTATTTTTAGAAACACCTAACAATTCACATCATCAAGACATCAACCCTTAGGGCCTGTTTGGTTATATGAATCCAAAGATTTCAAATATCTGGATTCATGAATACGAGATTTATACTCATTTGGTTGTGAAAATTCCTGAATTCATGAAATCTAGAGATTCATCTTTTTATACTAAAAACGTGATCTACTATAAAAATACTAAACATTTTTATATTCACAAAAATTACAGATGAATCCACAGATTTTATCTACATGTTCAGTTAACCAAACAGTTAATTTTATGAATTATGACTCCATAGATATGAAACCAACCTTGCATTGATAACTAACCATAACCATTAGATGAGATGAAATATTCTATTTCTATTTCTATTTATTTGAAAGCTCCAATTACGTTTTACCAACAAAAAAAAAACTCCAATTATGGATGTCGTAGGGTTATAAAACCTCCATTTTGATGGGAACTGCTCTGTTGACATTGTGGCTGCTTTTAATAACATCCTCTTTAGTCTTTCCTCACGTCGGTTCATCTTGGCATTGATATTTTTCCACTAACATCTCCATAAGCAATTAATACACTTATTTAGAAGAAGAAAAAAAAGAAAAATGTAACAATTCTTTTGCTAAGGAAATATGAAATCATGGTAAAAAGACACTGTAAATATAAGATTTCTTTTGCTAAGGAAGTAAGAAATCATGGTAAAAAGACACTTACGTTACAGTTTTCATATTAAATATACTATCTGCTATAAATAGCCATCGCATATGCTACATCTAAATAATACACACCAGCGACCATGATGAATAGTTGTTGCACGTACTCTATCTAGTATGACAGAAACTAAAATCCATAGTATTAAATTGACTTAACATTGCAAATAATGAAGGAATTACATATTACGAATCTTTTCATCTTAGGCCAAAGGAGATAAAGAAGATAGAAGATAGTGAAGGATTTACATATAGGAGAGGATGAAGTATTTTTTTTTTCTAATATAAGTTTTATTCGTAACCATTAAAAATGATATAGCCAGGTATAATATTTCATAACGGATTCACAAACCATTTTCATTCTTGCTAATTCCTTCTTGTACCTATTTTAAATTGCTGTAATTCTCTCATAAGATTGTGCCATGTGGCATTTAAGTAATTCAAAAGTTATCCAACAAACTAGAGTTGAAATAAAATTCAAATTTATGGGTGAGTTTAAATAAATAACAAATTTAGTTTAAATTGGATAACCATTGGATTACTTAAATGCCAATAATGGGAATTACAATTCTATCAGGAGAAAGAAGATTAGTGAAGGAATTACAATAGGAGAGGAGAAGGAATTTAATATAAGTGAATCCATCACAAAGAAGCATAATGGGTAATGGGTAATTGCAGGGAATTACGAGCAAACTAATTGCAGAGGATGTGAATGAGGTGGATTCACATCCTCTGTAATTCCTTTTCCTACAATTCCTACAATTCCCTCATTGGATTGTGCTATGTGGCGTTTAAGTAATCCAATGGTTATCCAATTTAAACTAAATTTGAATTTTATTTAAACCCACCCATAAATTTGAATTTTATTTAAACTCTTGTTTGTTGGATAACCATTGGATTACTTAAATACCACATGGCACAATCCAATGAGGGAATTACAGGGAATTGTAGGGAAAGGAATTACAGAAGATGTGGATCCGAATGACTTGTGAGTCCTGATAAAGCTTTTCCCTTACTTCAATGGTTGGAATTTTTATGTTGCTAACAGCAGGTAGCATGAGAACACCAGAACAGACGCGTTTTTGTTCTTTTGTTACTCTAGAATACATAAGAGCAAAATCACGTAGGGTAAAACAAACCGGAGTGTGGAATATAAACAAGAAACAAGCACGAAAGACAGATCGAACTTTAGCTTAGCTTGAAAGGAAAAAGAATATGCGAGTTTCCCTGACATCAAGCTGTAATCTCTATAACCACATCTCTTCTACACCCCTCTTTATCTCTCTCCCATTCCTCTGCAACTCCACATCCTGTCCACACCCTCTGCAAATTCAAAAAAGCACACTTTCATGGCTTTTCGTAGCAGTAGGAATAATTTTACTCTAAGGAAGAGAGAACGACTCAGGAGCTAAGTGAGTCAAGTTGCAGAACTAACAACATGTTAGCTTAAAGCATTGCGATTTGCTGAACACGGTAGAGCAGGAAGAAAGATTTCCAGCCCAATAAGTTCCAATATTCGAGTCCAGCGCCTGCGTTTCTTGTCTCCTTCCTAATGCAAGTAGCAAAGATTTCACCAAGAAAGATTGTGATTCTAGTCATTCTACCAATCAGCAATCAGAGAAGGTGATCACCACTATCAAATGATCCAATACTGAAATTTTAGCTTTGTTAAAATCAAACCGACCACACAGAAAACACAACTTTAAAATTCAAATAGAGTAAACAATAACATCAGCATTATTTTAACACTACAGATCAAGTGGGGCATTGAAAAACATAAAAGAAGGTCAAACCCCTTGTGTAGAGATTGACATGCACCTGAGGCACAGCAACCAGAAAATTAAAAAGACAACCCTAGCCACGCTTTCCTGCTAGTGCACCTCTTCTAAAAAACAAGGTAACACATTTTCTATCAAGCATTTCATCGAACAACAACCCTTGATTTGAAATATATATGTACAGAGAAGTCCCAACCAAAGTAACTGCTCCATCAGCCAATCATCACAGCAGTCGCAAAAGTCGCCGGAGATCATCAGTAGCACCGGCGTCAACCCCTCCGGCTCCGGCATTACAGCTTATTTTTGGCCTGAGAGAGAACTTAGGTAAAGGCAAGCTACTCGGCGGAGGAGACAGGTAGAAAATTGATGGCATTAAAATCTCATCTCTTTCCTCAAAACTATCGTATGGGTTTTCAACCCTGGTCACTTCCTTGGGAAGATCACTGGGTTTTGGTACTTCCTGTTTCATCGATCTTGAACCCTTCTTCTTCGAAGTTTTACCTGGAGAAGGCTTCGGTTTCTCTACTGTAAGATCTTGGTTTCTAACTTTATTGGTCTTCCTATTAGTTGGTGGACATGAGATGCCTGTGTTTCTTGGCAAAGGCCTGTTGGTGGGAAGTGGAAGCAGAGGTGGTTTCTGTTGTGGGTATTGATTTCCCAGAGAAAAGGAAAGAGAAGAAGACAGATACGGTGGAGGTCCCATTAAGAGACCTCTGCGATGGAGGTTTAAGATAAGGTTTTCAGGTGAGAAACTTTCTGAAGGCAGAGGAACAGTGGTATGCATATTTCTATTAGGGTTTCGTCGGATTTGTTTGTAAGAAGAGATGGTTTGATCTGAAGAACAAGCCATGGCAGAAACCTCCATATTAAGAAGTTGTTGAGATCTAAAGCCCATCACAGGTGATGATGAGCTTTAAATATCAGAATCTAAAAAAGAAGATAAAAGAAGAAAGATCCAAACCTATAAAGAGATAAAGGAAATCTATGAAGAACCTGATCTTCTCTGTTTAGAGATACAGAGGTTCAGAAAACCACTGTACATCTGCAACCCACAAGTCTCTTGGCTTTTCGAGATCAGCTTTATAGACCAGTTAACGGCTATCTTTTTTATTATTTCAATATTTATGGAATTTTTTGAAACACTAGTTGCAGGATCTTCAGTTTTTAAAATGTTTGGTAGTTTCTACTAATTTGCCGACAGCTACCAGCGCCGACTACTTAGAACTGTTAGAATTTCGAGGACCATTTACAGTTGGGCGGCAACCGCCAATGTAATATCAATCGTTGGATTTAGATTTCGATGTAATATAAACTGTAAACGTTTCTGTCAAGTGGGACCCACACCGAAAGTGTCAATTTTTTTGTCACGTTTTCAGTTTTTATACGGTAAAATTTAAAAAAATAAAACTTTTTCGGCAAAAACTAATGCATTTGAAAAGTTGCGCATTGGAAGAAGCCATGCAAGATTATTATAAGAAAATGCTCACGTGAAAGTCTAACACAATTAAATTTCGGGTTGTTCTTTGGAAGATTCGGGATTGTGTCGGTTTTTGTTTTGAACCGGAACTGAAACGTTGCCTGATGAATTGGATACTTCTTGGATATGGAAGTGATTGGCATAGATTTACAATGATCTTTTTTTTTTATTTTGGTACGAAACTGAAGAGCTTCATTCATGAACTTGAAAGAAACTACAAATACAGGAAAGAAAAGAAATAAATACAAAGATACCGCAGACCGGTTGTCGACCGAGTGGAATTGCCAAGGTCTACATGCATGTTTACAATGATCAAGGTCTACACATTCATCTCAGTAGGGGTGAAGCGTATGGTTTGTGGTATGATGTACATTTGGTTTGGTTGAAACACCCAAGGTTGGGCTTAAGTTGAGATGTGTCAGTCTGACTCAGGACTAGGCCCTAGATTGAACTAGGGGGCCAAGGTGTGAAATTTCGGGACAAAATATTGGTTAGTTTCAACTAGATTTTGACCCCCTATTTCGGGGGATATTTTTAAGTCATTTTTGGCCAAATTTGGTGGTTTGATGCCAAAAAACACATTGGAATTGTTCGTTTTGCCTAATACCTCACTTAAACTGGAGTTCAAATGAAAAACTCCTGAATGCCTCCTCATTACCTGTGACATATAACTCCTCTGAAGAAGGATAAATTATTGCTTTCAGAGCAGGCTCAGAGGCACTTGCAAGTGGATACGAGTCAATCCTAGTTAATGAGACCGGTTGCAAGCAGATAATCAGGTACCTTGAAGGTGAAATACAACCCCCAATAGTGGTAGAGTCTTTGATTTAGGATATCCATTATTTAATAGATAATTTCATACATTGTATCCCTGCCTTTATTCCTAAGAGTTCTAATGTTATAGCAGATCTCCTAACCAGGAAGGCCCTTTCGGTTTCGAGCCCGAAAGAATGGCCGTCTTCCACTGTGTGTGGTTGGTGAATTTATGTTCCCCTCGCCCGCTTGGAATAAAACAATTGATTACCAAAAGAAAAACAAGTTTATTCTTATTATTACTTTTGCACCGTTAAAGTTTTGATACCAAATATTAAGGCTTTTATTTATGTTAAAAAAACTTTGAAATTAATGGGACCAATTGAATCAAGTCTTTTGACATATTCTATACTAAATAGATGAATTTAGTGTCCATATATGTGAGCGAGTCCCATTTAACACGTAACAGTTTGCCTAATCCTCAAAAGAGCATAGTTCCTTGCATTTTATTTTTCCTTCAACCATTAAAAGAAATGCAACTTTTCCCCTTTAGTAGGTTTCACTAGTTCTTCTTACCACACCAAAAAAAAAATCACCAGTTCCTTTTAATTGAAGTCCACGTCCACTTCCTTTATTCTATTCAATTGATAACGAATCGTGAAAAGCTACTTTCTAAAATGAGATCAGCAAAACAATTTCTCTTTAATGTCTTCAAGAAAGAGAAAAGTCAATATATATTAATTGTACACCAAATGAATTTCAAGTTTTCTTTTTGAAAATTTCAAACCATAAATTCATAACAACTACACTCCAAATTGTCATATCAGTGCAAGCCGACCATTGACCAAGCATCAACAAATCAGCTGGTCGCTTAAGAAAAATGGAAAATAATTTTATTGGATTTAAGGTTTTGTTTTTAATCTATTTTCATTAACTATTATGGATTCTTGATAAGTTTATATAAATCAAATTTAGGGTATAATAGTAAATATATATTCTTTATAAAACCTAATTGTTTCTTTATTTTTATTTTTTATTTTTTTGTTTGCCAACCCGGTTTTTTTATAAACGGGTGTTCGACCAGCATCGCGGGCACACCTAGCTGTGGTGGGTGAGTCTCCCAATGAGAATTTTTTGCATCCACAAGGATTCGATACTAGGACCTTACTTAAGTGAACCAAGCTGCTTACCACTTAGACCAACCCCCGTTGGTTGTTTCTTTTTTTTTTTACGCTTAAACTTTAATTATTTATTCTTAATTTTTTTTTTTATTTTTTATGTTGACGTATTAAATTTATTTTTTATTTCATACTGTTGTTATTCACAGAAGTTACCAAACTGCTTTTCAATTTGTAACAGAAATAGATTATTTTATTCATTTCTTTTGAATAAACGAATAGACAATGAGAATTGATATAAAAAAGCCTTTGAATTGTGCAACTTTACATTTAATCAACCCATAAGGTTATACCCATGTATCGCCGACACAGGGCGATATTTCATCATGTCGCTAGGGGACGACACGACACCCCCCAGCGACACCGATAATACCAGAAGTCGGCGATATGTCACCCTGTGTCGGCCCGAAAAATCGGCGATATATCGCCACATTCGCCATAAATAATAGCCTTTCGTTTGTTTTTCGTTCGTTTTTTGCCAAAGTGACATAGGGCCTTTAAAAGCTCTGGGGGCGCTGCCCCCACACCCCCGTTGGGGCGGCCTCCCCGGACCCCCGAGTCCGTCGGCAACAATATGTAAAGCATGAGCCATACTCAACATAATTGTATAATGAATTGTAAACTTTAGTACATATCTTTACTAATTGTGTATTTGTGTTATCTTTGCATATTTACATTAGTTTATATGAATTTTCCAAACTTCCAGTTTTGTCCGCATATAGCCGGACTTGTGCTAACTATAAACTTTAGGTCAGGTGCTGTTTTAGGTCAAAATAACACTCCCAATGTGTTTATTTACCTCAAATTAGGTTACACGTCAAATTTCAGGTCAAAATGATCTGAAATACCCTTCGAAACAGGGGTTCGATTTTTCATCGAATCCCTGCCAAAAATCGATCGACTTTTGGCGACATGTCGCCATGTCGCTAGGGTCCCACACGGCGACACGGGCCGACATGTCGGACTTTGGTCATACCAAAAAGAAAAAAACAAGAATCCATAAAATAAATTACATATATATCCATTCCATCTTCAGTATGTCCACAACTATTAAAATTAATTATTTTATAAACGTCTCCGTCTCTCCATATGTTTAAGATCGAAAAAGACATTTATTTTTGCTAAATTTTCTTATAAGTGAGAAAAAAAAGAAAAAAAAAAACAACAAAAATATTTAAAACTCAGTTATGGTTATTCTTTACTTTCCCTTGTATTTTCTTCCCTATTCTCTTCTTCCTCCTTAAAAGTCAAAGCAAGCTTGATGGTAAAGTAGGATAGTTTGGAAATTAAGAAAATAATAAAATATATCACTTAACCCACCTCTTGATTTTAATAGGAAAGGTGGAATTCATATATAATTTGAAACATGGAGCACATAAATGGAATATAATAAATTCTAAAAAGTTTTTATGTAATTTATTCTAAGTTTGTAATAATTTGTTTAATTTTCGGTGGAATATCATCTTATGGTGTACTTACTACTTTCGCTATCCCAAAGAAGAGGGAGTCGTTGTAGGGATGCCGGTAAAACATTATCAGTCCAAACTAGCTCCGGCCTAGCTTGAGTTTTCAACCCAAAGAGGGGTTGGATTACAAGTAACTAGCCTAGGTAGGCTCATATAGGGTTTGGTTTAGCCCTCCGGCCAACTCAGCTTGACCCTACCTAACTTGACTCTACCCCTACCTAACCTGGCTTTACCACACCTTATGTTAATTTAATTAATGGTAATTTTCATATGAACCCCCTGAGGTTTGGTCTATGTCATTTTTAGTCTAAAAAAATTGAAACTTTGCATATGCCTCTCATATGCTATAGAAAAAATCAATTTAAGGACCCCCTTATTCTTTTTTGTTATGAGCAAACTTCATTTGGACCCCCTAAGGTTTGGTTTATGTCATTTTTAGTCCAAAAAATATCAGACATTGCATTTGCCTTCCTTGTACTATAGAATAGGTCAATTTAAGGACAAATTATCACTTTTATGACTAATTTGCCCTTTTTTTTTTTTTAATTTAAATTTTTTACATATACATTTTACCTACCATGAAACTCGTGACTCCCATTTTAATACAAAAATAGGGTTTAAGCTAAGGGGTACTTAAGTGATTTTAACATATATAAGTATTTTGGTCATATTTTAAAAATTATTTAAATTTTAAGATTTTTCTATAATTTTTGGACTAAGAGGGAGTCACAAGTTTCATGACAGGTAGGATGTATATGTAAATATTTAAATTAAAAAAATAAAATAAAGGCAAATTGGTCATAAAAGTGATAATTTGTCTTTAAATTGACATTTTCTATAGTACAGGGGAGGCAAATGTAAAATCTCAGCTTTTTTGGACTAAAAATGATATAACCAAACCTCGGGGGTCCAAATGAAAGTTGTAAAAAAAAAAAAAGAATAAGGGCAAATTGGTCATAGAAACGATAATTTGTCCTTAAATTGACTTTTTCTATAGCACAGGAGAGGCATATGCAAAGTCTTAATTTTTTGGACTAAAAATGACATAGACCAAACTTCAGGGGGTCCATATAAACTGAGTTTGATAACTATTTAATCAAAGTATTTCACTGACAACTCTAGTGGATTGGCTTAATTAATAATAAAGGTGTAAAAAAAGATTCTGTTTACCCGGCTGAGCCCAACCCAACCCTATGTTATTGTAAGCAGTGGCGGACCCAGGATGCAATAGTGGGGGGGGGGCCGAAGAATGAAAGCAAGTAACCTTCCTATTTGGAGTCCCACCGCTAAATTATTTTATTAAATTAAAGAATAGACCCACATATATTTTGTGGGGCCCACATATTTGAAAAAAAAATGATAAATTATTAATAATGATATTTTTTTTTTCGACAAAATATAGGTAAAATTAAAGCAACAATATAAAAAAATATACACATGACTTCAACCCTAAAAAGTTAAATGCAAACCAAAAAAATTTTTAGGTAAGAGATGCAAATCAATGGTAGTTAGTTACCTACTAAGTATAGACATTTTATTCACAATACAAAATCAAATAACAAAAATTGCAGAAGAAATAAATAAACATAGAACATAAAATCAAATTAAAAAGAATAACAAAAGAAAAGAGAAAAAAAAGAAACAATGAATACCTAATAAGATTTATTTTTTCAAATTGAGAAAGGGAAAGAAACTTAATTGTGGAGTAGATTTTTTTTCAAATTTTCTTAAGCCATGCTTATAGAAGGGGAAGAGAATAAATAGGAAAAAAAGAGGATAGAGGAGAGGAGATAAGAGAATAAATAGGGATTGAAGAGTTAGTTTTTAATTAGAAATAACATTTTGAATTTTAAATACCTAATAAGATTTATTTTTTCAAAAATTTCCTTTAACCCACGTTTATAGAGAAGAGAATAAATAGGAATAAAAAATGAGAGAGAAGAGAGGGGAGAATAAATAGGGATTGATAGATTAGTTTTTTTATTAGGAATGACATTTATACCCATCATTTTACTTTTTAAAATTGTTCACAATATTGGGGGGGGGCCAAATAGTGACATTTCACATGTGAGAAGAGAAAAAACAAAAAAAAATTAAAGGAATTAGGGGAATATGGATAAAATTTTAAAAAATCGGGGGGGGGCCCCCCTCCGGCCCCTTCATAGGTCCGCCCCTGATTGTAAGTTGGTTAAAGTTATGTTTATTACTTAAATTTATAGTAAAAGGCAAAAGTAAAAGAAGTAGATTGTTGGTCGGTTGGTAAAATCAACATTTATTAAAATAGAAGGTTGCGAGTTTTTTTTTACCAAACACTGACAAAGAAATTCATTCAGAGAAACAAGTCTGGGGAAATCCTCCCAGCAGGAATAGAGTACAAAGGTTGCGGGTTTGATTGTACTAGCTGGCATCTGTTGTCTCTTTTTCTAAGAAAATAAAAACTAGGGTCAGGGTTAATTAGGACCAATCTGAACCTCTCAGGTTAATTGCGGCAGGCTGGGCCTTGTCAGGATCGAGTCAAGGTTGGTGATTCTTAAACCTTGATAGGGTTGGGTAGGGGTTTGGGTTTCAATTTCAGGCTCTAAGATCGGATTAGGATTCATGACTGGCCCGACCCAATCCAACCCAGACCGTTGACACTCTTAATTGGTAAGGACCAACACGACCGGTCCGCTCACCGAACCGGGAAAAGTCAAAGAAATTTGGACCTTTATGAACCAATGATGACTTGCTGACGTGCGTGGATGGAAGACGAACCGCCTAAGTATACAAGATATCGTTGAGAGAGTGGCAAGCAAAGAATGAGACAGGTGTACAGAGAGAGAAGGAGAAGACGCGCACGAGACACGATTCTGAGTTCTGATACATTTCTAGGACTTCACGGCAAAACAATGCCGAAATTTTCTGCTGCATATCTACTACACAACAACTCATCTTCAGTCCTCCTTGGATCTTTCTGTTCTGATGAACTGAATTCTGCTTACCAGACATCACAGAGAGTTAGCAACACCATCAGATTCACGCATTTGGTTTTCCCTTTACAGCGCTGGAATCCCATTGGACGTTGAAGGGAAGATTGGGCAGAGTGAATGCTCATCTGGTTAGTTTCCTTCTCTTCCTGACCTCCACTTCCATTGGTTTTGTGGGGTTTCTAATGCTGGACTAATGCTGATGTTGAGCAGGACTTGAGAGTATTGGGAATGGGTTTTAACGAATCAATCTGCAGGGAAGGAAAAGTGGGTTTCTGTTAATTCTTTCTTTATTGGATTTTCTCTGGAACAGATAAGAGATGGGTCTCTTTAGTATTGTATTTGGACTTTTCGGCTTTGGTGTGGGAATCACCTCTGGAATTACAATTGGCTATTTTATGTTTATCTACTTCCAACCAACTGATGTCAAGGTCAGTTTCTTGCCTTCCAATTGAGTCTTGACTTCTTTCTTTCTTTCTTGTATCACCGTTCTGAATTTGCAATTTGATTTATAGTTGTATTTGTTGTTGTTTATTGTTCCATTCTTTGTTTGTTTAATCTTTTCCATACTATAACTATAGCATATATGTTTGCATGTTAATAGATGCGTTAACCTTACCATCTACAAATAGTGGTATGGAGGATGGTTTGTAAAATCATCGATGACAAAATGCTGGTTAAAAATTCAAAAAGAAGGAAACAAGTAAGAAATTTGTGGTTTGATCATCGAAGGCAGTAGTTCTGATCATAGTGACCTGGAGGATTATTTGTAAAATTGTGGATGACAAAATTCTGGTAGATTCGAAGAAAGAAACAAGAGGCTGTTGTTCTGAAAGATGGTTTTGGGGTAATCGGGTAGTGTGTTGCTCTGACAAATTTTGGTTTTTCTGGATTCATGGAATGATTTGGGTTGTTCACAACCACTAAATCTTTTAACCCTTAGTAAAAAATAGAACTAATGACAGAACTTGAGACTTTGTTCCAAGCAAAAACTGTAAATTGCTACAATTGATGCTGTCACTGATGTATGTGGGCTGAGGTCACGTCACTAGATGGTGCCCTCAAAACCGTATGTGTATGCCCATACGGTCCTTATGGTGCAACCAGAACATGTGAAAATTTATCTCCATTATAAAAAGAGGCCCTCAGCTTCAGTCAGCAGTAGTGCACTGTTCTGCTGCACTTCATGAAGTTCTAGAAAACTGTGCTTAGGAATGATGAAGAAACCTTGAAGATATAATTGGTAAAACATAGGAAAATTGATTGGTGTTGCATATGAGTGAGCACAGAATAAGAGAGTTGCGAGACAAAAAGAAAGGTTCTCAGAATGTTATGTATGGAGTTAAAGAAACCCCTTGGAACTCTTGGAAGCACCTTTGAGAAAGAGTGTGACTTCAGGAAAACTAGCTCTCAGAAGCACCAAAACAGTACTAGATGGCACCATTTCAGAATGGCTGGCATGGGCAACACACTGAACAGCATGGATACCTTCCCTCTACTAGATGGCACCATTTCAGAATGGCGGAACCAGCCTGAACATCAAGGATACTCCCTCCTTGCAGTATGGCAACCAGCCTGACATCAAACGGCGTATTCGGCTGGGACCCGACAAGAGTCAACATCCAAAGAGGAAAGCCAACATCAGCACTGTGTTGGACAACATATATCTGACACCAAGTGAAGTTCCCCAATGCTGCTAGATAGAATATGATGCTGGAATAGTCCCTGACTGATGGTTGACAGCTGGCCTTAGGCTTCTGGGACAAACTTTTCCAACATCAGCCGAAATTTATCTGGAACCATATTTGGTCCTGAGCAAAAATTCATTATACATATGCCCCTACCACACCGCCAGATGACACAACTAAGTCTGATCAGCTAGCCATGTGTGTGTGTAAAAAACACCCCAAATATGTCAGAGGAGAGACACTTCTTTTAGGGAAGCCTGACCATATAATTCCCATATTAAAGTATCAACCTTTCATCCACTCTGTCTCTCTCTGTGATGCAGGCTTGATATAGGACAACAATGGTGGGCTTCAGGGAAGGAGAAGTAGGAGAATAGAAGAGGAAGAAGGGAGAAGTAGAGACAGGGGAAGAAAAACTCTCTATCTAATAACTCACATTTTGTTTTATTAAACCTGGAATTGTATCATAATGCGAGCTACTTCAAGGAATTGTCCAAACCAAAGTCTAAAACACTGTCATGTAGGAATAATGAAACAAATAAGAGACTAAAATTAAAACTGAAGTAAAATACGTAATAAAGTCCAAATCTTCTTGGACAAAACTTCATTGGACTGCTTCTTTTTGGGGTTGGACTGTCACCTTTTGAACCGGTCTGATACTGCATCTCTGTGTGTGTGGGTTAGTTGGCAAATACATAAGCATCATATACAAGCTTATGGGATATGCATCCACTGCTTCTCGTGGTATAGAATTTTTAGCTAGAATAGCAAGGGAGAGCTTTTGCAAAATCTCAATTGTATTGATGATGTGGAAATATCTTGATACAGAGTTGCAGTTTTAGATGGAGAACCTGTTGTTCGAAAGTCCCTAGGGATTGGAGAGTCTAAAACTCAATATGTTTTAGAGAACTAGAATCTCCCAAAAGTTCAAGAACTTTTCCCCATGTATTTGCATATTGTATGATTTTTCTTTCTCAAATTTCTTCTCCAGAGTCCAGCCTCCCATGGTGCTGTTGAAATTAGAGGGATAACTGCCATATGTTCCATTATGGGATCTTAGATTTCTGATATGATTTTTCTTTCTCAACTCTGTTTTCCAAAGTGCAGCCACCCTTGGTGCTGTTGACATTAGAGGGACAACTGCTATAAGTTCCATATGGGATGTTAGATTTCTTATAGTTTTGGGCTTGACAATTGATTTGGGAAACTTGGTGAACATTTTTGGACTGACTGATGTTAAAGCGAATACTTTCACCTCTAGACTGAAAGACAAAGAAGAGAAAAGATCTGTCTGATGATTGTTGTGAACTTTAATGTTAATGATGATGATGGAGCACTGGTTTTTATTTTTATCCTTTTTTTTATATGAATAAAGTTTTGCATATACAAGCACTGATTTTGAATCTTTGCTTAATCAGCCCCCTACAGTTCGCCCATTGGTAGACCAAGACTCAGAAACTTTGCAGCAATTGCTTCCTGAGATACCTCCTTGGGTGAAACATCCAGATTATGATCGTGTATGTAATTTTTGTTTTAGCTGCTTTATTACTCAGTTTTATTAAATTGTTCTCATCTTCAATAATAGTTTCTGAACCAATTCTTTTACCATATTTGTTTTTTCTGTAGGTTGACTGGTTTAATCAGTTCATAGAACATTTGTGGCCTTATTTGGAAAAGGCAAGTGCATTTTTATTACTGCTTCAGCTTTTAGTTCTAGGTTGTTCTCCTTTCATCATTCTGATTTATTAATTATTTTTACCTTTTTTAATTAGGCAATCTGCAAGACTATAAAGAATATTGCCAAGCCCATCATTGCTGAGGAAATTCCAAAATACAATATCAAGTCAGTTGAAATTCAAACACTCACATTAGGGTCGTTACCACCAACTTTTCAAGGTTAGTTGAATATGTTGGTGTTCTATGGAATTTAGTCATGGGAGTTATGAGCTAGATAACCATTTTCTTTTTATCTTGTTTCATTTCAGTGTGCGTTAATTTCTGTCACTTCTATGCCTATACATGCTTTGTCATGTATTTGCCAATTACTGTGGTAATGAACTAGAAAATAGATACTGTTATTGTAACTTTTAAAGAAAATACAATCATTACAATTGAAGCAGTATGTATTTTTCTAATTGCAATGGCAATGAACAAGAAAATAGGAACTGTTATTGCAACTTCTATTGAAAGCACAATCATTAAAATTGATGTGGTTCGAAGTTTGTCAAATTTCATGACTACTTTAATTTGTTAAGATGGGAGTCCCCTTTTTTTGTGTGAATAAAAAATATATTATAAACGCCCCGAAGGGAAACAAGTAGGAGGGGGGAGTGAGCCGGGCTACTAGAGCCGAGGGTGACCAATAAATTTCTATCTAGACCCCAAGTCACAACAATGAGCATTTTCCTTGGGGTATGTGCTCTATGTGGAAGCTGAGCAATTTTAGAGGTAATGTTAGTGCAGATGGCTTTCCAAATCTGTTCAGGAGATCTGAATTTGGTAGTCCATTTACGCATATTGCACCCATCCAGTTCCACAAGATACAAGCACTGAACATTAGATACCCAATAGAGTTCGCCAGGGACTGTTCTTTGAAGGAAGAGGCTATCCAACGATATTCAATCTTAAACTGCTGAGGGCTTCCCACTTTTGCTGTTGCAACTTTTAAAGAAAGCAGAACCATCACAATTAATGTAGTGAAAGTTTGTCAAAATTCATGATCTACTTTTATTTGTTAAGAGGGAGTCCTATTTTGTGCATTCCAACCTTGATAGTACTTCAATAACGAAGGTGCTTTTCCCCCATAAGTCATATGGTACTGCTTATGTAGGCCAACTTGTGTGAAATCTGAGCCTCTAGGACCACTGGAATACAATTTGTTTCTTCAAGACACTTAGAATAAATTTAGAATGATTTTTTGTTACTCTTAAGTGGGACACTGAATAGAAATATTGATATTGATGCCATGTAAATCTTTAAATGTTGGGAAAGTGAGAAACAAGGTTTGGGGTTAGCCATGAAGGTGGGAATGCAGGGGAAGAGGGGGTGGAAGGGGGCACCGCCATCAATCCCTAGGTCTACTGGAATTTGAAGAAATTATTATTCATAAGATATATTTTATTTGTAGGCCCCAATAAGGTATCTATAGTTACACTCTGAGTAGGAAAAGAAATACAAAATTCAAGTAGATAAACTAATCTTAGACTTATTAGAAAACCAATATAGAAAATATAAGATAATAAAATATAACTAAAATAGGAGATTTAAAGGGAATTCTATTCCAATTAGGAGACCTTAGTCATACTTCCAACACTCCCCTCAATTGAGACATGGATATCACATATGCTCAACTTGGTCAAAATAAGATGAAACATTTGTCCAGGTAAATTTCTGCAACTTGATCTTCGTACTTCACAAATTAATGAATGCTTTCCAATTTTTCTTTGATAAAATGTCGGTCAATTTTCACTTGCTTCGTCCTCATCTCTGCCGCAACTTCAGGCCTCCAAGGAAAAACATCTAAAAAAGAGAGTAAAATCTTCAAATATCGAGAAGACCAATTTTGGCTCAAATCTAGGGAAAATATGTTTTAGGGGGTAACAACTGCTAGGGTATAGCAGGAAAAATTAAACTTTAGATTTACAGTAATGTTAAATTTCTAAAGGGAAAATTTGCCAAGGTAAGAGACAATATCCAAAGGTAATAGAGATCAAGTTTTGCACAGGATAAATGCCAAATCTCCAGCAAGGTTAGATCTCTAAAGTGGAATTGTCAAGGTAAGGGGAAAATCTTTAAGGGTAACAGAGATTAGGTTTTGTGCAAGTCAAAAGAGTCAAATCTATAGCAATATTAGATCTTCAAAGTGAAAGATCACCAAGGTAAGGGGCAAAATTCTAAAGGTAATAGAGATCAAGTTTTGCAAAAGTTTGAAGAAAGGTTTTCCAACAATAAGAAAATTAATTGGATCTAACCCAAACAACACTAAAACACAATAAAACAAATCTAGGAAAAAAGAATAAAATCTGAAAACTTCATGAGAACCCTATTTTATCTTCTTCATTGAACTATACTAGAAACTTAAACGACTCTCAAAACAACAATCTCAACCTGGTTCTGATACCAATGTTGGAATTTGAATAAATTATTACTCAGAAGGTATATTTTATTCGTAGGCCCCAATGGGGTATTTATAGTTACAATCTGAGTAAATCCAACTTAAATAAGAAAAATAAATAGATAAACTAATTTTAGACTTATTAGGAAATCAATCTAATCCCCACATCTTGGCCCCGCCCCCCCTCCCCCCTTTTTTTTTTCCGGCCCGGTCGTGGGAGAGAGAGGTTTCGGAGGAAATGAGATAAATGGAGGACCATTAGAGGAGAGGGGAGAAGTGAGGTGAATCGAGAAATCCGTGAGGAGAGAAGAAGGGAGAGAGAAATAGATGAGAGAGAAATAATATAAAGGGATTCCCTTGCTCCTCGTTCTATTCCTTGATCGATCGGATCGGAAGCGTTATAAACCAGGTCACCCCCTGTAATATTACCACTTAATGTTGTGGGTGATTCCTTTTAGTAGACATGTAATGTCACTGATGACATAAGTCTATTTTATTTATTTATTGATGCAATATATGGAAAGTACATATATATGTGTGTTTGTGTATTGAACAAATGCCCGATTGGATGCCCTAATGATTTGTACCTTGACTTGGAATGCTTAGTATTCTTACGTCATCGTGAATTTGGATGTTTATGCTGTTAATGTATTATCTGCTCTCTTGTAAATGATGATTCATACTATGTTCGGATGAGTTGATGTCTTATGATTATCGATTGGATTGTCATGCTCCATATTTACATGATTGAATTGCATGTTGTGTTCGATAGCGATGATGCTGATTGATGTTCATGGAAATATCCATGGTAAACAATTTTAGAAAGAGTAAAAAATAAATGTTAGGCTTCAGACTGTACTTATGTACCCAAATGGGAGGCATGGCCTTCATAAGTCCTTGGAGGGTATGAAGCAAGCTAAGTGAAAAGAAAAGAAAGGAAATAAAATAAAGAAGGAATAATGTAATGCTTCGGTCCGGTACTTATGTACCCAAATGGGAGGGCATGAGCGCAGTAAGATATCTGCCTGTTGGCCTCCGGAGAACACCGGCCTGGCCAAGAGCCATGCCACTTGTGTGGTTGGCGTCCCGGGCCCTTGGTGCCGTCCCTGCGTGGTTGGCCGCCCGCCCTTGTGGTTGCCGTGGTGCTCTCTCCGGTGCCTTGGTCTGTTTAATGAAAAAGGAAAGGAAAAGAAAGAAAAGGAAAGGGCGAATGATGGAAAGAAGAAGAAAGGTTTGTGTTGTGTTATATGATTTTGATGTGATAATCGTCATAATGATTGCCCGCTTACTTCTGGTTGTCTTTTTGCTTCGGCCCAGCTCATTATTGTAAATGTTGCGTCTCTTCATGATGGCGGTGTTGCCTCCCATGCCTTTAAGTTGAAGTGTATCTCATTCATTTCGCGTTTGATGTTTGTATAATTGGACGTGATGTATATTTTCTTGAGCTGTATGTATTGATCTAGACACGTTGAAGGTCAATGTAAATATCGGCTTTAGCGTGTCTATATATGTTTATGGGTCCGCCCGGTTGTTTGTTTTGAGAATGTTTTGTCTAGCATTTTGTTTTATTGATTATAAAGAGGTGTTACGAAGGGGCTGTCCGTGCCCTGTGGTGTCTGATGTGGGCCCCACCCGAGCGCGGGGGGGGGGGGGGCGTGACAAAATCAATCTAACACCAAATAGGAAACCGATATAGAAAATATAAGATAATAAAATACAACTAAAATAGGAGATTTAAAGGGGAATTCTATTCCAAATAGGAAACTTCAGTCATACTTCCAACAAGGTCATTGCCGGAAATGAGGAAGTTGAGCTGGAGCTATGACCCCATGGAGATGAAATTCTTTTCAATTATCTGAATAAAGGAGAAAAGAAAGGCTTCTCAATGTTACTCCATTTTTGGGATAGTGACGATATATTGGAATTTTGTTTGGTATTGATATCCATTTGGTGATGTAATCTTTTTCAGGCATGGTGGTCTATGAAATTGATGAGATGGTAGCTTCAAGTTATTTTCTTCTTTATCTGTATTTATCTATACAAACATGCTCACGTTTGGAATTTTGTTGATGGTAGATTTCTATTTTGTGATCTAATCATTTTCAGGCATGAAGGTCTATGACACTGATGAGAATGAATTAATTTTGGAGCCATTCCTAAAGTGGGCTGGTAATTCTAATGTCACTGTTGCTGTTGAAGCATTTGGATTGAAAGCAACTGTGCAGGTGCGTCTCCTCTTCAAGCCTCACCCCCAAACCCCCCCCCCCCAAAAGAAATAAAAAAAAAAATGAAGCACAAGCCAATGAAAAAAATGTTTATGACAAGATTCAGGATAAATTTGGCATAAAGAGCTGGATGGAATCGGAAGAGGCTATGAATGATTTAAAACTGCCTCATGAGAGGATTTCATTTTCTATGCTTGCACTGATTAATTGTTTTGCTCGTGGAATTTCAGGCAGTGGATGTACAAATCTTTGCTATACCACGCATCACCCTGAAGCCATTGGTTCCAAACTTTCCTTGTTTTTCCAAAATTTTTCTTTCTTTGATGGAGAAGGTTTGTCATATTATAAATCAGATTTATATCCAGTATTTATTTCTTGTGACCTTATAACTATGAAAGATAGAACATGATATAGGGCATTAGAACTTGGATTAAGGGATTGAAGAAATCTGGAGGTTGTTGGGTCTGAATAGGGTTTTATAGTTGGATGGGTGGAAGAATCAGTCTTAGGTCTGTGAAAACAATAGGAGTTCAGAGATAGAAAATTAGGCTGTGATGAAAATTTTCAATGGAGGTTAGGGGCTTTCCAGTTTTTAGTATTTCAGGGAAGGTAGATTGTCTGTAGGGTCCACAGTGTGAAAGCCAATTTTTGTCAGAGCATTTGTGGCTGCCTAATTTTGGAATTGCATACACCTGGACATTGATGAAATAATGGTTGAGTGATGGACTGTCAAATTTTTGGGATTGCTGTCTGTTATGTGGCACTAAATTGAAGCTAGAAGTAAATCAAAGTGCAGGAAATCTAAAGTTGGACTCTTACCAGATCTTGTTTGTTGAATGATTATTCAAGTTCTTTCAAAGGTTTAGGAACGACAGCAAGTAATGAACATCTTTTTAATTTGTAGTAAATAAGAAGGAAAAAAAACACGTAACTAGTGTTGTCTGATACTAATACAATGTAAAATGGACTCAAGACATAATAAATTAACAAACCTATGACAAATTTAAGACCTGTCACAAACGAATAAATTGTAATGAAGTACCCCTCCAGATATAATACGGAAATTCAGAAAATCTAAAATAAATAAATTTGGCCAATTTTTGACCAAAGTATGATCCTGCAGTGGACTTGCTAAGAATTTCCTCTTCCAGGGAGGCTAGACTGCTTGAGTTTTACGTAATCACTTTTTCCTGGTTCTTCTGCAGAAGCATAAGCAGAATCTATCAATTTGACCAACTAAATGAGGTCTCCTAGCCTGCTAATTTGATCAAGCTTCTCCATGCTGTCTAATTAGTTGTCATTTATTGCAGCCCCATGTTGATTTTGGACTGAAGTTAGTTGGGGCAGACTTGATGTCAGTTCCTGGCTTGTACAGATTTGTCCAGGTATGCTACTTTAAGCTTTATATTATGATCCATCTGCTCTACTAGTACAGTCCTTCCATCTAAATTGTTACTGGTGGTGCAAAGATATCTGGTATCTCCTTTTCTTTTATATTTTTACATTGAATGCTTTTTGTGAGCTGCTAATTTTACTTCTTTCACTTTCTTCACTTCTCTAGGCTTACATATTTAGAAGAAAACTAGACTTACTGAAACATTCTAATCTTTTTCTTTTTGGCCAAAATTTTAATTTCTGCTAGCCGTCAACTCTAGGAGCATCACCCCCTTAGGAATTGCACCACTTATGTATCTTCCTGATCGTTTGGTACATCTCACACAGTGAAGAATAATGAATGGGTAGATGCTTATGACCTTCCCCTATATGCCTTAAGGTAATATTCCTCTAGTGTTATGACCTTTACCCAACCAATGCTGTTTATAAGACCAGATTGTTTGTGGATTGGATGTCCTTGAGTGTCAATGGCTCATTGCATGTACTCAGCGGATATTTTGTATAGATGTTTTGCTGCGTGTGAGGCCAAAGCCAAAGACTTCTATATACTTAACTACTGCTAAAAACGGGTTTTTTGGTACTGTCTCACACAAGTGGCTGTCAATAAATATAAAACTATTAGATGGTCTGGCTCAAAAATCACTTCTCTAGATAACTTCCAGGTCAGGGGTAATAATGAATTAAAAATCAATGTTGATAACAATCCATTCTAGAGAGTTTACCGTGCATAACAATGATGATCAATGACATTCTAATATGTATACTTTCTAGACTGTTGGCTTTTGAAGAGATTACTAACAGATCAACTGATCTCATTCAAATTAATAGAAACATGCAGTTTGTATAACATAAGCTAAAAACACTCCATATCATACACAAAGATCAAATTTTATTGATTTCTTGTTTAATCCCTTAGAATGGGGTGTCCTGCAGGAGCAAATCAAGGATCAGGTTGCGAATATGTATCTATGGCCAAAAACGCTAGAAGTACCCATTTTGGATACTGCAAAGTAAATTTCTGCATTTAATTATAACTGATGTCATTCCTTAGTCGGCTATGCCCTTGACACTGTGTTGTCCTAATGAAATTTTCAGAGCTCTGCAGAAGCCTGTTGGAATTCTCCATGTTAAGGTCGTGCGTGCTATGAATCTGAAAAAAAAAGACCTTCTTGGAGCATCAGATCCATATGTCAAACTAAAGCTTTCCGAATCTAAGCTTCCATCAAAGAAGACGACAGTGAAGCATAAAAACTTGAATCCTGAATGGAATGAGGAGTTTAATTTCGTTGTTAAAGACCCAGAATCTCAAGTTTTAGAATTGGAAGTTTACGATTGGGAGCAGGTATATAATTCACATGTCTGTGCATTTTTTTATGTATTCCCCCCCCCCCCCCCCCGCCCCCTGTTTCTGGGGTTGCTAAAGCTGTGTATGTCCTCCCTAGGTTAGCAAACATGACAAGATGGGTATGAATGTTGCTCCTATAAAGGATCTTACTCCTGGTAAGCCAAAAGTTTTGACTCTTGATCTTCATAAAAATATGGACCCTAATGATGTCCAAAATGAGAAATCCCGAGGGCAGCTTGTTGTTGAAGTTACATATAAGCCTTTTAAAGAAGATATGCCCGAAGATTTTGAAGGGTCCAACACAGTAAAGAAGGCCCTTGAAGGAGTACCTGCTGGTGGAGGCGTGCTTGTGGTTATTGTCAATGATGCTGAAGATCTTGAGGGAAAGCACCACACGAATCCATATGTAAAGATTCTTCTCGGGGGAGAGAAAAAGAAAACTAAGGTAATGATATCGTGACTTTGTGTCAATGGTAGTAGTACTAGCACAGGTGCTGCCTATTCATTCTATGATTTCTATCTTAGGTATTGGCTTTAATTAATATCTTTTGAATTGCTTTTGGAAAATGACGTGTGTGAGTTCAGTCTTTGTCGTGCTTAAGCTAGCTTTTGCCTCTCAGACATGAAAGAAGATCATCAAAGAAATATGACTTAGACTTTGATGGTTGCAATTATATTGTTCAAGCTGAATATTCTTATTCTTTTACTGTTAACAGCGTCTGAAGAAATGCAGAGACCCGAGATGGGAAGAAGAGTTCACATATACACTGGACAAACCACCAAATGATAAATTACATGTGGAAGTAGTCAGCAGGTCATCGAGGAATTTAATTCATCCCAAGGTACAGAGAATTTATTTCATGCTTAATATATCTGAATTCTTAACATGAGTTCACCCCCCCCCCTCTTTCTCTCTGGTGAGGAAGCATTGGGCACTGGGTTTGCTGTCACATCTTAATTTTTACAAGCAAGATACCTATGCATTTATGCTATTTCAGTGTTTTGGGTTTAGAGGGTTATTTGCTTGCTTCCTCCTGTAAATGAGGCTCTACCTATTGAGCGATTTCTTACCCAGTATTTTCAATTTTTTGAATTATAACAGTGGGCAGATAGTATTCTGGAAATGCAGCTTTACCTTTAGTTATATTTTCATTTTGTTTTGCTTATTGTTAAGAATGATTGAAGGGATACTTTTTGCTTTTCCAATCAGGAAATTCTTGGCTATGTTGACATTGATCTAGGAGATGTTGTCAGCAACAAAAGGATCAATCAGAAGTATCACCTCATTGATTCAAGGAATGGGAAAATCCACATTGAACTGCAATGGAGAACTGCCTGAGGATGCTATTCCTGATGACCCAGACATTGTTGAGTTTGGTCCTGTAAACTATAATGTCCCATGCATGGACTGAGACAAAGAGATAAGTATATTCAGATGTATAAAAAACCCTTTTGTTTTTAACGGCTATTTTTTAATCAAAGACACCACGAAGCTGGTATGCTGAACCCTCCTAGCGGTGGACCCTATAAGCTCGCCAAATCTTTGAAATAAAGGATCCATCACTTCTTGTCCAAAATGATTTCGAAGCATGGATTCTGCAACAGCTCTAATGGCCTTTGCCATACGGTAGTGGCTGGTGGATGATGGTCTATCACTGTTGTAATCTCCATTGCTGACGCCCCCACTCCAATCCAATGCAATTACCTTAAGGCAGTCAATGCTGAAACACCCATCTTTTACAATCTCAGATACAATCTCTTCTGAAGAAGGTGCATAAAAGGGTGCATTGAACGAATCCAAATGCTCCTCTTCAACAAGGTCCTGCATCATACATCCGGAACGTATTTGTAAATATGTCACAAAGAAAAAAGAGAAGGGAGAGGGGGAGAGAGCGAGTGTTTAACCTCTGAAACCAATTCTCCAAGAGACTCTGCAAGGAGATCCCATAGAACACAACTCTCGTCAGAGGAAGGGTCTGCAGTGGTTCTTCCTAAAAGAGTAAAAACGAGACGCCCATTTGGAACTAACTCTTGGGACCTGGACTTGAGAAACAGCGAGAAATCCCTCTGGAACTGTTCCAGATACGCCTCTTTTACTGCAGCTGGGCTTGTCTTGGAAATATATATCCTTCCATTGTTTATGGAGCTATCTAGTCCGAAAGGAACCTGTTGATTTCATTAGGCTTATCAAGGTGGTTTTCAAACAAGTTATATAACTAGTAGTGGAATGGTCTGGGAATTTTTATGTCAGATAGTCAAATTTCAGGATTTATTACAGGTCAAATAAGACTTTGGATGCTTTTATTCACATTGAGAGAGAATTTTCTGACACATGTCGTTTTATCAAATTTCGGGATTTATTACAGGTCAAATAAGACTTTGGATGCTCTATTTGCATGGAGAGAGAATTTTCTGACACAGATGTCATTTCATCGTAGATCTGTGTGACTTTGTTTACACAAAGGTCTTTAAAGTATCAACCAAGCCATCATGATATTTTCCTTTTAACATTAATGGCAATGTGGTATAAGCATTCATGACAAAAATGGAAAATATGCACTTTCTTTCTACTATGGCCTAATGAAGAGCAAGAACCTGAGTTTGGCTAGATTTTAGGGTTGGTTCCGGCAAAATGGTCGTCAAGTTGGCTGAATTTCTAGGATTGAACTTTGATGCAATGGTCGATAGACCACAATTGTAATATGAGGTTAAGGTCTCAAAACAGCTTGTGGCATCGAGTCGATGCTTTTTCAGGTTCTATTGGTTTTCCATTAGGCTCGGAGTTTTGAATTGCACTGATGGATTCCATGTTTGGATCCTCCAATCTTGGATTCCATCCATATAGCTCAGGCAGTGAAAGAATGGCTACAACTGTTTGAAAGAATGCGCTGAACCGTTAAGCATACAACATGGTCGTTGGTAGCGAAACTAATACTTAACAGTTCAGCAAATAAATCGAAGCAAAATCCTAAAATTATTGGGACATGTAATTATTGTTCTAGAGAAACAAAATCATGTGTCATGTGTACAAGAGGATGAAGGAGTAGTGGCTCCTCATACCTCATGTGAGATGGTGTATTAGCTAACCTGAGAGAGCCAATGAAGACTGGAAGAAGAATGCACAAAATGTAAGCTCTTGCTTGGGAAGAGCCTTCCATAGAAAGAACCAGGAACGCCTGCGATGAAACATGGGCTCGAGGCTTTGCCTTTCCTAGTTTCATAAAACGCCGGCAGTGACCTGAAAACTGTGTTGAAATCATTTCCAGGGAGATCATTTAGGAATACATGAAACTCCGGTGTTGACCGACCCAGTTGATGGCATTTCTCATCAATGACACTCATGATCTCCTTGACCACTAGTAGGGTGTTTGGTCCTGATGAACAACCCAAGTCTGCAATTTGAATCACCTCAGGGAAGCTGGTGAAGTAAATACCCAAGATGGCTTTTTCTATTATGGGCTTTGCCATGGAGATAATCTGACCCTAAAAGGCCAAAAACAGTCAGTGTAAGTACAGATTTTTGGCTCATGGATAGGACAAAGAGGGAAGGTGGCAAACCTGGGCGACTGAGTTCTCAGCATAGCTAGTTTCTCCAGTGCCTTCATTCATGTGAAGAATCTGCTGCACTTCCATGGTCTTTGTGCATCCATTCGTATGTTGAACCTCCATGTTGTTCATCTTTATCTCTATCTTTATCTGTTTTGGCTCTGGTGGCTCCACTGTTGTATTTTATAAGCTCCCATCTGTTAGCTGTATGTTGTGAGAATATTAAATTCATTGTATATCTCTTACGTATATCCCTTTTTTGGTTGGAATATACATCCTTTGTATCTCTTAATTTCCTCTTATGGGAATCATTTATCCTTCAATTTATGTACTCACGGTGAATATAACACTTGAGAACAGAAGTATGGGTAGTGGGTATTTGGTTAAATGCCTCGTTCTTCTGTTCTTCAAGAACGATCATTGATAAAAGTGGTGCGAAGAATGGGCTTTACGGGACTGTTAAGAAATGTTCTATAGGGAGGACAAGTTATTGGTAAAATGATCCCAAAGATGAAATTCTCTTAAGACCAACTCCACTCCTTCCCCTACTCGCATGACTCCATTATATTACCATGTGCCTTAGCTCAAAAAATAAAACTTCTATATTTTGAGCTGAATTCGAAATATTTTCAAAACAAGTTTAGTCTAATCTCTCAGCACATAAACATGTAAAAATAATTTTACACAAGAATTGACTCTTTAGAATGAAAACATTACCAAACACATACTAGAAAACCAACCAGTATTCTCTTCTTCTTCCCTCTCCACTCACCATGTACATATTCCTTCTGGATAAAATGGTTTGCTAGCTCTGTGTATAAGGAGTAGAGTGTTACATGTATATACAGAAAGAGATAATACACCTAACACTCTCAGAGTATACAGATAACACAAAATCGTGAGAATGTGTGGCTGTAATTACAGTAATGATGTTGAGGTTTAAGGGGAAGGACCCCTCAAAGCATGAAGTGGACCAGGAAGCATGCATGCATGGGAATGGGAGATTTAAACCAGATAATCAGATTGGGTCACTGGCTAGATTTGGATAATAAAGGAGCTTTATCTTTCAAATCCCATCCTTGTGTTGGTCTTTATCAATGAATATAGAACATCTATCTCTAAGAGATTTGCAGGTAAAAGTTAAGATTTACTCACTTTAGTTTCTCTTGCTTGGTCTCTTCCCTACTTTTACCCCTTTTTCCGCTAAGTGTTAGCCACTTTGGTTTGTCTCTTTCATGATTGCATCAACTATCCCCCATTTGCAATATACACTTTCCTGGAGAAAAACCTTCTTTAGGGTTTTGTTCACACACAGAGCTCCAAATTTTGGCTTCTCTCCTTTTACTCTTCCTTTACGTGGAAAGGGCTTTTCTTTTTTGTCACGTGTTATTTTAAATTGAAATTCATATTGTGTAAATTTATAAAAACGTGAGGATAATTTAGGGCCATATATATGGAGTAGCATTATTATATAAGGATAAGATTGATTTGTTCTTTCCTTATGAAAAAATTACCATTTTTGAGTATTCAAAATTAGTATAATAAGAGCAAAAATGTCTAGATGAGTATCAAATAGTTTGCTTGTTTTCTAACTCTCTTTAGGTTTTATCCATACCTCTTTAGATATGGAAAAGGCCAAGAGGGCTTTTGGAGTTTTTTTTTTTTTTTTTTTTTTTTTTTTTTTTTTGCAATGTATAAATGAGTATCAAATAATTTGCTTATCTTCTAACTCTCTTTAAGTTTTGTCCATACCCTCTTTAGGTATGGACAAGAGCTTTCCTAGTGTTTTTTTTCTTCTGGCATTTGTCATTTTAAATTGAAACCCACATTGTGTTGTTTATAATAACGTGAAAATTATTCGTGGTCACATATATGGAATGATGCATTTGACTTTCTTGTACAAGGATATGATTGATCAGTTCTTTTCTTATCAAAGAAATTATCAACTTTGAGTTTTCGACGTCAATACAACATAAACAAACATGTCTTGGATTTGTTATATAAACATTTATTTGTACATGATACATCAATGATTTAATAAAAATTATCGAGTTTTTACATTCAAGGAGAAGAGACAAATCTATTTTTTCTTTTTAATCTAGATTTTCAGATTTATTTAATGCATTAAATATCAACCCCCAAAGAGAATCTGGATTTGAGGATAAAATGGATGTACTTCTTACAAACCCACACCTTTGAACTTGGTGTTTCTAACTTCAACCCCTTGCTCCAAATTCAAATTTCTTATTGCAATAAATTTGTTAATGAAGATTGAATCCCATTTCAGTATTATTTCTTTCACAAATGTGGGATAAATATACATGAAAATAATATTATTTTCCTAATTTTAGATATTGTCTTTTCTAATACTCCTATCAATTTGTGATTACAACAAAAATGGAATATAATATACAACAAATGAGGGAAAAAAATATACAAAAACATATGTGGAAAGATTTGGAAAGATGATACGTAAAGATTTGATAAGAAAATTCAAGATAACCTCTCTTACCCAAAATAATAATGATAATAATAATAATAATAAATAAAATACCAAGACCTCCACTTCTAGAAAATATCATTTGCATCTTCTATTTGATACCATATTATGCTAGAATACCTCAAAACCTTATATTCAAGGTTTGTGGGATAATGTAATAATGAGGGAGGGAGGGAGGGGGGGGGGGGACACTTTGACGTTTAAGGTTGAAACTAATTTAATGAAGTGGCTGGTAAAGATTTATTTCTTTAGATAAAGCTCACTTGTGGGATTTTTGTTCGCGCCTGTGCGGATATTTATCCGCGCAGGCACTGGATTATGACACATGTATTTAAAAGAATCCGACGGTGTGAACAAATTTAGCGTTTAAAAATCTTTTAAATTTACAAACAGACGTCCTTGGTTGAGAGTGAATTCACAAGTAAGACCAAAATTTGGGGAAAACAAAAAGACGATTCTGATAGAGTTAAACCCTAACCCTCTCTTCCCTCTCTGTTAGCCAGTCCATTTTCTTCGAAGCTGAACCTTTAGTTGGACGATTTTGCCTTCCTTCTCACCACCATAGTTTGATTGATCTCTTTCTTCTTCATCAATCCATCCACCTGCTACAGTTTTGAGGTTTTGCTACTCAATCCGAGTCAAACAAAGAACCCATCCTCTTTGAAGAGAGAAAAATCCCCACAATCTTCACACCGCATGATTTTTGAAACTTAGTTCCCACATAATAAAAACTCATAAGTTTTTAACTTTTTACTGGTTCAAAACGAAGATAAGTGAGTGAGGAGTCATAAAATTACTGCATTTAGCACCATTAGGCAAATAAATTTGATGGTAATGCTATCACTATGTCTCTCTTACTCTCTTCACTTGGTTTTGAAAAGCAAAATCTTTCAATCCCAACTTGGTCTAGATGTTTTGGAATCTATTCATTCAAATCCGTAAGAGTAGAGCACGCTGATGACACAATATCCAAAATTTTTATTTTAATCTTAGTTTTCTTCACTTTATTTTTCATACAACAAACCCTTATCCAACCCAATCGCCTCTCATAAAGAAAAAAGGAAAAATAAAGAAGTTTGTATTTCAAGAATGGACAAGAAACCTCCACTTCACTTCTCTGGCACTTCCCTTCAGTTTCCAATGTTTCTTCAGTCTTTGAAAGAAATTTGGTCTCATTTTGTAGATTTAGAATTTGCAGGGTTGATAAATATAATTTTCAAAACTTATAAGTTTTGAGTGCTAATGTTAACCGTTGAAAGTCTGGGTTAATAGGTGTCGTGTGTCCGCTCCTGCGCGGACGATATCCGCGCAGGCTCGAACAAAAATCCCACTTTGAGCACCATAAAATGATTATTCAACTGGCAATGTTCAATACTTTTTAGTGAAAAACTCATGGATTCAACTCTCCCTAATGGTGTATATAATAGTCCCCACTCTCCAATATATAACCTATCAATTAAGAAGAAAAAAAATCACTTTAGCTATTATTCCTTCCCTTCAAGACATGTATCCTTACATGCAAGGAAGACCTTCATTTTCAAACTCTCGTCGTTTTAGACTTACTGCTATTTTTTCACTTTGAAAGAAAATAAATTATTGGGGGTATGAAGCACGCAACCATATTTAACACTCTAAAACTTTTTGCTTTTTAGGACTGCCTAGAGATTTCAATCTCGTAGCAGGTGCTACACATTTAATATGCAACATCCAAGTTCATTCCCCTTCTTGGGTGTTCACATCATCCGCAGCCCAAGAGTCCAGCATCAATCCAGTGACACTCAATATATCAATTCGATGTAGTTTCATTTTCTCAACCGTTGGATTATTCAAACTGATTCAATCACTGGCTCATTATAATCCATATCAAACCAAATAACCGGACTAAACCGGACTATCTGTCTTTCATTGTTCGTCTTTCCGTTTTTGTTTTCGTTTGCTGAAGTTACTGCTGAATTGTGGGCTGCAGAGGATGTGAACTCGTGAGTCCAATTTTATCGAGCAACTTAAATAATGCATGTTGAGCACTTGCCGTTCTGAGTAGTTTCCCTTCTCCCTATGTCTTGCACATTTTCTCATTGCACTGGTCTCTTGTAATCTGTAATTTCCTCTCTTGTCTTTCGTTCCAAGATTTCACAAGTAACCTGGGTTAGTAGGCTTTGCTGGTTGCTGCTTTAGAGATATCACCTGCATTACAAGACATTCGCCATGGCTAAAATCAAGCGTAACCTAGCCTTCTTTAGAGCTCAAAAGGTAGTGCCTTAGATCTCAGAAGGTTCAACTGAGAAGAAGTAAAGCTCGGTGGTTACTTGAATTTAGGGGTGTAAACGGATCGGATAGTGGTATTTATATCCATATCCGCATTCTATTATATTCGGACGGATTTGAATAATATTCTACCGGTTTTGGGACGGATTCTATCGGATTCGGATGATAATCGGATAGTTATTTTCTTAAGTAGATTATTCTAAATGGGCATAAATATAGATTGAATACAAGTTTTCGATTACCTGTTTACATCTTTAATTTTTTATTTGCGAGGGCTAGGTTTGAAATTTAAGAATTTAGTAATTTTGGTAGTTATTTTAATAGAAAATCTAGAAAAATAATCACATATCATAGGTAAAATTTATAAAAATAAGAATAATAAATCTAAATAAGTAACTTAATCCGACGGATAATAATCGTAAGAAGAGGTATACCATATCCACATCCTATTAATAATTGATCGGATTCGAATACCCTTAAACGGATGCAGATGCTAATTTAGAAGCAAATTTCGGTTATCCATTTACAGCTTACTTGAATTTAAAGGGTTTTAAAGGAGACAAGAAATCCACCATTAATTGAATGGTTACTGTTGCTCTAGAGCAATCAAAAACAACTGCTAAAGTTCATTGCTTTATGCCCTATTTTTGACTTCTCCATTAGCATGTTCTCCATTTCAGTCATGCTCTATTTATTTTTATGTTCGCCTTCAAGGAAACACTGCATCTTTGTTATCGTACAACTGAGCAATTATACTCTTAGTGCAGGGGTTAACTCCTCCGGATGAAAAGGAAGACGGAGAAGAGGAACAGCGAAGGAGAGATGGTCTGGATTAATGCTTTAGTTTGATCTGCATTACAATGAACTAGTGATTACATCGGTTTGAATAATCTATCGGTTATAGTAAGTATTATGAGATGCTAGTTTTACAATATCCGGAGAGCAAAGTGTGATTGGTTATGCTTTTCTTTTTCGAAGTGGAAGTCTGCTGTATGTTGTTTTGGAACAAAAAAAAAATTCATCTTCTTTAATGGGTGAAGCTTTGTGCCTTTGTAATGCTCTTCAGAATACAATTCGAAGTGGATTTAGATGCATTCAGATGTGTTCTGAAAAGATTATCCATTTCTTAAATGGCATCAATTTGGTCTTAGAGTAGGATATTTGTCTTATTTTAGGAGACATTTTAAGGTTAGGTCAGAATATTGATGTATGTAATTTTATTATTATTTTAAGAGTGTCTAATGCTCTACTAGACACTTTGGCTAGGAGGCCTGATTAGTGTTGAGTTGGACTGTTTGACTAGTTTCCTCTCCTAGTGGATTTCTTAACACCAAGTTGTTTATCTCGGTAGTTTTTTTATGAACGCAGCTCTATTACCTTTAAAAAAAAAAAAAAAAAAAAGAACAACTATTGGTTGAGAAAGGGAAAGTGCATGTGGCACTCTTATACTGAGTGTCTTCGAAATTTTATAAGGACAAGGAAATAGACCATCAAAAATTTTTTTTTTTGGAAGAAGTAGCTGATAATATTAATAAAAGAAGAGATTATACATAAGATCACATACGGTAATAAATTTTGCCAGAGGCATCACTATAAACAAGCTCAACCAACTTGAGCGGAAGAAGGTTACTATCAAAGACCACCTCCCCCGGCACGGAAAGAAATCCAATCAAAAAATCAGCAAAGTATTGACTTCTCGAAAATAATGCTTTAATTTTTTTTGGATGAAAGACATTTATCTATCATTCACATCCAAAGGTTATCGTAAAATTAAAAAAATCAAACCTTTAATTTTTTTGGGGGGGGTGCCCCCCCCCCCGGGAAATGATTTCCTTGTCGAAATGGCCAAAATTCCACCGCTCTGTCGCTGGATTTAGAGCTGGAGAAGATGTGAATCTCTTCCTCCTTGCCCGTGGGACCCGCTCTCCTGAGTATTTCACTCAATCCATACCGAAGGATGTTTCTGGATTCTAATCTTAGGGTTACCAAATCCAACGATACCGATACTACCCAGTATTGACACTTTCTGAATCGTTTCCTCTACTTTGTATTTGTCAAGACTCCAAAGCTTCTCTAGCAAGCCATCCGAACCATATGTAAAACCCGCGCTTTTTCGAACGCGCGACCCTGAAGCTTTGAATTCTGCAACTCGATTCGTCTTCTGCAAGTCTGCAAATTTCGCCGACCACGTTAATTTTATCTCTTCTCACGTGCAATTTTCGAATTATTCTTATTTTTTCTACTCCCAAGCAGTCTGATCAGTACTGCTTCATCCTCTCTCCAAACATATCAGTAGCTCGAAATGTTGATCTCGTCATCTTGTTTCTAGGTTTCTGTTGTGACCTGACTTCTTGTTTATGCGTGTGCTGTGGATACGATATTTAGAGATCGTTGCATTGGGTTTTAGGTTAGGAGAGGCGATGTGGAGTTGCTTAGACTTCAGACCATGCTGATGGGAATAGTTAGGTCTTCTACAAGGAGGTGATGGGAAAAAAACAACTGGTTGTTCTTTCTTCTTCAGACGACGAGAAGGGAGGTCATTCACGAAGAACTAGAAGCAGCAACTCTTCTAAGTCAAAATCAAGATCGTCTGTTCCTCGTGTGAATTCGAGAAGTTCTAAAAAGGCCCGTACTTCAGAATCGTTTTCTAGTTCGCGTAAAGAATCCGTTGGAGTAGAAGAGGCATGTTTCGTTTTATCGATTAAATTTGGTTAATTCGTATTTTGTATTTATGAGTTTTTTTGGTGAGCACTCCTGTATTGGAATCAAACTATTTTATTCCTCAAGCAAATTCCACCTGGCACTAGATACCTTTACAATGATGTTCTTTAATTGATTTTTACTTGTAAATTACAATAATTTCCAGAGAACAGTTATAGTTCAAATAAGACCAGCTGATAGAAAGAAAGGTCGAACTAAAAAAATTGTAGCACTGAGATAAACAACCGGTAAAAAACTGGGTTCGGGGATGGGGTTTAAATGTGTGCTATTAAGACTGCTGAATGTGCATATTTTATTCAGAAGGGAAAGAAAAGTCCACTGTTCGCAGTTCATCATGATTTGGTGTACAATAGTTTTTCTCCCCTTCTCGGGATTAGATCAATAAGTTGGTTATTTGTAATTTTTATTTGGCTTTGTCCATAGTTCATTTAATGATTGAAATAGATAATTGATAGTGGTAACAGAAATATCACAGGCATATAATGCAACGAAAACAATGCAGGTTTGCGTGGCACTGTGCACAAAAGCCAGTTATTAGATATGTTTCATAGGACCATAGATTTTCAGCATCCTCATGAATATGTTCCACATTCTGATCTTTCTCCAGATCTTATGATATGCTACAAAATTGAAGAATTTAACTCCTCAAATAGGTTTGTGTAATCCATTCAAAAAAAATTATCCTCTCAGGGACTGGGGAAGTGAAATCCCCTGGGTTTTACAGAGAGAATTCTCCTAAGCAACCAGTTAATAAATGGCCTTCATTAAACAATCATGCGCTTGAAGCATATTATTATACCATCAATGGTATAGCTTTGCCTGATTAGATGCATAAAGGACCAAACAGCTTCTTAATCATCAATGTCATACTTTTCTGTGGGCCCTTCTTTAGAGTCCCGTTGTACCTTGTCTTGTAATCTCCACCACTTATTGACATACTTGACATACTACGGCATGGAACCATCGATACCCTTTTTATTTTGGTAGGTCATTCCTATCCTATTTTTGACGTTCTTTTCCATTCTGAGTTCATCCATCTCTATCTATCATTATCTGTGTCTTTCATGGTTGGATTGAGTTTTATCCTATTGTGTACTCATGTAACAATTCCAGGGATCTGGTGAAGCTGTCATGTCTGTATGATAAGCAATTCTTTAACAAAGGCTAGTACAGCCTCACCTATGTTGCTGTTTCTTAAAGGAGGCTATTTTGCGTTGTTCCAGTGTCCACCATCTGACTCTCGTATTTGTTAATTGATTTCTATTTTATCTATTAAGTGCTGCTTGTGATTCCAACTGATAATATTTTGCACTCAAGCTTCTTGGTTTTGAGTAGTCATCCTTTTCTTTAAGTAACATTTGTTTAGTGTGTGTAAGTGTAGAACGTCCACAAAACTTATCAGATCATTTGATTTCTGGCTTGAGGTATATGATGTTTTTCTGAAAGATGGCTTGAGAACCCCTCTTTGTGAATGGGTCACATTTATAGTGCTTCACATTTGACAGAGAGTCTTTATGGTCTGTGAACCTATAGTAAACATAGATTACACCACAGAAGAGCCAGGCCCAATTTTAATACATATTTTTTCTAACAAAGTGGCTATATCTTTTTTCTTTTTGGATGAATAAAACAACTTTTTGGATGAATAGAATGGCTATATCTTGTGTTCCTGTAAATATTCCTAACCTTATCTTGTTGCTTGTGTCTTCAATGCAGGCTGACTTTTACTCACTTGATGTGGATTTTCGTGAATGTCTTCAAGGGTTCAAATTAGTCAGTGGTATGACTTTAATAATCTTTCGTTGATTTAATTTTGCTTCACTCTGTACTTTGGACTGTTTGCTTCTTTTATACTGGGAGAATTGAGAATTTTCAGCAGTCTTGTCCATGCTTTTGCTTATATTCTTGTTGTATTACCTAAAATAGTCTCTTTGCGGAATATGCTCACATCAATTTTCAGTTCTACTGTTACCAAAGTTACACATCATATACTTTGTCTTCATTCTACTTAAAACCTTTTGATTCTAAGGTTGGTATTGATAACTCAAACTTGGTGGTAATCCTTGCTTTCTCATCCAGCAAAACAATGTCTTCAGCCAACAATAGAATTATTATTATTTTTTTTTTGGGGGGAGCAGGGGTGGGGGTAACTTCAGGGAACAATAGATTAAGGAACATGATCTAGAGGAAACTAAATGTTGAATATCAAAGTAAAATTAGATTTTGGTTTCCAGTTGTGCCTCTGCACGTCTGGAGAACTGGGAACGTTGGCTTTTGATAATTCCTTTGGACCTGTTTAAGTCACCTTTACTGGAAAACCTGGCAGCATACAGGATAATGCCTTTCAGTTCGTTGTACAAACCATTTATGCATATTGTTGATTTTTGTTCAGCACAAGTTTACCAGCAAGTAAAGGACCTGGACTACTGTGAGCATCTTCATCTTTGTTAATCTGATCCAGACTTTGCTTTCGGGGTCTGTTGAATTCATTTTTATTCTCCTTACAATTCCAAGTTCAATAAGAGTAAAAAGTAGAAGTGGTTATTAAGTACATGCACAAATTAGGCCTTGTATCCAGTATGCAGTATGGACCCAATAGAGCTGATTGGAAGACAAGCATCCATGTTACTGACCCATTTAGCTGGGATAAGGCTTGTTGTCGTTTGCTATTTCTGTCCTCCTTAGTTACTAAATCTATTTAATGTTTTCATTGTGGTTCTCAATTCATTTGCCTTGGGAGTTAAAGTCACTATTTTCTGTTGTTACTATATTGGGATTTCTTAATTTCAGCTGCTTGTTATTTTCTATGCCTCTTGTTATTTCCAGACTTCACCGTTGGATTTACATCTGATTTTTCTGGTGCATTCCCAATTCCTTATAGGCCTTTTTTAATAAAACTTGGGCTAGATTTGATCCAACTTGATCAGTTTACTTAATTTCTCTCTTGTTTGGCTGTTATGTTGACCTGCAGTTCTAGATCTTGTGTTAGTTTTCTAAACCCAGCCGTGTTATTTTTGTGTCTCGATTACTATAATTTTTTCTTTTTTGGGGGGTGGGTTTAAAGTTTCTCTTATTGTAGTGAGTCTTCACTAGGAGGAGAAAATAGCAAGTAATGGTAGACATTGATAACAACAGATTGAGAAAACTGACAGACTCTCAACTTAATAACTAAATGCTGTTTTTTGTGATTTGTCTGTATCCAGTTGGCATGTTTTGAAACTAATGATAGAGCTTGATTTTGTCAAATTTTCTTTATATTTGCATATTTTCAAGCAAGGAAAAAATTTTGGTCGAAACCAACCCACTAAAAGGCCAAAATTTTTAGGTTTTGTCCTAAATTTCGGTCGAAACATATGATTTTTTTTTTTAAATTTCGACCCTAGGTTTCAGGCCTTATATGATGTCCATTTCATCTGATTTCTTGCCTCCTACCTATTTAAAGCATAATAAACACAATGAAACTATTATTTTGCAAAAAAATTGAAAATTTATCATTAAAGTATACTAACAAATGATTGGTTTTGACAAGTACAAATTGTATTGCATACAGACATAGAATCATCATCATACATGAATTGTTTGATAGAATGGTTATATATACAACAAGTCAACAAAATAAAATGACCAACTAGATCAAGTGATGGTGTCTCAGATATATTAAGTTGAAGCCCATTTATCATATATACATAAAATAAAAATACACAATTTAGAAAATAATTATTAAAATCAGAAAATAAAAAAATGGTAGCAACTAATAAAAAAATAAGTTAAACAAAACACAATCATAGATCATAGTCCTAGGCTAAACATATATTAATATCAAGGCAATACAAGATCATTCAAGGCATGAACAAAACAAAAATAAAAAAAGGGGGAAGTTTGAAACTGTTGGGTATGGCTCATGCTTCACATTCTATTGCTACTAGAGTTTCTTTTGTAGCTGTTGTGGCTTAGGAGGTGTTTGGAGGCAAAGGTGTCGTGAAAATGGGATAGAAATCAACAAAAATTGAGGAAAAACAAGTTGGAATGTTGAAATGGTCGAGATGGTTGAAATCTCCGAAATTTCGGTCGAAACTTCCGAAAATCTCCGAAATTTCAGTCGAAACCTGTAACTTTTCCGAAACTAATTAGAATTTTATTTTGGTTTTCAAAAGTGCAGGCATTTTGGTCGAAATTTCGAAATTTCGACCAAAATTTCTTCTATGTTTTCAAGCTAACAAACTGATACATGTGATCCTGTATCAGCCTCTCAGTGCAACCACAGATTATTTAATTCATATATTTCATTCATTGCATTGTTGTGTTGCATCCATTCTTAGGTTCCTTAAGAGACTTGCCATATTGCTGTAATTGTTTTAAAGTTCACATTACACTTGATTCGAGCTTTTTTTTTTCCCCCCCTCTTTTTGGGATATCCATCAGAGTTATACTTTGCGCTAACTCTCGTAGGAAGTTTAGATTTTTTTCCAATTTTTTTGCTTTCCTTTTTTTTCTTTTTTCTTTTTCTTTTGCTCCTCTCTTCCTCCTCTCTCTCCTCTCCCCTTCTCCCTTTTCTTTCTCTCTTTCGTGTGTCTTCTTTTCTTTGATTCTTGTTGTGGTCTTTTCCTTTCGTTCCTTCTGGTCTTGCTTGTTCTTTTCCCTTCTGGCTCGTTGTGTTGTTTTGGCTTGCTTTTCTTTTTCTGTTTGGTCTGGTTTTGGTGGTTTTGGGCTTCGAGTGATCCATTGTGTTGAGACTTCGTCCGGTTTCTTGTTTGGCTTGTTTGTGGTTTGGCTTCGTCGGTTGCGGTTTTTCTGTTTGGTTTGATTTTATTGGTTTTTTGTTTTGTTTTGGTTTTTTTGTTTCTGGTTATGGTAGTTCGTTTCGTTTGATTTGTTTCTTGTTTCGTTTCGTTCGTTTCGGTTTGTTTTTTGTTTGTTGGGCTTCTTCTTGTTTTTTCTTATCCTTTCGTTGGTTGGGTGTCTTTCCCCTGGGGGCTTGTTTTGTTCTTCTGCGGCTGTCTTTGACTGCTGTGTGTCGCTGGGCTTGTTGTGCTCTTGCGGTGTTTTTCCTTCAGATAACTTATGTTTGGTGACTCCCTCACCGTGGGAATTTGGGGTTTTGATGTGTTGTTTTGTTTTGCTTCTCTTGTCCGGTTTTTCGGTGTGGGTGGTTTCCTTTTTGCGTTTTGTGTTGACTAACTCTATTCTACCTATCTCCTCCGTGTCCTTGTCGAGCTTGTTTTTGGTTTCTGGAGGTCTTGAGTTTGTCTTCTGTGTGATCTGTCCCCTTGCCCTTTTCGATTCTTGTGTTGGGGTCCTCTCTGCGTTTCGCTTTGGCCGCTTCTCGGCCCTCGGGGCGGTCCTTGGTGGACTTGGCGACTCGGTTCTTTCCGTTCCCCTCTTCGTGCGGCGTTGCTTTCTCTTGTTCTCCGGCTTTCACGTTCGTTGGCTTCGGCCCCCCCTGCTGCTTTCACTTCATCGGCCTCCCCTGTTCTCCGTGTCGTGTTCGGTTTTTCTTTCTCCTCGTCCCTCCCCTCCCGCCCCCTTGTTCCGTTGCTCTGTTGCCTTTCCCCATCTCACCCTGGTCTTTTCGGCTTCGTCTTGCCGGGGCTCGTATTTTTCCTCTTTTGTTCCATCATCCTCTTTGGTTCCTTGCTGATGGTTCTCATATCTGTTAAAGGAGTGGGTCTTCCTCACTCCATCCTTACCCTCCCTCGCTTCTTTCTCCTTTTGCCATTTAACCTATTATCTGTTCTTTCTTCCACTTACTGTTTGGTGTTCTTTCCTGGCTTTGTTTATTTCGGATCTTCCGGGTCTTGGTGGGCCGTTGTCCGGGTTGTTCTTTCGGAGTTCCTCTCGCTTGTTCTTTTTCCTCCCCTCTCTTGTCGTTGGGCTCCCTCTCTCGCCCTTTGGTAGTGTTTTCATTCTCTTTCAAAGTTGGATTGTGAGTCTTGTCAATTTGGCTTCATCGTGTGAGTTTTCCTCCTCGTATCCCGTCGACCCCCTTTCTCTCTGTTCTTCGTGTGTGGGGCCCGTCTGTTGTTCTACTTCGTTGTTACTTTGTTACATTTGTGGATGTTTTTCAAGAGTCACTTGGCTTTATTTAATGAATCGTTCAGTTATTTGACATATTTTGCAATTTTGTTATTGAAATTGTACTCATTTGGTGTTCCTATTCGTACTTTTCGTAGTGATAATGCCAAAGACTATTTCTCGATCCGTTTTGTAAATTTATGGCTTCTAATGGGATTCTTCCCAATCTTCCTGTTGATACTCCTCCATGGGGTTGCGGGATGACACTTATTGGAGGTCACCCGTTCTCTCTTATTTGGTGGGTTCCTATCCTTTTGGGCTGATGCGTTTCAACTCGCTTGTTATCTTTTCGTGCCTTCATCTGTCTTGGTGCTTCCTCTTCTCTCTTTTTCCTTCATCTCCTTATTTCTTTACCTCCTCGCGTTTTGGTTGTGTGTGTTCTTCGTATCTCGCCGGGATCTCTCTTGTCCCGTGCCTTGTGTTTTTTGTGGGGTCTCTCCTCGGTTCGTTTTATTCTTCGACTTCGGTTTTTGTTCCCGGTGTGTCTTTTTTGAGTACTTCTTTTTCCACCGATCTCTGTTTCCGACCTTGATGATCTTGTATTTTTCAGTGTTCTCCCGGTCGCTTCCTTCCCCTCCACCTCTGCTCCCGTGTACTCGCGCCCCCCCTCCCCCCCCCCTCGGTCTCTCCTCTGTGCGCTTCTCTCGTTGTCCGGCGTTCCGCCTCTGCCTTGTTTCTTGCTCTTCGGAGGGTCTTTCTTGTGTTCGTCCCATCTCTCTTTATTTCATATTCTAATTTATCCCGGGTTCTCTTCGCTTTATCTCTATCGAGATTTCCTTTCCTGATGTTCTTGGCTTTGTCTATCCGTTGGGTCTCTTCGCCTTGGACATCCTTGGGTCTTTGCCTTTACCCTCGGGCTTTGGTTGTGGTGTTTCCCGTGGTTTCCCTGTTCTTGTCCGCTCTCTCTTGCCGGCTTGCTCGTTTTGGCTGTTTGTTGTACTTTTTCGCTTCGTTGCCGCTTACTTCCTCCGTATTTTAATCTCTCTTGCCGCTACATACAAGTGGCCCTTGTTTCGGTTGGATGTGAAGAATGCCTTCCTTCTGGAGATTTACATGAAGAGTGTATATGGAGCAACCACCGGGTTTGTTGCTCGGGGGGAGAAGAATAAGGTTTGTCGCCTCCGCAAATCACTATATGGTCTCAAGCGTCACCTCAGCATGGTTTGGACGCTTTACTACCGTTGTAATAGAATTTGGGATGACTCGTTGTGAAAGTGATCACTCGATTCTTTAAAAACTCGATGGCAAGATCTTTCTTGTAGTATATGTTGATGATATTGTCATTACAGAGATGACACTTCAGGAATTGATAGGTTAAAGACCTACTTACAAGAGAAATTTCAGACCAAAGACTTGGGCAGTTAAAGTATTTTCAGGAGTTGAAGTTGCCCAATCAACAAAGGGCATCTTCTTATCTCACGGAAGTATGTACTGGATTTACTTTCAAACAGAATGTTGGGATCAAAACCTATGGACACTCCCATGGAATGTAACTTAGTTAATGCCGAAGATGGAACCCTTCGATGATCCGGGAAGTCGAGGCTTGTTGGGAAGCTGAATTATCCGACCGTGACTAGACCCACATTGCCTTTCCCGTCGTGTTGTGAGCCAATTTTTGTCCCCCACGAACATCACACTGGGATGCATTATACGAATTCGAGGTATCTTAAGAAAGCACCAGGACACGGGCTTCTTTACACTAATCATGGACATAAAAATGTAGAAGGATTCTCCGATGCTGATTGGGCTGGATCACCTATTGATAGAAGATCGACTACAAAGCTACCACATTCCTTGGGGGAAATCTTGTATCTGGAAGGTAAGAAACAAACTGTGGTAGCAAGATCGCGCGTCCGGTATCGTGCTTGGCCGGTAACATGCGAGATGGTATGGATAAACAATTACTCCAGATTAGAATTATTGATGACACACCAATGGTTATGGTGTGATAATCAGTCAGTTCATATAGCATCAAATCCAGTCTTTCATGCGTCCAAGCATATTGAGTAGTTGCCACTTGTTCGGAGAAGTTACTGCAGGCATAATATCCCCCAAGCATGTGAGGACTGGAGAACACTTGCAGTTTGTTCCCAAGCTCTAGGGAATACGGGTTACCTATATTTGTACAGCTGGGATGGTAATATATTGCTCCAGCTGAGGGGGAGTGTTGAAAGGGCATTTGGAAGGGATTGTCCATCGGTTGTACTGCGCTACTCTCGATAGGAAAGGGTTGTGATTGGTTTTATACCAATTGTGGTTTATGCTTTCCTATATAGATGCTTGTAATTAGCCTATTATGGTTACTTTGAGGAGTTCTCACAGTTTCGGCTCCACCCTCGTGCTTCCTCCTCTCCTCTCCTCTCCCCATTCCTCCCTTATTCTTTCTCTTTTTTTTTTTTTTTTTGTTGGGTGGGGGGGGGGGGGGGTTTTTTTTTTTTTTTTTTTTTTTTTTTTTTTTTGTTTTTTTGTTTTTCTTTTTTTTTTTTTTTTTTTTTTTTTTTTTTTTTTTTTTTTTTTTTTTTTTTTTTTTTTTTTTTTTTGTTGGGGGGGGGGGGGAACGTTTTTTTTTTTTTGGGGGGGGGGGGGGGGGGGGGGTGGGGGGGGGCAAAAAACAACCCCCTTTCTTGGGGGGAACTTGCTGTTCACAGAAAAAAGGTCTTGCATTTTTCCCTATTAGAGAGTCCTATGGGCATTGATTCTTTTGTTGATATTTAAATTTGTTATTGCAGGTTGAAGAAGTCAAAACATGGTTGGAGGAACACTTAAAAAAGTCACAGGTGATTTTGTTTTATGTGTTCATTTTTAGGATGACTCAAAAAAAAAAAAAAAAAAAAAAAAAGTCAAAAGGCAGATAAACAGCCCCAAAAAGCAAAGCACCAGAAGGCCTTAGGCAAAGCTAAAAATATAGGCCAAGCATTATCCTATGGTAAAACAAATATCACTTTTTCCTGTCTTCTGATCAAAGATAGTATATGGAGAGTCTAATGCAATGACTCAATCTCACTGGAATGTTAGTGTCTATAACATCAGCTTCTTCGAAGACGGGCCAGCCTTTGCTAAATAATACAGTCATAGGAATATTCCTTGCTTTTATCCACACTGCATTCATGGGGTAATGTTTGTTGGAGCTCTTCCAAAGGGTTTACAGAGGAGCTATTAGCATTGAGAATTAGTAATAAACTCTTCAGTTCAAAGTGGCAAACAGTTCACCAATGATATAATCTTTGTAGGTAGAGAGTTGGGGATAAAGGAGACTCTGACTAGAATTTCCAAGGTAGACTTCCCTATATTCTCCAAGTGTGTCCACTTACTCTGTCCTCAGCTTGTAGCAAGACCAAACCTTGCTCATTGGAGGCCCTGAAAGTTTAAATGCAAAATATTGCTGCTTTCCTTTTGAACTCCATGACCCAAATCAGAGTGGTCCCTGGATGGAGGGGACTCATTATTATTATTTTTAAATTTTTTTTCGGTTAAGGGCAGTGAAATTACTTAATTTTTTTTCCTTATGCAGAGTCTTATAATTTTTCACTTTCTATGATGTTTAATAAAAAAATAAGAAAAGAACCTCCATGAGTGTACTGTGTTTCTACCTCTACAGCTCTACTTGTAATGAATATAAATCTTGTTGGAATTGAATTTGTATTCCTTGTTATGTGTAGGACAAATTTCATAATCATGCTCTTCTCATCACTGGACAAGCTGGGGTTGGAAAATCTGTATGTTTCTCATCTATTATGATAACGTTAGGCTGTTTTTATTTCTTTTTGTTTTTGGATGAATAAATAATTGTGTTAAAAGACGAAGACACACATACAACCCGGCATAAAAGGAGTGAAATTTAAAGAGCACCGATAAAGCAACATGGGCAGGGCCCAAAGAAAATTGGGCCGAACAAGGCCAAAGATACTATTTCTTAGATTTTTTCTTGTTCTTCCTATTCTTGGAGGACCTGGGCTCAACCAAGAAGTCGTCGCCGAAGGGATTATGCCCTTTAGAAGGACGGCTACTCCTTCTACACTCAACATGATCAAGGGCAAGCGAATTGGGGAAGAATTGAGGATCCATATCGGGCTCAGCAGGGATTGGATCACCAGGCTGAGAGAAGGCAGAGCAACCAATTTTAGGGAAGTGGGCTAAAGGGTTTCGAATAGGGAGGGTGGAGGATATAGGTTGCTTCTTGGTTATAATATGATGTTAATCACATATAAAGGGTTATCAGAGTTACTTCTCCTTGGCCTAAAGTCTCATGAAGTATGTTTAGTTATCAAAGATTACTTATAACTCAGTAACTCTTCTTGCAGCATGGTTAAGAGATTGAAAGTCATGTTTTGGTGAAGCCTTTGGTGGGTCCCTTCTGGGTCTGATAAGAACCATTTCTCACCTGCTATTGCAATGGCCAAGCAGGTGGGTACCTGGACTATTGAATATCAAGCCCCCGGCCCCAACTCAAAAAACGGCCATGCCATACTTCATCTGTTAGGGGTTGGCTAGGCTTCAACCTCATTCATTGCCATCCCTTGTTTGGACCTGCAAGTTTTGTTCTGCATTTGGTCTATTGTTTTACTGGTTATGTGTCGATAGGCATAACGTATATCATGATTTGTAATTTCTTTGTCATGGTTTTCGATACAGATGTGAATTGTCAATTTTTGTTGTAATATGGTATGACCAGATTTTTACTCCACATGTTATTTTACCAACGGAGTCATCTTTCTTTCACTCTTCTTTATTTTTAGATACTCTTTTAATGTTTTTATAACTTTCAGAGATGGTATATTATGTTGAGCTTGTATTGAACATAAAGAAATTCATAACAGAAATGGATTGGAATGATTGACAAATGCCAACCATGGTATTGAGGATTCTAATTTTGTTGGTTTCTTTTAGATGTGTATCCAGAGCTTCAGCCCCTTTAACTTTCAAAGGTTGTCATCTTGTCATACTATTCAGAGACTTAATATCCTGAGGGCTTTTTCTCCTGCAGGAAACTGTCCATGTAATTGCATCACATCTTGGAGTAAGCGTGTACGAGTGGAAGACACCTACACCCACTCTTTGGCGAGAACACATTTATAATGCAAACACAGGTACCTCATGCAACTACTTTTCTACTGGGGGATAGAAAAGCGAAGAACGAAGGGAAGATAAGACAAAAGGGGGGGGGTTGTAAAGGGGAAACCTAAGAAAAATCAAAGATGCAGGGTAAGGGGGAGAAGAAGAAGGGGGGAGAAGGATGAACATGTACAAACAAAGCTTTAGCTTCAATTCATCTTTTTCTGTTATGTCCAAATAAAATGATGATTATTGATTACATGAGTATTTAAGATGAAAGAGATCGTACCCAAATAACCCCATTCCTTAACAAAGAGCAAATGGTATTCTAAAATAAAAACAGCTAGATAAACCCAATAATAAACCTAAAATAATTAATATTGTATTTGATCGTAAAGTTAATTGGGCCTGGTTCATCTCAGTCTGGATTCTGTAAGCGATTTGGGTTGGTCGAAGGCTGTGATGCATGAGATGGCCCTTTTTTTGTAATGGTTAGACAATGAATTTATGAATGAAGTTATGAGGCATCTTTGCACTCAGTTATTGGAGTAAATCCTTGTTTCAACGGCTGGTGCTGTGGACAGGAGACCTAGGATTGAGAAAACTTGTCCTGGACCCCCTTTCTCATATCTTCTTTTCTTTTCTTTTCTACTCTTCCCTTCCCTGCTCGATCTCTACTGTTGCTGCAACAAACTGCTTCTGAAGAACTCTCCTAAGACCTGCATTGATTCACAATCAACACCAAGATTCAAGAGTTACTTCTGTTGCTAAACTCTTGCACCTTGCGGCTTTTTTTTCTTGCTGATTCTGCTGCAACTTCGAGGCTTCGTACCTCTTCAACTACTGGACCTTCTGGGGACAAATTTGAAGCATCTCAAAGGTACAACTTGCTCATCAATCGACTGTGTTTTCTTTCCCCAATCCATCAACCTTCTATTTTGAAGACTGGTTTCTAATTTCAAGTCCGCTTCATAAGTCAACATTCAGCCATCAGAATTGGATCTGGACACAAAATATTGAATAATTATTTAATAAATAGTAAAGACTGAAACAAAAAACTACACAGTACAGTGAGCAATCAATGTTATATAGCCATCCAAGTACAGTGAATGGTACAAAAGTCAAACATTCTAGTCTTCTATGTCCCAACTACAAAACACATATGCTTCAATTAATAGGTGGAAACCAACCCCCCCCCCCCCCCCCCCCAACCAAACTTTTGAACATGCAGGCATGAAACATTTAATACTGGAGAACATTTTATCTGAAATTGAATGTTTGGCTTTAGTATCTATATTGACAGTTTACTTTAGCATACTGTATCATTTTCCTTTTGTAATTTACCAAAAAATTTGAACCATTATGGAAGATTTAGGGACATCTGTTTGATGGGTTTCAACCCAATTCTCTCTTTGCAATCTTGCCATGAACCTTAGATGAGTTTAGAGAGGTTTAGTTCTCAATGATTGGAAGTTTTTGAAGAAATTTAAAGCATTGTATTAATTGGCACGAATAAATTTTATGTATTTTTATTTGAAATTTGGTATGCCATATAAAGAAATGTGGTGTTTCAAGCATTTTGTTTCAAATTTTTGACATTTCAATGCGATATTATCTTGTTTATATTTTGTAATTAAATTTGGTTTTAGGGCTTGAAATCAAATATTTTGTTGCAATTTTGTATCTTAAGATAATGATCCTATAATGTCCAGCATATCTCTCTAGTTCAGGGGACACCTGGTTGAACTTGAGCTTTCTTTTCCCCATTTATTGGCCAAATAAGTGAAACACTACCATTGCTTCTACTGGATAATTAAAAAAAGAAAAATGGTTGGGGTTTTTTTTAGGGGGGGGGGGGTGAACCGTCAGTCATAACTTACTATAAGCATAACTGTTATCACATATATGAACCACAATACTCTTTTGTGAATCTTGAATAAAAATGCTTGTAAATGCAAATTTCTATCAGTTGCTATTCTTATCCCATTAATATTTGTAGATGCAAAAGTCACTGGTTACATGGCAATTTATGTGCACTAACTGTTGTTGTATGATTGATTTTTGTAATTTCTTTTTGTGTTGTTAGAAATTCAGTACATGTCGAAGTTGGATGAATTTCAATCCTTTGTTGAGAGAATAAGAAAGTATCCATTGCTTCCATTGGCCTCTACGGAAGGGTTTAGAAAACCAGCCATACTGTTGGTTGATGATCTTCCACTCACAAATGGAAGAGCTGCTTATGAAAAACTAAGCAACTGCTTGCATGTTCTTGCTGGGTCAACTCAGATCCCAACAATTATATTGATTACCGAGTACAGCAAAGCTGACTTAAGTGACCCTGCAAAACTTTACTGGGAAGAACTTAAATCATCTCTTGAGAGTGCTGGTGCTTCTAAGGTAGTTTTCCTTGAATAAACTTTACTTTATCTTCTTTAGTTGTTTTCAGGAATTTCAAGTCTCTACTGTCTATGCACTTCACTTCTTCCTGTTACACTCCGTTCAGGTGTCCTTCAATCCTGTTACTGTAAATTCTATCAAGAAGACGCTTTATCGAATATGCAAAGAAGAACAGTGTAATATGACTGATGAACATATTGATCAGATAGCAAAATCAAGTGGAGGTGATGTCAGACATGCAATTACATCTCTACAGTACTTCTGTCTGAGACCAAACCTGTTGCTTTCTTTGCCTTCCTCCACTCCTTCTACCAGCCTCTCCAATGAAAATTCAAAAGAACTTGGTGTATTGGATGATAGATGTCCTTTGCCTTTTGGCCGAGATGAGACACTTTCTCTGTTTCATGCCTTGGGAAAATTTTTGCACAACAAAAGAGAGACTTTCAGTGGTGCTGGTTTAGGTATGTAAATAGAGAGGTTATTTTTAGTCCTGGAAATTAATTATAAACATACACAAAAAGTACAACACATTTACCTATCTAGTATACCTTGATCGTTCTCTAGCAATATATTGGATGGGGAATTGGAAGAGCAGCATTTTGGGGTTGTTCATCTGAGGAAGTCATTCTTGAACCTTCTCTCAGGTATTATCCACTGTTAAGGGTGAAGCTGAATGTATTTTCTTGTTTTGCTGAACTCCAAGCCCAACACAAGAAAGTTTAATGATTAAGCTTGTACTTTTTCCATTCAGTACATGCTAGTTCTGTTGGCTTAGGTCCATCTGTAACTTAACTATGCATCTAGGTCTGTTGGCTCAGGTCCACCTGTGACTTAAATATATCTCTCTCTGAAAGTAGCACTTTCTTTATCTTTCACAGAGATGCACATGTTCACTAACACCCAACATATCTGCTATTTTCATTTTTTTTGGGGTAGGGGGGGGGGGGGGGTCTGCACGTGCATCTTTTTAAAAATGAAAAGCATTTGCTGAAATGAATATCAGATTCCTGCAGATGCTCAGTTTGAGTTTATGCATATAATAAATGTTTCAATCTAAAATGAGAATGCTTCATTGTTGCCGAATTGGACCTTTTTTTCTTCTAACTATTTTCTTTTTTAATTTCTTCCTTATCTAACATTATTATGCTGTAGGAGAAGATACATTTCACCTGAGGGAGAAATTTGCAAGGTTACCTTTGAAGATGGAAACTCCAGAGAAAATCCTTGATCAAGCACATGGAAAAGCAAGATCAATTGCTGATTTTTTACATGAAAATGGTAATCACTCTCTTTTCTTGGAACTTGTTAGTTTCAAGCACTCATTGATGCCATTTTTTGTGGAATATGTGCTGCTTTTAAGTAGCAGTCTTGTTATTGATAAGCATTTGTTAAACTCTTTCTTTATCTAGTTTGTACTTTTTGGCTACTGACTATGTAATGTTTCTATCAGAGTATAATTAATCACTAAACCTAGGTTATGTAGTGGCCTAATTTGAGCTACATGAGGGGTTTACATGGCCATCCATATTGTTTGATCAGTAGTGTAGCTTCTGGATTGCCCACATGTCCCATGTGGTTGGATGTTGTGGGTCACCACAACCATATGGCCCAGCACACATCGGTCTGCAAGACATCAACATATTTTTGTCTCAATAAGCCTCAAAATGAAACAGGGGTTGCTTGTACCGCCATTACCAATTTTGACTGAATTGTTTTGACCAGATTCCAGTGAAATCGACTTATTTTATTAAATTATAATGATTTCACATATTTTCTCGTTAGTACTTCTGAAGTACTAAAAAACACCAGTCACTTGGCAAAGTTATTCATTTTACTGAATCAAGACCCAATGGTTATATGTGGATTATCTGTTTCAATGTTTGGGTGGATTTGAAGCATCATGTGGCCAATTTTCTGCGGGGTGTTTTATTGAAATACGAGAAATTCTTCTAAGGTCCAAAGCCAATTTACCATTTGCATTTAGTGTTTTTTTTTTACAATCTTTATATTCTAATATGTTGAGGACATTTAGTTGTAGTTTCCCTTCAGTCTGAGGTCAGATGTTTTCTCTTGACCATTTAAATGACCAACTGAAATTTGTCATATTTCATTCAAAGTTTGACCAAAATCTGAAATATTTCCATTTCGACCATTCTCAAACAGTAATCTTAAACTTTGAAATCTTGCTTCTGTTAGTCATTCAATTATGTTAAGCAATAATTATTTATTTTTAATGTCTGTGTGGGTGGAGTGGACACTAATTTTTCTTCCCTTGTGTGAGTAGAACAATTAATGGCATTTACTTCCTAACTCCTAAAGGAGTTCGTTGTCTGGAAATATGTTGAACGATTTCGCAGCATAAGCTTGAGTTATATTCTATATCATATTTTACTGTCTTCAAATTTTAGAAGATTGGGGTTGTAATCTGTAGCAGTTCATTTGCTTTCAAACAAGACCTTCCTATATTTGAATTCTTATGGTTAGTGTTGCTTGCAGATTTTTTTTTTGTTTTTTTCTTTGTGTGGTCAGAACTGCAACTAGGCAATGGAATGGATAATTTTCTGGTTCAATGGATTTGAGGTTTTCATTCTGAAATGAAGCCTTAGAATTTGATGAAATGGGATTAAAGTTGGATTTGGGGGTGTACAGTGCAATTTATGCTGAACGTTGTGGATACTTTAGGATTAAAATTTGTTATGAAATCTTTAGGTTCCAGTATGATGGAATCAGCACCAAGGAATAACATAATGGTCACCTCTACGGTCAATTGGAAATTCATTTAGGATTGTATTCGGGATGCGGGTCATCATGATTTTAGGAATTGGTAGCTGATTGGCAGAATTGCCCAATGCGGATCAGTATCAGCAGTCCTGATAACGATACTGGCCAAGACTGATCCCATATCTGACAGCTATTCCTATTAGTCTGCTGGTCATACACCATAATAGCTGGAAGAGTGGGTTTAGATGTACTCATCTTGACAGGTTCATTAAGGTTATGATGGGAAATCTGTCTTGGATCAATTGCAAATTCTACATACCAAAAGAGAAAGGAGAGTAAGAAGCAGCAGTATCTTCTGCTGCTGTTGCTGGGCGGGATGACCACTGATCATCTTTTTTTGATTTTACATGATTTGACTCCATTGCATTTGCTTGATATCTCCTTGTTAATTAAGTGTTCCATCCTAAGGTTGCATTTGGTTGCTACAGAATAAAGGGTGGTGATTGAATTCTAAAGTCCTAAAAGGGAAACTTTGCATCCATCTCTCGATTTAATGTATAGACTACAATTTCTTACCATTTTAGTAATTGAATTTTTAGAAGTAGGTTTTATTTTATTTTATGAACCCAAGGAATTCAAACTTAAAGTAAAGTGAATTTTGATTAACCAATATAGAATGATTCGAAGTTAATGGTGTAACCATGTGTGATAAAGTTACTGTTAAGTGCGTCTCAGTTTTTGTTTTTTTGGCTGTTTTGTCTATTTGCTAGTATTGGTTTGGGTTTATATTGTGAAGGGCAATTTAGGTAACTTAGTTGGAAGTTAACAAGTGTGACCAACAGCAAGAATACAAAGGAGAAGAGTTGATGAAGAAGATGAAGGTAAGAAGAGAAGATGCAACGGGTTGAATGCTGCATGTTGGAGTGATCTTCCAATACACCTGCGTTAGTCCACCAACAAGAATAGAAAAAATTACATGGCCCTCCCTAGTGAGGTAAAAGGTGAAAAATCAAACATCAGTTTACAAGGCAATTTGTTAATAATATAGTTCTAATAAGTAGGTGGACCTTTCCTGAAGTTGTATTATGTTATTATTTATTATAACTTACATCATGATCCCACAGTTTGATCAGGTAGTCTACTTGTCAAACTGTGGCCTATTTTTCCCATTCTCTATGATCTTCTCATCAAATGCTTCTTCTCTTCAGGGTTGTGGTTTCTTAATGCACTAATATTGTTACAGTTACCAGAGTTTCTATTTTAGGTCTGAAGTTTCACTTTCTTTAATTTCCATTCCACCAAATGGCATCTAAGGGGTGGGTGTGCATTTGTTTGTGCATGCGTTTTTTATGTTTGATACGGTGAACCAATAATCATATCTCCTGTTTTGGGGCAGTCCTTGATTTTATGAGTGACCAAGCAGTTGATGATGCGTGGGCTGTCTCTTCTTACTTAAGTGATGTTGACTGCCTTCTAGCAACCTCTGTGCATCAGTTCACATGGTCTCAGATGATGAAATATGAGCGGGAAAGCATAGGACAGGAAGTTGCAGCTTCTGTAGCTGCGCGTGGGGTGCTGTTTGGAAATTCACACCCCTCACCTTCCAGGTCTGTTGTCATTTGGTTTCATTTTTTGCATTCTCTGAGGATAACTATGCCACCTTCTTAGTTATTTTCTGATCTGCTGCAGATGGCATTCAATTCGTAGTCCAAAGCTTTGGCATGTTGAACAGTCATCAAGGAAGAATAAGGTCTGTTAAAAATGTGACTTATGTTCCTTTGTTTTCAAGCACCTTTCTGCGGATTTTTCTTCGCGTCTGTGTGGATATTGTCCGTGCAGTGCTGGGAGGACCCCACGTCTTATCTTATAAATGGCGAAATAAACCACAGGTATGAGTGTGAATACAAGTTTTATTTTGCACTTAAGTTTTTAAATTCTCTAAATTTACATTAGAATTTACATCCCAGTTTGAAAAATGGTCGGTCATCCCTTGCCGCCTTGCTTGAGAAAAAACCCTATTCTTTCTCACCCTCTGCATCTGCTCATTCAGCAAAGTTTTCTGCTCCCAATCTCTGGCGTTCTTCATTTTTCTTCTTGTTGAATGGATCTTCCCAGTGGGAATGGTAAAATGGTTGGAATTAGGGAACAAAAAAGAACTGTAGGCAAGAAGTTACAAGCATTAAATCAGCATCTCAACTGATCTATCTACTGATTAAAATCACAAATAGGTTTCAGAAGTGAACTACATCTCAGATTTTGATCAGTAGATAGATCAGAGGACCTGCAACTCAGATTGGGTGGAGTGGGTTTTTGTATTTTTGATAAATATAACTCAAGATAGTCACAGGATGTGGGAGAAAAACAAGCGAGTTCAAACCCTGGAGAAGGAAAGAAGGTGAGATTTATATTTTGGAGAAGGATTTGAGTTGGAGAAGTTTGACTCAGACCAGTCTCTGGTCATGAATCGTTTAAAATAAGGACAGAATGGGGTGGGGAGAGAAAGGGAGAGAGACAAGTGCTGACCACTTCAAACTATGGATACTAAATGTCTATTTCTCCATCTCTAGTGGAGAGTACTGAAATAGTAACGTGGAGGAAGGTTTGAATATTCTTGTTCGTCAGCACCTCCCTGAAGATTCTTGGTATAATCGATAGTAAAATAGGGTTTTTTCTCACGCAAGGCGGACAGGGATGACTGATCGATTTTCACAACTGGGGTCTTAATTTAAATTTAGAAAAATTAAAAATTAAAGTGTAAAATAAAACTCATAGTTACACTCATACCTGCCGTGTAATTCCTTCTAATGTATCATAAAATAACACGTTGGTGTTCTCTCAGCGCAGCGCGGATATCGTCCGCGGGCGCGAACAGAACTCCCCTCTCTGATGTCTTAAATCTCAAGTTTTAGTTTGTATTGGCAGTATCTTGTTCTAGCTTCTGGTTGATAACTATAGAAGAACCAAATATCTTTTAGTAAATAACATATACATATGAGTTCGATAGTGTCCTTAAGTTGTGGTATCTCAGTTTCCCCTTCATTTTGTGAGGATCCATGTGGCCAACCTAATTTAGTTGGTATAGGGTTGTTGTTGTAGTGTCCTTCATGACCCAACATATAGATCAATTTGTGCTGTTCAATTAAGTGACAACCTCACTGTGGGGATGAATGTTAAATTTATGTCTATGCCTATATGTACCATGTCGGTTGTCTTATTGTCGTAATGTGATGATGCCAAGCAATCAAGGTGTCCTACAACTATCTGGGAGAGTCCCAACATGAGAAACGAGTGATCTTGGGCTTCATCCTGATCATCTGCTGGACAGAACTTTCAGTGATCCAGCAGATTTCAGTAGGCCCCTCAAATGGGCTCTTGAAATCCTGTTGACCATGGGAATTGATTCAGGAAGATTCACACAACAATTCTTGATTTACACTAAACTGCTTGCAATGGTGGTCAGATGTTCTTTGGATTCTTAGGCATCAAAACAGACAATCCAATTGTATATCCCTTAATGTTGATTCAATTTCCGAACCTTAATTTATTGTCTCCTGATTTTATACATGTGATTGTAGAATGGGATGTTACAATGGAGATATGAAGCATTTAATGGCTTGAGTTCATCTGACATGAATGTCATGGTTACTGAGTATTTACCTGTGCGGAAATGGCTCGGACTCCAATCTTCAGAGGGTAATAATAGGGAAACGAAGGTAAGCAAGATGGAAGCGGATTGTTCTGATCCGATGGTTTTGGATAACACAAAACCTGATAGTGCTGAGGAAAGTGAAGGTGAGGATGAAATAGAAGATTGGTGACTGGTGAGGCATGTTTATGTGGTTTTGGAATGTCGAAAATCTGGAAATGGCTTTCTCATCTGTAAAGAAACTTTGCAATATCCTTTTGTAAATATTGCCTACTGCAACCGTTATTATCTTTTGGTCTTTAATGCAAAGCTATGGCCGCGAAGGTTTAATCAAATTTGCAACATCCGAGGCTGGTTGTTTCCTGTCAGATTCCTTCTACGGCTGGTAAGCAAAGAAAATTTCAACTCTTTCATGGTAGCAGCGATTCTTCATTAAGATTGGCAACCCGACCCGTCAACTGTCTAGGCGCTAAGATTGACAGGTGTGCCTGACATGACTCTTTCAATTTGATATTAGGAAGGAAATTGTTTCAGTCATGCGCATTTAATGCATATGACCGTCAAGTGAGATTTCGGTCTGTCGAATCTGAAATCTTCGGTTGTGATCAAAATTTTGACCGAGATTTCAATCACACAGATCGAAGTGTTTTACGCAGATTGAAGCAAGGTCTAAGGTCCCATTTGGGAAGCAGTAATGTCGCTTGTGGAATATTTTTTTGGAGTAGTTATGGTCTGATTGTTTGTGATTTCCTCATGATTAACATTTTTAAATAATAATAATAATAATAATAATACATCATGCTAAAAAATAATAATAATAATACTTCATGCTATTTTTGGTGAAATCCTCTTGAATGTCATTATCCAGAATTTTCTTATTAACATCTCTCAAGGTATCAAATTTATCTATTATTTTGTATATTCATTTGTGACAATATTTTTTTCCCCTGTGGATGCAATTGTGTCATTTTACGTGCTTGTTAGTGCATCTGCGTGTAATGACACCTTTTGATAATGGTATCAATGATACATGGCTTCTAATTAAATTTTGGAAACTTTTGAGAATAATAAAGAAAATGATTAAATCTAGGGAACATAACTGCAAGTAGGATTAGGGGATCACTTCCTAAACTTGGTCACGGATGATTAATGTTATATTGCTGGCCGTGTACGTCATATTAATGTGACAGTTGGGAGTATAACAGTTACGTAACGGTGAAGTCATTTCTCAATTACTGATGTTGAAGCACCTCAAATAATGGTTGGTTGGCTGGCTAATGAGGGAATCATCATGTTGACGAACAAGCTCATGAGAAGTTGCTATGTCCATAAGTTTTCAGCACGGTCAACAGATTCTTCTGTACCATTAACTTTCACAGAAGATGAATCTTCCTTTTGCTAAATATGAATATGAATGTTAACAGATACCATAGAAACCCAATTCAAGTCATTAAAAGCCCTAGATTTTAGTCAGTTTTGCTATTTTTGATCTTATTCGTCTGAAGCTTGAAGTGCATGTAGCCAACCTGCGTTTGGCATTTCTTGATCTCCTTGTTTGGGTCTTTAAACTTATTTGACTGCACATGCTGTTGGTCTTAGCATGTCGGTAACTGCCGTGAAATTAGAGGCGATAAGGGACGGGATTATGTTGACGCAATCACTTCAAATTACCAAGTTGGTTATCTTCTCAGACTGCAAAGGTACAATTGAAGCCCTAAATGGTGGGAGTCATTCCTTAGACTAGATATGTTGTTATATTGTGGATGAGATTTTGAAGCTTAGGATGTCTTTTGAGTATGTATTTTTTATTTTTATTAGTAGGTCCAACAACATTAATGCAGATTTCATTGCTTGTAGGGCTAGAAATTTTAATATCTCTAGAATTTGGTGGAATTGTCCCCGTATTTCATGTTAAAGAACTTTTTTATTGTCTTTAGGGATTTTCAGCTGGAGAGCTTTATATAAGTTTATTTTTTTAAGGGATAAAAAAATAAATTTATTTGACCTTGAAGGGAACTAACGGTTAAAATAGGGATAATTACTATTGCCCCCTTATACTTTGGTTTTATTACTAATCAAACCCCCTTCTTTGTGAAATTACTATTGCCCCCTCACTTCTAACAGTGTTAAGTTGCTGTTAACATCAAATATGAAATGTCTATTTTGCCCTTAAAATTAAGAAGTAAAAAATATGGCATTACCCTCATTTGTAGAAACTATATTGCATGTCAATTATATCCTTAAAATCTTATATTTTAAAATTAGTTTTGGATTTGGTGGGACCACATACTTATGATTGTTGAAACTTTCACATTCCACTTAATTTTTCATAATCACCATGATGGAAGTTTTACAAACAAATTATCATATAGATCCAATTGATAGAAATTTGGTAACATACATAATGGTCGCATATATTAGGTGATTTTCAATTTGCGCTTTGAATTAATTTGATATTTCTTACATTTTGTTTATATTTTGTTTTATTTAATTGCATCTTTCCTTTATTTGGTGATTTAGTTTTGAGACAAAAATCACATCTTTCCTTTATTTGGTGGTTTCTTTTTAAAAGCGAAGTGAAATTAAAGTTAATTTTTCCTATTAAGGTGTATTATAACTTAAAAAAGAGCAAATAAGTAAAAGATAATTGCAAGGCTATTTTTGGAATTTTGAAGAAATATATGATGCCACATCATCGTGACTGCGGAGCTTAATGGTAGGGGGCATTAGTAATTGTAGCAGGTTAAAGGTTGGAATAGTAATTTTAAAAGTCGGGGATAAGTAGAAATAAATCAAAGTCGGGGCTGTATTATCCCGTTAAAATAAGATAAAACCCTACTTTTCTTATATTTGTTCATTTGTTGTGGTCCTTAAGCTGTTACCAACAAAAAAACAAAAAAGCCAAAAATGATATGGTCCTTAAGCTCTGGATTTGGAGTCGCGGGACTCGCTCACGAGTCCAGTCAACATGTCACAGATAGAAGAGGTTAAGCCGTTAACGTGTGACGTACAACGTATGGATGGAAAAAGATACTGAGATTGTGCTTTGTAAGTATGGGTTTCACACATTTCATAATCAACTAGCAAAGAAAGAAATTTAAAATCCCACTGAGAAATTTCATGCTTTCATCATATATCTATCTGATAACTTGGATAGCTATTGGCGAAGTTACTTCTCTTCCTTTCGTTCTACCATCCAAATTCCCAAGGTAATCCATCCATTTGTTTCTTCTTCCCCTCTAAACTCATTCGCTTGTTTTCTTCACGTTTTCTTCTTTTTTTTTAAATTAACAAGAACCCCTGAATCTCAGTTGCAGAGTGACTTTGAGCCACAACGATGGCAGTGCCAGTAGTAGATGCGGGGTATCTCAAGCAAATTGAGAAAGCTCGCAGGGATCTTCGCGCGCTCATCTCCTTTAAGAATTGTGCCCCTATCATGCTGCGTTTGGCGTAATCACTCAACTGCCTCTTTACTTTCCTTCTTGTTTTGGCCATAATCTTGGTTCCTTTCTGCATGGCTTATCACATTTTGTTGGGTTTCTTTTAATTTGATAATGCGTCCTCCTTATATGTCTTATATGGGATTTCGTTTATATGGGTTATTTACATCTCGGCCATGATAGTCTATCATTTGATAATCGGCCTTTTAGGAGATCTACTTCGTATCCTTACCTGTACGCTATAAGTGAATGCACCAACCAGTCTACCCTACGTTCGTCTGACTATGTTACTTTTAATTTCCAATTGTATGTATCTCATTATCCAATCTATATTTCCTGTAATCCACTAGTGATTTCCACCCTCTTTTTTAACCTTCTTCCCCTGTAGCTCTCTATCGATTTTTGACCTCTCTTTATGCACCCATTTATTGGTTATTTTATTCTGCTAGCATGCAGTGATTTGCTTTGTGTTGGGTTGAGTTTTAACTGTTGAAAAATTCATTTCTCTGATGATTTTTGATTTGCCATTGAAAAGTCGTTTTACATATATTGCCAATTATTCATTATCAGACTGAGTTCTGCTTCTGTTCAATTTAAGATTAGCAATCCAGAGGCTGCTAATGTAAGACCACTGTATGTACCAGGGACTGAATTAGTGATTAAGTTGATTTTGATTCAGGGAGTGAAAAGTTGACTTTATGCATCAACTACTTTGGCTTCATATTATGCTTTTTTCTTCTTGCAGGTGGCATGATGCTGGTACGTATGATGTCAATACAAAAACAGGGGGGCCAAATGGTTCAATCCGCAGTGAGGATGAGTACATGCATGGTGCAAATAATGGTTTAAAAATAGCATTAGATTTTTGTGGTGAGATTTTCTGCCCATTTGTATTTTTTATTACTAGTTTACTATTCCAAGTGCACATGGTGGTATTCTAGTATAGCTATGCTTTTGATTGAATCCATAGTGATGCTTTCAATTAGTTGGTGGTGGTCATTATCTTCATAAACTCATTTCCTTTAAGATATGGTACCGATTTTGTAAGAGTTTTTAAGGGGAAAGGATGGTGCTTCATTTTGAGGAGCAAGCATGTCCCATATTATCTACAACAAGGAGAACATCTATAGAGTAACTTTTGTTGTTTTAAGAATGAAATCTGTTGAAAAAGCCAATTGTGGTAGAATGGCTTATTGTGATCAGCGTGATCTCAAGCCCTCTATTTATAATAAAGTGGAAAGAATACTATTACATAAATACCCTTATTTGGGTAACAAGAAATAGAAATTTACATGAATACAAACTTTAATTGAATTCCTAGTAGAATCCAACGCTCCTCCTCAAGTTGAGCCATATATATTAGTTATGCCCAACTTGCCTACAATAGAAGGAAATCTCTTTCTTTTAATCCCTTAGTGAAAACATCTACCACTTGGTCTCTTGACCTTACAAAAGGCATGCAGATAAGCCCTTGTTCCAGCTTTCCTTTGACAAAAAACCTGTCAATTTGAATGTGCTTAGTTTGATCATGTTGCACTGGATTATTAGCAATACTAATAGCAGCCTTGTTGTCACAATATAACATCCAGGGTTTGGAACTTAGACTCCAATATCTTGCAGCAAGCCTTTTAACTATAGTAGCTCACAAACTCCACGAACCATAGCTCTATATTCAGCTTCGGTACTGGATTTAGCTACTACATTCTGTTTTTTACTTCTCCAAGTAACTAGATTACCTCCAACAAAGGTACAGTAACCTGAAATTGACTTCCTGTCTGGAGATCCAGCCCAGTCTACATCAATGTATGCTTCAATTCTTAGATTATCAGTGGGTGATAAAAGTATTCATTTTCTAGGAATTCCCTTCAAATACTGTTGTATTCTGGTAACAACCTTCATATGAGCTAAATATGGATTATGCATGAATTGGCTCACTATCCTGGTGTGGGACAAGTAAATAAGCTTCCCTACTAGCATTTGGTATCTTCCTTTGTCCACTGGTTCTCCCTATTTTTCTTTAAGTTTAGCTCCAGCTTCAATAGGGGTATCAACTGCTTTACACCCCAACATTCCCACTTTTGATAATAAATCTAGGACATACTTTCTTTGGGATAGGAATATACCCTTATTTGATCGAGCCACCTCAATCCCTAAGAAGTTTTATAATTCCCTAGATCTTTAATCTTAAACTCTCTGCTAAAAAAGTCGTTCAACCTTTGAATTTCTTCACCATCATTCCCTGTGATGACAATATCGTCTACATAAACAATGAGAAATATGATGTTAGTACTTGACTTCTTGACAAATAGTGTATGATCAGCATTGCTTTGCTTGTACCCAATAGAAGTCATTGCCTTAGGAGGTGTCCAAATCTGCATCTAGGAGACTGTTTTAACCCATAAATTGACCTCTTCAACCGACAAACTTTCCCTTCAATATTGTCATCGGAGAAACCATGTGGGATTTCCATATAGACTTCTTCCACTAACTCCCCATGTAAGAAGGCATTTTTTACGTCTAGTTGGTGCAAGTTTCAGTCTTTGTTCACAACTATAGATAACAGAACTCTGACAGTGTTTAGTTTCGCAACAGGGGCAAAAGTCTCCTGATAATCAATCCCATAGGTTTGCAACTAGTCTAGCCTTCAACTGTTGACTGATCCATCCATATTTTGTTTAACCACAAACACCCATTTGCAATCCATTGGTTTTTTTCCTGGAAGAAGTGTAACCAGCTCCCAAGTATCATTTTTCTTCACCTGCATTTCCTCTACCATAGCTGCCTTCCATCTCTTATTAGCATAGGCTTCTTGCCAACTTTTAGGAACAAATTTAGTGATAGAGAGGATATAAAAGCTCGGTAAGAGTCAGACAAAGAGTCATAAGAGGCATATTTAGCTATGGGATGCTAAGTACAAGATCTGACTCCTTTTCTAACAGCAATAGGAAGATCAGAAGAAGATACCTCAAGGGGAACAATAGAATCTGATTTTGGAGCAGGAGATTGAAGTGGTAACGTGTCACCTTTCTCCACCTACTTTAGCCGTTGTAATTCTTCCTTTGATAAGTCTGCACCTCCTTATTCTGGTCAATCTTATTTTGAAATACCTCAATAGTAGGCCTCACAGGAGTGGTCTCCCCCTTATTAGGTTCTTCACATGGTTCAAAAAACAAAGGGGGGAATTAGAGTCCTCAGATATACTAGTTGAAGTCTCCCCCTGGTCAGAAGACACTTCTTGAACTCCTAAGTTGTGTTGTGGTGGTGTGATAGAAATGTCTAATGTTGGAAATAGTACCTCTCCTCTAGGACTATTCCCCTGGAGAGGTGTATAGTAAGGGCAAGACTCATTAAAAATGACATCCATGGAGACAATGGTTTTCCTGGAAGGAGGATGATAACATTTGTACCCTTTTTGAGTAGCAGAATACCTTAGAAAAATGTAGCGTAGGTCATGAGGAGCCAGCTTACTTTGATGGGCTGTGATTCTGGCATAATAGACGCATCCAAAAACCTTTGGGGGAATAATAAAAGAAGAGGTTCCTTGGAGAAGCTCATTAGGACATTTAAAACCAAGTATCCTACTGGGCATCCTATTCATAAGTTAAGATGCAGTGAGTATAGCATCACTCCAATATTGGTTAGGGACATTCATAGCAATCATAAGTGAACGGGTTATCTCTAAAAGATGCCAATTCTTTCTTTCGACAACCCCATTTTGAGCAGTGGTATCAACACAACTGGTTTGGTGTATTATGCCAAAGTTAAGGAGATATCATTGAAATTCACCATCAATATACTCTGTGCCATTGTCACTGTGAAGGATCTTCACAGTGGCATTGAACTGAGTCTTAATCATATTATGAAAATCACGAAAACATCGAAAAATCTCATTTTTTTGTTTTAAAAGATAAATCCTTGTAGAACGAGAGTGACAATCAATAAAAGTAACAAAGTACCTATGGCCAATAATAAACACACGTCGGCAAGGGCCCCACACATCAGTATGAATGAGTCCAAAAGGACTAGATTTTCTATCATGAAGAGAAGGTAAATAAATAGAATGAGTCTGCGTAGCAAAAATGCAGGCTTCACAAAAAAATTCATCCTTTTTACAAGAAGAAACTAAATCGGGAAATACTTTCTTAAGAGTTTCTAGAGGGGGGTGACCTAACCTACGATGTCATTGTTAAAGGTTTGATATTACCGAGTGGACCTGATTAGGAGATGCAGTCAGAGAAGAAGTAGATCTTCTAATTGGCTCCAATAGATAAAGTCCATTGTCTAGTTTACCACGTCCAATCTCTCCCCGTTAGCATCCTGAAAGACATAGTAAGATGGGAAAAAGTCACTTTACAATTCAAGTCATGTGTAAGACTACTAATAGAGAACAAGTTAGTAGAGAAAGAGGGAACGAGTAAAACTTTAGACAGAGAAAGTGATGGAGAATGCTAAATGGTCCCTTTTCTAGTAATGGAAGAATATGAGCCATCAACAATTCGAACTTTATCTTTTCCGGAAGTTGGAACAAAATGTAAGAAAAAAGAGGATGAACCTGTCATATGATTTGTGGCTCCTATATCAATGATCAAGGAAGCAAAAACTAAATAAACATGGTAACCTATATAAGTTTTACCTGAAGTAGCAAGGTAGGAGTTGGTATGGGTAGTGGAGGAAGCAATAGTAGAGGCTGTACCAGTAGTAGAAGACTGCTGAATGTGTCGCAGAGTAGCTAACTCCTCCTGTGAAAAATCAATGTCTGCAGAGGGTGTTGTGGAAACAGTCTCAGAAAGATTAGCTTTCGCTTTTCCCCTTCTTTGTATTCTTTTTGGCTCAAAATCAGCAGGCTTCCCATGGAGCTTCCAACAATTGGCCTTAGTATGGCATGGTTTGTGACAGTGCTCACATTTGACAATCTCTTTAGCCGAATTAGATTTAGTGCTAACAGACTGTAAGGCTAATTTCTTCATGATAGGAGTATAAAGCATGGTTAATCGACGACTTTCCTCACACTGAACAAGAGCATAAGATTGTTCTAGTGTAGGAAAGGGAGAACGACTAAATATTTGCACTTTGATTTGATCGTACTCCACATTCAAACCTGCCAAGAAGTCATGTACTTGAATCTTATCAATGTGCTTCCTATAAGTAGTCACATCATCTGGGTTAGTGGGGTGATAATCCCCATAATGATCCAACTCTTGCCAAAGAGATCACAACCCAACATAATATTGGATCACAGTCAGTTCCTTTTGGGTAGTCTCATGAAGCTTCTTTCGTAGCTCATAAACCTGTGCATCATTCCCCAACTGTCCATATGTTTCAATAATAGCCTTCCAGATTTTGGCTACAGTATCAAGTAATAGGTAACCCCGGGCAATATTTGGATGCATGGAATTCAAAAAGAATGACATAATAAGAGAGTCATTTGATATCCATTTATCTTGTGAAACACTTGCGGTAGTAGGTTTGATAGTGGTGTCCGTAATGTGTTCAACTATTCTTCTTCAGGCAATAGTCAGGTAAGTAGATCGAGACCAGATCAAATAATTTGTGCCATCAAATTTTACCGAAAAGAGGATGAAGAGTGAGGTAATGTTCTAATCCAGTGGGAGAAGTAGTACCATCGATGGTTGCCATGTTGAAAGAATTGTCTGCAGTTCTTCAGTCTTCACCCCTTCAAAGTAACTGAAATGTCGCAGAATGCAACAGCCAAATCACCCAAATAAATAATAGGATTCAAAATATGCTTATAAAGAATACCATTTTTTCCCCCTCTTCTTCTTCTCTTTCTTCTTTCCTTTCTTTCTTTTTTTTTTCTTTCTCTCTCTCTCTCTCTCTCTCTCTCTCTTAATTTTTTTTAATTATTTAACTATGAGAAATTACAAATAAGCCCCTGAAAAGCTGGGAAATTACAATAAGGTCCCTAAAAATATGCAAAATTACACATAAGCCCCTAAACTATGTAAATTTGCAAATAGGTCCCTGGAAGAATGCAAATTTACAATTTAAACCTCTCAATCATCGGTTTTAAATTCAGATGTAAACTCACTGTTTGCAGGAAGCAGAGGCGTGGTAGCAGTTTCTATTCTTCTGCTTTCTCTCCCTTTTTTCTTTTTCTTCTCTTGATGGCGCAGCAAGCAGCAGGGTTCTTCTTCTCTTCTTCCCTCTTCTCTCTCTCTCTCTCTCTCTCTCTCTCTCTCTCTCTCTCTCTCTCTCTTTCTTTCTTTCTTGTTCTTGTTCTTGCAGCGGCAAATTGCTGTCCAAAACTGAATGACAATAGGTGCAGGGTTTGTGATGGGTTTTTTGGAAAGAATCATAAATTGCGATAGGTTACAGAAGAAGAAAATTCTGATGGTTGCAGAAAATTCCTGCAACGGTTGCAGAAGAAAGAAAGAGAAAAAATTTGCGATGGGTTTGAAAAAAATTTAAAAGAAGAGCCTAATTGAACCTAGGCTCTGATGCCATGTTGAAAAAGCCAATTGTGGTAGAATGGCTTATTGTGATCAGTATGATCTCAAGCCCTCTATTTATAATATAGTGGAAAGAACACTATTACATAAATATCCTTAATTGGGTAACAAGAAATAGAAATTTACATGAACACAAACTCTAATTGAACTCCTAGTACCCAATGCCTTAATACAACCCCTAACTTTCGTTAAGCCAACTTTGAATTCTGATAGTATCTATAGCATGATATAAGCCACTGGAAATAGGGTTAAGGTAGTACTTTAGTAAATCTATTATTTTGACATTGCTCAGATTTAAAATGATATGTAGGTGTTCATCTCTGGGGACTTTCAGTTTTGAAATGACTGGGGAATTTCAGTTGTGACGTGACTAGAGAATTGGTGTAAATTCCTTCAAGAGAGAAAAACTTATTGGTAGGCGTTGATTGTCATATGACTACGGATCCTTTTAGGGTATAACTGTTTTCTGTTCTTCAACTCCTTAATATATTTTAGGGGTTGTGGAAAATCCAGTTGGTTAGTTATTAGAGAAGTCAGTATATCTAGTAATGTTATATTTTGTTTTTCCACAATGGTTTTTAGCTTGCACTTGTTTCAAGCTAAAATCCCTAGCCATATGGTTAGTTTGAATTTTGGAGAAGAGATGGCATATCACTGCTAGGCCAAAAACATCAAAGGGTCTCATCATCTACAGTTCTCATAAATAGCTATGCAGTACCAAAAAAGATAGGGAGTTGTTCCTGTGTAGCTGGGGGATGCAGTACCAACATCATGGCTGGAGCAGTATCATCTGAACTGGAAACCCAGGCTGAGATAAACCGGTAACAATACTGCTTTTGATTTAAAGGTGTTGGTGGGAGGTGTCATTATGACTTTTTATTTAATTATGTTTTATTTTGGTGTGAGTTAAGGATGTGCTCTGAGTTTTGGTTTCCTAGTCTAGGATTTTGTTAGCAGTTTCTATCTTGAGGAGTCTTTATTTTTTCTTTGTGTCTGGTAGTAAGTTCAAGGCTACACAAAGAAGAACAGAACATTACATTGGAATTGAAATTGGTTTTCATGGGGTTGAGTGTGTGTTATCTGATCCTCCCACTTTCAGCCTCCCACTCAAATCAGGCTTTCCTCTCAGTTCCAGGAATACCCTATCTTTAAGAGTTATTCCAGCTTATTCCTGATTCTGTTTAATCTTTCTGAAGGATCTTCAACTATTGGGTGGTGTGGTTGTGCATTTATTATTTCTTGTTGACAAGTAAGAGTAAATATGTAATAGTATACTTTTCACTTTAGTATAAATAAAGGGTTTGGGATCACTTTGAGATCATTCAAGCCATTCCATCCTAATCTCCTTTCTCAACATGGTATTAGAGCCTAATTTTGATTAGGGAAGAAAGAGGGAACTAGAGAAACCTTCTTTCTCTCGATTTCCCTCACTGGCTGCCGCTGCCTCCATCTCCTCCGCCATCTTCAACTATGCACCACCTGAACCATCGATGAAACATCGCTGCTGCTGCTATTGCCCCTTCCACAACCACACCAGCCAACACTCCCCCTCATGTTGAATTTTTAGGCAAAATGCTCATTGTGAATTCTCACATATCCAGGATCTATTTGTGATTTCTTATATATTTGTGGGTCTCTTTTATGAATTTGCATATACTTAGGGGCCTATTTATGAAGCCAAAAGAAGAGAAATTGGATCATCTTTCCCGAGAGAGGCTGCCTTCTCTCAACCTCCTTCGGACCTTCGGTTTTATTCTGTATTGATCAAATCACTTCATCTCCCGTGCTGTGGAAAGCTCTACGAAATGGATTGCTTGCTTTGTTGCAAGAACGGATCTTAGCCAGACGTGTCTTTCTAAACTAGCAGAATCGTGGGACATCAAAAGTGGGAAGTTTCTTGTTGTGTTCCAAACCGGCACAAGCTCTCGTATAGGTCAACTTGGTTCGTTTAATTCTTAGGGAGCGAAGAAAAGCCCTAACATGCTTAAGTATAAAAATAGGGGCAGCAAAGAAAGCCAGAGTGCGCTAGCGCGCCCCTAGTCAAGCGCTCTCAAGCCGGAGCGAGCTAGCACGCCCTCTGTTTTCTCGCGACTTGACGTTGCCCCACTTGCTGCTGAAAAACGTAATAGGCTTTCGGATCAATTCACTCTTTTTTTATTGCAAGCAAATAGCCAAAGGGCTGATGAAAGAGCACTGTCTTCTCTTATTCCTGAAAACATTTGCAGAGCAGTTATTACAAAAAACTAGCATCTCTAATAGGAAAAGCAAAGACCTCCCGGTGGCCTCCTTCCTTGAGAAGAGTGAAAGAAGAATTAGACTAACGTGGGACTTCTGCCTTTTGTTTAGACAAAGGGTCTCCAACCGAATTCTGCTTCCAAAATGTAGTGGTCTACTATGGACTGCCATCTTCAATTATCGTTCATCGAGCGCTTTCTCTCATCTGCCTTCCATCTATGCCATTTGTGGTCGTTAACGGGAGCAAATGAAGAGGTTTTTTTTTTACCTTGCACTCTATTGGCTAAATTTATGCTTCTATATATGGAAAATGACTCTATATTCATGGCCTTTCACTCTATTGATACCATTCGAAATGGTCATTGTTTATTCTCGTATAGGTAAGGCAATAGGGAGACAAAAAAGAGAAACTTGAACCTTGTTCGCTACTTCCTTTTCCTTTCAAAGGGCTCTGAGTCTTTGAGGATGGGGCGACAGAAGTCGAAGTACTCATATCCCCGTCTAAAATAGGCTTGACCATTGTTCTTAAGTGAATTTTGGAAGGAACACTAGCTAGCTCACATATATTCATGGATTTATTTTTGATTCACATATCTCCAGTGGTTTGACTATCTCACTCTGCAACGTTTCAGTTGTTTCAAAAGGGTGAAGACTGAAGAATTGCAAACAATATTTTTGATAGGGCAACCACTAATGGTACTACTGCTCCCACTGGCTCTGAACATTATCCCACTCTTCCTCCTCTTTCAGTAAGATTTGATGGAACAAACTACTTAATTTGGTCTCTATGTGCATTCTTGACTATTGTTGTAAGAGGACTTGTTGGACACATAAGAGAACCACTATCAAACCTATCACCATAGGTGTTACACAGGATCAATGGATTTCAAATGACTCTTTTATTATGTTGTTCCTTTTGAATTCCATGAATCCAAATATTGTCTGTGGATACCTATTACTTGATACTGCAACCCAGATCTAGAAGATTGTATAGAAATATATGAACAGTTGGAGAATGATGTACAAGTTTATGAGCTATAGAAAAAGCTTCATGAGACTACTCAAAAGGAACTGACCGTGGCCTAATATTATGCTGAGTTGCGACCTCTTTGGCAGGAGTTGGATTGTTATGGGGATTATCACCCCACTAATCCAGAAGATGTGGCTACTTATAAAAAACATTTTGATAAAATTCAATTATATGACTTTTGGGCATGTTTGAATGTGGAATATGATCAGATCATGGTATAAATATTGAGTTGTTCTCCCTTTTCTACACTAGAACAGTCTTATGCCCTTGTTCAGTGTGAGGAAAACCATTAATTAGCCATGTTTTATGCTCCTTATGTGGAGAAATCAATCCTACAATCTGTTAGCTCCAAATCTGATTCAACTAAGGAGATTGTCAAATGTGAGCATTGTTACAAACCATATTATACAAAGGCCAATTGTTGGAAGCTCCATGGGAGGCCTGCAGATTTTAAGCAGAAAATGACATAAAGAAGGAGAAAACCGAAGGTTAATCTTTTTGAGACGGTTTCCATGACACCCTCAATTGACATTAGTTTTTCACAGGAGGAGTTAGCTACTTTGTGACGTATTCTACAATCTTTATTGCCGGTATAGCCTCTCCTCCTGCTTCTTCCACTACCAACTCCTACCTTGCTACTTCAGGTAAAACTTTTATCGGCTTCCATATTTCTTCAGTTTTTGCTCCTTGGATCATTGATACAGGAACCACAAATCATTTGACAGGTTCCTCCTCGGGAAAGGTAATGTTCGAATTGCTGATGGCTCTTATTCTTCCATTGCTGGAAAATGGATCATTCAACATTCTCCATTACTTTCTTTGTCTAAAGTTTTACATGTTCTCTCCTCTACTAACTTACTCTCTAGCAGTAGTTTTACACATGGCTTGAGTTGTAAAGTGACATTTTTTCCATCTTACTATGTCTTCTAGGATCTGGCAATGAGGAAGGAGATTGGACATGGTAAACTAAGAATAAACTTTATCTACTGGAGCCGATTGAAGGATCTACTTTTGCTCTGACTGCATCTTCTCATCAGATTCATTTGGTAATGTCATACCTTCATTAGTGGCATTATAGGTTAGGTCACCCCCCTCTAGGAACTCTTAAGAAAGTATTTCCTGATTTAGTCTCTTATTGCAATTTTTTTGTGAATCCTGCATTTTTTTTTATGCAAACTCGTTCTACTTATTTACATTCTTTTCATAATAGAAAATCTATTTCTTTTGTGTTAATTTACATTGATGTGTGGGGCCCTTGCAGACATGTGTTTGTTACTGACCATAAATACTTCATTACTTTTATTGATTGTCACTCTCGTTTTACATGGATTCATCATTTAAAACAAAAAAAAATGAGGTTTTTTTTTGTTGTTTTTGTGATTTTCATAATATGATAAAAACTCAGTTCAATGCCACTCTGAAGATTCTTTAAAGTGACAATGGAATTGGGTATATTGATGGTGAGTTTTAGAATATCTCTTTGACTCTGGCATAATACCCTAAACGAGTTGTGTTGATACGACTGCCTAGAATGGGGTTGCTGAAAGAAAGAACCGGCATCTACAAGAGATAGCCCGTTCTATTATGATTGCCATGAATGTCCTTGACCAATATTGGAGGGATGCTATACTCATTGCCTCTTACCTTATGAATAGGATGCCCAGTAGGATACTTGGTTTTCAAGTCTTAATGCAATTATCTAGGAAGACTCCTCATTTATTTTCCCCCCGAAGGTTTTTGGATTTGTGTTGTGCCTAGATCACTGCCCTCCAGAGTAAGTTGGCTCCTTGCGGCCTACCCTGAATATTTTTGGGGTATTCTGCTACTCATAAGGGGTATAAATGTTATCATCCTCCTTTTTAGGAGAACCATTGTGTTTATAAATGTTGTTTTTGATGAGTCTTGCCCTTACGATACATGTCTCCGGGGGTGTGAGTCCTAGAGGAGAGGTGTTTTTTTCAACGGTGGACTTTCCTCCACATACAGACTCCACACACACAACTTAGAAGTTTGGGAAGAAATTACTAACGAGGGGGAGACTTTGGCCAGCGTAACTGAGGGTTCCAATTCTCCTTCTGGTTCCTCTGAACCTTGTGTGGATCCTGGTCAGGGGGAGACCCACTCCTGAGAGACAAGATATTGATGTCTTTCAAAAGAAAATTGATTAGAACACAGAAATGCAAACTTATTTGAGGAAGTATCCCAATTGGCCCGAGCAGATATAGAAAGTTTATATGCTACCACTCCAATCTCCTACTCCAGCATCATATCCTACTGTTCTCCCTAAGAAATCTTCTTCTAATCTTCCTATTGCTATTAAAAAGGTGTTAGATCTTGTACTCAACATCCCATAGCTAAGTATATTTCTTATGATTTATTTTCTGATTCCTACCGTGCTTTTATATCCTCTTTATCATCTATCTTTGTTCTTAAGAATTGGCAGGAAGCTTATGCTAATAAAAAATGGAAGGTAGCTATGATAAAGGAAATGCATGCAATGAAGAAGAACGATACTTGGGAGTTGGTTACATTTCCTCTAGGAAAGAAACCCCTGGGCTGTAAGTGGGTGTTTGTGGTCAAACATAATATGGATGGATCGGTCAATAGGTTGAAGGCAAGAATAGTTGCAAAGGGGTTTACCTAAACTTATGGGATTGATTATCAGGAAACTTTTGCCCCTGTTGTGAAACTAAACACCGTCAAAGTTCTGTTATCTGTGGCTATAGACAAAGACTGGAACTTGCACCAACTAGATACAAAAATTGCCTTCTTAGTTCTTACATGGGGAGTTGGAGGAAGAAGTCTATATGGAGATCTCACATGGCTTCTTTAATGACAACACTATAGGAAAAGTATGTCCATTGAAGAGATCAATTTATGGGTCGAAATAATCTCCTAGGTGTTGGTTTGGGTGTCTCCAAAAGGCAGTAACTTCTATTGGATACAAACAAAGTAATGTTAATCATAAACTATTTGTTAAAAAGTTAGGTAGCAAGATCACTATTCTCATTGTTTATGTGGATGATATTGTTATCACATGGAATAGTGGTGAAGGAATACAGAGGCTGAAGGTCTTTCTTCGCAAAGAGTTTGAGATTAAAGATCTAAGAAAACTACAGTACTTCCTAGGAATTGAGGTGGCTCAATCAAAGAAGGTTATATACCTATCCCAAAGGAGGTATGTTTTAGATTTATTATTTGAAGTGGGAATGTTGGGGTGTAAAGCAGTTGATACCCTTATTGAGGTTGGAGCTAAACTCAAGGAGAAAGAGGGAGAACCAATGGACAAACGAAGATATCAAAGGCCGGTAGGGAGGGTTATCTACTTATCCCATAGCTGGCCTATTAATGCTTATGTTGTGGGGCTAATAAGTCAGTTTATGGATGATCCACACTTAGCTCACATGAAGGTGTTTATTAGAATACTGCAATATTTAATGGGAACTCCTGAGAAATGGATACTATTGTCACTAATAGATAATCTAAAGGTAGAAACATATATTGATGCAAATTGGGTGGGGTCTCCTGACAGGAAGTCAATTTCAGGTTACTGTACCTTTGTTGGAGGTAACCTAGTTACTTGGAGGAGTAGGAAACAAAATATGGTGGCTTTATCCAGCACAAAAGCTGAATATGGAGCTATGGTTTGTGGAGTTTGTGAGCTACTGTGGCTGAAAGGTCTACTAGAAGACATCGGAGTTCAAGTTCCAAGTCTTATGATGCTGTATTGTGACAACAAGGCTGCTATTAGTATTGCCAATAATCCCGTGCAACATGATCAAACTAAGTACATTGAGATCGACATAGTTTTTGTCAAAGGATAGCTGGAACAAGGTTTGATTTGTTTGCTTTTTGTGAGGTCTGGAGACCAAGTGGGTGATATTTTCACAAAGGGTTTGAAGGAAGGACACTTCCTCCATATTGTGGGCAAGTTGGGCATGATTAACATCTTTGCCTCAACTTGAGGGGGAGTGTTGGCTGGTGTGGTTGTGCATTTATGATGTGGTTGTGGAAGGGGTAGTAGCAGCGGCAACCATGTTTTATTGATGGTTCAGGAGGTGCAGTGGCTGTAGATGGCGAAGGAGATGGAGGTAGCAGCAGTGCCATTGAGGGAAATTGAAAGAAAGAAGGTTTCTCTAGTTCCCTCTTTCTTCCCCTAATAGAAATTAGGTCTGATGCCATGTTGAGAAAGGAGATTAGGATAAAATGCCTTGAATGATCTCAAAGTGATCCCGCCCTTTATTTATAATGAAGTGAAAAGTATACTATTACATATTTACCCCTTGCTTGTCAACAAGAAATAATAAATGCACAACCACACCAGCCAACATCAACCTTTGATAATATCTATAGTTTTGCCACTTTTGACTCTTAATTTGGGTTATTTATATTTCTTGTGAATGATAGGAACCCCAAGGCAAGGTTCCAACACCTGAGATTGCATAAGTTAGTGTCAGAGCAAGTCCTTTACCCTAACCATGGTAGTCAAAAGTTAGTGATGTAAACCCCAAATTGAGGGCCAGTCTTCAGGATCAATTCAATTGAATCAGCATTGCAATTTGGGTTCCTTAAAAATCTGCGGTTATGGTATAGGGCTGTATTGAATGATTTAGCGTTTAGAAGAGGGAATAACAGGTTTGGCTAGGGTTAGGGTGGTTGGGTTTATTTGAAGTTTCAACCTAAACCTTGCTGTAATTTTGGAGTTCAGAACTGAAATTCTGGTTTTAGGGTTTAAGGTAATTAGAATTATTAGAAATTAGAGTTTCTAGTGTCCTAGGGTTTCAAGGTTTTTGGGAATTTAGGGCAGCAAAGGAATTAGGGTTTAAACTAGGGTTTGGTTGGTCCGATTGGGCTGAAGTTGAGAAGGAAGGTCACTAGGGTTGGGGGGATGAGGCTCTTAAAGTTTGGGACAGATCTAATGGTTAGATTGCCATAGATCTGACCTTGAATTTTAGATCTTTAGAGAAGTTCAAAAATTCCAAAAAAAATTCTGGAAAAAAAAGGGTTTAGGCAAAGAAGAAGGAATTCAGTCTTTCTTAAGGTTTGAGTGGATGGTTAGGCCTAAGGTTGGGACTGAAAATTAGGTAAGGGGAGGGGGGAAAAGGTCTCCTAAAGGGATTGGGATATATGAGAGGGCAGGGAGGTATGCAATAGGGTTGGGTCTGGGTTTAGAGATGAATTAGGGTTTTGGGGATTATTTTTTTTTTGGGGGGGGGGGGGGGGGGTGTTGTGCAGGCAAGGGGAAGGGAAATAGAATGCTGCAAGTAAGAGAGGAAGAAGGGAAGGAGGTAGGGGCTGGGGTGGGGTTATTAAACTTACTTGAAGAAGAGAATGGAAGCGTGAAGAACTTCAAGTTGCAGGAATATTGAGCAGTACACAGCCACAAGTCTACCTTCCTAAGGAAACTCACAACCTCACCTTTGGCACCTTCCAGTTCTCAGATTTTATTATTCATCAAATCTGTCTTTTACAAGCTAGAGAGGCTTTAGCCTTACATGTGTTTAATAGGATTCAAAATAAGAAGGTGACTGAAACTTGGACTCTAACTAGACTTGAGATTCACATTCAAACATGGACTTTGTCATGATGAGCCAATTGCAAATTAAGTGTAGATATGGACTCCTTGTAAGAATTGGACTATAACCAAGGGAATCCCTTTCCAATTGGGACTCCCAACCTGATTGGGACTCTTCAATAACTTTTCCTAAACCCAACCAAATTCAAAAACAAAGGTAGATTTAGGATCTACTAATGTATTGGATCCAACAAACCCTAATCTGACTCAATTAGAAAAATGTAAAATTACCAAAATACCCCTGGTTTACTAGAGATCCGTACGGTGTTAGGGCTATCACACTAGGCCCTATTATGGCCCTTATGTTGCCCTGATTCTGGTTACATCAGTTAGTTTACTCAGTATCTTGAATCCCACAGGAAGGAAAACCAAGCCAATCTTGCTGGTCTCATAGTCTTACAGAGTGGCTGCCTTAGAGGCATCTAACAATTCAGTGCAGGCTAGTGTTAATAACCTCAACACTGTTACTAGCATTCAGACATTGATGTCATCTCTATATTTTATTAATCGACTAATACCTTCGGATAAAGGAAGGAGTCCCATCCTGTCTAGGGATTCTTCCAGTTTCATCCAACAGGTCCCTCATGCACATGCCACGGACCATCATCACTTCTGCCATGACATTTAACGCCACCACCTCCTATTGAGCTGGCTGACTTTCTGATAAGTTGCGAAAAAGGAGTTAAAGGAGTCAAGTAGATATCCTTGATTTCTACGGGGATAGTAACCTAGAGCAATACTTGGACTGGACTCATAGCTGGGAATCATCCTTCCAGTGGCTGGGGTTGACTGAAGCCAAGAAGATTTTATTTTCTGATGCTAATCTAAGGGTGTGACTTGTGCCTGGTGGATCAAATACCATACATAGAATTGGACTTCAAGCATTGCGTTGGTACATGGTAAGTAGTAGAACTGAAATGCGAGAGGTCATGAATCGATAATTAAGCAGTTAATGCATCTCAAGTTTTAACAGCTGAGGTAGCATTGTAATCCCTCGAGACAGTTTAAGAATTAACTACATATGGGATTTGCTTTGTGTTGCTAGTTTCCAGTTCCTTGTTTGATTTAGTTTACTATTCTGAGGAAGGTCTGTTATTGGTTTCCACTTTTAGGAGTCAATTAATTTTTCTTTATATGTGATGTTGAGTGATGACTACATAAAGATGGTGATGTGGCCTCACTGGGATGAGGGCCAATAAACCAAGGATTCTTGATGAATAGCTGGCAGATTAGGGTTCACAAAATCCTGTGGCTAGGCTATTTAGGGTTTTTAGGGTGTGTAGGAGGGGTGTATAAGATTTGGCTAGGTTATTGAAACACAAATCTTAACCTTGCTGTTTTGGTTTCAGACTCAAGCTCCAAAGGTTCTAGGTGTGCTGGAAAGTTAGGGTTTCAATTTCTAGGGTTTACGGGGGGGGGGGGGGGGGTGATTAGGGCTGCTACTTGGAATTGAGTGCTAGGGGGAGTGAGGGGGTGGTGATTCTAAAAGAGGAGGGAATTTGGTGGTGGGGACTGGGAGTTATAGAATTTAGGGTTTTGAGGAGGAAGTAATGGCCCCAAATGGTGTTGGGGGGGATTTTGCTAGGTGCGATGGAGGGGAAGAGAAGAGGGAAGGCTAGGGTATGATGGCTTACCAGTTTAGGGGCTGTGAAGGAAGAATGAAGCTAGCTGCCACAGAAATTCCCTGCACTTGAAAACCCTAGATTTCTACTCGATCCCTTGACTTCTGCTGTAACTCTCTCTATAATAATTTTATTCATCAAAACTGTTTTGTTACAAGCATTAGACTCTGTATTTATAGCCTTTATTGAAAAACTCCTAGGACTTGACTTCAAACACAAAATCTAAATAGGACTCTTACTTAACATAGACTGACTCAAATAACAAACCAAAACAGAATTAGATTCTTAATAAAATTTTGAATGTAACTAGACCCAGCAGGGCTCAATTGTCCTGCCTGAAAAAAATGCCTCTGCTGTCAAACCATGCTGCTTGGCAGTGCCGGGGCTGCTAGGCAGCATCCCTAGGCCACTGGTCCTGCATCAGATGAATGATAAATATTGAATTGGGAATGAGATTGATTTATCACGGTGCGTCTCTCTTGATCCTCTCTCTCTCAGATTCCCATTTGAACTAAGTCTTCCGTCTCAGTTTCCAGGAATACCCTTTACTTAATGATTTCTTTCAGTTTCTCAAAGTGGCATGCATTTCAGCCTTCACCTGGCCTAGAGGCCCCCCACCTTCCTTGGCTGCCTGCCATCATAGCTAGCACCCTGGTGTGGTGCCTCCACCACCCAGATCCTCCACCATCGATCTGCTGCTCCTACTAGATCCAGTGCATCTACACTGTCCCATGGTCCTGCTGCCCCTTCCCCTTTCTCCCCTTCCTCCCAAGATTAGATGGTTGGAACTATCTCTTCTGTCAGGTTACTCTGTCTATTATGGATGGTCATTCTCTCCACTCCTGTTTCACCATTCTTAGCTGGCAAGTCCGAGTTTGCTCTATGTTCAACTGGGCAACAGGATTGATGCCTCCAACTCCACAGGGTCAATCTTAGCACTACTCAGTATTCCCCTGTCGATCACTTTTTCAGGACTCTCCCTTCATTTCTAGTTCGAAGCAGGGCTCAACATCATTGGGTTGGTCATATGTAAAATTTTTGCCTGCCCCATTCGATCAGGAAAGACTTCCAATATGGCAGTAAAAGTGTGGGACTCCTTTCCCTTCCTATTGTGTTGGTGAAACAACTATCTATCAGTTTTACTTGAGTACGAGACCACCTATTTTGCAACTCTTCTCCTTGCCTTTTATTCTCTGCATACTTTTTAAATCACTTCAAAATCTTCTAGTACTCTTGCATCCTTTTATGTTGTATGATGCTCATTTCTAGTTCCAGCCTGTTCTTATGCATCCTTTGTGGCATCAAATTATTATTTAACGGTTGAATTGTCTTCCCCATATGGAATATTTTGTTCTTGGAGTATATTGTTGAATTGTATTATTGTGTAAACTCTGCTCAATATGAATGCCAAAGGCCAACAAGCTGCTTCAGTTAGAGTTTCTTGACTGGATCTTTTGAATTTATTCTTAACAAGAAATTTTCTTTGTCAAATATTTCCTCCTAATAGCTAGTTCATTTTTTATATTTTCCCGAGGTCAGAAGAAGTGAAGGCAAAACATCCGAAGATTACATATGCAGACCTTTACCAGGTAACTGTTGCAGGAAATAGTTTTCTTCATTTGTTATCTGCAATCTGCATTAAGTTATTTCATTTAAAAATTATGAAGATCTACTGATGTTGAGAATTCCATTAAATCATTATTTATTATTTAGTATAGGGGTATATCTTTTTCTTTTCTTTTTTCCAAATGACCAAAAACTGTTGAATGAGAATTATTTCTCTCTGAAACAACGTATTACAATTATTATTAGAGCTCAAGGAATTAGTAGTCTTACGTGCTTCTTGACATGCAGATCCACACCCAGAAATTTTCAGTGAGTGTGCAGTTGGATATTTGTTTATATTTTTGTATCTCTCTTTGGGCTAGTGTTTGTAGATGTGAGTATGTCAGTGCATGTTGATCGTTTGAGGGGATATGCATGTGCATGTCTCATCACCAGATTAAGGATGACACTGGAGTTTTATTGGGATACTACTAAATTAGCTTAATTTATTGAAGCCTTATCACAGCTGTGTTGTTGGCTACATGAACACTACTTTACGATTCAACTTTTTTTATTTTCACTACTTCTCCCAAGGTAATCTAGGCCTGCCCCTTGTTCTTCTACAACCTATATGCCATTTTAGTTATTGACATTCCAAGAGGTGATGAGGCTTTGGAGATGCAATGTATTTTTTTTTTTATATTTCCTCTCCCTCAGGAGGAGAGGTTATCTTCTGCCTCATGGCACCTAGCCAGTGGTGGGAGGAAGGAGTTGATTCAAAGTGTGAAACTCACTCACACATGATCCAGTTGCCGAGGGATTTTAGGGATGGAATCACCACCTAAGGGCCTTTGCAACTATAGCACAACCACAACAACCCTAGTAACAGAATAGGATCTATCCTTGCTTGGCGTACTCTGATTGAAAACTGAAATTGAGCTTCAATTTTACAATAAGAGAAACTGCTTGAGACATGATTGTTACAGCCATAGCTGTCATGGTGCCAAGGCGATCCAAGGCATTTAAGGGCAGTCGAATGCTTACGTGGCAACATGCCCACCGAGATGGTGTCGAGGCAGTTATGGCAGTTATAATGTGCATCACATTTCCACCTCTGTTCTAACATAAATTCACCATACTTGGGTTTTTTATTTTTTTATCCTTTTGGAAATCAGTTTTTACTTATTTTGGTTGGATTCAAATAGGGAATATTTTCTTTCTTTTTTAATGAATGATAAAAGTAAATATCTTTTCCTAATTAAAAGCATTTACTATATGATATTTGGCATAAGCAAGTGTTAGACCTGGTCCAATGCCAACTAAACCAGTGCAACGTTCCCTGCAGGCTGCAGGAAGGCAGCATCCACCTGGGCCCCTACAAATCAGCTTTGATGCCTAAGCAGCACCCTGGAGACACCTTGACAACTACAGTGACGTTGTCCTCGTGGCTTAAGACATTGGCAGGGGACTTGGATGCAAGGCAATGCTAACAAGGTTCCTTACTTAGGCGATGGCTTGACAACTGTGGGTTGAGGGTAAGAGTATGGTTTGGATTGTCCATGTGATGATGAATTACCGCCCAAAATATCAGGAAGAAAAGAGGAGGAATGAGGGATATAGGAGCCTGATATGGAAAGGCTGTTGGTACCACTGATGTAGGGTACTGAAGGAATGTGGTTATGGAACTCAAAAGGGAAAAGTGGAAACAAAATAGAGAAATGAGATGGAGAAGTGGAAAGTGAAAGCTAACTGGGAAGTATTTTACGTAAGGGAAAGAGAGAGAAAGAGTGAATGTTAAAGGGAAAAATAACCAAACTGCCTGGGCACTCAGACTTGAACCAAACAAACAAACTCAATTAATCTTTAATTCCTTCCCATGTATATGCAATAGGGCACGAAGAGATCCAAAGCATATTAGGTAGAACTAGAAAAAAATATTTAACTGGGAAACTACAACTAAATCAAAGAGTTCCTCCTTATGTATATATCTAAAACTTGCATTTGAAAAGGTAATTAAATATTACAATCACATGGCCTGGCTTGTGTTAAAATTTGATACGATAATGAACCAGCGCATTTCTTCATCTATGATCTATGTCAACTCTTCCCTGGCTTTAGAAAAGAAAAAAAAATCATTCTCTTGTAGAGTTGAGGAATGACTTTCAGATGATGTATCTCCCATTTCAATCCACAACAAAACTTTGGCATTTTTCTCAAACATTAGGAATGTAGTCTTCAAGTCTTGTAACTTTTTCTTCAAAGAAGGGAGGTGGAATTTGAATACCGTTTTGTCATATTCACAAACACAACCAGTTGTTAATAGTTTGTTTATCCTCCAAAGTTCCTTGCTTTTCTGCTTCAGTGGACTGAGTGATCTCATTGCCTGCTTCTTTCGTCTCAGGATGAGGCTGCATTATGGTGTCACTTCAACCAGCTTAATGAGTAATCACATTGTAATCCTTTCAAAACAAAATTCCATTGTAGATTAGTGGGCTTTAGCATACAGTGGTTACTTCAAATTGAGCAGACCATGGGAATCTTACTATTGTTGACCAACCGAATAATGCATTGTGAAGAATTGGACACCTTAGAGTAAGTACCATCAAATTAATTAGAAATATTCAATTGAAACATCATTTTGAGATTTAATGATCATCTTTTTTTTGGGTTGAATAAATAATTATATTAAACAAACAAAAGCAAGAGAACAAGGTCTTTAAGAAGAAGACTGAAAAGGAGAACTAAGACCCCAGGAGGCAACAATAAGCCTATTCCTTGGGGTGTCATCGACAAGGGGATGGGGAATGGCTAACAATCTAGAGGAAACATCAAAATAGATGGCATTCCAAATCCTATCTATAGATCGAGATTCGGAGGTCCATCTTCGAAGATTGCGCTCCCACCAAAGGTGATGGATCAAGGCACAAAACACTAGCTTACCGATCCGATCGCAGATTGAAGAACCTAAAAAGTTTCTCAAAATCCAAGACCAATCTCGTCCAAACCCATAGGAACGCCTCGAACGGGTCCAAATGGAGGTAATGGCTTTTCCCCAGATAGATTTGGAGAAAGGGCAGGTAAAGAAAAGGTGCTCAAGGTTCTCCAAACCGGACTAGCAGAGGATGCAGTTGGGGCTAACGAGGATGTGGCGGCCAACAAGGAAGGATTGGGTGGGAAGGGCAAGGTTAAGAGCTCTCCAGAGGGTTAGGGAGTGGCGGGTAATGTGGTTTTTAAACCAAACCAAAGGGGGCCAGGGGGTTTAGGGCTATGGGATCTAAGAAGGTTCCAGGCCGATGAGGTGGAGAAGGATTTTGTGGGTGAAGGAAGCCAAATGGTGAGGTCACAAGGGGAGCTAGAGAGTGTAGGGAGAGATTCCCAAACCTATGTGAGAATGGGGAGGGGAACAAGGATCCAAGATCCATTAGAGATGAAAGGCTGCTAAAGGGGATGATTTGGGGATACGAGTGTTATAGACAGTGTGGGGGCCAAAGTGGTTATAGAGAATGCCCATCGGATGCCACGGGTTAAGCCAAAAGGAAGTGGAAGAACCAGGAGAGATGGAGGTAGAAATAGCCGAGATGGCTCGGGGACAAAGCAGGAGAATTTCCCTCCTAACCCATGAAGGGTTGGAGGGCATAGAAACAGTCCAAAAGGAATCCGACCGGAGAAGATGTGAGTAGACCCACCTAACCCAAATAGAGTCATGTTTTGAGGCAATTTTTCAGATGAGTTTAAGGAGGCAGGCTAAGTTAACATCGATGATTTGGCGGATTCCAAGGCAACCTTCGGAGGTAGGGCAGCAGATGGAGGACCAATTGACCGGGTGGATGAAGCGCGAGGTTTCCTGCCCTTTCCAAAGGAAGGCACAAAATAAAGATTCCATCATATGGATGGTGGACTTGGGAATGGAGAAGATTCTGCACCAATAAAGATAGGAGGACTAGACCATAAAGAGGATGAAAACGGCTCTCCCGACAAAGGATAAAAGCTTACTCTTCCAAAGTTGCAATTTCTTACGAATGTTGTCAAGCATTGGAAGGCAATGGTGACGAGTGAGCCTACCGGGGATGAACGGGAGGCTAAGATAGACCAACAGGGAAAGGAGCCGGGCGAGACATCGGAGAGCTGGAGGAGAGAGGCTCGAAGTTGCTCAGGGATACCCCAGAGGAGGATGGTGGACTTGCCAAGATTGACCCGAAGGCCAGAGAGGGATTCAAACTGTGAAAGAGCTGAGAGGATGGAGGATATGGAAGGGTGGTCCACTTTAAAGAAGATCATGAGATCATCAACAAAAGCAAGGTGGGTGAGATTTAGGGATTTGCACTTGGGAGTGGGGGAAATGAGGAGCTGATCGGTTTTCGTTTGAAGGATACGGGAAAGGACTTCCAAGGCTAGAAAAGGTAGGGAAAGAGGGGACAGCCTTGGCGGATGCCGACACGGGAAGGGAAGAAGCCAATAGGGGATCCATTGGCAAGGATGGAGAATCGGGGAGTGGAGATGCAAGAGACAATCCAGTGGATGAAAGGGGCCAGGAAACTTGTGGAAAAGAGGACATCGTTAATGAAATCCCAGAGAATGGAATCGAAGGCTTTATGGAGATTAACCTTGAGGAGCGCAGCCGGAGAGTGGTCGGATCTATCGAAGCCTCGAACGATCTCAACGCAAAGAAGAATGTTATCCGCAATACTACGGCTTGAGATGAAGGCCGATTGATTCGGGCTAACAAGGGAGGGAAGAGCCTTTTTGAGCCTATTCGCGAGGACCTTAGAAATGAATTTGTAGATGAGGTTACAGAGGGAGTTGGCCCGGTAATCAGAGAGAGAAGAGGCTCCTTGCTTTTTGGGGATGAGACAGGGAAGGTTTGATTGATAGAGGAGAGCTGGGAGGGGTTAAAGAAGAAGCTACGGATGGCATGGACAAGATCGCTCTCAATAAAATCCCAGGAGGCAAGGAAGAAGCCCATACTGAAACCATCAGGTCCCGGGGCCTTGTTGGGCTTGTGGGAGCGGATGGCAATAAGGATTTCTTCCGTGGAAGGGATAGCACTGAGAGAGGAGATGAGAGAAGGGTCAATGACTTTATTGATGAGGTTGGGGGGAAGAGGGGTGCGGGGCGGGAGAGAGGAAGGAGCTAGAAGGTTGGAGAAGGAGATAATCTAGGCCTTATACTAGCGGGATCGGAAATGCAAGTACCAAGGTTAGTAATGATAATCTTGTTGGTGTTTGATAACATCTTTCTCACAGACCACACGACAAAAAAAAATTTCTTTCTCATTTATCAATGAACAAAAAAAGTACATTTCCCCTTGTTGGGAGAATGAACTGGTCCTCATAATTTTGGGTTCTATAGTTCCATTGCCTGCTTGTGCTTTGATACTAAATAATGATGCAATCCTGGGTTTGTAAATCATATTTTGGGTCGCTATTGGCCACTCGAGTGCCTAAATAGGTAAATATGTAATCGGAGTGCTAATCTAGTAGTTGAACAAACTTTTAAAGGGGTGTAGGTAAAAGGTTAAAGGGCATAATGGGGTTTATGATTTATTGATCAGGGGTGCTCTTGGAAGCAACAGAAAAATAAACATTAATTGTATTAGGAATTTAGGATGGAAGAGGAGGCCAAAGAAAAGAAGAAAAATGATGCAATATAAGATATTGTAAAGAAGGGGGAGTATTTTCTTAAAACTTCCTCACACATGACCCAGTTGGGCTTGGGATTTTAGGGGCGGATTTACTAAAGCTCAAGTAATAGGGCGACCAAACAACCCCAACTACAGAGTAGATATCTAATACTGTTGCTTGTGAAACAAACTGTTTTGGAGGTAAGAGTCTGATTTCAGCTTTGACATTCCCTAAGGTGGTGGATAACTGCCCCAGTTATCAGTAAGAGGAAAAAGAAAGCGAATGGAACAGATAGAAGTTGATACAGTAGGTGATGTAGTATCAGACTGGGAAGGATCCAATATCCAGGATCTCCATGATTGATAAAGCTCAAGTAGGTGAAAATACAGTTTAGGTCAAAACTAGGGCTAGGTTTTGGTAGAACCTAGGGTTTAATGATGGGATTAGGTTATGTTGATGTAACGGAGTCCATTAGGGAAGGTTTGGTGTATTACTGGTGGTGAGTTGTTGAATTTGAATAAATAGAAGATCGGGGCTTGGTTTCTAGGTTTTTGGAAATAGAATCTAAAGGGAATCTTGGGTTTTCAATGGTCAGAATTCAACCAAACTCGAATGATTTTGCCATGAGGCTATGAGGAATAATAGGTCAGATTTGTAGATAATTTGATGGTGAGTTAGCGTCATGGAAATTTTAGGGTTTCCTGGGAAGAACTAAAAGAGTGAACCCAGTGCCAAAGGCTTCCACGCAAGTAGAGTCCTTTTTTTTGGGGGGGGGGGATTAATTTTCCTATGCAGCCTTACCCCAACATTTTTTGTTGAGAGGCTGGGAAGAACTAGATAGGGGAATTTTAGGGTTTACTGAGAGATGGGGGCTGCAAGTAGGTTTGACCACTTGAGTTTTTACAAGAGTAGGCAATATTTGATCAAAGAATGGTCTTTTTTTTTTGGTGGGAATGGTCTGTGGTGATTTAGGATGCATTTGGTAACAGTCATGAAGAACAGTTTAGCATTCTTTGTTCTTGGAAATCAAAAGAAAAGGTGGTAGGTGTTTGTTAAAACAGTTTGTTCTTCTTCTGTTCTTGAAGAGCAAACCAAGAAGAAAACTGGTCTAAAGAACGACTTTTGCAAAACATGCAAGACATGTCGAGGGAACAAAAACTTGATAAGTTGGTCCTGATGGTTAGGTCTCTCAAGACCACCACTTCCCTGCTCACAGATCCCCTCCACCTTGCTCTCTTGCCCACGTCCTTGCTTGGAACCTTTTTTTTTTGGATGAATAAAAAATATATTAAAAGAAAAGAAAGGAGTACAAGACCTTTAAGCAGAAGGCCTAAAAGAAGATTAAGATCCCAGGATACAACAATAAGTCTGCTCCTTAGGGTATCATCAACAAAGGGATGGGGAATAGCTAACAGTCTAGAAGAAACATCAAAATAGATGGCGTTCCAAATCCTATCTATAGAGCGGGATTTGGATGTCCATCTCCGAAGATTGCACTCCCACCATAGGTGGTGGATCAAGACACAGTACACTAGCTTACCAATCCGATCGCAAATGGAAGAACCTGAATAGTTTTGCAAAATCCAAGACCAATCTCGATAGAACCCATAGGATTGCCTTGAATGGGGCCAAATGGAAGCTAGGGCTTTTCCTTAGATAGATCTAGAGAAGGGGCAAAAAAAGAAAAGGTGCTCCAGGTTCTCCACACCATACCAACATAGGATGCAATTTGGGTTAGCTAGGATATGGCAATCAATAAGGAAGGATTGGGTGGGGAGGGCAAGGTTAAGGGCTCTCTAGTGGGTAAGGGAGTGGCGGGGAATGAAGCCTTTGAACCAAACCATGGGGGTCAGGGGGCTTAGGGTTATGGGGTCTAAGGAGGTTCCATGCAGAAGAGGTGGAGAAGGTTTTGGAGGCGGGAGGGGAGCCAAATAGTGAAGTCTCAAGGGGAGTTAGAGGGGGCGGGGGGCTAGGGTTGGGGTCTGGAGGTTTCATGGGAGAGGTGGAGAAGGTTTTGGAGGCGGAGGGGAGCCAAATAGTGAAGTCTCAAGGGGGGGGGGGGGGGGATTCCCAAACCTGTGTAAGAATGGGGAGTGAGGTAGTGACCCAGGACCCATTAGAGATGAAGGTAGACAGGGGGTGGTTTTGGGGATACGGGTGCCATAGACAGTGTGGGGACCAAAGAGGTTATAGAGAATGCCCAATGGATGCCATGGGTCAAGCTAGAAGGAGGTGGTGGAATCAGAGGAGACGGAAGTAAAGATAGCGGAGATGGCGCAGGGGCGTAGCAAGAGAATTTTCCTCCAGACCCAAGAAGGGTTGGAGGGCATAAGGACAGTCCAGAGGGAATCAAACCCGAGATGGAAAGAATAGATCCACCTAACCTAGATAGAATCATGCTTAGGGCAATCTTCCAGATAAGCTTGAGAAGGCAGGCAACATTAACATCAGAGATCCGACGGATTCCTAGGCCTCTTTCAAAGGTAGGGAGGAAGATGGAAGACCAACTGACCGGGTGGATGAAGTGCGAGGCTTCCTGCCCTTTCCAAAGGAAGGCACAAAATAAAGACTCCATGGCACAGATGGTAGATTTGGGGATTGAGAAGATCCCGCACCAATAGAGATAGGAGGACTGAAGCACAGACCGGATAATGACCACTCTCCCAGCAAAAGATAGAAGCTTACCCTTCCAAAGTTGAAGCTTCTTGCGGATATTGTCAAGCATAGGGAGGCGGTGGTGACGAGTGAGTCTACCCGAAATGAGCGGGAGACCAAGATAAACCACATGAAAGGATCCAGGCTTGAAATCCCGAGAGCTGGAGGAGAGAGGCACAAAGCTGATCAAGGACACTAGATAGAAGGATGGTGGACTTATCAAAATTGACTCGAAGCCCAGAGAGGGGATTCAAACTACGAGAAAGCTAAGAGGATGGAGGAGATGGATAGATGATCCGCTTTAGAGAAAATCATAAGATTGTCAGCAAAAGCAAGATGGTTGAGGTTAAGGGACTTGCACTTAGGAATGGGGGAGATGAGGAGCTGATCACTTTTGGACTGGAGGATGGGGGAAAGGACCTCTAAGGCAAAGGAGAAGAGGTAAGGAGAAAGGGGGCAACCTTGGCGGATGCCAACACAGGAAGGGAAGAATCCCACTATGGATCCGTTGACTAAGATGGAGAAACGGGGAGAGATACAGGTCTCAATCCAATGGATGAAGGGGGGAGGGAAACCGATGGAAAAGAGGACATCCCAAATAAAATCCCAGCGAATAAAGTCAAAAGCTTTATGGAGATCAACTTTAAAGAGTGCAGCCGGGGAGTGAGCGGAACAATCAAAGCCGCGGACAATCTCCGCACAAAGGAGAATGTTATCCGCAATGCTACGACCCAAGATGAAAGCCGAATGATTTGGAATCACAAGGGAGGAGAGTGCAAGCTTGAGCCTAATTGCAAGGATTTTAGAGATGAATTTATAGAAGAAGGTTACAGAGAGAGATGGGGCGGAAGTCAGAGGGGGAGGAGGCCCCTTGCTTCTTGGGAATGAGGCAGAGGAAAGTTTGGTTAATGGAGAAAGCTGAGAGGGGTTAAAGAAGAAGCTACGGATGGCATGGACAAGGTCATTCTCAATGAAAACCCAAGAGGCAAGGAAGAAACCCATGCTGAAGCCATGGGGCCCGGGGCCTTGTTAGGCTTGTGGGAATGAATGGCAGGAAGGATTTCTTCTGAGGAGGGGATAATGCTGAGAGAGGAGATGATGGAAGGATCAACAAATTTGTTAATGAGGTTTGGGGGGAAGGGGAGAGCGGGGAGGGAGGGAGGGAGGGAGGGAGGGAGGGGGAGAGAAGGATGGAGAAGAAGGAGATGATTTCCGCCTTGATGCTGACGGGATCAAGAGATGCAGGTACCATTATTGGTGATGAGGGAAGGGATGGAATTGAAGTTATTCCTGGCTTTGAGGGATCGATGGAAGTAGGCAGAATTGGAATCCCCCAGCTCGAGCCACTTTTTTCTGGCTTTTGACGGAAGAAACTTTCTTCTGAGGAGAGGAGGGAAGAGAGGGAAGAGAGCTAAAAGGAAAGCGATTTTTCCTCCTTGGCAAGGGAGGGGTTGAAAGGGTCATTCTGGAGGAGGGATTGGGTGAGCTGAAGGTCAAAGCGGCAGGAAGTGACTTTAGCTAAGATATTGCCGAAGGTGGAGGTGTTCCAGGAGCGATTAGCTTCTTTGGTGTTGCAAAGCCTGCGGGCAAAGGCAACAAGAGGGAGAGAGTGGCAGTGGACAGGCTTAGACCAAGCTTTTAAGACAGTGGGAATGAAAGAATCGTTCGCAGTCCACATATCAAAGAGTTTGAAAGGTTTCAGACCAAATGAGATGGGAGGAGTGACTTGGACGAGGCAGGTAGAGCGATTGGAAAGATTGGAATTAGCGAAGGAGGCATGGGAAGAAGGGAAGGAGGAGAACCAAGAGTCATTTGAGAGAAAACGATCTAGCTTAGAGCCAATGCGAACCGATCCCGAGCGACATTGTTTTTATTAAAGTGGAACTGAAAAGGGCATGCTTCCTCGGTTTTGAGTAGGCGCAAGAAGGATCGGCCGGACCAACCAAGGTCGGCAATCCCCGAATCATCAATGTAGGCATTGAAATCATCCATCGCGATAGGATCCGGAGAGGAGCCGCCTACACGCTCATGGGAAAACCTAACAATGTTAAAATCTCCATTGTGGGCCTAAAATGGGAAACTTGAATTTTTAGATTGTGGGCCTAAATGGGAAATATTATCATTACGGATTTATCAAATGCCGATTTCCAACAAAGAATAGTCTCCGAACACAGGAGCAAGTAAAAATAGTTTTATATGAGAATGGTCTCCTAGAATGGAGAAGTTACCAAATGTGTTGACCTTGCAGAACTTTCCAGCAACTTGGATGAGTCGTCGATGGAGAAGAAAAGACTCCTATACTAAGTAAAATAAAAATAAAAATGTCTTAAACTGGTGAACTGCAACTCAACTAAAGAGCTACCTTCCTATGTATTTAAATATCTAACTGTTTCTGAAACTCCCATTTAAAAAGGTAATTAAGAACTACAATGAAACCCCAACTGCATGGCCTGAGTTGGGCCGATTTTGGAACCTTCCCATCTCCTTCGTCTATGATCTGCATCAAAGGAGAATGCTAGCCTTTTATAGCAGGTTAAATACTTTTGTGGTTACCGGGTTTGTCTAGTAAACTAAGGGATTAGAATTAAAAACTAAAATAAAACCAAATCATAGGTTAAGAAAAATTAGTCAGCGAAAAAAAAAAAAAATCTGTTGCTGAATAAAATGAAATCTAATTGGGCAGTTTGACAGTTATAACAACACTACAATATAAGATGCAGATCTGATGGTCAGGCTACTAGATGTGGAGTCTCCTACTGTTGAAACGAACACCAAAGTGTCACAAACCATGGTTGTAAAGGAGGCAAGGTGACCAAAGTGGTTGGGGCTCTGCCTAGGCGATTAGGCAACAAAGCGGCAATAAGGCGACCAAAGCAGTTGGGTCAATTTTTTTCTTCAGTACAACTACTTTTAAATTGATAAGTTTCTATTATAAGCTAAACAAACATTCAAGAATCACATTCATAATAATAATAATAAGAATAAAAATCAAGAATCATAATTATGAAAGATTATCCAAAACAGAATATTGACATTAGTTCATCTCATCAAGCATCGTAACATATGACTATGAACTATATCAAATTATATGTATGAAAATGAAAGGAGTAAATTACATTTTTACTTACCTCTATAATAGTGATGCCAAATAAGTGCTTTGTCCATCTAATGATTCATTGATTCCCGATTCCGAAATGACTAACTTTTAAATTCATATTTGGCTTTGTAGAATAAAATTTGATTGAAAAAAAGATGAAAAGGAAAGTAGTAGTTTTACATTTTTACTTATCTCTATGATATTGTGATGCCAAATAAGTGCCTTTTCCATCTAATGATTCATTGATTCCCGATTTTGAAATGACTAAGTATTAAATTTGTCTGTGACTTTTTACAATAAAATTTGATTAAAAAAAATCAAGAAAAAATATTATTACATACAAAATGTCAAAAAAGTGACCACTTTGATGTCTAGGTGGCAATAAGGTGCACAAGGCTACAAAACGGTGGCAATTAGTGAAAAAGCAGCTGAAAAACTGCATGTCAACAAAGCGGTGGCAAATACGGCTGTTGAAACACCGCCTCACCACCTAGGCGGCATAGTTGTCCTAATTAAAAGACGTTAGGCTAATGTGAGGTGGTTTAAAAATCGCCACGTTGGTAAGGTGATGGGGGGGGGGGGGGAGTCGAGGTTAGTTTCGAGGGGGGGGGGGGGGGGGGAGGGGGAAGGGGGGGGGGGCCCCCCCCCCCCCCCCCCCCCCCCCCCCCCCCCCCCCCCGGGGGGGGCCCCCCGGGGGGGGGAAAGGGGGGGGGGGTGGGCCCGCAAAGGGGAGGGGCGAGAGGCACCCTCCAAAGCGCTTTTGAGGCAGCCAAGGCATTTTAAATGAAATTTTTAGTGTACATCTCATACACTCTAGTTCATTATAAATTTATCACATCTTATGTAATAAAAGAACTAACATTAGCCTACCTTAAGTCATCCAACATACTACAAACCACACATAGTAATGAACTAGGTCCTAATTCCTAAATAAATTACAAGTATCATACTATCATTAACAATTGAATTCTAGAATCAAGATACGATAAAATGGGACTAAATACATAGATGCATAAGCAAAAGAAGTAGACAACATAACTTATTAAATGTCACCAACACCACCTGCAACTCCACCTCCACCAGCACCTGCAGCTCCACCAACTCCACCAGGTCCTGCAGCTCCTCTACGTTGTTGAGCTCTAGCCAACTCTACTTGATACAAGTTTTCAGCAATAGCTTTTTGCACCTCAGGAGGGACTTGGCAACACTTGGGTGTATCTACATAACCTCCACCAAGTGTTGCTTGAATCTTCTTTTACCTCCATGGATGACTCTACCATAGTAGTTACGCATTGTACTTTTGTCTTCTTACGTCCATAGGGACTCCATGTTGCCAAGCAATATCCTTGTCCGCCATTAGGAAATAGAACTATAGGAGGAGAAAATGAAACAAAACATGTAGCCAAATATCCTGATTAGTAGAAGAAGAAAATGAAACAAAACATATAGCCAAATATCCAAATTTGAAGTTTTAAATATTTAAGCAAACAATCCCACTTATATCTAAAATCCAAAGTCCAAATCTCAAATATAACAAAACATCCATAACCAAAATTCCCAATAAAAATCCATATCCATAGCCAAAATTCCAAATAGAAAAGTATAGATCAACTAGTTATAATCTTCATCAAACAAATTGGTAGCAAGTGGGAGATCTTCTCATAGTTGTTGTTGCTCTGAAGATGTACTTGTCTTAGACCTCAGACTTTAATCATCTACAATATTCTCATCATCATTCAAGTCTTCCACTTCTTCCATGTCTCCATCAAACTCTGAGTTATGTTCCTCAAGTACCATCTCCAAAGACCTATGACGGGTTTAGCGTAAATTAACTCCCAACCGATGTTGATTCACTTGGTTGACCTCTCCTCGGTCTGAATAGACCCTCAAGTGATACAGATGCCTCCATAGCTCTTTCAATAGTGCTCCAAGTAAGATCACCCTTAGGATGGACTAAATCATTAAGCTGACTAACCATCCACTCATTGCTCCAGTCAAGCTCATCAAGGAGTAGGGGATCATAATTTCTATTCTGTAATTGCCTCTCATTGAACCTTTCTTGAAGTTGGCGATTATACTAAATAAAAACTAGATCATTCAATTGATTATGTTCTAGCATATTCCTCTTTTTGGTGTGAATCTGAGTTCATAAGCAATTGAAGAGAATCCCAAGTTATTATTCCAAATTTAAATTTAAAAGTATTTTAAATACTTAAATCACTTAATACTTACAAACTCAAATGCACTCCAATTTTGTTCACAACCAGAGGAGGAAAAACAAAGGCCTAGTATCCTTCATGCAATCCTTGTAAGCTTAAAAACATTTCCTCCATGTGTATCCCATCAAGTAATTATAATGTTAAAAATAGATTAACATAAAACTAGAGTTCCAAACAAAATAAGTATAACTAAAAACAAAAGACATACAAGTAAAAACTTACGAGGACTCATAGTTGTAAATTGTCTAATAGCCATACTTGTGGAGAAAGGACCCTTAGCTTGCTTGTATTCCCTTGCCTGGTGCAATACCTTATCTTATAGATTTACATTAGGCAATAATCTTATGACAATTTCATTGAAATAAGTTTGGAGATAACTAATCAACTCACAATCATTCACAACATTTAAATTATAGAATCTCCCAGGGTCCAACAATAATGCTGCACGCATGGTTCTCAAACCGTCCGCTTAGGCAACAAGGGGGTTTTTCAACCGCCTTGTTTTGAACCGCTTTGTTAGCATGCATTTTTTCCCGCTTTGTCGACCTTATTGCCGCCTAGACGCAAAAACAATCGTCTTTTTAACATTGTGTCCATAATAATATTTTTCTTGATTTTTAAACAAATCAAGTTTTATTCTACAAAGCCGTATACAAATTTAATGGATAGTCATTTTGGAAGCGGGAATCGATGAATCATTAAATGGATAAGGCACTTATTTGGCATCACACCATCATAGAGGTAAGTAAACATGTAAAATTACTACTTTCATTTTCATACTTATAATTTGATATAGTTTATAGTCATATGTTATGATGCTTGATGAGATGAACTTATGCTTGTGTACTTTTCTGAATAATCTTTCATAATTATGATTCTTGAATGCTTGTTTTTTTTTTTATGAATGTGATTCTTAAATGTTTGTCTAGTTTATAATAGAAATTTATCAACTTAAAAGTAGTCATATTGAAAATTTTTGATCCAACCGCTTTGGTTGCCTTATTGCCGCCTGGATGCCACTTTGTCGCCTAATCGCCTAGACAAAGCTCCAATCGCTTTGGTCCCCTTACCGCCTTGGCTGCATGCTTGCACCATATAGAGGTCTTTTCATTTGACACTACCATCGCCTATCAATTATTTGTATGACTTTTTTTCGGAGTTGTTATTTGCCTCCAAAATTTTTCTTTATTCTTCTCTTAGCCTTTTGCATGGCTACAAACACTTTAGGCATTGTGGGTCTCTCATCAGCATCTATAATCCTTAATACAACCATAAGAGGTTGTGATGCTCTAATGCAATCCTCCATAGCATGCCAAAATGTAGTAGCAAATGTTGTTTTAACTACTTTCTTCCCTGCCTCTTTCTTGGACAAATTGGATTTTGTCCACTCCCAAAAATGAATAAGTGCCTTAAGTCATCCTTGTGTGTCAATAAACTTTAATGTGTTAAGAATAAAGGGGCAAATCTAGTCATTGCAGCCCTCACAAGATCCCTGCCATTTGTCTTTTGTCTTAAGGCCTTTAACAATCTTGTGTGCCTATAAATGAATGTGATTATTCTCTTCGCCTGAGTTATCACCCTTTTATATTGTTTCAAATTTCCAATGTCTTCTAGTATTAGATCAAGACAATGGGCTGCACAGGGAGTCCAATAGAATGTAACCCTCTTCTCCAATAATAATGCCCCTCCTACTTTGTAATTTGAGGCATTATTCGTCACCACTTAAATTACATGCTCTTCCCCAATGTCTTCAACTTTACTATCCAACAATTGAAAAAGCATTTTTGCATCTTGGACATAGCTAGATGCATCCACAGAACCAAGGAAAAATGTTCCCTCTGGACAATTCACTAGAAAATTGATGAGATGCCTACCCTTTTTCCCAGTGCATCCATACATCTTCCAGTACCTTTCATAACTTTTCCTTATCTCCATCGTTCTTTCTTTTGCATTCTTCAATAAGACTTCATAATAAGTTGGGGGCTTATACCCATAACCATATTGTGCAATAGACTCCACCATCACCTCAAAGCTTTTAACTTTAACTGCATTAAATGGAATACCACACTGATACATCCAATCAGCAATGTGATCCACTCACTACTTTTCTTCTAAGGATCTCATTCTATTAAAGATTTTTGTTTGAGTAGTACCCTTTGCCCTCCTGTCATCAACAACTGCTTTAGGAGTGTATCTAATGTGCATATCCGTAGGACCCCTTACTGGTGCCTTAGTGAGGGCACTTTTTCAATCTCTTTGCTGCAGTTCTAGAGCTTTGTTTCTTGGAGGACAACTCAGACCCAACACTATGAACTGTCCCTCCTTCAATAGAGGTAGGAGTAGGATGTTCTTCTCCACTTACTTGCTAAGATCATCATACTTCTCATCATCCAAATCAGTAACAATTGCCCTCTTCTTATTTTTCGACAACACTGCATTCATCTCTTAGGCAATTGCTGCAGTGGTCTTGGTGCACTTTGCAACATCCCCATATCCACCCACTAGATGTTGCTTCAATCTTCTAATTCCTCCTTTAAGTTCTTTGTTGCACAAAGTGCACCTGAATGTATTCCTATTTGCCACATCTGGCCAATACCTATACTTCCACCCTGAGTCATTTGACTTGGTCTTTCTCTTTGGGTCTTTACAGGGATCATAACTTGCTTCACCCCCACTAGCAATAATAATACCATATAATTAACTTGAAAGATAGCCAAGACTTGAGATCTGAGTTACAAACACCACAAGTGATCAAAAAGTCCAGCTAATACTTTTTTGTGTTGATAAAATCCCTGACACCCACATTTACTATTTTTATTTTGTGAAACTACTAGAAACACATCATCAAAATCCCAAGTAAAAACCACAAAGCCAATTAAACATCTATGAAGCTTCTATGTTGAAGTTGAACTAATCAAATATTCAAATGTCATGTCATTTATCCCAAATTTTTCAACAACCCATTTGCTTAGTCACAAAGCTTCATGATTTGCACCTAAGTGTCTTCTAATTCTTTTTCAAAATGAGGAAACTAAGAGAATCTCAAAAGCAACTATCAGAGCATAAGGGTATTCAATAATAGGTCATACGAAGTCCCCAGTGGCAGAACATATTGATTAAGCATTTTTGGAAACAAAGTTAAAATAAATAAATAAAATTCCGGAGACATATTGTCGCTTAAGAAGATGGTGGACAAATACCCAAAAGATTGCTGGAGTTTACTACAAATCGATGATTGATTTTGTTAAGATTATTAGCCTTAACAAAATCACGGACTAATTAAAGGAAAAAAGAAGGGGGAAAAAGAAAAGAACACAAAGAATGAAGAAAACATCATCGCCAACCTTCGCCTGAGATGATGCCATGCAAAGACGCTAGAATGTCGCTGCTGCTGCAACTTGAGTTTTGAGGCTTGTACCAGCTTTTTTGGAAAGAAAAAAGGGAAAAAGAAGAAGAAAGAAGTCACCGGAGAGAGTAATGAAAGATCAAAGTTGCTAAAAGTCGTCGGCTATCGAGAGGAAGAGAGTGCGAGAGTTTTAGGACATGAAACAATTGAGTCTAGAGTCTTTATGCTTTAAACTCAAGTCACTTGATAGTTTTTTCCCTTTTTTTTGGGTTAATGTAATAATTTGATCCCATGTAGCATCACTGTAAATATACATAGTAGTTCCAACCAGTAGTTAATTTCCAATTAGAATCTAATTGGCATTGGGTTCTCTGCCTTTGATTTGGCATCATTAGTATTTTGATTTTAAATAGCCCATAAGGTGGTCACCTAGGGGTCCAGGGTGTCTGAGGTGCCTGAGGTGACCACCTTATGGGCTACAAGTAAAGCGACACTCGCCTTATGGCCTCCAAGTGCGCTTGGATGCCTAGGCAATGCCTTAACAACTATGCTAGGCGGGCATTTAGGCAGACATTTTGAAAAACCATGACACAAACAGAAACATAAATAAATCGAAGGAACATAGAGATTTAACATGGTTCACACACTGACACGGTGTACTATGTCCACGGGCGAACAAGAAGAACTTTCACTATGTATGAGCAAAATTACAATGGAGATCTCTCAACCGATCACTAGAATGGGTTACAAAACTCCCACCCAAAACCCTAAGATGAAAATCCCAAATCTTAGACTGACTTCATAAGAGAACATAGTGTACATATTTAAAGACTCTAATTGGATGAAGGGGTAGACCCATTGGGTCAGATCATACCTCATTGTTGGGGCTGTGCCCCTGCACGGCTGCACCCCCATCCAAAACCAAAATCATTGATGTGAGAGATCTCACAAATTAGGTCATTTGGGTCGCCCACCAAAATATTTTAGTGCATCCCATCTTCAAAGTCGGGTACAAGAATTCTGTTCACATATAACAGCTACTTTGATTAGGAAACTTGGAAAGCCAAATAAAGTAGCAACATCTATGCAAAGGCTTAAGGGTTCATAGCTGAAATCAATTAATGAGTTAAATAAACATTATATAATTAAGCAGTATTTCGATCTAGGAAAATAAGAAATAATTTCAGAAAATCCAGATTTTTCGGAAGTTGAACTGTACTAAGATTCTAGCAATATATCTGGTTTCGAGAATCAAACAGAACTGAACTGAGTTGTAGAAAAACCAGTTGATGGCAAGAATTTAGCAAGATATATGCTGAGACTGAAATTCTAACATGTTTAGTAAATGAATAGGTAAAACTTGAAAGATATGATAGAAAACCAGCTCAGTGATGCACCTTAGTGAAGGCCTGGAATCTATTGAAAATTTGAAATCATGCTACTGAATCCACCGCAGCACCATTCAGGAACACCAAATGGCTGCTTTTGAATCCAGAGGTTTAGACCTGCACAGTTACAAACTCTCCTTCATTGAAATGTTGTGGTGGGCCTTTGCCTTTGCTTATATAGAATAATGCTGGACAGATCAGACTCTACTTGGAATAGGCCTCAACCAATCCTGATCTGAAAAGGAAAAGATTAACTGGCTGGGAAACCCTCCAAATAGGTAGCTGTAATTGGGGGTTTCCAAACATAGCTAGGAAATTGACAAACTGAAACAAAGCAGAAGTCAATTTATAGTAGTAAAATAAAAATTAATAGATAACAGCCCAAATCAAGCCCCAGGATTCAGGTCCCAGTGAGAACCAGGATAGAAACCACAGGACAAAAAAGGAACCAGAAAACTGGTTCACATCTGGGCCAGATGAACTTCAGACTAAATTTTCCTGTTCTTCTATTTCTCCTGCTGTTATGCCCTTCATCAGCAATGCTAGTTGTCCAACACTAGCCTGAATTGATATTTTCTACTAATATACAGAACATGTATGATAGTATTGCAATCCATTAAGGAACACTTTTGACCTTATGATTAATTGATTTCTTTGACAGCTTGCTGGAGTTGTCGCTGTTGAGGTCACTGGAGGCCCCACCATTGATTTCGTTCCTGGTAGAAAGGTATCTTAGTCTGACCTGTCATGGTAAAATGAGGCTGCTCCATCTCGCTTTTCCTGAGTAACAAATTTCATATTTGCATCAGGATTCATTGATTTCTCCCAAAGAAGGGCGGCTTCCAGATGCTAAGAAAGGTTTGTCAATACTACATTGATGAGTGACATTCATGAGAAGTTTCTGTTTTTTTAGCTGACTCCTTTTATTAAGGACTGTTTCAACGTGGTTGGAGTACAAATCAGATGACCTGCTCGACAATTACATGTATTATTAGCCATTTGTTGGGATGCACTTTTGCCTGATTTTGTGGCCTAATGAATAAATCATTCTGTTGAGATTGTCTTGTAGTGGATTACTTGCTCAGTTGTCTTCTCATTCAATGAAAACAGGGGCTCATCCAGTACAGTCATAATGCATCCCTGTGTTACCAAACCCAAAGTTTGGGTTGCAGTGAATCACCTTAGTGATAAACCACTCAATGAAATTTCAAGTGCCACTTACAGAACCAAAATCTAGGTTTGGACCTAGTCTCTTTGGTGTGGGACTCTGGGTTCCCAGAATGGTTTAAGTCCGGTCCAACCACGAATATCAACTACATTGGTTTTCCTGCTCGACTCTGATGAGGCATCCTGTCAACACATAAGGCAACGTTAAATAAATTTGGCCTTCTTTCACCTTGATGGTGTTCTGTACCCCATCATAGAAGTTAGTAGCCTTGCGCTACCACGGGGGCCTAAGAGAACATCACAATGCACCATGAGTAAGGCACCTAGTTGTGAACGGCTTCAATGTTAGGTGAACCTGAACTACATTGGCCTTTTGTCTTGCAGTAATTACAATATTCTTGCAAATAAGTATCTTGAAGAGCTTCCTTCGCTGGAGTTTTAATTTCTCAAACTAGGGCCTTGTTCTATTTTATCCTCACTCCTGAAATTCCAGATTAGTCTTTGTTTTCCCCTTTAAATTTATTTACTAACCAGTCCTAAGTCCTCTTTGCTTCCCCAGGGGTCCTAAACTTTTTTGAACTTAATGAAACTTAATCTAGTTTATATTTGGATTCTTGTCAGGCCCTAGGTTGCATTATAATGGCAATGTTTTTCTTTTTTCTTCTTTTCTTTTTTGGGTATAGCAAGAGGTTTCCTTCATGAGTTAATCTCCCTGGCTATCCCATCAGCAGCATAGTTCGACTCTTTGTACACATACTTAAAAACAATATTTTCCATGGATAGCAATCATCTCTCTCAGAGTGTGGGCCCAACCTGCTAGCTTTCCTTGAACCTGAACACCTGGCTTGAGGATTGAGATTGCTTTTGCAGAATCTGATTCAACAAGGAGTGGCAGCATCTGTTGTTCAATTGCTACTTTGACACCCTCATGGATTGCAATTAACTCTGCTTCTACTACATTATCTCCCTCCACGCTTTTAGCAAAACCTCCCATAAATGATCCATTTGAATTTCTGTAGAGTCCACCCACCTGGCACAACCATACCCAATCTTACCAGCATCAACATTACATTTAATCCACCCCACCTCTAGTCGTTGCCACCCTTCAAGTATTCTTCGACACTCCAGCGTGGTCGTCGTAACTCTGTTCATACTCCAAGTAAGTGCTGATCTGGACGTGATAATCCCTCACTATTTCAGCTCCATTCCCTGGTTTGCTGTAGTTTTCTTCATACATCTCTTGATTTCTCCAGTTCCATGGTAAATACATGGTACATGCGAACATAGTCGCCCATCCTCCATTCCACTTTGCTGCTACCCCACAAACGTTGGCCTGCAGCCATAAAACCACCTTCAGTGTTGGCTTGGCACGAGTCAGCACCAAATTCCTTGCGCATACTGGCAGTCTTTGAGAGAATGAATATTACTTTCAGGTTCTTTAAGACAGAATCCACAGAGGCCGTAATGTTGAAGCCTCACTTTTCTCAATTGATCATTTGTCAGCAATCTATCAAAGCTTACAATCCACCAAAAACAGCAAATTCTATAAGGGACTCTTAGCTTCCATAGCTCTTTCTAATATTTACTTCCCATTGCAGTAGCCGGTACTAGTTCATCATTAGGGACTGCATATGCAGATCGCACAGAGGAGCAGCCATCCGATGAAGGTTTCCAAATAAGCATATCTCTTCCTTTTGCTATCGCAGGCGGGCGAACATTCAGGATCTATGTGCATGTCTCTAATTGCAAATTAGAGTAAATACGATTCCAGTTCCAACTACCGTCTCTCATAGTATACATCTACATTTTTTCTCTAGCCATCTTCCTTGGAATCGAGTTTAGTGCCAGGGGTTTTAGGCTAATCTCAGGTGCAAGCCAGTTATCTTCCTAAAAGGTATAGACGTTCCATCTCCTACTAAAGAATGACACTGCTTAAGTGCTAAAGGAACTACCATTGTCATTGCCCAACAGATAGGTGAATCTCCAGGAAGAGTGGTGAACCGATCCTTCCTTCTATTGCCATCATACTTTGCTTCTAGAATGGAAGCCCACAATGTCTCTCTATTTAGGTAGCTCCACACTAATTTCATTGGAAACGCTTCATTCACTTTGATAAGGTTTTTGAAACCTAAGCTTCCTTCTTCTTTAGGTTTGCAAATTGCTTCCCACTTAATTAAATGTGCCTTCTTTTGGTTCTGTGAATCTCCCCAAATAAAGCCCCTAGCCGCTTTCTCTACCTCATGTGGTACACCTTTAGGGATTGGCCTGATTGCATCAAATATATTGGTATAGACTATAGAGGAGATTACAGATTTGGCAAGTGTGATTCTATCCGCCATGGAGAGAGAATTGACCTTCCAATTCGAAAGTCTGGCCCTTACTTTGGAAAGAATATTTTCAAAGTTTTTCCTTTTTACACACCCATTCCATATTTCAACTCCCAATATCTTCCTATTTCTTCAATTCTACTTAGCCACTTGCTCGAGTCAATCCGTTGGCTTTATCCCTACTCAAATTCTTGGAGAAGTATATCCTTGTCTTGGCGGCGCTTACTTTACTTCTAGATGAAATATTGAATCTATTCAAACAATTGTTAATAACCGTGATTTGATCTAAAGCCGCTTCTGCAAACAAAACCACATCGTCAGCAAACATCAAATGTGATATGGAAGGTCCCTTCCTACCTATTCTTATTGGTTTCCACCCCTCTTCTGCTACTGCATCTTGAATGCAGTGCGTTAAAAGTTCCATACATAGAACAAATAAGGGGATAAAGGATCACCCTGTCAAATTCCCCTAAATGGATTGAAATAGTTTGTTGTCTCTCCATTCCATAGTTCAGTTAAGCTAGATGAGGTAATACAGGTTATGGATACCTTAATTAAACCTTCCGGTACACCAGCCAGAATCAAAGTTTCTTCTATAAAATTCCATCTCACTCGATTATAGGCTTTTTCAAGATCAATTTTTATTGCCATAGTCTGCTGTGTATTTGCATTTTTCCTCATCGTATGGAATAGTTCCTGAGCTGTGATAATATTCTCCTGAATGTGCCTACCTGGAACAAAACTTACTTGGTCTGGAAATGTGTCTATCTGGAACAAAACTTACTTGGTTTGGAGAAACCCATGCAAGCATAAATTCTTTCAAGTGATTAGTGATCACCTTAGTGGTTATCTTAAAGCTCACATTACAAAGAGATAGGCCTGAACTAAGTGATTCTTTCAGGTTTATCTACCTTGGGAATGAGAGCTAATAAGATTGCATTCAACTTGGGGTCTTACATTCCATCAAAGCCATTTCTTACTACTTGCAAAACTCTTGGTCTAACAATATCCCAGGAGAACTTCCTTCTTGTGAACTCTCTTTTGCCATTTCATTCGGACTGTAACTCTCCGTCGACATTCCAAGTCGAATACTTCCGCTACCACCAGGTTTCTTTTTCGGCCCAAGCGCACTAGCAAAACTGTTACCTTTCAACTGAGAGCATCTTCCATCACCGCTACCCCCCATCCGGCGGTTTTGGAGGTGGAGAAATGCTAGTGGTCCTTGCTGTGTCTCTCTCGCCTCCTTCTCTCCTTCTCCTCGCTCTTCCTCTCTTTCTTCTCTCACTCTTCTCCTCAACCGGTGTCATTGGAGGCGGAGAATGATGTACTTTTTTTGCTTAAGACCAAATGGGCTGTTGACACTGTCCCTGAAGAAGTTGTCGCCATTGCTGTCGCTCAAGTCCTCGAAAGCTCCATTGCTACCACTGCTGCTCAAAATCTAGTAGATGTCCGATGTTGCCTCTCCACTTGCATCGCCATTGTTGATAACCCAGTAGAGGCTACCGCTTTCGCTGATGCTCAAGACCATGTTGGCTCCATCACTGCAGACCTTATTGAAGCTGTTTCCACCACTGATGCTCAAAACCACGAAAGCACCGTTGCTGCCACTGCTCAAAATCTTGATGAAGCCAATGCTGTCTTTGCTACTCAAGTAGCCGTTGCAACCGTTGTTGCTCATCTCCATTTACCCTCTATTGGTTTCAGGGAAATCTCCTTTACTCCTATTTCGACTCCCTCTTCATCCCCTATTGCTCAGTCTACTACCATCGTCGCTCAGCCTAATCCCTCTTCTTCAACTTTAGCGATTTCTGATTTCTGCTCGCCGCCGGTAGCTAGTTCTTACCAGAGATGTAGATCTCGGCCAAAACCTGCTCCGATTGTGACAAATCCATGCACAACTCCCCTCTTCAAGGTTCTCTGTCAGATTTCTGCAGTCGAAGCCACTGCTTCCCTTGTCGTTGCTTGGAATATTGTTCCTTCATCGACTGTAGATGGTCCTCCCTTTCAGGAGGCGTCGCCTCTCTCCCTTGACCCTCGAGCTTTGCTTTCCCTCTTCCGTGAAATCTCCTGTTCGGAGCACTCTGTCAACCAGTTTCCTCCTCTCAAACCTTCCATTTCGAAAACCAGCTCCGGGGGCCTCTCTCCACCGCTTCTAAACCATCTCTCTCACTCTCCCACAATCAATATCCTTTACCCATTATACCCCCACCTATTTGATCCATTTTGGGCCCTTTGGCCCATGGGCCTTGCTCCTCTCCTCATCCCTCCCCCTCCCCTGTTAGGGATTTCTTGGCTCATTACCCAAATCACCACCCTCTCTCCACCTCTATCCCTCTTCCTCCAACCCCTCTTTCCTGGTCTTCATCGTCGCTCACACTTCCAAATCTTTGGCTTGTGACTTAGTCCCTTCAAAGATTGCTATTATTGTTGCCCTTAAATAGTTGATTGGCTTGATGTCGCTTGTTTATTTCTTAGTTTGGCTTTGGGCCTCCTTTGCTTGTTTTACTAGTTTGCTTTAATTGTTGCTCTTAGGTAATATTGCTAGGCTCATTGCCTCTTAGGTTGCTTGTTAGTTGGGGCCTCTTTCTCGCTTTGTCTAGGCTCTGTCTCTTGTGCTCTTGTAATTTCTTTTATTCTCTTTGGTAATGAATTATTTAATCATCCAAAAAAAATAATCCCAGGATTGTTGGTAAAATGCTGCATGAAAACCATTAAGCCCTGGTGCTTTCAAGGGCTAAATAGTTTGACCACTTCATCTTCTTCTACTTTTATCAAGGATAGAAAGCCAATCAGAATTTAAATTTGGAAAGTAAGAATAATACGCCTTTATTATTATTATTAGTTCATTAATCAATTTCGTTGATTAACGCAGTCGAAACTCGCCCTTGAAATCTGCGTCGAGGTTGAGCACCTTTTCGAGAAAATAGAAGGGACATAAAAGTTGACTTATCGGGTCGTAACCTCTTTCCTAAATCTCTTCCTTCTCTTCCGGTCGAACATCCTTGCCGCGTAGGCTCTTGGGTGTGTGACATCCCCCCTGTGATAGAGTGAAGTACCTAATGGTGTCGTTGATCTTCTGTAAAAAGACCTCTAAAGTAGTTTGTGACATGTTCTTTAAGTTTGTGTGTCATGAATCCATTCACCTTCTTCAGATTTAAATTCTGCAATTCTATTTCGCCTTCGTCGAATGATGGTAGAGTTATGAAAATATTTAATATTTTTGTCTCCATGAAGCATCCACATTTTCCGTGATTTCTGGGCCCACATGATTTTCTCTCTATTGAGCACCTCTTCAAGTTCAGCCCTTAAACTCTTTTCTAGATTTATTAAGGAGTTGGAGTGTCCAGCTGACATTTTCCACTGGATTCCATCCAATCTCGGATGAATTCTTCATTTCACTGCACTCAGCTTCCCAAAAGAATGGATGTTCCACTTTTCCAAAAGATTTTGAAGTTTGGTAAGTGCCTCTGGCAGAGCTGTGTTATCTTCCCAACCTTCCTTTACCGCTTGAGCAAATCCATCATGTGTGAGCCACATGGCCTCAAATTTGAACTTCTTCCTATACATTCTTTGATCACTGGGACTGAGCTCAATAATCAGCGGGTGGTGATCTGATTTAATTCTAGGAGCCACCCTAATCACTGCTTCAGGATATAGAATGCACCATTCTGCATTGCAAAGCCCACGATCAAGGTGTCTATAGACTCTTCTATAACCATCCCATTTAGGGCCTCTCCAGGTGAACTTAGAACCTATAAAACCCATATCAATCAGATTGCATCTATTAATATCATGACGAAACTTTTTCGCACCTCCTGATAGGCACTACTGCACCTCCTCTTGATTCCGAGCTTTCTAGTATGTCATTCAGGTCCCCTGCTACTAGCCACAGCTCCTTATACATACTGGATAGAGTAGCCAACTCATTCCAACAAATCCTTCTGTTTTCTTCAGATGGACTAGCGCACACTGCAGGAAACATCCATTTTTTATTATTAGGGTCCAAGACCTCTAACAGAAGAAATTGAAGATGCTTTCGAATCAGTTGAACTTTGAAAGTATCATTCATGAACGTGCACGAGATGCCGCCCGAGAGCCCCACGACATCACTTCTGAAACTAGCAAATGGCTTTAATTTCTTGATCACCTTCTCAGCTCGAATGCCACTTATGCGTGGTTCAAGTATCACAATACAGTCAGGTTTATAAATACTTCTATAGTGTTTTAGTGTGGACAAGAAAATCTTACTTCCCGTGTCTCTAGCGTTCCAGCACATAATCTTCATAAAATCAACTTAACAAAGTTGTTGGGGAAATTCCCCTTCTTCCATTCTCTCATCCTTCTCAGTATGATCAATTACCATATCAGCTTGCACATCCTCTATCACATGAGGAGTAATTTCCATCATGTGGTTTTCCTTATCTGGTGGTTTTCTCATAGGTTGTTTCCCTCTCTGCCTTTACTTAGACCCGAGCTGCATCCACTCACACCTGGGTGAATCCCTGCATGCATGGCAGGATTTATATTTTCCTTAGCTCCCACACTTGCCCTGGGATCCATTTCTTGAATGATTTCTCTACTTATCCCTTGATTGATTCGGTCTTGTGCATTGTTTGGGACTCCTGGTAGGACGTAGTTTTGTCTCTGGTTTTGGCTCATTATGGGTTCTCTTTGTGTCCCAGACCAGTCATTCTGAACCGTTGGTAGTTCATCCATCCATTCTTCTGTTGCCCTTTGATTGCTTCTATGAACATTGTATCTGGGAGTAGGGTTTGTTGGCTGATGTGGTGGAAACGTGCTATCCCTAGCCTCATTAGAGTCTTTATCCAACCCACTATTCTCTTCCTCCACCATTAGTGCCGTGAATCTTGATCCAGTCGCTGCACTCCTTGGTGGATCATTCGAGCCCTCAGCATGGTGGACTCCTTTATCGTTTCCACTAGCATCGCCTATGCCGGTATTTTTCCTTTTGAATTTTGGTTTCTGCGCTAGCATCCAAAGACTGTGGGTATCCGGAGGTGCAGTCTTTTACCTTCCCTTGCTAGCGGTTCCTGGTAGTTGCAACTCACCATGCACAGCAGCTTCATCTTCCGCTCATTGGGCTTCAATGAGAATTGGGCACTGCTCTTTTGCATGTCCATACTTTCCACAATGAAAACATAATAAGTGCAATGGTTCACAAAGTATTTGGTAGACTCTATTTTTCCGCCTGAATTTAGAAAGTAGGGGTTTGCTAAGATCAATTTCGATACAGACGCGAGCATATTTACCTCTTGTGGCCGCCTCTGTTGTTGAATCAACCTTGATCACCTTGCCAATTCTTCTGCCAAGGTTTGTCAAAAAAATTCTGTCAAAATATTCAATGGAAACACCAGGAAATCTAACCCACACTACAAGCTTTTTGACTTCAGCCTACTCCAGATTGAAGTCAGGTTCCCACCTTCTCATTGATAGATAATGATCTGCCAAGATCCATGGTCCATCAGTGAGTACTCTCTAGTAATCTTCAGCAGAACCAAATTTGGCGATAAAATATTCATGGCCTATATTTATCAGATCGAATGAGCCAGTCGGTCTCCATAACTGAATCAACTGTTTAGAGAGGAAAGTATAGCTCGCATGCCTCCCAACTAGCCTGATAATTATCAATTGTTTCCAGGGTTTACTCAACCTATTCTTCTCTTCCTTTGTCAACTTAATGGTTGGGCAGTATCTGTCTTCTTCCTCAGATGTTTCACCACCGTCAATATCCGTATCCCATTTGGAGTTACTCCTAATACATTTTGAGTTGTAGTGATCCCAAGAGTAATTTTAAAGGGACAGCCTGGATGAAACCTCTATAGGTGTATTCAGATCATGTAACCTTCTTTTGATTGCCCTTTGTCTTGTTCCCAAAAGTTCTTTGGGTCTAGGGTAAAAAGGCGCTGCCAAATAATAGGAAAGTGTGACTAATTTATTGTTGAAATGGTTATGATCATGATGTAAGATTGCCAAATCACGTACAGATTGAATACTTCTTATTGTGTTCCAGTAGAAATTTGGTCCTCTTTGTTTGTTTTCCAATGTACATCAGACCTTTGCACCTTGCAAACCCTGGTAACTTATGAGTTTATGACATTCTACTGGTTTGTTACTTCTATGAGTGTGCTTCGAGATTCTAACTCATCTCATTTTGGTCCTTTCTCTCTGAAATATCTTTATTTATGTTGAGAACTGTGGGATTAGAATACTAGCACTTTACACTAGGGTTTACTTTGTATTGCTCTTTGCACCCTTTTACCCCTTTAGGTTTGTAACCACATTGTAAATAAAGACAACCTATATCATTAATGACAAGTCACGTCATTCCAAGCCATTTGTTCTGAAATTGGTATAAACCAGGGACCACATCATGTGTCTGAGTCTTAGAAAGGGCTAGCTTGGAGAGGACTCCTTCAAATATTGTGGAAGCCATAAAGAAAGGGCTACCTGCTGCCAGGAGGGAGGAAAAAAAAACCTACAGCATATTAGAGCTTCTTGTAATTAGGATAACATCCTGTTTGTGGCTATCTCTTATGAATCTTTATCGTCTTTCATCGGGCTTTTGCTTCCTGCTTGTCTTCAATCACTATTCTACAAGATTGTAAAGAAGCCACCAAAGATGTAAAGTGGAAGGCTGCCATGCCAGAAGAAATGCAGGTGTTGGACACTGGTGCCTGGGAACTTGTTCCTTGCCCTAAAGGGAAGAAATTGGTTGGATGTAAATGGGCTTTTACCGTTTAAGTAAACTGCTGATGAAACCATCAAGATGTGGGAACTTGTCCCTTGTCCATTAACTTCATCATTGTTGTCATTCGTCATTAAATGTCCATATCTATATAATGGGGGGTGTATAGAACACCCAAAAGGAGTTGACCCATCTTTTTCCAATTTTGGTTGCAGGTGCACCACATCTTAGAGATGTGTTTTATAGGATGGGTTTGAATGACAAGGATATAGTGGCACTGTCTGGGGGACACACATTGGTATTGATCATTAGAATTTTGCATCTCTGTTATATGCATAATTGTGTGTCTCATGCATTCAACAATTAAATTTGGTCGGATTTTGTTGCTGCAGGGAAGGGCACATCCAGAAAGGTCAGGCTTTGAGGGGCCTTGGACCGAGGAACCCTTGAAGTTTGACAATTCTTACTTTGTGTAAGACGTAAACTCTTGTTATCCTTATTTTATTTGGAGACGTGAGGTTGCCATATTATGTATAACAATTAAAATTTGTAACCAGGGAGCTGCTAAAAGGGGAAACTGAGGGGCTATTAAAGCTTCCCACCGACAAGGCCCTATTGGAGGATCCTGAATTCCGCCGCTATGTTGAGCTGTATGCAAAGGTACAATTGTTTTTGTGTCTTTTAAGGATCACTGTATGTTTTATATGAAACAAAATATGAGTAACGATAGATGCTTTTTCTGTGTCTTTTCTTCAAATTTAAACTCTCTGCGACTCCAAAATGGATGGTTTTTTTATCATGGTCTTCTCATGTTAGTAGAAACTCTTAAACAACAGAACCTAAATTTAAAATTTGTAAAATACCAGACATATTCCTGTTGCCACCAACTTATGCTACAAAGATGTGTTGATTTCGGAAGACACAAGGTGTCTGACTTTGGACCCCAACAAATAAGAACTGGGAGGGCAGTACAACTAGATAAGCCTATCTGGTCGATACAAAATCTGCCACATGACTTGTTGTTCTCCTGCTCACCTTTCGAGTTCCAGATTACCCAGGGACCAGGGTTCTCAAAATGCAAAATAGAGCTATGAAATCTTGGATGGGAGAGTTCCTGGTGGTTGGTTCCATTGGGGTGCATGGGGATGATGCATGGGGATATGCCAAGTTAGAAAATATATGGTTAAATTTGAATCAGAAACTTGAAGAGTGGCCTATCTGGACTGTCTAAAATCCACCCAACAGTCATAATTTCCCATTTTACCCATGGCATTTTCCTTAATTGATTAGTCGTCATGGCTGACCCAACTTGCCCTAGGGAGATGTTCCTTTCTAATTCGACTAAGCACTCTGGTTCTCTTTATTCAGCTATCATCCAATACATTGGCAACTGAAAACTGCATATGAAAGTCTGATAATCCATATACTTCTGGTTTTTTGGGAAATAACAAATTTAATTGCTTATCCCAACTTTGATTGATGGGCAAAATTAATTTTTTCCATCAAAGTTCACTAACCGTTATAGGTGGTAGTTGTTGTGCACCAATAAAGTATAAAAAAAAAATTGACTATACCCCAAAGTAAAAAGTGTGTGTGTGTAATATTGGCTGTGCAGTTCCCATCTGTATTTTTTCGGACAAGATGTTGAGAATTGTGATATCCCACTTATTTTTAATGCTTTCGTGTTGCCAAAATGAATTGTTGCGGATGAATATCATTTTCCCCATGCTTCTTAAGATAAGCATAGACGTTCACGCCATGAAGTCATTTTCAACCAAAATTGGTGGTAACATGGGATTATTTCTTAGTCATAAGGGTGAAACACACCTTGAAATCCCTATCTGTTAGCTTCTGTGATTGTGTGTGACTCAAGCTCGGCAGGCTGTGTGTGGGGTGCATGAGGCTGTGAGCATTTGCATGCTTCTTTGTTGTAAACTAGGCTTTCTCAAATCATTGCTCAGTTACAAAAGTAAATATCATGCTTTTTTCATGACAGGACGAGGATGCATTTTTCAAAGACTACGCAGAGTCCCACAAGAAGCTTTCAGAACTGGGGTTTACCCCAAAATCATCTGGTTATAAATCAGAGGTGAAGGCCGGAACCATATTGGCACAGAGCGCAGTTGGAGCTGCAGTTGCTGCAGCTGTGGTGGTCCTGAGCTACCTGTATGAGGCTCACAAAAGAGTCAAGTAAATTTAAAGTGGGTTGTGTCTCATGCATCGTTTGCATGTTGGGCATCCTTTTCTGTATCAGTTGAATGGAAAGCTCATATATACAAATGGGAACTGATGATTCCATTTCATATTTGCTATAACAATAAGTCATCTTGGGCTTCAGCTTGCATGTAACTAATTACTGAGGCTAAGCTTTAACTGAACTTTCTGCCTGTATTATGAAGCTCACAAAAGAATCAAGTAAATTTAAAGTGGGTTGCTGTCTCAGTGCATTGTTTGCACATCTTAGGCATCCCTTTCTATAATCACTTGAATGGAAAGCTCGTATCTACAAATGGGAATTGTCATTTTTGTTGGATTGATACAACAGTAAGCATTTTGGGCTTCAGCTTTGAATGTAACTAATCTGTGAGGCTAAGCGGGATTCTAAACGTCCCCCTCCAGTGTAAAGCTATAACTGAACACTTTCTATCTGGGTTTCGAATATTATAGCTCTAAAAGCCTTCTGCTGTAGGAAATTAACAGAATCCTTCTAGTGTTCTGTCACGAGAGATGGGATATTTCTTGGAAACCTTATGTTGCCCTTGGAATAGATTAAGAGTAAATAAATAAACAGACAAACTAATCACTGGTTAGAAGAAAACTGGGAAAGTTGAATATCGATTGGATTAAACTAATTCACCTTATTTTCAATTACAATAATTTTTTTTTTGGTAGAATCAATTACAATAATTGTGCATGCCAAAAAGAATAAAGCTTTTTGTCAATGAATTTACAAGAAAGCTATGGAAGTTACTTTACTTCTATTACCTAACCCAGCCGCTGGTCATAAACTCCATTCCCCCCCCTTGAGCAATGGAGTTGAGGAGAAAAAGTTCATCTCCATCCTACAAAAATTAACTAGTGAATCAGATAAATGGTGTCTGGCTATCCCATCCATGTTATGCCTCTGGTTCTCATGGAAAGTGTAATATCGCGGAGAATTGTTAGCCTGTTGTCTATCTCTGGATTGTTAGCAGTAGTCTTGGATGTAGCTTTAGGTGAACCAAGAGCAGCTGCAATGATGGCCTCTTCAAAGTCCTTGTTATCTGGCAACAAATCTGCCCACTTGCTCTCATTTTCTTCATTTTCAGAAGAACACCTCCTACTCTTGTGCTCTGGTTGTTCCAAACTAATTGCTGTAACATGATGTCTTGTGTAGTCGTGTGCTTGTTCAAGCCCAACAAGAGAAGGGGTAGCATTACAAGACCTGGTTCTCTTGAGTCGACCTAGAGGATCCTGAAATAGGTCTTCACTTTGGTCATTTATTAACTTTGATGAATAGAAAGGTGGTGCATCAATGTTGAGCAAATTCCCAGATGGGATTGCAGGTTTCAAGCTTCTCTGTGATGGCATGAAACCCTGGTTAGTCATTCTGTTGGAGTCCGCATTCTCATCAGCAAATTCATCTTGCCCTGTTGTTGTCATCGTTGTTTTTACAGACGGGAGGACAGAGGGATCCTTGCAAGGCTGAGGTTGCCAAATTGAAGAAGAACCCAAGAAGGTATCAAAGAGCCTACTCTGTTCTATCCTGTCTACCACTTTGTTCATCATTTCTGATTCGAGGTCACGGAGCATCTGTTGAGCTCTATCGAAGGCTTTTAGATGGGAATCCACGCCCCTTGGACCATCTGCTACAGCAGGTTTCACTCTTCTGAGTGTTTCTTTGGCCTCGGCAATTCTCCCCTGTTTCATCAGGCAGATGCCTAGATTGCACATTTTGTTGTTATCTGGTGCGATCAAAAGGGCTCGTCGGTAGGCATCTTCTGCTTCAACATAGTTGTTCTGCTGCATTAGTGCCCATCCTAAGTTACCCTGCAACATTTTCACCTCCACTTCAAACCACACAGGAATAAAAGAGTTTCATACAGAACGAACGTAAGAAAACTGAGAGATTTTTTTTACCAGCAGACGAGTGGCTTCCTGTTCCACGGAAACTTGGAACTTCCTCCCTTGAGATCGAGCAGTTTTGGTACGCTTTCCATTAAATGCCATTCCTTGTTGAATCAAGTACAGTTTGTGCTTTAGAAGTGCAATTTGTTCATCTAATCTTCCGCATCTCTACAGGGGAAAGGCAAAATCTCTTCTCAATACTCTTTAATCCAACAGAGCGATCAATTCAGTAATACCAAAGTAAAGATTAAAGATAAGAACCTTGTAAAGATCCAGAAGAATGTTATCCAGCGACTCTTGGGCTTGATCTGAACACCTACTTCTTAATGACTTAATAGCCTCAATTGCTTCTTCAGCCCTGTTCTGTTGCTTCATCACAATAGCCATATCTTTAAGAGCACTATCAACTCTGTCTCCAGCGTTAATTGCAGCCCAAAATAGAGGAATTGCCTTTTCTGGGTCCTTATCCACCAACTAATCCATTGAAATAAAAATAGAAATGAGTTTCCACCAACGAAACCAGAGATTATACCATACAGACAAAAACTTAAAAACTAGGAAATCTGTAAAACCCACAAGAGCTTGCGCTAACCTGAACGTTTTTCGCCTTTACATAGGGAGTGTCTCCTACTGGGACTTTATGCGTCATATGGAAAGACTCTGAGCGAGTTCTGGAGATGCCAATAGGCTTCGCTGGTGAACAAGGAGCAGATTTGCAGGGCCTGAAACCTGGAGGGCCATTCCAAAGATCTTGAGTCATCTTACTTCTCAAGGTAAGTTCCGATAAAGATAAGCTTAGAGAAAAAATTGCTCTCAGTGATGAGCAAAGAGCTTACAAAGAAAATCGAAGCGAGAGACAGAGGTTCTGTGAGCGAGAGAAGTTTTAAAATAGCGGTTGCACGAGCAAACTGATATGGGAATGATTTTCTACATTCGACCGTTGTAATAAAATTACCGTTTTAAATTATAGCCGTTGGGCTTGTTTGTATGTTCTTTGTGGTGTCTCTCACTTATTCTCTATTTACTCTCATTCCCCTTTCAAAGGTTTTATCTCTCATTCCCCCAAAATATGAATTCTTCTCTTCTTTTCTCTGATATTTCAAAATAGCAATATTACCCTCAATTTTTGCCCGCCCTTGATTTAAAGCAATTTGTTTGTTTTTTTTAGGATACTTACGGTCACGGAACAATATATCGGCGAAATTCGCCTAGTTCGATACAGAGCGAAATAAAAAAAAAAAAAATAAAAAGGCAACGAAATCGAAATTCCAATATTTTGCCAAAAATCGCATTTTTTTAGTTTAGTTATCACTACCACCCGTGGGAAAATCTGTATTTCTGTGAATTTTCCTAGCCAAAATCACAATATCACAATTTCTCCTCCACCTCAAATAATCACTATCTTCCACCCTGGTTCACTTCTACAGTTCTACCCATTATAGGAAAACTCTCATGGCCTCATCTTCTCTGACTCCGGCAGCACCAGCCCATGATCAGTTATACTGAAGGAGCGATGGAGCAACTTTGCATCGGGAACTGTGTGCCTGGAGAACCAAAAGCTAGAGACTACCATCACCATTGAAGCTCGAGAAGCAACTTGAAGATTAGCGGAGCAAGTTGTTTGGTTTCCTATTTTTCCAGCGAAATCAGGAATCATATGCCTGTGCTTGGTGCCCCTCAATTTTCTCATTTTTTCTGACGAAATCCAACCGAAACTCTACAAAATCTCGGCGAACTTTCGCCGAGATTTCAGGGTTTCGTTAGTTTCGCCAGCCAGCGAAACCCAGAAATCTGCGAAGTTTCGTTCCTTGCTTACAGCTGCCTTCTTTTGTTATAGCTTAATTACTATTTTATCCCTATATTTTTTTTAAATTACTAATTCAACCTAAGATTTTACCTATAATTATTGTTGCCTTCTACTATTAAACTCCATTCGTTAAGTGATAACATGACAGTAACTGTTCTAGTGGTTGAAACCAACACCTCTTAGTAAAGAAGTTGTGGGTTTGATTCTCACTGAGGCATATTAATATCCCATCCCCCGGCTTAATAAAGCCCCATTGAACAAAAAAATAAAAATTCTAAAATAATGCTAAGGTTTTATTCTACTTATTTATACTTTATATTAAATTACATTATTACCTTAGTAACAAGGAAAAAATTAACTCTAGTTTGATAGTTCTTTATTTTTTTAGCTTTTTATATTAACTTTTCAATTTGGTATTATTTTTTAGTTTCTGTTATTTACTTTTCAATTTGATGTTACCAATTTTAGGAAGTTCTTACCTCCATTAGATTTTCATTTATTTACTATCAAATTTGACATAATCAGTTTTAGGAAGTTCTTTTTCTTAATAAAAAATATAAAAAAATAAAAAAAACCAATACTTTACATTGTCTTTTTATGGAATTCAAAATGATAAGAATGTAAGCACAAAATTGGTACTTGATATGGTTTTTTTAAAATGAGGATAGTATTATGTTTTGACTTCTTAATCCTAAAAGGGTAAAATAGACATTAAACATTCAAATGTAACAATTTCTTAACACTATTAGAATTAAGAGGGGCAACGTAATTTCATAAAGAACAAAGTTATTTTATTAATTAAACTATAATACAGGAGACAACATTAATTATTCCTTTTTTATATCAAGTATTTCCCTTCTTTTTTTCTTTTTTTTCTAGAAGAATTTATTATATGTGACTAGATTTTTATTTTTATTCACAAAAAGAAGGATAGTTAAGACTTAAGAGTTAACCTGGAATTTCGGTGATATCGCCCCGGGCGAACCGAAACCAGGGGGGGAAACGAAATTTCTTTAATATCCCATGGAAAATCGATATCCGGCGACTCAGCGAAAATGGCCGGGAAGGAGAAGAAGGAGAAGAAGAAGAAAGCATGGAAGTTGATCGTCGATATTTCTCCAGAGGGCTAGTTGATCTCTCTTTTCCTCATCTATTTCTTCTCGTTTCCTCTCCTCCATTTCTCTGCAACAAGAGTGAGAAACAGAGCAAGAAGAACGAGATTCTCTTGATTCTTGGTTTTTTTTTCTTTCTTTCCCTTCTCTTCTAGTTGATGTTATTGTGAAGAGATGGCGGTAGAGCTTATGGGTTACAGGAGCAATTCGTTTGCTGCAATCAGAACAGAGGAGATTGCAATGGAAGAAGCTGCTTCGGCTGGGTTACAGAGCGTTGAGAAGCTAATCAAGTTAGGGAGATTGATACGGATTATAGGGAGGTTGCAGATGTTGCTATTACCAAGTTCAAGAAAGTGATTTCGTTATTGGATCAGACCAGAACAGGTCATGCTCGCTTCAAAAGAGCTCCCATGGCTTCTACTCTTCAAAATAACCTTATCACCGACGAGCATCAACAGCCGAAGCCTCAAAAACAGCAACAGCAAGAGGATGAGAAAGAGAAACAGTCACCTGCAAGACTGCAAACTGTCACGGCCTTAGTTATTGACTAAGCCAACCGTGCCGGCACTTAGCACTTATTTGTACTAAGTCAGCCTAAAACCCAGCTAGAGAGAGTAGAAGAAAGCTTAGAGCTCAAAGAGAACCTTGAGAGAACTTGTATTGATCACTTACTTGATTCTTTGTACAAATGAGTCCCTCCCCTATTTATAGGTGAGGTAGGATGCAATGAATGGTTGTGATTTGTTCAAGTGTCTAGAATCTAATGGCTAGGAATATTCTAGTGGGTCTAGATATTTCTAGGGACATTTCTAGAGACAAGATATTTTCTAGATATAGATTCCTCTAGAATCTCCCCCCTTTCTAGAATGTGGGCTAAGTGTAGCCCATTAGTATTCTTTCTAAGTTGGGCTAGGTCAGGTGTGGCCCATTAGTAACTTTAGCTAAGTTGGGCTAGACCATGTATGGCCCATTAATATTAATATCATTGGGCTTATGATAAATTGGGTCTTATCATTCTAATTGGGCCGTGTCATTCTCCCCCACCTATTCCGTCGACATCCTCGTCGTGTTTTCATCATAGAACTTCCTTATATGTTCTTGGAACTGCCACAATGCGTTTTCTGGTTCCCAACTTGCTTCGCTTTCGGGCAATCCCTTCCATTTCACCAAATACTCTCGACTTGGAGGCACTCCATGTTTGCGCATTACTCGATCCGCCATTATATGTTCTACCTCCTTGTCATAGGATGTTGTTACGCTCGTAGGTGCCCTTGTAGAAGTCCCACGACTAGGATCCTCCGCATCTCCTTGATAAGGCTTCAACATACTTGCATGGAAGACAGGATGGATCTTGAGCTTTGGTGGGAGGTCTAGTTGGTAGGAAACCTTACTCACATTCTTCATGATTTTGAACTGGCCTTCGTACCGACGGACCAGTCCTTTGTGTACCTTTCGCAAGGACTTGAATTGTTGGGGTAGTAACTTCACCATGACCATGTCCCCTATTTCGAAGTTTGCAGGTCGTCTATCTTTGTCAGCCCACTTCTTCATCTTCTTTGTGGCTTTGTCTAAGTAGGACTTAGCCACATCCAACCTCTCTTGCCACTCCTTGGCGAACTTATAAGCTGAGGGGCTCTTTCCCGTATAACCCGTCACTATAGTGTGTGGTGTTAACGGTTGTTGCCCCGTGGCAATCTCAAATGGGCTTTGGTTGGTGGCCTCGCTTCTTTGGAGATTGTATGAAAACTGAGCCACATCAAGCAACTTGGCCCAATCTCGCTGGTTGGCACTCACAAAGTGCCTCAAGTATAGCTCCAGTAAGTTGTTGACACGTTCAGTCTGTCCATCCGTTTGGGGATGGAAACTTGTCGAGTACCGCAATGATGTGCCCAACAACTTGAACAACTCCGCCCAAAACCTCCCCGTGAAGCGAGGGTCACGATCGCTGATGATTGATTGTGGCACCCCCCAATACTTGACCACATTCTTTAGGAATAGCCTAGCTGCTTCTTCCGCTGTGCAATCCCTTGGTGCTGCCACAAACGTGCCGTATTTGGATAGCCGATCTACCACCACCATGATTGACCCACATCCTTCAGACTTAGGAAGAGCGCTGATGAAGTCCATAGAGACACTCTCCCAAGCACGACTTGGTGTAGGCAATGGTTCCAACAAACCCCGCGGTGGATGTTGTTCCACCTTGTCTTGTTGGCACACAAGACAAGTCCTTACATAAGCCTCAACATCATCCCTCATCTGAGGCCAATAGTAAGCCGCTTCCAACAATGCACGAGTGCGTCTTTGCCCTGGATGACCAGCCCACTTGGTGTCGTGGCATTCACGGATAAGGTTCTTCCTTAGGTTGTTCCACTTAGGAACAAAGATCCTCTTCTTCTTGGCATAGAGAACACCATCCTCTTCCCAAAACCGCCTTGTTTTGCCTTCCTTGGCTAGGGTAGGCAAGCCCTTAGCCATTGGGTCATGCTCGTACCCTCCCTTGATAAGGCTCAACAATTCTCCTTCCGGTTGGCTAAGAGATGCCAACTCCGCCTTTCGACTTAGTGCGTCAGCCACCTCATTTGCTTTCCCGGGTTTATACTCGAAGGTGAAGTCAAATTCCGCTAGGAAATCTTGCCACCTAGCTTGCTTCGGACTCAACTTCTTTTGGGTTTGGAAGTAACTCGTAGCCACATTATCTGTCTTTACCACGAATCTCGATCCCAACAAGTAGTGTCGCCATGTCCTTAGGCAATGCACCACAGCGGTCATCTCCTTTGCCAGCCCCCCCTCCCCCCCCCCCCCCCCCCCCCCCCCCCCCCCCCCCCCCACCCTATCGCGTCCCCCTCCCCCCCCCCCCCCCCCCCCCACCACCGCCCCCCCCCCCCCCCCCCCTGCTCCCTGCGGTGCGGCCCCCCCGCCAGCACCGCCCCCCCCCCCCCCCCCCCCTTCAAACCACAACCGCCACCGCCCCCCCACCCCCCCCCCCCCCCCCCCCCTCTTCCTCTTAGAAGCGGGCGGGGGGGGGGCCGCCCCCGCAGCGAACCCCCCCCACCCCCCCACAAAAGAATAAAAGGCAAAGAAAACATCACCCCACCCCACCCCCCAGGGGCCCCCCCCCCCCCCAATCGCCTCCCCCCCCCCCCCCCCCCCCCCCCCCCCCCCCCCCCCCCCCTAACCCCCAGAGATAACTCTATGAAATAGAGTTAAGATTTATAACTTTTATACTTGAGATGGCTTGATTTAGGAGTATTTTGTCTTTGTTTTAGTGATAGTATTCATTAGGTGTTGTTTTATTTAGTCTCAACATGTTGCATTTTGTTTAGTTCATTTTTGTCACATTGCATGAATTTCCCTTCTTTTTATGGATGAATTTGACTGTTTCTCTTTCTCTTGAACATGTAGGTGAAGATTCATAATAGAAGAACATGTCCTCTAACTTTGTTGTAGAGTTGTTGCTGCATTGCTACAACAACGGAGTAGAATATTCTCAGATCCAATTCAAATGGAATTGACCAAAAAGGGCTAACTTAAGTGGGCTAAATTCTTGTAAATACATGATGGTTTTCAGCCCTTGATCTCAGGAGGAAGGTTCTAATCCTATGGCCAGAATATAACCTAATGATTGAAGACATTTATGGAAGAAAGAGAAGAGAGGCAAAGAGAAAAAAGGGGAGATTCGACCAAGGTGTGGAGGAGAGACTTGGCTGAGAGGAAGGAGGTAGAGAACGAATGCTGGAGCTCTTGTGGAAGCAAGGAGCTGCTGGAGTTGCTGATTTGCTGAAGAAGAAAGCTGGAGCTCATGTGGAAGCATTGAAGCCTTAGTTTATTCTTGTTTTTATAACTCTATCTTCTTATTTTCTAGTCTCATGTCAACTATACTTGGTTTTATGCATTTGAATTCTGTTATGGGCTAAATCTTAGCTGTGTGTTGGGATGATAGTAGTACCTAAACCTGAATTTTGATATGTAATTAATCATGTGTTCTTTAGTTTTATTGCAATCTACTTTATTGTTAATGAATTCAGCATGTTATATTGACTAATTTCAGTTCTTGAATGATCTTTTTGAATGAATGTTATGATTTCATTAATTGGAAAATTAATGAAGTCTAGGTGTTTGTTGAATTGTGTGAGTTAGCATCATCTTTAATTAGGTTGTGTTAATTAGTAGGTTGGGTAGGAATACCCAATTACCTCACATTACCATTGACTGGATTGGGTTTAAATTGCATTCTTAATTCAATTCTTCATAGGAATATGCTGATGTTGATTTAGGATGCTAGCTTATGTGTATTGGAAAATACCATATTGCCATTCATTCCAAGTTCTTGATTTATCTTGGGGTTGTAGTATTGCTTTAGTATTTGTGTTTTAAAATTCAGGGGAAGGGAAATTGATTCCTAACACACTTGTCACTCATTAAGTTTCTTCCATTGCTCAAATCTACATTTTAGTTCCTTAGTTTTCTTTACCTGTCATTTGGTTAATTAGTTAGACAAACACCAATCAACCTTGTTAATTTCATTTAAATCAATTTTATTTTTACATTGAAAGTTAAGGATATAATTCTCCGTGGGATCGATACTTTACTTATCATTTATTACTTGATTGCGATACGTATACTTGCGTGATATCTTGAGATACAAGCAACAAGTTTTTGGCGCCGTTGCCGGGGAATTTTGTCTTTGATAATTAGTGTAGAAGTAAGTTTTTGTTTTATCTATTGAAATTTCTTTGCTTTGATATTAGTCTTTTTTTATTCTCAGGTGCTTTTACCCTTGTATGAACACGCTGCTTGATCAAGAGTTGGCACCCTTTTACATCGAAATAGAAAGGACATTTCGAGCTAGAAGAAGGGAGCAGAGAGGTTTAGCAGCAGGTCAAACAATGGCTGAAGCAATGAGATATGGGTTGAATAATAATGAGAATAATATGGCAGCTGAGGGTGATGATAGAGATAGGGCCATTAGAGGATATGCTGTCCCAAGGTTGCATGAGCTGAATCCAAGTATAGTAAGGCCAAAAATTCATGCATTACATTTTGAGCTTAAGCCTGTGATGTTCCAAATGCTTCAGACTATAGGACAGTCTGGATGCCAACAGAAGATCCTCATCTCCATCTTAGACTCTTCATGGAAGTAAGTGACTCTTTCAAGATACCGAGCAACTCAAGAGGCTTTGAGATTGAAGCTATTCCCTTATTCATTGCGGGATAGAGCAAGAGCATGGTTGAACTCCTTACCTCCACAATCAATAGCCACATGGAATGATTTAGTAGAGAAGTTCTTGATGAAGTACTTCCCTGCATCAAAGAATGCCAAGTTCAGAAATGATATCACTGGTTTTCAACAGTTGGATGGTGAATCTTTGTATGAGGCATGGGAAAGATTTAAGGAGCTCTTGCGTAAATGTCCTCACCATGGTATTCCTCATTGGATTCAGATGGAGACTTTCTACAATGGTTTAAGTGGACAAACTCGATCCATAGTTGATGCATCAGCCAATGGGGCTATATTGGCAAAGTCTTACAATGAAGCTTATGAGATCTTGGAGAGAATGGCCAACAACAACTACCAATGGCCAGCTGAGAGAGGTGTTGCAAATAAGAGAGTGGCAGGGATTTGTGAGTTAGATGCAGTGACACTTTAACTTCACAAGTGTCATCCCTAACTAGTGTGTTAAAATCCGTAAACTTGCCTACAAATGTACAAACTCAACAACATACAGCAATCTCGTGTACATATTGTGGTGGGGAGCATGTCTTTGATAGCTGTCCATCTAACCCAGAATTAGCTTACTATGATGGTAATTTCAGCAATGCCAATAACCCATATGCCAACACCTATAATCTTGGTTGGAGGCAGCACCCTAACTACTCTTGGAATGCTCAAGGACAGAATGCAAGCCCATCTTCCATCCTGCTTCGACCTCATCCGCTTCCAAGTGCTCAACAGCAAGTGAACATTCAACCTATGGAACCCTCTTCATCAATAGAGCTTTTATTGAAGGAGTATATGGCAAGGAATGATGCAATGATTCAAAGTCAAGCATCTTCATTGAGAAATTTGGAGAATCAAGTTGGACAGCTGGCTAGTGCTTTAAGTAATCGACCTCAAGGATCATTGCCATGTGATACAGAAAATCCTAGATCTCCAGATGCAATAGAAGAGTGCTTTGTTATGGATGTCCTTGAAGAGCTGGTTTCCGAAGAGTTGGAGACAGAGTGTATTAAAAACCCACTAGAGCTTTCATTGGCAATAGAAATTGAACAAGTGGATGATGAAGCAAGTAGATATATGGATTTGTTAGAGGCAAGACCAGCTAAGGCATTGAGTGGGAGTAGATTTGAGTCTCTTGTATTATCTGAGCTTGAAACTAAAGCCCCTAAACCATCAATTGAAGAGCCACCTATGTTAGAGTTCACACCTCTTTCAAAACACTCTCAGTATGCCCATTTGGATGCAACCAAAACATTCCATGTTTTTGTTTCAGCACTACTAACAAAGGAGCAAGAAGATATGCTACTTGAAGTACTGACGAAGTGTAGAAGAGCAATGGGATGGAGTATAGTAGAGATCAACGGGATCAGTCCTTCAGTATTAAAGCTTAAAATTTGGTTGGAGGAATGTTGCAACAGGTACATGAAGCATCAGAGGAGTTTGAGTCCAATTATGGAAGGTGCACAAGAAGAAATCATTAAATGGCCTTGGGAACTAGAGCATGCAGTGGATCAAGCATTATTGGGGAGCACCATTGGAGTGGGACAAATCTTCAATCATCCTTCAAGAGGCTTAAAAAGAAGGGAGGTCACTTAGATTTCATTATTTTTAGTAAATTGTGTGCTAGTAGTTCATTAGGGGTTTAATAAAGTCATGGGTAGTTCATAATGTGTGATGTTATAATTTGTGTGTGTGTCTTTGATGTGCATGTGGGGAACAAACAGAGAGTGCTTGGGTGTTTTGCCAAACATATCATTAATTCAAACTGCTGAACAGAGCATGTTTCAATATCCAGCAAATTTCACTATCTTTGTAGTAGCGATGTGGCCACAATGCTACTACAAAGTTTTGATCCTCAGCTACGGGTCTTGCATGTTCTGTTAACACATTACATTCTCTGTTGAAACTTACATTCTGTGTTCGTTGCTATAGCAAAGCTGCAGCAAAGCTACAACAACGATTAAACCACTCACCCGACCCGGTTTCATCTCAAACCCAACCAACCCATCAAAAATACACTTCAAACTTCTATCAGACCATGCTGAACCCATACTGATTCGAACCAATTTCATTTTTTTAAACCCTTCTAAACCAATACCAACCCAAACCCATAAAACCTCTCATTTCAAACCAAAATCAACGAAACACTCAGCTCACTTCGTCGACTCTCACGGCTCCATCGTCTCCTCCACTGCAACTCATCCTCCTCTTCTCTTCCATTTTCTGTTTTTCAAAGATTTTCACACCTCCATTTACCTACATTCACCCACCAAAGCAATCTTCTTCTTCACCGATAGCCCATCTTTCACAAAAACCCTAACTTTTTCCCCCATTCCATCCTCGAATCACTTCTCAGAGGACTACCGGTGCCGTACTGGGTTTCGGGCATGTTTTTGTGGTATTTCGACCTTCCATCTTCCCTACACCACATCAGCTAAGTGTTCTCCCCATTTCTTTTCTTTCATTCTATATTTTTGAACTTTCTGATTTGCTGTGTTTTTGTTGAATGTTCAATTTGTGGTTTGTGGGTTATGTGTTTGTTCTTATGCTGTCTTAGTGTATGTTTTCGTTAGGGTATATACAACTTTTCTTATTTGTTTAGGTGTTATTTTGGAGCTACAATCACTTGCACACACCAATACAAGATTTGGGTCATCGTTACCCTATGCTCATATCCTCTGTTTTTGTGCTTGCCATTTGCACCTAAAACAACATAGAATTTGTTTGTTAGTGTTTTGTTTTTGTTTGCTTAGTTATAGTTCATTGTTTGTTAATTGTTTGTTCTTGTTTTCTACTTTTATGGTGTCTCTGTTTTTGTTAGATAAGGTATGTTTTAGTGTTTGTTTGATTAGTTTTTTTATTTTTTTTATTTTCTACAATTTGTTTGATTAGTTGTTATAGTGTTTTTGTTAGCTAAGGTCTGCTTTAGTGTTTGTTTGACTTCAATAGTGGTTGTTAGGGGCCAACCTTGTGCACTCCATTCGAAATGGCCCCTCGGAAGAAGAGCGAGAACACCCCTAGTTCTAGTGCTTCAATGGATGAAGATGCAGACCGCTGCATCATCTCGGCGATGATGAATTCCATTCCTTAGATGATGATGATGAGGCCTAGCTTATTCAGGAAGTTCTCTCTCTTCTTTTACTTTGTTTTCTTTTGATTCCCTTACTTTCTTTTCCTTTCTTTCGCTGTGAGGACACTGCTCCTCTTTAGTTTGGGGGTAAGCTTTGCAATTTTCCAATAATTGCATATGTGATCTTTATGATTATGGATGCTCCTAGTTGCTTAGTTTTCGTCAGCTTTCTTTTGTGGTTGCTTTCTTTTGTTGCTGTCCAGTTTTAGAGTAGTTGTTTTGGGTAGATGTTTTGTGTAGATAATCTGGCTTTTCATGAAATTTGGATGGTTGTTAAGGAATGCGAATGTCGGTGCCTCTTACTCGATTTTGTTGGAAATCTTAGCACAATTCGCTATAATGATCTGATGTCCGCATTTACTCATGTCTGTGATGCCATATTATTGATGCACCAAGTGATATTTCAAGCTCTGAGAACTGGGGAAAGTTGGATCAATGTGAGAGTTTTAGGATTTTAGAATTGGTTAAATGAGAACTTCAAGACTTACACATTAGGGATCCCCATTTGGCTGTTTCCAAGAACTTTGTACATTGTGAATATTGATTGAGGTTTGACCCCTTCCCTTCCCCAAAAGAATAATGCTCCGCTGATTTGGGTTGCCTAGTAACCAGGAATATGCATGTAACCCATGTGTATTTTTGACGTCAACAGTGGCCTAAAATATGAGCATGAAAAATAAAAAATATAAAAATATAAAAAAAAAAAGAGAGAAAGAAAATGAGAATAATGTTCCGCTGTTTTGGGCAACCTAGTAACCAGGAATATGCATGTAACCCATGTGTATTTTTGACGTCAACAAGGCCCGAAATATGAGCATGCAAGGCACTCTTGTTTGTGATCTTGTTGAGTAACCGGGTATCTTCATCACAAATGAGCGATATTCGCGTAAAAAGGCAAGATGACAACAATAAAAAAATTAAAAAAAAAAAAAGTTCATAAAGAATAAGTTTGGGGGTCAAATGCTCAAAAGAGTATGAAACAAGTTCTTGGGGTTGTAAAAAGATATGGATTCCTAATTAGTGGAGAGGTAATCATTTGGTCAACATATTAGATCAATGAACTAAACTTGATGACCATGATTCAGCTAGACTAGGATGATCTGGGGCAAAATCCTTAACTTTCACACACACACTTGAGAGCATCCTGATGAGTAAAGTATGACATCTAAGTGTTATTGGCCAGATGTGTTGGATCTGAAAATTTAGAAAAAGATTGAGAGGCAACTTCTGTCTAACACTCATCCTATTGCATGCTTAAGCCAGGTTATTTGCTTTTCTTTTCTTTTGATTTCCTCATGCTTTCATTAGTAGTTAGTTGTTGTTTTCATTTGTCTTTATTGCTCGAGGTCAAGCAATGTCTTAAGTTTGGGGGTGTGATAACTCTATGAAATAGAGTTAAGATTTATAACTTTTATACTTGAGATGGCTTGATTTAGGAGTATTTTGTCTTTGTTTTAGTGATAGTATTCATTAGGTGTTGTTTTATTTAGTCTCAACATGTTGCATTTTGTTTAGTTCATTTTTGTCACATTGCATGAATTTCCTTCTTTTTATGGATGAATTTGAGTTCTCTTTCTCTTGAACATGTAGGTGAAGATTCATAATAGAAGAACATGTCCTCTAACTTTGTTGTAGAGTTGTTGCTGCATTGCTACAACAACGGAGTAGAATATTCTCAGATCCAATTCAAATGGAATTGACCAAAAAGGGCTAACTTAAGTGGGCTAAATTCTTGTAAATACATGATGGTTTTCAGCCCTTGATCTCAGGAGGAAGGTTCTAATCCTATGGCCAGAATATAACCTAATGATTGAAGACATTTATGGAAGAAAGAGAAGAGAGGCAAAGAGAAAAAAGGGGAGATTCGACCAAGGTGTGGAGGAGAGACTTGGCTGAGAGGAAGGAGGTAGAGAACGAATGCTGGAGCTCTTGTGGAAGCAAGGAGCTGCTGGAGTTGCTGATTTGTGAAGAAGAAAGCTGGAGCTCATGTGGAAGCATTGAAGCCTTAGTTTATTCTTGTTTTTATAACTCTATCTTCTTATTTTCTAGTCTCATGTCAACTATACTTGGTTTTATGCATTTGAATTCTGTTATGGGCTAAATCTTAGCTGTGTTGGGATGATAGTAGTACCTAAACCTGAATTTTGATATGTAATTAATCATGTGTTCTTTAGTTTTATTGCAATCCACTTTATTGTTAATGAATTCAGCATGTTATATTGACTAATTTCAGTTCTTGAATGATCTTTTTTGAATGAATGTTATGATTTCATTAATTGGAAAATTAATGAAGTCTAGGTGTTTGTTGAATTGTGTGAGTTAGCATCATCTTTAATTAGGTTGTGTTAATTAGTAGGTTGGGTAGGAATACCCAATTACCTCACATTACCATTGACTGGATTGGGTTTAAATTGCATTCTTAATTCAATTCTTCATAGGAATATGCTGATGTTGATTTAGGATGCTAGCTTATGTGTATTGGAAAATACCATATTGCCATTCATTCCAAGTTCTTGATTTATCTTGGGATTGTAGTATTGCTTTAGTATTTGTGTTTTAAAATTCAGGGGAAGGGAAATTTGATTCCTAACACACTTGTCACTCATTAAGTTTCTTCCATTGCTCAAATCTACATTTTAGTTCCTTAGTTTTCTTTACCTGTCATTTGGTTAATTAGTTAGACAAACACCAATCAACCTTGTTAATTTCATTTAAATCAATTTTATTTTTACATTGAAAGTTAAGGATATAATTCTCCGTGGGATCGATACTTTACTTATCATTTATTACTTGATTGCGATACGTATACTTGCGTGATATCTTGGAAAAAAAAAAAAAACCAAAAAACACCCCTCTTTTTTTGCCGATCCCCCCTCCCCCTTCTTCACATATAGTTGGTTCTCCTTTAGGGTTTGAAGAACCAACCTTAGATGTTGTGCATGTTCCTCCAATGTGTTACTATAGATGACGATGTCATCCAAGTACACGACCACGAACTTGTCGAGGTAAGGGTGAAATATCTTGTTCATGAGGGTGCAAAATGTGGCTGGTGCATTGGTGAGGCCAAAGGGCATTACTAAGAACTCGTATGCCCCATATCGAGTCACACAAGTAGTCTTCGGTTCGTCACCCTCCGCGATGCGGACTTGGTAATACCCGGACCGCAAGTCTAGCTTGGTGAAGTACCTTGCACCGCCAAGTCTATCAAAGAGATCATCAATCAAAGGAATGGGATATTTGTTTTTGATAGTTACCTTGTTGAGTGCCCTATAGTCGATGCATAGCCTCAACGACCCGTCATGCTTTCGTTGGAACAACACTGGTGCGCCATATGGTGCCTTCGACGGTCGGATGTAGCCTGCATCCAATAGCTCCTTGAGTTGCTTCCTCAGTTCCTCCAACTCCGGCGGGGACATCCTATATGGTGCCATTGCTGGTGGTTTGGCACCCGGCTCCAACTCAATTGCATGATCCACCTCCCTCATTGGTGGTAGTCTTTTGGGTAGCTCCGGGGGCATCACGTCCTTGAACTCCTCTAGAGTTCTCTTGATCTCTTTTGGTAATGTCGTCTTGGAGACATCCTCCTTGTCTTCCAAGAGTGCCGCCAAATATGTGACTTGCCCCTTTCTGACTCCCTTCTCCAGCTGCATGGCCGAAAGAAGTTTCGGCCCCTCCTTAGTCCCTTGTATCGTCGGGACCATACATGGTGCTCCTTCCTCCATGATGCACACTTTGCTTATGAATGGCATGGGTACGGCCTTAACCCGTTTCATGAATTCCATGCCAAGCACCAATTCGAAGTCATCCATTGTCACGACTGACAAATCCACGGAGCCTTTCCATGCCCCAATCGTCATCTCGACTCCCTTGGCAACTCCCTCGATAGGGCGTGCCTTTGAGTTGACTTCTTTAAGGCTCCCTCTTTCCTTGCTCGTTTTGAGCCCCAAACGCTTTGCCTCCTCCATTGAGACAAAGTTGTGTGTTGCCCCCGTATCAACCATGGCCCTTGCCACCTTGCCGTTGATACGCACCTCCACGTACATCAACCCCTTTGGCGATGTAGGAGCTTTGATGGCACCAAGCTGCCGCAACGATCCCACGTGCGCCTCCTCTTCACCATTATCTTCGAGGAGTGCACTTAGGGCCTTCCGTTTTGGGCAATCCCTAGCCCAATGTGGTCCATCACAAAGGAAACACTTGTCTTTGGTCTGGAATTTCTTCTTCTTTTCTTGCTTGCCACCCTCCTTGTTCGAAGAGAACTTGTTTGTGCCTTCCCTTGTGTGGTCGGTCTTCGACCCCTTCTCTCCCCCACCTTTGCCATTATTGCTCTTCTTGGCCTTAAACTCATCCCTTCTAAACTCTATCAAGGACTCCGCCGCCACTATAGCCGTAGCAAGATCTTGTACACCTCGACGTTGTAGCTCTTGCGAGGCCCAATTTTGGAGCCCATCCATGAAGTCGAAGAGAAGTTCCTCTTCGGTCATACTCGGGACCTCCAACATGAGTGTTGAGAACTCCTTCACGTAGTCTAGAATCGACCCCGTGTGCTTTAGCCTCTTGATGTTCTTTCGGGCCAAGAATGCAGCATTCTCCGGATAAAATTGTTTCTTAAGCTCTTTCTTGAAGTCTTCCCATGTGTCTATGGTGTACGTACCTCTTTGCATGTCGTTGTACCTTCGTCTCCACCATAGAGCTGCGGTCTCGGTGAGGTAGAGTTGCACGGTCTTGATCTTGGTAGACTCGTCCTCCATCGACGTAGCCTCGAAATACCGCTCCATGTGCCATAGGAAGTTGTCAACCTCCCGAGCATCTCTTGTTCCCTCAAATGCTTTGGGCTTTGGCACCTCCACCCTTGGTGCTTCACGCCACACATTCCCACCAATCGTGGTTCTCCTGCACGTTGCTACCTTTCTACTCAACTCATGCACACGAGCTTCCACCGCGGCGATCCTTTCCACCACTTGGGTTTGAAGAACATCAAGCTGTTGTTGTTGTTTGTGCTCCATGGTGTTGAGAGCACCCAATAGGAACTCCTTGAGCTCGTCCATCCGGCCATCGAGCTCCTCGGTCCTTTGCTCCCCAACGTCGAGGCGTTCCCTTGCCTCGGCCATCGCCAACTCTATCCGTGTTAGACGTGGCTCCATAGTAGCATCAACTTCAACGGACTTCTCCTTGCCCTTGCGCCTATCCTTGGTGGTGTGTTTCTCTCTCCCACGGTTTAGCTCCTCTTGTGCACCATTGAACGTCTCGGACTCGCTTGTCATCGTGTCTTCCCACACGCTTGACACACCCAACCGAAGCTCTGATACCACAAATGTCACGGCCTTAGTTATTGACTAAGCCAACCGTGCCGGCACTTAGCACTTATTTGTACTAAGTCAGCCTAAAACCCAGCTAGAGAGAGTAGAAGAAAGCTTAGAGCTCAAAGAGAACCTTGAAAGAACTTGTATTGATCACTTACTTGATTCTTTGTACAAATGAGTCCCTCCCCTATTTATAGGTGAGGTAGGATGCAATGAATGGTTGTGATTTGTTCAAGTGTCTAGAATCTAATGGCTAGGAATATTCTAGTGGGTCTAGATATTTCTAGGGACATTTCTAGAGACAAGATATTTTCTAGATATAGATTCTTCTAGAATCTCCCCCCTTTCTAGAATGTGGGCTAAGTGTAGCCCATTAGTATTCTTTCTAAGTTGGGCTGGGCCAGGTGTGGCCCATTAGTAACTTTAGCTAAGTTGGGCTAGACCATGTATGGCCCATTAATATTAATATCATTGGGCTTATGATAAATTGGGTCTTGTCATTCTAATTGGGCCGTGTCAAAACTCTGGAAATAAATCTGCCAAGATGTCGGCGATATTTCGCCGTGGGCGAGACGAACGAAACTTCGTTTCTTGATAATAACATAGATTTAGGATATAAATAGAAGAGGTAAAAACCCTTAGAAACTAAGGTTCAACTTCAGCGTTGTGTATGGTTACAATCGAATGAATGGTCGAAATCTCAACTACTCATTTTGCATTATTTATTTATTTATTATAGTTAGTATGGTTGGAAAAAAAAAAAAAAAAAGAGTGGTCGAGATTTTGAACTCGACCACTGGTTCCATCCTCATTGCACAGCATTGAAACTCTATCCTAGAAACTAACCCAAAAAGTTAAGGGACTATGTTAAAAGGCCACGGCCTAATAGGATTTTTATTTTTTGGGTAAACGACCTAATAGGTTTAGGGATTGCCAAGGTGAGACTACTACAATTGGTAAACACTTTTAAGTCTTTATAGCCCTTCCAAAATGCTAGCATCTTCTGCAGCTATCGCATCTCCTGTGTGTGTAGATCTGATTTATTATTAGTTTTGGGAAAATTACGTTATCTACTTTTAAAAGTTTTCCTTTACAAAAGTAATCACTCAATGTTTCACTTAACAAAACTAACTAAAACTGAATTTACATTTAAAAAAATAACCAAAATAGTGAATATCATTATCAATAATTTTTCTTACCAACAAAAAAAAAAATCAATAATTTTTCTTACCAACAAAAAAAAATCAATAATTTTTTTTTTCCAAATATGTGTGGGTCTCATAAAATATATGTGAGCTTATTCTTTAATATAATGAAATAATTCAGAAGTGGGACTCCCAATGGGTCTTATAAGGGCCCACATTGCAAAAAAACATTAGTGTTCTACAACAGAGAAAGTTATCTGGACTTTCTATTAGTCACAACTTTTTAATTTTTGCCAAAAATTTATTAGATACATTGCACAAGCTAATCAGTCGATAATCAGAAACTTGCTTCAGATCCATAATTTTGGGACAAGAGCCAGCAGGGTGTGATTGGAAACAGGGGGAACGGTGGATTCTTCAGAGGATTCCCACATAAAAGAAAAAATATCTTGAGCAAAAACCTCCCAATATTTTTTATTAGAAAGTAGCCATAAAACCATCCACATAAGAAGCTTTATAGGGTTAAAGAGAATGCCATATCTCGAATTTCCTCCATAGATGGCTTAGTCAGTGAAGTGTGAGAAACGTCTTGAGAAACTGAAGGAGTGAAAAGAGAGTCCATAGGCTGCGTTTGTTAGCAGGATTAAAGTGGGGTGGACAAAAAAAGGTGGGAAACTTGTACCTTTTTTTCATAAAATTATAAAGTGTAGTATATTTGGATAACTGGAGTGGGAAAATAGCTATTTGCCACCGTGGAATTCTTGTCGGGACTGTTTTTTCCCACCCCATGGTCCCCATCTCCTCTCAAAATCCCACGATTTAGATGGGGTTTTGAGGGGAAACGAGGGAAAGTTGGGAACGAACGAAGGCTGTAGCAGCTGAAGCGAAGCACTTCGCGGGAGTTCTAACGATGAGTCTTCTTCTTCTTCCACTTCATTTTTTCTAACGGCGAGCCTTCTTCTCTCCTATCTCTTCTCTATTTTTCATCTTCTATCTCTTCTATCTACTGAGTCGACATTCTGAAATGAGTACTTCGGTTGTAGACTGAGATTGGAAAACCTTTCTCTGCAACATAAGGGCAAGATTCTGACCCATCATTGCTAACCCTGCAAGTCCAATACGTGATAGTGTAGAGGCTTCCATGGCTACAGTTCTCAGGTGAGGAAACTAGGGTTTAGGAGTTTGGTGAAGAAATGTTGCTGGAAACTGAAATGAATTGGAAGAAGAACCTAGGTGAAAGATTAAGTGATTTATCAGCCTCTCTCTCTCTCTCACTCAGGATCACAGATGGAAATCTGGGTCGTCTTCCTCACTACTCTAATCCTCGGTGCTGCCGTCAGGTTCCTGCTTGATTTCCTTGCACACAACACAAACCCCAGATGCCCAACGGGACCTTGGACGGTACCCATCATTGTCAACTTCCTGTGGCTTTGTATGAACTTGTTAGATCTTGAGCCAATACTCTGCAAACTACATGCCAAGTACGGCCCTGTCATCAGTCTTCCAGTTGGTTCTCAAGCCAACATTTTCATTAAAAGCCCTTCCCTTGCTCATCAAGCCCTCGTTCAGAATGGAGATGTCTTTGCCGATCGCCCTCAAACACTTAATCAATCTGCCACAAGTAAGCAAAGAGCCATCAGCTCTTCTCCTTATGGCCCATACTGGCGGCTCCTTCGTCGGAACCTCACCTCTGAAATCCTCCACCCTTCTCGGTTGAAGAGGTAAGACTCCAACAATGAAGAAAGTCTTAACTTTTCTCCTTAATCTGTGTTTGATTTAAGAAAGAACACCAGCAAAAGAAATTTCGTATCTAGATTATTGGACAAGGGCCAAGCAACAAGGGCACATTTAAAGAGTTCATTTTATTGGACAAGTGACCAAGCAATTCTGAAGAATTTTTTTAAGGTCCATGTATTATTTTGTATCTAGATTATCATACAAAATGTCTTATCTTATTATTGATTCTAAATGTTGTGCTTGTTGAATATGAATTTGAGATGAATTTTATATTTATTTTCTCTTCAGCTCTTTAGCTCAAACATGGAAAGAGGGCTAATCTATGCATTTATAATAATTTATCTATATTATATAATATTTGTTGGTCATTTAAAATATATTTATTATATAATATTTGTTGGTTCATTGCATCGTAAAAAATAGAATTCAAGAAATTCTCCTGAAATTAAATTTTAACAAAGGTTGAATGGCATTTATGTAATTTTGTATCATGATTTTGACAATTTTACCACCCCATCCAATCAAACAAGTATTGGGGGTGGAAAAGTATTTTTTCCCATGCCAACCAAACAAGTATGGGGTGGGTAAAGTTACTTTTCTACACTTTACTATCCTTTCCTTTTCTTTTCTCTCACCCCACCAACATGTGGGACCCAAAAGTACAACTTTCCCACCCCTTTTTATTCCTGCAAACAAACGGTGCCTAAGATGCATCCATTGGATGGGAATAGGAGAATAAATACTTAAAGAAAGAGGCAAATTCGGCAGCAATTAGCCAGGTTGAGTCACTAGTCACTACATTCCCTTCCTTGGTTTGGATTTCAAAATAGTTTTTTTGGGTTTTAAATTTGACAGAAAAATAGTAAAACCTTGTATTCCTATCACCATCACTAAGGAGGCGTTTGGTCGCAATTCCCTGAAATTAGATTCTAGGGAATTATGAGTCGAACAAAAAAATCGTGTTTGGTTAAAAATCGAGTCCGATTCCAAGGAATCATGAAACGGCTGGAATCCACGTTTTAGCCTAAAATTCGTAATTCGGAATCCATTGGAAACCACCTCAAGGATCCCATCGTATAAATAACGATGATTCTACATAATCACAAAAATGGCGAGCTGTCTCTGCTTGTTCTAACCTGACTCTCTGCAATCACCAAGCTCTCCACCGTCACCCAGCTTCGATTGATCTAGGCGACTGACTTCGTCAATGGAAATGCAACTAAAGATGGATGTCTTCATCTCTTCTTGACTGTGAACCCTAACTTGTGAGGGAAGATTCGAATCTTCTTCCTGCGTGCGACTGCAAATCTTCATCTTCTTCAAAGCCTCTGCTAGAATCTCTGCAACTCTTCCCAAAAGGTATTGTAGCCTCTTTGTTTTCAGGTATTTTCCCCTTTTGGTTTTGTATTTTTCATTTCCTAATCTTCCCAAGAGTTCGTATGTTGTGGATTAACGAACGGTAATCCTTTTGAGAAGAAACGAAGCTTTTTTTTTTTGCTGCTTTGTCTCTCTCTCTTTTGATTCTGAAGTTAACTTGTTCTCTTCTCTTAAGATGATGGAAACCCTAATTTCATGAATGGGTTGTTTTGAGGTAGGGTTTATCACTGCTCTACTTCTCTTACTCTTTCCTCTAAATCGCTTCATTTTTTCTTGCAGATTTGGTAACTGTCTAATTCGAGTTTGAACGGATACCCATCCCCGCACAAGCTCAACCTCTCACTGGTAAGTCACACCCACCATTTTTATTTTATGGAATCATTGATTAAGCGTAGGAATATAGATACTTTCCTTCGTCAGGGTGAGTTGTAAATAGTTAAAAATTGCTTTTCTCCCAGTCCTTTCTTGCTTATAAACTGCTCCTAGAATCATGGTAACATCCATTTGCTTATGTTTGTTTTTTGCTTCATCTGCTACCTCCCTCTTCCTCTCGTCTATACATACTACACTGATGTTAGCCTACTGTTGATGGGAGTATGCATGCAATTTATGAATGTGTGATCTAATTTAAATAGATATAAATAGTGTCTCTCATCTGTAAACAATTCTGTGTTCAGTGGTGCTTTCAAATATGTACATTTTTACAATTTCTGTGTATTCTAACATATTGTTGTTTATCTAAATGTTAGGCTTTTCATGCCTATTCTTTCTCTTAAAACCGGCTTACCTATTTTTATACCAGTGTTGAATACATTGATCATTGCTGAAGCACAATGTGTTTCTTTCTTTCTCTATTGGTTCATTCTCTTATTTGAGTAGTTAGTGAAATTGTGAAATTCTTCCATAGAACAATTCTAAGGATCATTGATCATTAATTGTCAGTTAAAAGTATGAAGACTTATAGAAACCCTCAAAACCCAAAGTGCTGGTCAGTGATGACAGGAAGGCTAATAGTGCTCAAAGCCTCAACCTGATATGATCATCTTCCAAGCTATAGCTATAGCAAATGCGATGATTGCATTCAACATTCCCCACTCCCTGTACATATAAGAGGGTCTGCCATCTTCACCAAGTAAGACCTTCCTGCAAGCTGCTTATCAGTTATCACTACTCCACCACACTAATGGTTGTAGCTCAGCTCCTAGACTCTCATATATCCTATCATATACAGTCGACAATTATCCGGTAACCTCCAACCAATGATTGTATTGGACCTGCAGTGTTGCACCTTTGCATTCAAGTGATCAGCGAACACAATGTTTTAAGTGGAGCATCACCGATATCCAGCTTTGGAGACCAATAAACAGTGTAAAGTATGTGAGAACTAGCATTCACTAGTCACCAGAAATCTCCACAGGAACATACTCCACCTTCAAAATGATGGAATCTGTTGGCATCCCTCACAACAATTTCTCTCTTGTCGAGCCTTGAGATGAGCTTAGTGAAGACATGACAATCACCACAGACCCGAAGGTTCTTTGTGATTCGAATGGGTAAACCCTCCGGGGTGCTAATCAGACCAAAAGCAATAGCAAGCCTCTCACTATGCCCATAAAGCATCTTAACCTTTTCTTCTTCCCCCACATCATGCAAAACGTATTTGGTTTCAGGAAGATAGCCTCCTTCTCTTTCCATTCTCTTGGTGATCTCAGCCAATTTCAAGTAAATATCCTCAATCTGAGGGTGAGATTTGTCCCTTGCAGTGAAAGCATGCACCTTATTTCCAATCTCTACCCAACTACATGCAGGATTCTTCCTCAATCCCATTACCTTCATTTTTGCCCGCCCTTCATCCACATCCTTCCATCTTTGACTGGTGGCAAAGGCATTTGAAACAAGAACATGGTTCCCTGGATTTTCAGGTTCCAACTCTAGAAGCTTGTGTGCAGCAATTTCTCCCAGCTCATTATCAGAGTGAACCCGACAAGCTCCAAGAAGAGAACACCATACTGCAGCCGTTGGCTTAATTGGCATACTCTTCACAAACCTGTATGCTTCATCCAAGCACTTGGCACGCCCAAGAAGATCGACTACACACGCATAGTGCTCTGGCCAGGGCTCCAGCTGATATTCACTTCTCATAATTTCAAGATACCTCCTCCCTTCATCAATTAGTCCTGAATGACTACATGCATAAAGAAGTGCAAGGAAGGTAATATGGTCAGGTATAAGATCTGTTTCCTTCAACTTTGTAAACAAATTCATGGCTTCTCTGCCATGGCCATGCATTCCACTTGCATTGATCATACTAGTCCATAGAACCAGGTCTTTATGTGTGATCCTGTTGAATATCTTGTATGAGTAGTCTATGGTCCCACACTTTGCATACATATCAACAAGAGAACTAGCAATGGATCCTTCCAATGTGAATCCATTCCTTAACAGGAACCCATGAATTTCTTTTCCTTTACTTAGTGCAGACAAGCTTGCAACAGCTGAGAGTATACTAACTAAGGATATTGAATCAGGTGGAATCCCAACATCTACCATGTCATAGAAAAGATCAAGGGCCTCATTGAATAGATCGTTGTGAATGTAACAGGAAATCATACTCGTCCAAAGAGACAACATCTTTATTCACAATTCTTTTGAAAATTCGAGATGCATACTCAATCTCTCCACATTCTCCATATACATCGATGACTGTGTTCTCCATCACAAGATCAGATAAACCTTGTCTCACAACATAATTATTAACCTGTTTTACGTACGAAATGCATCTCAAGCCACCACAAGAAAGGAGGATGCTTCCAATCATCAATGCATCTACTTGCACGCTCTCCTCTTGTGCTTCCCGAAACAATTGCAATACCTCTAAATAGTAACATTTTGAGCATAGCCAGCAATTGCTGTAGTCCATGAAATATAGTCTTTGTCAAGCATTTTGTCAAAGGCACGTTCCATATAAATTACACAGCAGCACTTGGCATACATGTCCTCAAGCGTATTACCAACTTGTAGATCAGAATTTAATCCATGTTTTATGGCATACGCATGACACTCCATCCCCTTCGATAAACTTCCCAACCGACCTGAAGCTGAAATAATGTTCATCACTGAAACCTGATTCGTTTTCTGACCTGCATCCAGCATTTCCTGGAAAAACTCAATAGATTTATGATATAGCCCATTTTGAAGGAAATAGAATGGAATTCCATGATATGTCATCCTTATCATCCATCTGTTGCAACACTTGAACGGCTTTATCCATTCTACCACATCTCGCATACATAACAAGCAATGCATTGGCCTCATATACATTGAGATCACGGCCTGATTTCAAAAGAGCATTATGGATTTCCTTGCCCAGTTTTGCAAAAGAAGGCTCCCCACAAGCTTGAAGTGCACCGACAACTGTGAATGAGTTCATTGAAATACCTGTCTTCTGCATTTCTCGAAAAAGCTTCAGAGCTTCTAGAGGCTGCCCTTGCAACGAGTAAGCATATATGATAGAATTCCAGGTCACAACATCCCTTTTATCCACCATTCAGTCAAATAACTGTCTTGATTGCCTGACATCACTACACTTTGCATACATGGCGACGAGGGAGTTGACAACAAAAGCAAAAGATCCAAAGCCAGATTTAACCGCTAGGCCATGAATTCCAGCCCCAAAGTTAGGATCTTTCAGAGCCGCACACGCTTTCAGTATAGTAGGAAAAGTGCAGGCATCGACATCAACTCCCTGTAGCTGCATATCTCGGAACAATTTCAGTGCTTCATTGGGTTCTCCATTGGAAACATAAGAACCAATCATCGCATTCCATGTGAAAATTGTCCTTTGAGTCATTTGATCAAACAACCTTCGAGCATCCACTAAACAACCACACTTGCCGTACATAAAAACAAGCTTGGTGCTCAAGAACACCGAGTCAAAGGTGAACCCTGATGTGAGAATATGCGCATGGATTTGTTGACCTTGAGCTAATGCTTCTTTGCGAGCACAGAGATCCAAAGTGGACGAATAGGCTTCATCCGCCAGGACTTGAGGTGGGTTTTGAAAACTGAAGTTGTCATTCAAAGAGAGAAAAGCCTCCCGAAGTTTTCCGTCCTTGCAAATCTCTTTGACAGAACGGAAGTTAAGGGGTTTTAGTGGAGGTTTTGAGGTCCGACGAGGTGGGCTTTCCAGGGTTGTATACAGGATGGTCTGGGAAGAGAAGGATCAATGAGGACCGAGTCGAAGAGTCACAACCATGGATCGAAGGCCTCGACAGACTGAGCATCAAAAGGGAATAAGAGCATTAGCAACGAGGAGGTGCTGCTCTTGCAGTGCAGCTTGCATCTCTTCTCATGTCTCCTTTGAGTTTCCCAAGGCTATGCAGAGCCTGGAATCTTCCCATCCAAGGATTTCTCAAGGACGCTCTCATGCGCGACCTGGCAGCTGAATTGTCCAGGAATTTAGCATTTTGCCGACGTCAGCTACTAGCTCTTTCCTTGTAGCAAGTCAGTTTTGGAGTTTGATCACCTTCTTCCCGTTGAGGGAAGGACAATGTCCTCTTGAGCTTTTCTACCGCACAGCATTGGTGAGATCCACCAAAAAAATCACAAAGTAAAAATCTTAGTGGGTCTCATGTAGACCCTACCCGCACTCTGACCCAGTGGGTTTCAAAAGTGTCATAAGAGCACATTGTTCCTAAACGAGGAGAACTGATCCGAACTCTTTAAGTTTTCCACTTATGAGGTATTACCTAGAAAACACCCTCAATTTCTTTATCCTTTCCAACAAACTCATTATAATAATTATTCTTTTGCTTTGTAGATGGTGCTTGAGACTTGAGTTGGTTGAATGTTGCTAAAAGTTGCACTCTTAGATCCAAGAGGGAACTTCTTTGCGGCAAAGACTAGAGTACACAATGTTGTCTCAACAACAATGTTAGAGGTGGAGGCGATTAGGATTGCAGTCTTTTTAGCTCGTCAACTTGACTTGTATAGAGTTAGACTTCTTTCAAATAGTCACTCTACAGTATTATCTCTTAATGGGCACCCTAGCTAGTAGTTTAGATTATGCTAGTTTTAGTATATCTAATGATATTAGTTGGTTTGGAAGTTGCTCCAATAAGTGATAAGTTTCGAAAAAATCGGTTGAAATGGCACGACCATAATCAACGGAAACCTATAAATGCCCTTGTAAGGAGAAATGATATAATCTAAATTGAAAGAACTAGAAGAACTAAGAATAGACCTAAAATAATCTTAAGAGAAGTATTGAGAAATGATATACATATTTTAGGCCTTGTATCTAGCATGACCTCAAACAAAACTAGTTGGAAGACAAGAATCTATGTTGCTAACCCTATTTAATTGGGACAATGCTTATTATTGTTGTTATTGTTGTTATTGTTGATGATATTAAAACTTATGTTCCTAGGTTTGAATTCATTTAGTTTTGTTTTTTTAATAAGAAAGAAAGCTCCTTTGCATATTACTTATAGGAAATTCTTTTGTAGATTAACTTGCTAAAGGAAACTCACATATAAAAAACACATTAATTATTATTTTGCATATTATTAATATGTATATTACATATTAATTTTTTATAGGAAACTCTTTTATTTATATTTCTTTGTTTTGTAGGTAGGCCTGAGCCGCCTGGGGCACCTTAAGAGTTTGGATCAGTTCTCCTCGTTTATGAACAATGTGCTCTTATGACACTTTTGAAACCCACTGGGTCGGAGTGCGGGTAGGGTCTACATGAGACCCACTAAGATTTTTACCTGTGATTTTTTTGGTGGATCTCACCAATGCTGTGCGGTAGAAAAGCTTAAGAGGACACTGTCCTTCCCTCAATGCGAAGAAGGTGATCAAACTCCAAAACTGACTTACTACAAGGAAAGAGCTAGTAGCTGATGTCGGCAAAATGCTAAATTCCTGGGCAATTCAGCTGCCAGGTCGCGCATGAGAGCGTCCTTGAGAAATTCTTGGATGGGAAGATTTCAGGCTCTGCATGGCCTTTGGAAACTCAAAGGAGACATGAGAAGAGATGCAAGCTGCACTGCAAGAGCAGCACCTCCTCGTTGCTAATGCTCTTATTCCCTTTTGATGCTTAGTCTGTCGAGGCCTTCAGTCATGGCTGTGACTCTTCGACTCGGTCCTCATCGATCCTTCTCTTCCCAGACCATCCTGCATACAACCCTGGAAAGCCCACCTCGTCGGACCTCAAAACCTCCACTAAAACCCCTTAACTTCCGTTTTGTCAAAGAGATTTGCAAGGACGGAAACCTTCGGGAGGCTTTTCTCTCTTTGAATGACAACTTCAGTTTTCAAAACCCACCTCAAGTCCTGGCGGATGAAGCCTATTCGTCCACTTTGGATCTCTGTGCTCGCAAAGAAGCATTAGCTCAAGGTCAACAAATCCATGCGCATATTCTCACATCAGGGTTCACCTTTGACTCGGTGTTCTTGAGCACCAAGCTTGTTTTTATGTACGGCAAGTGTGGCTGTTTAGTGGATGCTCGAAGGTTGTTTGATCAAATGACTCAAAGGACAATTTTCACATGGAATGCGATGATTGGTTCTTATGTTTCCAATGGAGAACCCAATGAAGCACTGAAATTGTTCCGAGATATGCAGCTACAGGGAGTTGATGTCGATGCCTGCACTTTTCCTACTATACTGAAAGCGTGTGCGGCTCTGAAAGATCCTAACTTTGGGGCTGGAATTCATGGCCTAGCGGTTAAATCTGGCTTTGGATCTTTTGCTTTTGTTGTCAACTCCCTCGTCGCCATGTATGCAAAGTGTAGTGATGTCAGGCAATCAAGACAGTTATTTGACAGAATGGTGGATAAAAGGGATGTTGTGACCTGGAATTCTATCATATCTGCTTACTCGTTGCAAGGGCAGCCTCTAGAAGCTCTGAAGCTTTTTCGAGAAATGCAGAAGACAGGTATTTCAATGAACTCATTCACAGTTGTCGGTGCACTTCAAGCTTGTGGGGAGCCTTCTTTTGCAAAATTGGGCAAGGAAATCCATAGTGCTCTTTTGAAATCAGGCCGTGATCTCAATGTATATGAGGCCAATGCATTGCTTGTTATGTATGCGAGATGTGGTAGAATGGATAAAGCCGTTCAAGTGTTGCAACAGATGGATGATAAGGATGACATATCATGGAATTCCATTCTTTCAGGTTTCCTTCAAAATGGGCTATATCATAAAGCTATTGAGTTTTTCCAGGAAATGTTGGATGCAGGGTCGAAAACGAATCAGGTTTCAGTGATGAACATTATTTCAGCTTCAGGTCGGTTGGGAAGTTTATCGAAGGGGATGGAGTGTCATGCGTATGCCATAAAACATGGATTAAATTCTGATCTACAAGTTGGTAATACGCTTGTGGACATGTATGCCAAGTGCTGCTGTGTAATTTATATGGAACGTGCCTTTGACAAAATGCTTGACAAAGATTATATTTCATGGACTACAGCAATTGCTGGCTATGCTCGTGAATCACTATTATTTAGAGGCATTGCAATTGTTTCGGGAAGCACAAGAGGAGAGCGTGCAAGTAGATGCATTGATGATTGGAAGCATCCTCCTTTCTTGTGGTGGCTTGAGATGCATTTCGTACATAAAACAGGTTCATAATTATGTTGTGAGACAAGGTTTATCTGATCTTGTGATGGAGAACACAGTCATCGATGTATATGGAGAATGTGGAGAGATTGAGTATGCATCTCGAATTTTCAAAAGAATTGTGAATAAAGATGTTGTCTCTTGGACGAGCATGATTTCCTGTTACATTCACAACAGTCTATTCAATGAGGCCCTTGATCTTTTCTATGACATGGTAGATGTTGGGATTCCACCTGATTCAATATCCTTAGTTAGTATACTCTCAGTTGTTGCAAGCTTGTCTGCACTGAGTAAAGGAAAAGAAATTCATGGGTTCCTATTAAGGAATGGATTCACATTGGAAGGATCCATTGCTAGTTCTCTTGTTGATATGTATGCGAAGTGTGGGACCATAGACTACTCATACAAGATATTCAACAGGATCACACATAAAGACCTGGTTCTATGGACTAGTATGATCAATGCAAGTGGAATGCATGGCCATGGCAGAGAAGCCATGAATCTGTTTACAAAGTTGAAGGAAACAGATCTTATACCTGACCATATTACCTTCCTTGCACTTCTTTATGCATGTAGTCATTCAGGACTAATTGATGAAGGGAGGAGGTATCTTGAAATTATGAGAAGTGAATATCAGCTGGAGCCCTGGCCAGAGCACTATGCGTGTGTAGTCGATCTTCTTGGGCGTGCCAAGTGCTTGGATGAAGCATACAGGTTTGTGAAGAGTATGCCAATTAAGCCAACGGCTGCAGTATGGTGTTCTCTTCTTGGAGCTTGTCGGGTTCACTCTGATAATGAGCTGGGAGAAATTGCTGCACACAAGCTTCTAGAGTTGGAACCTGAAAATCCAGGGAACTATGTTCTTGTTTCAAATGTCTTTGCCACCAGTCAAAGATGGAAGGATGTGGATGAAGTAAGGACAAAAATGAAGGTAATGGGATTGAGGAAGAATCCTGCATGTAGTTGGGTAGAGATTGGAAATAAGGTGCATGCTTTCACTGCAAGGGACAAATCTCACCCTCAGATTGAGGATGTTTACTTGAAATTGGCTGAGATCACCAAGAGAATGGAAAGAGAAGGAGGCTATCTTCCTGAAACCAAATACGTTTTGCATGATGTGGGGGAAGAAGAAAAGGTTAAGATGCTTTATGGGCATAGTGAGAGGCTTGCTATTGCTTTTGGTCTGATTAGCACCCCGGAGGGTTTACCCATTCGAATCACAAAGAACCTTCGGGTCTGTGGTGATTGTCATGTCTTCACTAAGCTCATCTCAAGGCTCTACAAGCGAGAAATTGTTGTGAGGGATGCCAACAGATTCCATCATTTTGAAGGTGGAGTATGTTCCTGTGGAGATTTCTGGTGACTAGTGAATGCCAGTTCTCTCAAGAATAGACCATGGGCTGATGATGTCTCTGGACAGCCTAAGAAGAAGAAGAAAGGAGCTGATGAAGTTGTGAGTCCGTTGAAAGAGATATCAGGTGCTTTGAGAGAGTTGGCCAAAAGTGTGGGAAAGGAAAGAGAGGAAAAAAAGGATAAAGAGGAACTTGTCTGTGATGCAATTAATGCAATACCAGAACTTGACTTGGAGACCTGCCTGCTTGCAAAAGATATATTTGCAAAAAATAGCCAGCTGGGAAATGCACTACTAAGTGAGAAAGAGGAGGATAGAGCAACTGTTATCAAGTTTTACTTGGATAGATATACTTGATGAGGTTAAGATATGTTTTTACTGTTTTTCATGCATTTGTCAGTACATTCAGTTGAATCATATTCGTTATTTGTGATATTTTTTTGATTTCAGGTATCCTCTTTAACGCTTCAGTTGGACAGTTGGCTGTGTGAAGAATCTTTTGACGGGTCACAAGCACCTAGGGGACAATTTACAAGATGGTTATGTTTTTTTTATGAACAATTGCTATTTAGATTTGGTGCTTCTTTGAATTTGGAACAATTGGTATTTTGATTTCATGGTTTGTTTTGCTATTGTTGGTTATGTTAATTCATTGAGGCCCGAATGGAGTTTTAAGAGCTGTCTAGCTCTATTTACTATGTATATGCACAATTTCTGTTTCTTCAAATGTGTTACAGTCGGAGATGGGACTATTGGGAAGACTTGCTTATTAATCTGTGCTCTCTTTGTAACAAATTTCCCTCTGTGAGTCTCTTCAAATTTGATTTTGAATGCTTTTAGATTTTTCATCTTTTGGGCTTTACATAAATTGTTCATCAGTATTTATTATTCTTGTTCGCTAATGGTTATTTCTTTTTCAGGATTATGTGCCTACCGTTTTTGATAACTTCAGCGCGACTGCTGTGGATGAAGGAACAACTGTCAATTTAGGTCTTTGGGATACAACAGGTTAGATTTGAAAATTTTGGGTAAAATTTAACATAGATAATACTTGGTCTTTCAATGTCTATTCTTTATCTGTACTAACTTCTGAGTGTGTTTCTTCTGGCTTGATTCTCTCATTAGAGAGAGTTATATTTGAATAAGTACTTCTGTAGTTTCTATCTTGTGTATTGCTATTATTGGCATGAGCTTGAAAGTTTTGAGCTAAAGGAGCATTGATTGTATTATATAGATAGCCTAGGATGCAAATTATTCTGGCATAGAGAATAGGCATTGAGATGTGTCATGTTCGATTAGTTTTTGTTCCTTAAAATTTCAAATAGCATTAATTTACTTGCAACTGTGAAAGATCTTATGTACTGATGTGGGGTTTCAAACTTGTGGTCTTTCTTGTTTGCTATACATCTTGTATCGGAACATTGGATGAGGCGTTTCCTTGTAGTTTTTGCCCTTGTCATGCATTTGCAACATCTCACCTTTTCCGAACTAAATTGTGTCAGCTACATGGATCCTTTCCTTCTAACCAGCTCTATCCAGGGTCTTAATTGATATAGAGCCTAAGCTGTGCATGTTTTTCCTTGTCACTTTTCCTAGGTCTCAGCTTGTCCTGGCTGTTTTAGTTCCTCTAGTTTTAATCAAGTTGCTCCTCTATTCTGGAGCATCCAAATGCCTCTGTTGAACCTGGCCATGCCAACTGAAATGGCTTTCTTCTATCTTGTCATGTATTGGACTTATTCCCATAAATATTTATGTGTTGTTGATCTCAATACAATGCAAAGTTATATTGTTCCTTGTTATGACTTATGACATAGTTTTTTGCTATTAACTTCAGCACTACCAAAATTAACTCTTTCCTATGACAGATGTATATGCATATGGGATACTGCTATTGGAGATTTTGGTGGGGAAGAAGCCTGGTAAGGATGCAAGGAGTGGGCAGTTTGTTGATTTGCCATCCATGGTGAAGTTAGCAGTGTTGGAGGAGACAACAATGGAGGTTTTTGATGGGGAGGTGCTGAAGGGTATCATAGATCCAATGGAGGAAGGCTTGTTTCAGGCATTGAAGCTTGCAATGGGCTGCTGTGCACATGTGGCCTCTGTTAGACCTACCATGGATGAAGTTGTTAAATACATACTCCCGTTTAAGCTTTCTCTCCCATTGCAACATAACGTAAAGCTTCTTCGATTGATTCCTCCTCCAATCCCCAACTGTAACATGTAATATTGCTTTGTGATTCATTATGTATGTGTATGGAATTTGTATTTTTAATTTTAGGTTATCAACAAAGTAAAGCAAATTCCCTGTGATCATCTCATCAACCTAAATCTCATTGTCTAATTTAAAACTTGTTTACTTTTAGATTCTTTGGTGAGACTGTTTGTCTGTTTGGTCTTCAGTCCATTCAAACTTTATGAAAATAGGAGAAAAAAAATATAAATCATGGGTTAGGAAGCCTGCTTATGGGTGATGACCTTGGTACCAGCAGGAAGTCTGCGTAGCTCACGAGGAGCGGCAAAACAAGTGAAGGCCAACATTGACTGACTGTGCACAACAAAGGTATATGAAGGTCAGTAAGCTGCGCTGATTGCAGCTGGTGACAAGCCAAGCCCGGGTTGGGTGCTTTAGTAGCAGCTTTAGGCCATGGCCTGCCGCCCCTCCCAGGTGTTTCTGAGCATCAAGCGTAGCCAAGTCGCCAATAATATAAAATGGAAATTAACAACCTCAGCAACTTGGGTTAGGAATGAATTACCTCCACCATGTTTCTGGAGAATGGATTTGGTTGTTCTAAGGAGTCAATCTCACTTGCTATATAACTTCGTATGCCAAAACATAAACGTACCTCTTGTGTTATGGGTGAAATCATGGGTCATGCAAAGCTGATGAGAGGAGCTCAAGAAGAATTGTCAGATCATAGTGGCTGGAAAATAATCCATATTGAGGGCGAGGATCCTGTGTAGAAACCATCAGTTGAGGTAGAAGCTTTGAGAGGAGATAATGTTAATGAATTGGCAGAAGCTTTCATCAGGCGATTCCGTAAGAAGTTACAGAATCACAGTAGTGAAGAGTTGATGAAAGTGAAGAAATCCTGAAGAAAAATATGATCTAGTCTGTATAGTACTGAGAAGGATAATATAAATTTGTGCTTACCATAAAATGACATAATTAAGGGTTGTTCAGTATCATGAGCTTCTGGATATCAAATGGGTCATTAGTGATCCAGTTGCAAAATTGGTCAACCATACATGTTTATTAGCCCTCAGTGTTGTACCCACATTTCAGAATTGATTGTAAGCTTTTTATATTAAATGTCTTAGCGTGAACCAAAATGTTAAAATGTTTACCTGTAATTGAAGGTGACAAAAGACTTAAGTAAGATTGCTATATATACGTGGCATGGAAATTAATTTTTTTTTTAATACATGACAAGAAAAATCACATACATTTCTTGGATACCTTTTTGGGGAGGCAGATGCGAAATGCCTATTTATTTTTGTACAAGATTTTCTAGAATGTAATTTTTTTTGGACCCGTCAAGTTGTTGTTGGTGGTTTGTTTAAAAGGTTGAATCCACTCCCAGAATCAGGGTAACCAAACAATTTTTCAGACAGATTCACTTTCAGAATCAGGGTTACCAAACAGTTTTTCAGACAGATTCACTTTCAGAATCAGGGTTACCAAACAGTTTTTCAGACATATTCATTTTCAGAATCAGGGTAACTAAATGGTTTTTCAGACAGATTCAGTTGTCAGAATCAGGACAACCAAACAGTTTTTTTTATAACAAATATGATTCTACATAACCTAATTCCACAGAATCATGATTCTATAGAAACATGACTCTGAATCGAATTCCATAGAATCGCGGAACCAAACACGGCCTAATGAAATTGGACTGGAAACAGCTCTTCCACCTCGAAGACCCATTTAATTTGGTTCAGAATTATAGGAAGATCAAGATTAAAATCAGTGAGGCTAACTCAAACAATTGGAGTTTAAGATGTTCAATCTTACCAAAACAAGTTTTGTTCCAGTGTTTCAATTTCGTAAGTAAAGCTGTTAAGGGAGGCCCATGTCATAGCTACGGCTTAAGATTAAAGGGAACGCTCTTTATAAAATTACTATTGCCCCCACTTACAAAAAATTACCTTAGGGTCTCTTTAGCGGCACTAAAATCAATTGAATCCCTTTAGGTTTAGGGTTAGTTTTTTTTTTCTTTTTCTTTCAGTAATGTAATTTAATACAAGTGTAAATAAGTAATATACAATTATTTTAAGATTTTTAAATTAATCAAAGATGTCATATCATCACTTAATTAACGTAGCTTAATGAAAAGGATATCAATAATAAAAAGCAAAGTCTAAGGTTAAATTAATAATTTAAAAAAGCATAGGGGATAAAATTGTAATTAAACATAGTACGAAAAGGCACTAATAATTGTCCCTCTTTTTTTTCTTCTTTTCTTTTCTACCTCATTTTTAAAAGCTTCTTTGTTTTTAATTGTTATTTATTTTCCCCCCTCCTTTATAGAATTTTTTTTTTGATAGATTCTAGTGATGTCAATTTGCAATCGGAATTGAATTGGCAATTTTAGTCCAAACCACCCCAAACTGAATCTTAATGGGCTGTTTTGGGCTAAGGGGCAAACCCCGAACGGTTTGGGCCAGTGCAGCCCATTAGCCTGTTAGTTTTAATAAGATATAATTTTTGAAAAGGTTTTAGTGGACTAGTTTTACTAAGCCAATTATTTTATTATTACTATTTTTTAAAGGTCTTAATTTTCTATTAAGATACTTTTTTCTATTCAATAGCATCCACATTTATGAAACATCCATAGGTTCAATTTTGAGCTTAAATTCTCTAATATATTTAAACTTACACTCAGTGCTGTAAAATACCTTTAGCTTTAAATGCTCTCTATTTTTTTGTTCAAAATCTTTTTTTTTTTTTTTTTTTTTTTTGTCAACTTCAAAATCTATTCTTGAGAGGGAATAACAATATTTTACAAATGGATTATAATGGTTTGATAACTAGTTGGTAATAGTTTCAAAACCACCCCAACCTAAATCCAAACCATTAGCTAATCCAAACCTAAACTGCATCAAACTAAAAGTCTAAAACCACCAACGGGGGTTGGTCCAAGTGGTAAGTAGCTTGGTCCGCTTAAGCAAGGTTCCGGTATCGAAGTCTTGTGGATGCAAAAAATCCCCGCTCGGAGACTCACCCACCTCAGCCAGGTGTGCGACGCGGGTCAAACACTGATTTATAAACCGGAGTTGGCAACAACAAAATAAAGTCTAAAAGCATTATTTTGCAAATGGCCTATGTTTGGATTTTGTGTTTTTCAGTTCGGAATTGTAAACCCAAACCAAAACTGTGTTGACACCCCTAAATTGGACTCTTATAAAAGAGGGATTTTTTTTTTTTAATTTTCTTTGGGGCAAAGAAAAGGGAGAACTTAAAAAAACAGACATCTAGCTTTCTCGGTGAAAAAAATACATCTAAGTTTAATGGATTTTAACAAAAGATGGAAGAAGGAAAATAAATAAATAAATACATATAATCATATTAATGGATTCTTATAAAAAATGGAGAAAAAAAATTCATAAAAGAAGAAAAAATTACATCCATATACGGATTTCTATGGGAATAATGAAATAGTTAGAATTAACATAACCAATTAAAGTGGTAAAAACGGATGGTAATTTAATCATTTTAAAATATTATAGAGAAGGAGAGGAAAAAGAAAAAAGGAGAAGGGGTATGCGGGGGGGGCGTGAGGTCTGGATCTTTTTAGATTCCGTAGCCCATTGTACCTTTTTTTTTAATCAAAAGCAAACTTTAGCCCATTATACTTATTATAATGTCAAAATAATTTTTTTTGGTAATTATAATGTCAATATAAATTACACTTACTTTGTAAAAGGAAGAGCAAGAGAGATCCAAGTATCATTTCATTTTGGTTAAAGAGAGATCCAAAAGAAGAAGAAAAAAAATCTTCAATTCATTTATGAACCCATATAGTTCATGTTGCATTGATTTTTCTCAAGTTGGGATCCTATATTCATGAGATGGACTCTCTTAAGTATATGGTGGAAGGGTACGAGAGTAAAGCAATTCTCTCAATTTTGTTATCTTCCTCTAATTTTATTTTGTAAAAAGGACATTTTCTTCTTGTGCCTCCTGAGCTAAAGTCAAGCACACTACTTTTCTTAATGTCTGTTTGGTCACTTGAATCTAGATATTTGAAATCGATGGATCATGATCCGGGGTTTTTTTGATTGAGAATCTCTGGATGTGGCACCCTAAGTATAAAATGGTTGAAATCTCTTGATGCTCACTCACAAATTTGCACATTCTCATTTCGCACTCTTGACGGACTTCAAACTTCGTATGCGAGGCTTCCTCTTCATCTTCAAACTTCAAACTCTGGGTTTCGCCCCATCTTGTTCGGGGTGATCGAGGTGTTTCTTCTCTTCAACTAGGGTTTTCGACTCTGTACTGATTCTTTGCTATTTGCGGATTCCTTATCGGCTGTTACCAATGCGTTACTTTGGCTTTTGCTTCGTGTTAAATTGTGCCGTCCTCTCTTTTGTCTTTGAGGCTTGGCTGCTTGGAATGGGCTTTAGGACAACTATCCTGTGGTTGAGCAAAACTATCATCCTTCTGATTGTAAGTATACTACTCCAACTAGGGCTGTCTCTGTGAGTCCGTATCAACAACCCTCGTCCGAGGAGTACTTTATGCTCCCAAACCCTTACCGACCACGACTATTTGGGGGGGGAGAACAGAGAATTTGGTTCTTGCAGAAACTTCAGGAATAAATCTTTGTTTGACCTAAGAACCTGTAATGCAACTTGAAATTCTTTCGACTGGTGAAGTTTTTCATCATTTGCAAGACGTTTTGCTTCAATGAATTTTTTTTTTTTCATTTATATTTTGATTATGCATTCCCTTCTGTGGTGATTTATCTCTGACATGGTTTGTTCTTGAAGATTGCTGCCTAACTTCGTGTCTGTACTCTCTGTGCTCGTCAAATTGATGAATCTCAAGCTGAATTTGCTTTTCTTCATGCTGATATCTAGAGAAAGTTGCTTGTGGAGTATAAGTAGTCCGTGCATTACACTTGGTGGCTCACATTTGGGGTCTGTCTCTTTGTGCATTTCTTGGGCTATCAGCAGCATCTTCATGGCTATTCCACTTGATTTCTTGTTTGAAGATATCCTCCTTAACTCGTATCCTTCCTGAATCTGCCAAAAAATTCAACAAAAATCAGGATCCTGAATCCAAAACTCTGCCATATTATACTTCAAGAGATGAGTATCCTAAAAACGAATAAATCACGTAAGACAGAGTTCGATTATGCTTGATGGTATATCATATATGGAGGTCAGAGTTCGAATCATCTCAAGGCCAGGGGCGAAGCCCCCTTTCTATATTGATTATATAAAAGCTCCCCCGAAGATGTAATCGTGGTGCATGCAAGCTGGCCCGGATGAACCTTAGATCCAAAAAAACAAAAAAATAAAAGTAATCTCCTATGAGTCCTATCCCTTTTTTTTCTTTTTTTTTTCAGAGTAATTCTCCCATCCCCAATTTACAAAATCACCCATTCCAAAATAAAATAAATACATTCTTTACTATTTCCTCAAACCCGTTGTCATACTACCAAAAAATGTAACCCTTGTCATACCCTAGTTAGAGCTCTTCAGTTGATCACAATCTAGTTTGAAAAGCTACAATTTCTCTTTTCCTTTCTATATTTAATGAGGGCCCATGGGCCACAAGATGCATGGGTGTCCAAGGGGGCAGCCCAGGTGGGCAATAGCACTGCTCGGGTAGAAACAGTTAGTTTTTGTTGTTGTTGTCGTTTATTTTTTAAGAAGAGAGTGATTTTTATACTTCGAAAAACTAGCATTATGTCCAAGGGCAGAACCATGATTCAAAATTGGGCAGGCCCAAAGAATGAAAGTCCAGATAACCTTCCCATTGGAGAAGCACTAATATTTTATTCGTTGGACACTTATAAGACTCATTGGGGGTCCTACCTCTGAATTATTTTATTATATTAAGGAATAGGCCCACATATATTTTGTGGGGCCCACACATATTTAAAAAAAGGGATAATTACTGTTGTCCCCCTGTAGTTTGATTTTATTACTAATAAAACCCTGTTTTTTATGAAATTACTGTTGCCTCCCTTCCTTATAACGGTGTTAAGTTGCCGTTAAGTTTGAATATGTAATGTCTAATTTGCCCTTCATTAAAATTAAGAAATCAAAAAACGATACTATCCCATTTATAAAACCAAATTAAATATCAATTTTACCCTAAACTTCATTTATTTTGAATTAATGAAATGGGCAAAATCCAAATCCGATTTGGTTTCCCACCTTCACAAAACTTCATCTATTTTGAATTAAAGAAATGAGCAAAATTTGGTTTCCCACTTTCATTAAATTTCATTTATTTTGAATTAAAGAAATGAACAAAATCCAAATCCAATTTGGTTTTCCACCCTCACTAAACTTCATTTATTTTGAAAAATTTTTAGGTGATATTCAGTTTTCAATTTGAGTTGAATTCGATTTTCCTTCCTCTTCGGTTAATTAAGGGTACTACTGTAACTTGACAAAAGGGTAAATAAGTATAAGGGTATTTGAGAAAATATAAAGATGCCACATCATCAGTTAATTAACGGAACTTAACGGTAGGGGGGCAATAGTAATTATAGACAAAGTTGAAGGTTGGATTAGTAATTTTGAAAAGTACAGGGGATACAATAGTAATAAAATCAAAGTACAGGGGGCCAATAGTAATTATCCCTTAAAAAAAATATACAAATTAAAAGAAAAACACGACTTCAACCTTAAATAGTTAGATGCAAACCAAAATTTTCTTTGGTAGAAATACAAACCATTTTTTTTTTTTTTTTTTTAAGGCAAAAGATGCAAACCAATGATTGTTAATTACCTTAATAACTATAGACATTTTATTCACAATATAAAATCAAATAACAAAAATAAGGGGGCATGTGGTTCCGCCCTGATTATGCCTCTTTTATCCAAAATATCCGAAAGGACATGCATATGGTCTAAAGGCTAGACTATCATGCTAGGCTTAGGAGGAGATTAAGCAACATGTCTTCCCCTCACCAGATTTCTAAGAACCATGAGCCTTATCTAACCCAAACCCTAAACATAAGCATGTTAGGATGACTTGCTAAATTGGTCATAACTTAGAGTTAGATGAAAACTTTGTTTGTTGCTATGCGTATTCTTTTTGCGGTTCTTAGATCATGACGCATGGCTTTTTTTAAACTCAACAGTTGTGGTTATTAGGGTAAAAATAGATCACAACTATTAGATATGAAAGAAAAAAAAAAATCATACATCGTAATCTGAGAACTGTACGAGAAGTACCTGCGCATTACCGCAACCGAAGATAACGACTGAAGGTAGCTCTTACTACTATCAACCAGGATTTTTGGTATTGTTAAGGAATATTTTGATTTGATAGTTGTCATTTTCTTTTTATTTATTGTTAATTTTAGAAATACAAATTGATGTTTGCTTTGTGGTTGGCAATGTTGAAAGCTTCAAAGAAGAAGATCAATTAAGGGTTGACTTGCTAAATTACATTTTCTGTTCCTCTTAATGTTGGTATTAGTTGCTTTCAAATCTTTTATTAAGTTGTTTCTCCAAAAAATATTTAATGAAGTTGTTTCAAAGCAGTTCAATAATCTCTATCCAGAATCAAATGCATAGAGGATACATTTATTGAAAACATAGAAATTTAGTTCATTTATGAAATCCGTTTTTCATGTTATAGTTGTTTTAAATAATTTATGATAAATACCCTTTGTAGGTAAAATAAGTGTGTGTTTGGTAACGGTCTTTTCTAAGGACGGTGTTCTTTTCAAAAATAGTTTTCTTGCGTTTTGATCAAAGAACTATGGCCTGAGCACAATTTTGGGCATTAGTAAAATTTTTGCTAAGAATGTTTGAGAATCGTTTTCTAGCTCCTTCTATTTTTATTTTTATTTTTTAAATTTTCTATGAAGGCGGAAAGGAGTTAGAAGTTATGTGTGAATGAAATTTGAGTCGAATATCCCTCTTTGTGCCTAATTTTGAGACGTGTCTTTTTTTGTTTTTGAGAATGGCGAAAATTGTTTGACAAAAAGTCTTTTCAGTCTTTCAAACATAAAAATTGAACAGGTTCTTTTCTTAAAAACAAAAGAACAATCGACTTTACTAAACACTTTTTGGCGTTTTTCTGCATTTTAAAAACAAAATAACGCCAAAAAGTGTTCCTTGGTATGTTACCAAACGTGTTTGCATTTCTTTTGTCATATCTTTTGTAACCAATATCTATAATCCTCAATTCTTCGCTAATGGCCAATTGAGAATTCCCTTCAATCTCTACATTCATACACACAACTAGTAAATCAAAAGTAGAACCATGATTCAACATGGGGGGCGGGGGAATTCCATGAAAAGAGGAGTGGAAAACCAAAAAACAAAAGAAAGAGCGGAAAAAAAAAAACCCAGGGGACCGAGCACTCTGGGTCCACTCCGCCTTTGAGTAAAACATGTCCACTCACACCCTGACATTCTTCTGAGTTTTGATCCTTCTTGATCATGTTGTTTCTTTTACATGATTCATTCTCATCCTCGTGCATCTATTGGTTGAAACAACCATATAATGTAGAAACGCTTACGTAAGAGTTGAACCTCAGTGCAATAGTCGATGAACCATAATTATATCTTGAGATTAAGATATTGCAACAGTTGAACCAAAATTTTCAATTCATATCTTTAGAATGCTTGCTTGCCATCAATAATGGTTGTCCATGAACTTCTCTTGTCCCTTATAGTTGGTCTTGGAAGACTATTTTAGAGGATATGATGCCATTTTGTAGTTTATTTTCCTTTCTATGATTGTCATGTTTCTCGAAACTTTGTTAGGTAGAGTCATCTTTTGGCAAAAGCCAATTCTAGAATTGTTTTGTTTTTTGGGTCTCCAACCAAAACAAATTTGTTTTTTGGTCTCTTGTTTGGTGACTCAAGTCTCAAGCTACCCTCCTCTTCTTTTGTACATATTCTCACTGTCAATGAACTCTGTGACTGGTTTTTATTTTTTAAAAATAAATTTATTTTAATAAAATCTTAACAACCTGATTAAAAAACAAAACTGACTTAATTATTTGTGGTTAGTAGCTTTCCAATCTAAGATTGTATTAAAAAGCCACAAAACCTTCTTAGAAATTAAGAAATATTCTAATCAATGTGGCATAGAGAAACTGTGGTAGATGGGAAATCACATAAAACCTATATGATTTGGTGGCATTTGCTTATGTAACCCTAAAAAAATTCCAAACATATAAAAAACAACATTGACATCATGAGAATCCCAACAGAAGAGCATTATGAATCTAATCAGCTATCTAAAAAAATATTTATATTATCAACTATGTTCATTCTTTTATTTATCCTTCTTTTTTTTTTTTGGGGGTTCTGGGAACATTTCAAATAATTGACGAGAACCATAGATATCCTAAAATTATATCAAATTATTAGTTACCTTTCTATTTTTCCGTTAAAACCAATATCTGATTAGAAAAAATGATAAATATATCATTAGTTGTATTATTCTATGTCTTATCATATAAAAGAAAAACTTTTCCAAATTGGCACTCGGTTCCCTTTTCTGTTAGAACCATAAGTTAATTAGATAAAATGACAAATATAACTTAGTTATATAATTCTATATCTTATAATATAAAATGAGAAATGGAAGAAGATGAAATAACTTTTTTTCCTTTTCTAAGAAAAAGTAACTCATAAAAGAAGAAAAGGAAATAAAATTTAAGTGTCTATTTTTATGGCAATATTGTAGAATCACATAAGATTAAAAATAATTTAAAATTTATGAAATTATTTGACAATTTAAGCAAAATTTATTAAGGGCCTGTTTGGTTACATGAATCTAGAGATTTCAAATCTCTGGATTTATGAATGCTAAATTTATAGTGTTTGGTTGTGAAAATTCATGGATTCATGAAATCTAGCGATCCCCTTTTTACACTAAAAACATAAATATGTAGATTTATGGGTATGGGATGAAACCCAGAGATTCACCCCTACTATAAAAACGCTAATTTTTTTAGGGCCTGTTTGGTTACATGAGTCTGGAGATTTCAAATATCTAGAGATTTCAAATCTATAGATTTAAACTCTATGGAGTTATAATTTATAAAATTAGATGTTTGGTTGTGGAATGAAATTTTTGGATTCATCCTAAAAAACTATTTGATCGACGTGATTTTTGTGAATGTGAAAATGTATAGCTTTTTTGAAATCTCTGGATTTTACACCTTACCCATAAATCTACAGATTCACCTTTTTAGTGTAAAAAGGTGAATCTCTAGATTTCATGAATCTAGAGATTTTTACAACCAAACGGGTATAATTCTCAAATTCATGAATCCAGATATTTGAAATCTCTGGATTCATGTAACCAAACAGGCCCTTAAACAAGGGCGAGAATTACATAATATAATAAGAGAAAATTACTATATCAAGCTAATTTCTAAAAAAACGACCCCGCTCCTCCCTAACAAACAATTGCAACGGACTAGGGAGTGCCTCAACATGAAAGTTAAGCTCACCGATCTACGGCATCATCGACTCCAACCAATCCGCACATCGGTTGGTCTCGTGGACATTATGGACCACCCGCCCGTGCTGGAACCCTTTTTAAGAGCACCTGAATCTCTTCCATCAGTTCAGCAACGATCCAAGGAGCAACAGCTTCTCCTTGAATGGCCTACACGGCATTCAAAGAATCGCAATGAATCTCCACAGCTGAGAAGTTATGCTTCTTGGCTTCTAGAATACCACACCTGATGTCTCTCAATTCACATGATAGAATGTTGTTGTCAGCAACACCACCTCCTATGGCAAACACCACCTGACTATTTCCCAATCTTCCGATGGCACCATATCCTGCTCTATGATCCTTCACTGAACCACCATTAGTGTTCACAAGCAGCCAACCCTCCAGAGGATAACCCTAATGGTGAATGGACAATTCTTTGTGGAAAAAGGAAACATCAATACCCTGACGCCTGAAAAACTCTTTGTTAACACTGTTGTCTTCTACCTGCAACTTTTGGTCATCGAACTTGTATTGAACCAGCCACTTCACACGAGCACACACCTAGGTAGGGGAATGGACTTCATTCTTGAAAATTTTGCCATTCCGTTCTTGCCAAACACAATAGATTGTTACAGTGAACGAGAGGCACCTCACCATGCTAACAATCGAATCACCTGGAAAGTGAGAGGAATCCCAATGTACCGCTCCTCGCCCAAGTTAGCCCAGATCGATGGGAGAATCCATTCCATAGTTTGATTTGTTTCCACACCTCATCAGAGTACATACAAGAAAAGAAAAGATGGTTGTAGTCCTCGATACCCTCACTACATAAGTAGGATCAATATCAACATGCCAACTAAGCATCCTTATCTTCGTGGCCAATCTATTGAGGATAGCAAGCCAAGTAATGAGAGAAAATCTCGGGTGATGCTTCTTGCTCCAAATCACCTTGGCCCAATCCATCTCTGTTCCCACGTTCCAAACAATATCAAGGGCAGATCTTACAGTAAATTTGCCAGAGGAGGTAGTTGTCCACACCACATAGTCCGAGGAAGCTCTTTCTGAACAACGAACACTGTTGATCTCACTCCAGCGAGACTCAATAAGAGGATCATGTCTAGCATCGGCCCAACACCCATCTATACCAATCAAATGACTTACTCTCAAGAAAAAAATCCCTACCCACAGCAGGAGAGAGAAGAGAATTTTCAATTTTTAAAGGGCCTTCGTCAAGCCAAGGGTCATGCCAAAGAAGAAGCAACAAGCCATCATGCACTTTGTAGCGGATCACCTTAAGCGCCAAGCTTCGAAGATGTAAAATATTTTTTAGCGAGGAAGAGCATGTCGAGGGGGTTGGAAGTGACCATATTGAATGATTTTTCAGACACCTCTGCCTAATAAATTCTGACCAACAGGTCTTCTTGCTAGCTGCTAACACCCACAAAATTCGCATCAACATGGCACTATTCCATTCTTTAAAAATATAAAAGCCCAAGCCACCTTCCTCTTTGGGCAAGCAAACCATCCTCCACGCCACCATATACAACCCATGCTCCGCTGACTCAAACCAAAAAAACTTTGCCATTAAGCTATCCAACCATTGGATGATTTAGGCAAGAAATTTGAAGACGTTAATCCAATACCCAATAACCCCCATGACCATTGACTTAAGCAAGGTTATGCGACCGGAAAAAGACAGTGTTTTTGCACGCCATGAGCTCAACTTAGTCTCAACCTTATAGTCTCAACCTTATAAATGAGGCCAACATAGTCTGAGGATGCAGTTCTTTTAGAGGTGAGGAGAACACCAAGATACCAAATAAGGGAGTGTACAAATTGCAAACCCCAACACATTGTGAAAATAAGATTTGATATCATCCAAAGTGTTGCCAAAAAATAATTAAGATTTTCCTTGGTTTACTTCCAACCTAGACTGACGAGAGAAGTCATAAAAGAGGTTTTGAAGAATATCAGCATTGGCTTTTGTCGCATTTTCGAAGATAAATAGATCATCTGCAAAGCAGACGGAGGTAATCTTAGACTCCTTACACCAAGGGTGATATTCAAAAGAGCCCCCCCCCCTTTGCTGTTGCCTTCAAGGAATCAGTGAACACCTAAAGCACTAAGTTGAATAATACCGGAGGCATAGGACATCCTTGTCGAAGGCCTCGATTTCCAAAAAATCTAGGAGAATGAATCCCATCCACTGCAATCACAAATGAGGGCCGGATGATACATTGGATCACCCAATTGATAAAAGTGGGGTGAAAATTCAAGCTCAATAGGAGCGTGAAGAGAAAGCTCCATTGCACATAATCATAAACCTTTCGCAAGTCAATCTTGGCCGCAAATCTTGCCTCCCCATTCTTCAAATGGTAACCTTGCATCAATTCCTAACACAAGAGAATATTGTCAGAAATACACGTTCCTTCAATAAATGTTGTTTGGGTTAAGTCAACCACATTAGCAACAACTTCCTTTAATCGATTTGCTATGATTTTGGCAATAAATCGATACATCATTGGGCATACCGAAATAGGTCTATAATCATGGAAAGTGTTTTGCACCTCCCCTTTTGGGACAAGAGTAATTCTTGTCATTTTCACCTGATCTGGAAGGTAGGGACTTTGGAAAAAAAAAGTCCAAATTGCATTGTATAAGTCAACCCCAACCATCTCCCAACACCTTTTATAGAAAAAAGCCCCAAAACCATAAGCACCTAGAGAGTTGTCATCTTTGGATTTGAAGACCACATATTTGATTTCCTCAAAAGGGATTGATCTAATCAAGGAAAACTTATCCAAATCACTAATAGCACGATCAATGGGAAGATCCAAATGATGAGACACACTCTAGGGGATTCCAGCAAAATGAACTCAAAATGGCGGGCAACTTCATTCCTAATTTCCACCCCATCAAAGATCCAATTGTCATTTGAGTATTGAATAAATGCAATACGATTTAAATTACACAGCTTATAATAGAATTGTGAAAGAATTTTGTATTAGCATCTCCACTAGTCATCCAACGGACCTTAGCCCTCTGTCGAAGTTTCGAATCTCAAATCTGCAACAAATGTCTCAATTCACCTGTAGTGACCCTCTCTCACATAATAAAGTTATCATCCATTCGTCCCTAATCAATCTCCATTTGAATAATGCCCACCCTCTTACCTTGAGAGTGCTTAGAGCAATTGGGGCGTGCACCCTCTATAATTGGTGGTCCCTCATTTGGTGCTCGGCCCCTTCTCGCTAGCTTCCGCCTGCGCACATCAACGCCTTCCGGTTAGGCACCGTTTGATGTTTGGGGTATCACCGATGATCCCCATGTGTCCTTGCATGTCGTGTGGGCTCCGCCATCTTTTCTTCAATTGTACCTTCTCTGTCCTCGGAATGGCTCCTTCGATTACGGGTTTGTCGCGCCGCTCTTTGGGGGGTTGGTGGGCATCGGCATTTTCGGGGTGTGGTGGCGTTCTCGTTTTAGCTTTTGCCCTCATTTATGGTTTGGATGGAGAGAAACACCCGGATCTTCTCGAATCGCATCCCTCGCGCATCATTCATGTACTGCTGCGGTTCTCTAGTGGCTTCTCCGGTCCCCGATTCGTGCCGTCTTTTTCCCGTTGGAGTTTCGATCATTATATTCAACATGCTTTCCGTTGGGCGCCACCTAGTGGTTGGTTGTTATTTGTGATGGTTCCATTGTTGAGGTCGGGGTGGCTTGGTATTCTTGCCGGGGACTCACTTGGTAATGTTGTCTGCGGCGGGGGTCGTGAGAAATATCCTTCGTGGGTTGGTTGCTATCCCGGGGTTGGTGTTGGTTGCTGGCAGCCATCGTTGATGCGAGTCCGATCGGACTCTTGGGGGCTATCGCCATGTATTGGGTCGTATAGCTCCTTGGTATGTCCCGCGGGGATATCCAAGGGTGGCTGCGGGCTTCCATTGTGTTTTCATCATGCGGTGCGTGAATAGGGGGCTTTTGGGGTCCCCTTATGTACCGAATTTTTTACTCCTGGGTCCTTCGGCGCTCGTTCATTTGTTGGGCGCGCCTGGTGGTCTACTTCGATTGTATTTTATTTTTTGTCTTAATACAGCTACCTTTTTCCAAAAAATAATGCCCACCTCACTTTCCAAATTTGCGATCCTATGATCAAGGAGATGGAATTTCGGTCGACTCCACTTTTTAAGCTCCCCTTTAAGAAGTTTCAACTTCGTAAGAAGTCTATGCATGGGGGTGCCCTCCACCCAAGTATTCCATATTCTAAAAACAAGAGGCAAAAAGTCAAGGTTATCTACCCAATGATTAAGGAAGAAAAATTGACACCCCCTCATTCTACCTCCACTAGCCAACTGCACCACCATCGAGCTATGGTCAAACACACCTGGGCTAAGAAAATTCACATGGGAGCTTGGGGAGCTTGGGAAGACATTTATTTAACCAATCAAAATTGGTCAACACTTGATCCAATTTGACCATATTCCAGTCCATACGTAGGGAATTATTACTCCAAGTGAATCTGCATCCCGACCATCTCTAATCCTCAAGCCCCGACTTTGCCATGCAAGAAGCAAGGGGTATAACAAAGCTAATACTATCCTCAGCACCACCTATCTTTTCTTCCAAATTACAATGGGCGTTGAAGTCACCTAGCAAAATCCAAGGCTCCTACAAGTCTTTAGAAAAATGACGGATGCTCTTCCAAAGATCGTCTCATGTCTGCGTCATTATGACCATAACACAGTGGCATAAAAGCTCACAAAAGACTCCAAAATGGACATTCGATAGTGAATAAATTGAGAGCTCTTGAGGGGGAATTGAACACCCACTCTTGAGTCATCCCAAAGCACCCAAATGTTGCCAGAATCATCATGCTCATAATTATTAATACACTTTCATTGAGGGAGAAAAGATCTAGCCACCCCCTCAAAATTTGCAACTTTTGTTTCCATTAAACCAAACAACATAAAATTATGTTTGTTAGCCCAATCAATCACAGTTCTTCTCTTCCCCAAGTTGACAATGCCCCTGGGATTCCATGCCCCCAACTTAATCATAAATCACTATTGAAAGTGGGATTCAACACCGAAGTCATCTTATTAGGACTTCAATCTATGTATCGTTCATCAATGGTTCCACCTAGAGGAATTGACCCATCTAGACCAAGATCAGTCAAAGCCAAGAAACAGTTCTGGCGAAAATTACCTCCCAAATGGCCTCTTCCATGCCCACGGTTGTTTATGTGGGCCATATTTCTTCTCTCCTGCCTAGCCAAACCATAGGCATCTTGACCCCTAACTACCCCCACTTGCAATGAATTTTCCCATTCTGATTCGCATACTCATCACCACAACCTTTGTTCCTATTTTGGAAGGTGTGATGACCATGATGATTGCGAGCCATACCCACATTCTCATGAGCAATATTACCTTGGTTCACACAAAGATTCCTCTCCATATTAATTTCCTGATTATTCTCCCATAAATTTACATTGTGATTTGAATTTGCCATAGAGATAGGGTTAACTGTCAACCCTTCCCTATCAGGAACGACCTCCAAATGAAGATTTTTCAAATCAATATTATCATCTTGATTTGGGAACTTTGTAGTGTTGTCACCTTCCACTCTGGTATCATCTTCCTTAGAGCCAACACTCCCTTGTCGCTGCTCTTTATCGCCGGACAATTCCAATGTAGCTTTAGCATCTTTCAATTCACCAAATGCAATATGCTTACCATGTCTATTGCAACCTTGAACCACCGTCCAACCATGATCGCCTTCTCTCCCATTCTCTGTAGTCACCACCATTTGTACATCAGATGCGACAAGAATAGATGAACAGGAGTTGGTATCATGACCAAAAATTTTGCATTTATCGCATAGGGGTGGTCTCCAATCGTCTTGGACCGATTGAATAAATGACTTCCCACCTTCCTCCCCCACCATTACAGAATCACGGAGACCATCTTCCGCGTTGATTAGAATACGACAGAGGGAATGATAATCTCTCCTTACATAAGGTTTGTCGATCAACACAAATAAGGCGACCCCGAGTACTAGCAACAGTATTAAGGTTGGCTCTGCCCCAAAAATTGAGGCCAAGATGATTGAACCTAACCCAAAGTGGAAGCACCTTCTCTTCTCTCTTACTCAGTGACATACCAGGTACCCATGGCCTTAATATCAGAGTTCGCTGATCCACCGTTCATGGTCCCTCCTCCATGATTCTCTTCCGTGAGGCACAATCCTGAAACTCTAACACCAAATACCACTATTGAGAGCAAACACTTGCACTGCCCCACATGAGCCCATTTCTTTTCTACAAAGCGACTCATGGCGGTGAATGATAATTTCTTCCCATAAAACATAGCCAATGGGCATTCTCCCACTGAGCATGCTTCCTCTTCTAAATGCTTCATCATGCACATCGCTTTAGGAGTTCCGTTCTTCATCTCAGGCGAGACAAAGTATAGTGAATCATCATCTTCGTCGTCCACCTCCCGACTTCTATTAAACAAACTCGCCCAAGTCCGATACGGATCATCCTAGCATTTAAGGGAGACCCGCGCTCTGTTGTACCCTCAAGAAGGTCAATCGAGGCTAACGACCCGTCAATCATCAATCTCTACGTCAAAAAGCGCCTCTTCGCTTTAAATTAATCGCCCGACTTTTAATTTCTTAAAAAAATCCACACAGATCAAAATTTTCTATTCAAATTCTTCTTTTTTTCCTGAAAGGGTAGATATCATATTACCACGACTTGTCTCATCTCCATACACTCCCCATCCCAATTCCCAACTTCCAAAACGCTAAGCATTTGTCCATTCACAAAAATCACGTCGACTAAATAATTTTTCAGATGAATCCACATATTCAAATTAACCAAACAGGCCCTAAAAGAATGTATGATTAAATAAATTTAAGAGACATTTTGAGGAATTATTCCTAATTTGACATGATTTTAGGGCTTATACTTTTTTCGCTTTTTATGTTGGGATCTCTTTAAAAAAAATTTATAAGATTCCCTATCCCTTTTAAGGCCCCGTGATGATAACCTAACTGACCATTCATTTCTTACAAAGTACACCCTAAACTTATAAGAAAAATTACAAATAAAACAAAAAAAACCTAAAGTGGGGCCCACTAAAACAAAAGGCACTAACCAGGTCCCACCACATGTGAATGATTGGGGGGTGGGGGTGCGTTCAGGTAAGAGGTAGGTAGACTGCCCCCCTCCCTCTCTCTCTCTCTCTCTCTCTCTCTCTCTCTCTTACCCCATTTTCTGGAGGAGAAGGTGAGTGGGGAAATGTGACTGTGGGCCCCACATTTGAGGCGGATTATATTATTATTATTTTTTATTGTTATTTTGAACACGACATATGGAGCCATCAAACATGGAACAACTCTTATTAATTACTTATTGGGAATTGAATTTTAATTATTTGATTATTAAAAAAGTGTTTTCTAAATAATCTTATTTGTTGCAACAACTAACCATCCCATAGAAGTTAGATAAATATATTTTTCCTTTTTTCTTTTTTCTTTCTTAATTTTGGATGTAGTAGCACGATCATGTATTTAAAACTTAATTAATGTAAGTCTTAAGTTTAATTAATTAGGAAAAATTAGATTAAGACGCATAGATTTTATATGCCCACGTTAGAATGTCGCTAGGAAAGCGACACTTATTTATCGCCGAAGCTCGTTGAGATGGTTGGTGGTGGTCGGTGGCATTTAGCTCTAATTGCTAATGGATAGACACCAACTCAATTTGGACGTTGCCGGTCCGGCCGGAGGTGGTGGGACCCACGTGACCTAAATGGGTAATATTTACTTTTTGAAAGAAAAAAAAACGGTTTTTTTCTTTCTCAAAACCGTTTATACAGGACTTTGCTCCGGTCCTACCCATTTAATGCACAGGATTCACATCCTCTACAATTCACACACCCTGCAATTCCCTGTAATTTCTATGTAGGATTGCGACACGTGGTGGTTAATTATCCAAGAGTTAGAATTAGGACTGAACCTAATAAATTCCTTGCGATATGAAATTGAGAGAAAAATTAGGAATTTATTAGGTTCAGTTCATAATTGAGTTCTAATCCTAACCGTTGGATAATTAACCACCACATGTCACAATCCTACATAGGAATTACAGGGAATTGCAGGGGGTGGGAATTGTAGAGGATGTGAATCCGCAAGACTGTCATGGGTTACATCTAGGTCCGTCAGATCGAAATTTGCTTGACCGTCATGTGCTCGCATAACTGAAGTAATTTCAGTTTATATAAAGATATGCAATGCAGGGTTGGTAGAGTGGTAAGATCCATATTTCTCAGTAGAGTGGTCATGGGTTTGACTCTTGCAGACGACAAAACTCCCTCTGAGGATGTAATCGAGGTGCACTCAAACTGACCCAGAAAAACCTCTGGAAAAAAAAAAAAAAAAAAAAAAATAGAAGATCCAGACTAACATTCAAGGCAACACAAGATGGTGGGGTTTGTTTAGGTGCATCAATAATGCAATGTTGGATTCCAATAATTAATGAAGAGATTAGGCTTATGGCGTAATAATCAACCATGAATGAGAAATCTTCACATCTATCTAACATGCCCTCGTGACAAAACTTACTTATAGAGTAGATACTATCCAACTTTGCACAGTTGAGAGACCTCTACTACCTAAAAATGTACATACCATGATCCCCTAGGGAAATAAAATCCATGCCAAATTGGAAAATATACATTGGATCTAGTTCCATATATCTTAGTCGGCAAAGATCAATACCTCGAGAAAAAAAGATCAGTGTTCAACTAATATAATTATCATGAACACACGAGAAGACAGACATTCAAGCCCTTTAGCCTGACTAGTCCTAGTCACTGGCTTCAGTGGCCAACATTGGCCAAAAACCTTTAGTATCTATAACAAAATCAATGACCTACCATACCAAACCCTCCTTAGGGTGCATTCTATACATGGTATCATTTGGTATGGTTAAAAGTATGAAAGCAACATATCGAAAAGACCTTAACCCACATTTCTAGTTTTGATCATAGAGTTCACAAATTCAGTAAGACCTTTTAGGTATCATACGTCTTGGTCCATCCCTCTTAGAACACCTAACTAGTACATGGGTGGTGTTTTCAAGTCCAGATTTTCAATCTGTCAGGGTAGTGGTCTATGCTCTCTTTTCACCTCTTCACTGTATATTAGAAGGGGGTTCTCACTTCATTTTCATTTTATTTTTATCAGTACCTAAAAGTGAGTCCACCCTTATTGTGTGGTGGAAAAATGTGAGCGGAGCTAAACCTCTACCTGATGAGTATAGGATCTAGTCTCGAATCGATCAGTGAGACTAGCAAAATGCATGCACCTTATTCTACCCAAACTGGGGCCAAATGTAACACAACACTCTTCTCCCCAAATTCTTTTAGACTGAAGATGGTAATCACTGATTAGTAGCTAGTTATGTCCAGTCAACTAACTCAAATGGTTTTTAACTCCTAATACCTATAAATAAAGTTCATAACTACTCATTTAGAGAGACACAATTAAGAGAATGTTAAGAAAAATGATTTGGCTTTTAGGTTTGGTAGGTCAGAATTTGATGTGAGGCGTCAAATCCTTTTTAATGTCAACTTCGTTTCCTAATTAGATGCCCTTCACAGAAATCTGTGATCGACTAAACTTAGTGGCACTTTAACTACTTCATTTAGGGGAGCTGATGAACTGGGGAAAATTGAAACAGAAAAGATAATAGAATAGGAAACTTAATCTAGTTAGATCAGTGAAAAAATTTCAGGGAATAAACCCATTTGGATCTAACAAAGTAAATACTTGTATACATCTTGATAAATGAAATCAATAGCTAGCACTAATGGTTTTGGTTTGTCTGTCAATATAATTCAGAAGTTTTTGGTGTTGGTAGGGGCAATGGGTAATGATATAGACAACCACCATGACAATGATAAGGTAAGAACTACCTACCCAATTAGGTAGAAGAGTTTAGTTTGGACCTGAACTTGACCAATCTTTAGAGCACCTGTAAATCCAATTAAGTCTTCACGCGATATTTTAGTCTTTCAAACGACAAAACTGTTTCCATCTGAGAAGAACCATCTTCTTCAGAAGAAAATTTAAATCTGGAGAAGGTGAACATAGACATAAGCATCCAAGGAAAAGATCATGGCGAAGTTGATTAAGGAACTAGCTTGGGCAACACAAATGGAAATTGAGAGAAGAAAATCACAAAAAGGTAAACCAACTTCCCGTGCACAACCCCACATTAATGCCTAAACTTGCACCACAAGGTTGGGGGGAGAAAAAAGAGAAGTGGAAGGTGAACCAAAGCCAAACACAACCACAACCACAACCACATCCATTTCCATCTTTCCCACTTTTGCTTTTGCTACCTTCCTTTATCGCTTACCCAAACCCTTCTTCTAGAAACCCTAACTCCTCTCTCTCTCTCTCTCTCTCTCTTTTCTTGCGTTTTCTTTCAGATGAATAGCGACTCCACTAACACTCTTTTCACCCCTTCCAAAAGGCCCACTACTGCCAACTTCCCAAAAGAGAGAAAGAGAGATTTCTGGGTTCCTTTGAAGAACCTGTTCTCCTAATTGCATGACTGATTATACTCATGTTTACTCATAACCATGAGGGACCTTAATCAAAATTATCATCATTTCCACATGGGTTCTTGGCTGTATCACTATTTGTCCAATGATTCAAGTGATGGATGGTCTCATTGGCATAATTTTTACTTAAAAATAGTTGAGGAAAGTAGCTAAAATTACAATACTCAGATTTTCAACAGTTCGATCCCATAAGATATTAGTTGGATTTGACCAACAGTAAATGGCTATAATAATCATAAACTAACGAATGGAAACAACTGTAAATATTTTGGACCAAGATATTGTGAAAAAACTCTCCAGAAAAGGCACAGACCCATTTGTGTATTTGAATGTTGGAGTTATCCCCCACCCTGAAAAGTGAAAACTAGCTGACACCACTGTGTGTGGGCGCATGCATTCATGTTTTAGCTTTGTTACATGTTGCCTACCATGTTAAGGAAGAATTTTAATTGGGTAAAACTGTTCATTCAAAGAGATTTTAGAGATAAGAAAAGGCCAAAATCACGCCTTGTCATGCTATAATGTAATACATTAATTTACACCTACCTGAAGGTTGCCCACGGTTATCCTTTAACCTATTATTTGTTGATAGTTTATAGAGAGAGAGAGAGAGAGAGAGAGAGAGAGAGAGAGAGAGAGAGAGAGAGAGAGAGAATCCTTCTCACCAACTCATATCTAGAAGCAATTAAGGTTCACAACCCCTCATCTATGCTCTCTTTCTCTAGTCAAAGGCCTATAAATCTCCCTCTCTAGCTTCTACAAGAGCTGGCATTGATGATGCACCACAACTCTCCACCCCAGCACTAATACCTTCATCAATCTCTTCCTCTCCTTCCTCTTCTTCCTGATCCACCCACCACTAAAAGGAAAGTACTATATACACAAGAACAGCAATTGCCACGGCTAGTTCTACTGGTACTACTTGATGGGTAGGTCTCCTTGTTGTGAGAAAGCTCACACAAACAAAGGCGCATGGACCAAAGAAGAAGATGATCGGCTCATAGCCCACATCAGGGCACACGGCGAGGGCTGTTGGAGGTCCCTCCCTAAGGCTGCAGGCCTTCTTAGGTGTGGCAAGAGTTGTAGACTTCGCTGGATTAATTATCTTCGCCCAGACCTCAAGCGTGGTAACTTCACAGAAGAAGAAGATGAGCTCATAATCAAACTTCATAGTCTCCTTGGCAACAAGTAAGCCAAAACCGTTTTAGCTTCTTCAAAATTTTGTAATGGCTATGGGATGGATTACTCATATATCGTTTTATTTATTTGTTTCAGGTGGTCTCTCATAGCAGGTAGATTGCCAGGAAGAACTGATAACGAGATAAAGAATTATTGGAACACCCATATAAGGAGACAACTCTTAAGCCGCGGGATTGATCCAGCATCTCACAGGCCACTAAATGAAGCAGCCATGGATGTTAAAACCATCTCATTTTCTGCTGTTGCTAGAGAGAAGGAAAGGATAGGTAATAATCCAGTTGGGTTCAAAGAAGAGAATCACCAGAGAAAAGAAAAGTGTCCAGACCTCAATCTTGAGCTTCGAATTAGCCTTCCTTGTCAGGAACCACAAGAGGTACTGAAGAGTGGAGGAAGAAGGGCCCTTTGTTTCTCTTGCAGCTTGGGTTTACAGAAAAGTAAGGATTGCAGTTGTAATAGTAATAGTAGCAGTAGTAGTATTAGTAGCAGCAGTAGTAGCAGCAGTGGTAGTGATTTCTTAGGCTTGAAGACTGGTGTTTTAGATTAGATAAGCTTGGATATGAAATAAGATTCAACTTGAACTTGTTTTCTTGATGAGCTTGAATGGAGATGAGTAATCTAAGAGAAGAAGAAAATCTTGTTATTGTAAACTTGTCTAGCTTTCTCTTTAATCTAATCTCCTTTGTGCAAGTATATTAGCACATTAGTACAACTAGATATTTGTGCACATATAAACTATACTCTGTTGTTAACTCCAAAACTCAGGTGGAATGTTTGTTTATATGTTCAAATAGTAAAGTTCCACCCTCCCTTTTTCTGATAGCTCTTTTACTGATTCTTGCAAAGAGCTCTCTTCTTGAGTTTCTTGTTGGTTGTCTTTGTTATCTAATGAGATTACATGGAAATTTTCTGACTTTGTTTTTTTCTAGGGTTTCTCCCTGAAGTATTCCCAGAACTTGGTAGTCTTTTTTTAGGGTATCTTCCTAAGTATTTCCAGAACTTGGTAGTCACTTTTTGTTTGGTTTGTCTTCTTCGGAGAAGATTTATCCTTTTGGAAGAAGGATAAGTCACGGGAGGAGGAGAAGCAAGGAAGAAAGGAGTAGGTAACCTTTCTCGTCATTATATATTAAAGAAAAAATACATATATATTTATGAAATAATAAAAGAAATATATGAAACATGTACCTTGTCAAGACTGTTACATGTACCTAAAAAAAATACTCTACTTTAGAGAGAGACACAATATGAGATGCTATCTGTCCTACCAACCTTCACCATCCAGGAATAAATGCTAGGATGAACCAAGTTTTCCTTGAGCCATGGTAAAAAATGGAGACTTCTTCCCAACTTCTAAAGTGTATCAACCCTTCTTAGGGTTTGCTTATTTTGATTGTCTCATCTATTTTTCAAGAGGAAATGATTATGTAGTGATACAAAACTATCTCAATGGTCTACATGAATTTGAAGGAAGCATGCAGCCTAAATCAATCGATGTGTCCTAAATTCAACTCTGCTTACCCCCATTAGAACTTGTTCTGCGGCTTCCCTAGGTTTTTATAGGATTCATTGTCATCCCGCTGCTCCGGCCGGTCTTGAGATGCATCTATATTTTCCTTTTTTGAGAGTTTGCCGGGAGATGGGAGGAAGCTTAACAATAGGTATATCCGTATATCTAAATCAACACATCCTGAACTCCCTCCTTGGAAAGTCATGTGTGCTAGTTATCGGGGTTAGAATCCTCTACCCTTGAGGGTACTCTACCCGAAAATCCAATGAATTCTTTATTGTTAGCAAAATTAAATTCTAAATTCCTGCTAATCCATTTGATTAATAAATGAATAGATTTCTTAAATAATATTAGGGATTTTGGAAATCTTTTGAGTGTGATTTTCAAATCAATAGAATTCTTAAATATTTTTAGTTGGGGTGGGAAGGAATAGTTGAGTATCTGCATTGCCAAAATATTTGATCGAATTAAGTACATCCATAAACCACAGTTGTTGAATTATTTATTTATCTTTGGTTTCTTCTCGTAGAATTAAAAGCCAAAACGGATCCAAACTATAATGAGAATATACAATTAAATTTTCAAATATTTTTGAAGTAATACCATAGTTAATTAGCAGCTACCGAAGCTAATGTGTGCAATACTAGTACATGCATCTCATAAAAGGTATATTACTTTGTGTATGGGGTTGATCCAAACAATCCCAGCAATTTTCTTATGAACAATACATATTGATGTCCCAAAATTCCGACCAGATTCTGAGATTCATCTAAGCCCAAGTTTAATTAATTTGATTAGCACACTCCGGTCTAATCGGCATGAATTGGTTTGATCAACACGGTGTGACTTGATCGGCAAGTCTTGGGCAGGAGCCGAGCACTCTCAAAGGGTTTGTCACATACGGAAAGAAAAGACGTATTAAATGTCACGGATGTTGTTGCAATAAAGCCTCCGATGGTCAAGTCAGAAAGTTGGATAATAGGTTTTGTTCTCTCAATCAAGAGTGTGATGAACTTGACAAAGTAATCTAATTTGGAACCCCTTGTTTTGTGGGTTTACTGTTTACATGGTATTTATAAGCTTCAACTGGTAGGTAGCCCTATGATAAAGTGAAACTATAAACCTTTGGTCTGGTCAAGTTAGGAAGGCTTGCATCCATGGAAAACAAGGATGTCAATGGTGTGCTCATAGGATGTATGAACTCTTAATCAAATTTGGGTTAATCCTTTCAACGCCGGTAAGGTTAACCGTTCCATGTATAAATTAGTAGTGGTCCTTAATTAACAGGTCTCGTCTTTAGCTTCCCCCAGAGTCACCTTCTCTGACTCTGAAGGGATACTATATATCTCTGTCCCTAGGGGTTTGTTAAGATGAACACCACGAAATCGTGATTTGAAACAAAATGAAAGCAAAAACACACAGAGATTTAATGTGGTTCACAGTGTGCTAAGTCCATGGGCAAAAGGAAGATCTTTCCACTATATAGAAGAAAGAAACAATGGAGATCTTTCAACCAATTGTTGGAACAGTGCTACAAGAACTTTCACCCAAAACCCTAAAGTAAAAACATCATGCATGCATCAAATCTCTTAATGACATCGTAGGCGAACACAAGGTACATCTATATAGATTCTGATTGGGTAAATGGGTCGATCCACCAGGTCAAGTCCCAAGCCCTCTGCTTCAGTCACATATCTTCAAAGATTGACAATGAGAGTTCATATTTGGATCATTCACCAAAATATGTCAGTGTAGATCCATCTTGAAAGACGAATATAAAATTCGGATCCCAACATAACAAAGTTTCACTTAAGGTTACTCAACTGACTGATTACCTGAACTCCTCAAAGGCATTGAATTAACATCTTTATCACAAGTGATTAGGTCATCTGATTCACAGGTCTGACCTTACTAACTCTCTAAGCCACTCTAAGGGCATTGACTTTTCTCACCTTATAAGTGTCACACTCCCCTTTGCTGGACAATCTTTTAATATATCAAATTATTTACATTTCTTTAATGCAAAATTAGGTTCATAACTATTTAGCTACAATTTTATGTTAGGTTAATGGAGAGGAGTAGTTACATCATGTGATGGAACATATATGAGTAATTCAAGATGACCATGATAGTAGTTTTCTTTTTCTGGTAAAAAGTAATGGTAGTTGGCAGAAAGTAATTTTGATGCCACAGTAATCATTATTTGTGATAATCTTTATAATTCTTCTTATCTTAACAGGAAATTTATGATACCTTCCTTTGATGAAAATGACTTGTTTAGTCTAAAAATTAAGAAAAGATATTGTTAATTATTGGAGTTGGAGTCAAAATAAGTAGGATTACCTCATAGTTATGAGATTAAATAGAAAAATACAAGAGACTATTATTGTCTGCACCATTAATTTAGGAAACAATGTGATTTTTTTTTTCTTTTACATTATCTTGGCTTTAATTGTAATACCATAAAAAGGCAAATTCAGTGCCGAAGTATTTTGCACAAATAGAATCAAGGGACATTTTTCTATATAACTTTATCGCAATAATTTCTACTGAGAGACTATTTTGATTCCTTGACTTCAAGTTGTAATTATAATAAGATACAAAACCATAAAAAATTACACACCACTTTTAATACATATGAAGACTTAATTAATTTCAAACCCTAAGTTTACACTTTTAACTCTGATCTATTACTAATTAAATTCTCAAACTCTTGCTCTGTGGTTTAGTCAAATACCACTTAGTTTTCAAAAGCAAGGTTTCTCATTAATTTAATATGGATTATATAAGTTTTGCCCTATCATTTCTCTTGTTTTAATCAAATGGCAACTAACTATAAAACCCTAAGGTTATCCATTAAACAACTTTGCTTTGGACACAAAGGAAGACAAGTGGGGACTTAAAATTTTTTTTTTTTTTATTTAGTAAATAATGGATGTATAAAAGCAAATGGATGAAGGAGTAGGTGGTAGTTGCTGTGGAAGTGCAAGTACAAATAGGGAAGTGACCCACATCATCAAATATAAAAAGAAATTAAGGGTTACTTTCAAAATTTTCACCTACCTACAAATGTGTTAGGTAGAGACATTAGAAGCTTCTGTGGAATTTTTTTTCTCCTTTCACTCTCAGAGAAAAAATTTTGAAAGGAAAAAAAAACAAAGATTTAGATCATTACTTTATTGCTTTAATGCTTTACTTCTAGGTGAACATATTTTATTTTCCTACATTTTGGGTGAAAGTTTTGCTTTTTCTTATTAAGAATTAATCAAATCATTGAATATATTTAATTAATATTTCAACTCTCTCCAAGAACACATTCATGAATCTAAATACCTGATAGTGGGTCTTGATTTTGATGTGTTCAGCCATTTAAGGGTGCTGTGATGTTAATGCTAAAAGTGCAAAACAAAAGATACATAAATTTTGTCAAAGCATGTACATTTTCAGATTTTTTTTTTTCAATAATTTTATTGTTACCTATAAAAGGTATGTTTAGAAAGATTAAGAGGAGAAATGAAGATCAAATAATGAATTGTCCGAGCATCAAAAGGTTTAGAGCTGCAATAGAGATGGGGTTGGATTCCTAAATGTTTTTAGTTAAGTTCATTTTACCCTAATCATGACTAAAGGCCTAAAATACTTGTACCTAATCTCAAACCCTTCAAGCTAAGATCAACCCTGTCTTGATTGTTCTTAATTAGACCAAGTCAGGATGAATTAATCCTATTTTTGTCCTTGATCGGGTCTGTTTCTGGCCCTGATAAGCTCTGTTTCTGACATTTTTCTCAATTTCTTTGCAAGTTGATTTTATGTTCGTTCGAAATTAAGGAAGAAAAAATGATACACCTACACTTAGCCCTTATTCAAATTCATAATATTTTGATTGAAGACATATCTTAAACCTAGGCCCTAGAAAGGCACCTAAATTGATTTGAATAATAATGACATGTGAAATTACCATCTCATCCTTGAAAGGAAAAAAAATCTCCCAGCACGTGTGTTAAAATTGGTAATTGTATTTGCTTCTAGAAGATTGAATAGAGTAGAGGTTGAATTCATTGCATATAATAGTTGCTGCAGTGAAGAACTTTATGATTTTTGGAGAAAAAGTGGGAAAGAAAAGGTACGTCGCCAGCTGTGGAACAGAGGAAATATAATGCTGGTGGAGAGTAATAATTAAAGGGGTTTGGTAAGATATGATAAGAAAGCACCAGAGATAACGGGGGTTGTGTTTCTTCTCTCTTCTTCTCCTTCTTCTCCTTCTTCTCCTCTTTGTAGTCTTTTTCTTGTAGTCAAGTGATTTAAGTGGTAGTGGTGGTGGTGGTCTTGTTTGTAGTCTTGTGGTGGAGCCACAGTGGAGATTTTGGATCTTTGTCTGCTAAGGTAGATGGGTTGTATTATTTTTTATATTTTTTTTCATACATTTAGGAGAGAAATTTACGTATGAACATTAATAATATAGATTAGAGGTGAACTCTTTGGGCTTCCCAGGCCAGGGAGGGTCATGTCCGTGCCCTCTTTTCGATTTTTGAATTTCTTTCTTGATATTCTTTTGACCCTCTTTTCATATGTGAAATATTAATATTTAGTGTTTTTTCGATTTTTTTTAATTTTCCTAGAGAGATCTCTCTAGGAGTTCGGATCTGCACCGTGTCAGGAGAGCACTCTGTGCTCCCTGACGGGTTTTCCACCACAAAAACATGTGGGACCCACAGGGATTGGTGATGTTTTTTTATTTTTACGTTTTATGATTTTTACCCTGTGGGCCCCACATGTTTTTGTGGTGAAAAATTCATGAGGGAGCACAGAGCGCTCCCCTAACAAGGTGCAGATCCGGACTCATCCCTCTAGCCCTCTTTCCATATGTGAAATATTAGCATTTGACATTTTTTTGATTTTTTGAAACTTTTATAGAGACATCCTCTAGCCCTCTTTCCATACGTAATATACCAGCACTTGCCTGTCTCCCATTGGAGAAAAGTTTTATTACGGAAAAAACAATGGATAGAAAAAGTCATTCAGTAGCTTTTGGGATATTGGACTATTTGTAGAAATCAAGACACACAATCCACTAGGGGGCCATGTTCCTCTTCCCCCGACCCCCACCTACCTAACCCCCTAGCCCATTTTTTAAAAAATTTTCCTCTTGCCCCTTATATTTTTTGAATTTTTTCTAAAGAAAATGCCTTTGACCCTCTTTTTCATGTGTGATATATCAACACTTGTCCAATTGAAAAAAAATCCCCCCCCCCAAATGTTGAATCTATGTTCCATGCCTAGAAATTCTCTTCTTAAATGTATAATGGAAAGATGTGAAGCTAGTATTATTTAACACAGAGTAGAGGATTCCATTCATAAACTTATGTCTTAGTGTGTAAGGTGATTCGGTGGCAACAAGTCTCTTTCTTTTATTTATTTATTTATTTATTTATAACGCCAAAACAGTTTTTCATATCACATTAAGAGGGTGGTTCTCTAGGTATTGACTTGAGAGTTGAGATTTCTTCAAAGCTCCCTCCAGGCCAACCATGGTGGTGGTGGGTAGGGCCCAAGTGTAAGTTTGGGATTTCAACTGGACTTTGGACCCCCACTTCTGCAAGTGGATAACTAACACTTCCTTTTTAGTCATTAAATTGGGCCGGTGGTCCTCAATCCCACCACCGGCTCTCACCAATGTTCTTTTAATGCTCAGGTTACAGTTGGGTCGTGCTACCCATCAATTTTCCATATTCTCATTCAACACTCTTTTATGAAGGTTTGGTACAACTAGTTTTCTAGTTTTAAACATCTTCGGATTTAACAAGTTTTTCACTACCAATCAATTTCTTAGGACTTAATCCACACGGTATATCATGTATCATTCCTTATTATAGTTTTAAATTTTAAAAAAAAATTATAAATTTTTAATAAGATGTTTAATGTGTAAATCCTTTGAAGAGGGTTTTTTTTTTTTTTTTTGGGGGGGGGGGGGGGTTGGTGATAGTTTATATATGTATATTACACATACCACCAAAGAAAGTTAAACCTATAAACTCTTCGAGGCGTTACTACTTACTCATTTGGCAAAGAAAGTTGAACATATAAGCTCTTCACTAAGAAGGGTTAGTCATTACCAAATGAGTAACCCTTTGATTTTTATTTCCATTGATAAGTAAAGTGAGAGGACATAACAGCCATGAGATTCGAACTCACTTGGATTTGGAGTCACTAATTCATATACAACCCTTGATGTTTCATATGAAAAAGGGTAGCTATAAAACTCTGTCAGCTCAGCCCAAACTCGCCCTGTATCCTGTCCAACTTTTCTACCTGAATATAAGGTTTGGACTATAAAATAACTAGTCCTGACAGAATTAGGTAGGATTCGAGTTTATCCCTCATACCAACCTACCTGACCTTCTATTGATTTAATTGTAAAATTATATACACAAGAGCAAAGCACTCCACCTAACAGATCGTCAGACAGTACAGTAGCAGCATGAGTGGCTCCAATCGCAGGAGGAGCTAACGAGGCAAACTTGAATGTTGCGCATTTAATGTGCAACACTAAAGTTGAACTGAGAGCTAGCAACTGTCACAACAACTTTGGTCAAGTGAGAAAGAGCACTCCGGTAGCTAGCTACCTCTACCTGATGTATGTTAGCAACATGACAAATTTACAAATCTAATTCAATCACATACCACCGTTCGTATTCTCACATATTTCTTGTGCACCCATGCATTTGTGTATTAATAGACTAAACATTCAAGTGTACTATCCTGATTCTGGTAATAGACAACTTAGAAAAATAAGTGGCTCACATTCATGTGCCAAATATCCAAACATCATATCTTCCTCTGTAACAGACATTAATAAAAACAGTTACCAAATCAGAGTAGAAGAATAAAGAATTTCCAAACATGCACACACAGTAGAACTTCGGTGTTAACTTCACCATGATCAGGTGAAGAATCTGTAATGCCCAAAATTCAGTTTACTGCGCTGATCTAGACACAAACAGCCGGGTTATGCTGCTGAATGCAACTAGTTTCCATTTGATACTACTGGTCATCTGCTCCAGTGGAACCCTAATTCCTGGCCATCTCGGGTGAAGCACCAATGACTAAGAAATCTTCCTACAAGCCAATAAGTAGGAAAATTTCTTTTCTTATTTTATAAATTTTCTGAAACTTCTTAGTGCCTTTATAATTCAAACTCATAGTATTAATTCAGCATTGTTTATGGGAATAACTGCTTAAGAATCTCAATCGAATAATTAGAAGTACAAGCCAGAATTGTATCATATATGATATTTTCCTTATAACCATCACATATGACCCTACTCACTCTAGTATTAAATTATCTAGTATTAAATTATCTAGTCTAGTGTCGTTCTCTTCGAGTATAGTCCTAGTCAATAGTGCAATTTCATATTAGAAGGAGAACACAAATACGATTAAATTTGCTTTGAGGGCTGTATAGAATTCAGAGGAGTAACATGAAAGAAAAAGCAAACAACATCCAAAACAAGAAATACCTATCTCAATCCAACTTCCATAAGCTATCAACTGAAATTTAACAGCAGGGCAAGAATTAGGTTTCTTTCAGAGGCCCCTTCTTTGCAGCCTCTGCTGCTGCTTTCTCTGCTTCTATTTCGGCAACTATGGTGTCAATTTCAGCTTCTTCAAGTTGCCGTAGCCCATGTTCTTTTGTCATCACTGCAATCTCTATGTTCTTTCCACCACTCTCAACAACCTAGTATAAAAGAGAAATGTTTAGAACATCCAGATCACAGAAAACTTGTAGCTGATGTAAACAAAAGCATAAGAACATCTGCATACAAGGAGAGAAAATACATAACTTAGGTTAAGACCCTCAGTGCAACAAGATCTAAGTTATCCAACTAATTGGTTTACACAATTCAATTACTCAGATTCATCTCCAACCTAGGATCCTCTTTAAGTAATTATAATGGTAAATGTCAACATATAAAAGAAAAAAACATTGGTTTGGATAATATTTTGATCCTCATGATCAAAATGTTTTTTGAAAATGCATCTGGCACAAACTGAAATCTTGTCAAAAAAGATGCATGAAAATGACAAAAATTCCAAATTTCATGTAAAGATTTAGAGATTGTATGAAGGATCTCTACTAGGTCTCTATTGACCTAAAAAAGAGTACACCTAGCCAGTACTAGAGAAGAAAAGTGCTTGAAGTAAATATAAGCAAAATGTTTTTTTTTTTTTAAATAGGGGGGGGGGGGGGATGCATGGGGGTTGTCAAGGCAGTGATTCCCAATTACGATTGTGTTACATCAAGATTTATCTTGAAACCCTTATCTCTTTGTGCTTATCATGGATTATTTGACCAAGCACATTCAAGATGAGTTTCCTTGATGTACGTATCTTATCGATGATACTGTTTGGTGCATAAGACCAAAGCAGGGACTAACACCAAGTTTAGATTATGAAAATCAACCAGCAAATTAAATGGTTTTAAGGAGAACAAAGACAGGGTATATGGTGTGTAACTTAGTTATACAAGGGCAGATAATGAAGTAGGGAAAACTGACACAAGGAACAATTTCCAAAGTGATTGTGTTAGATATCTAGGCTCAACCATAAACTAAAAAGGTGATATACACAACAATGTTTCACATATAATTATTATTGGATAAATGAAGTGGAGAGGTGCATTCAGAGTTTTAAATGAAGCTATGATGCATGGTGGATAACATTAGGGCCTGTTTGGTTACTTGAGTCTGGAGATTTCAAAACTCTAGAGATTTCAAATTTATAAATTTCAAATTTATGGAGTCATGGTTCATAAAATTAACTATCTGGTTAGCATGAATCTTTGGAATGAAATCTATAAATTCATCATAAAAAAACATTTATGGAGTCATGGTTCAAATATTTAATGCTTTTATAGTAGAGTTGAAATCTCTGGATTTCACCTCATACCCATAAATCTATAGATTCACGTTTTTAGTATAAAAATGTGAATCTCTAGATTATACTAAAAACGTGAATCTATAGATTTCATGAATCCAAGGATTCACACAACCAAACAGGTATAAATCTCCCATTTGTGAATCCAGAGATTTCACATCTCTAGATTCATGTAGCCAAACAGGCCCTTAGGCAATTAAGAAGTACAATATAAACAAACTCATCATAGTGGGAGACAAGAATGTTGAGATGTGTCCATACTAGAGGTAATTTGCTAGTGGATTCAACATATAATAAGCAGCATAGAAATCATTTGAGGTGGCATCACCACATTCAATAGAAGCCACTGGCGCTCCAAAATGAAGAAGAGATTTTGTTCAGATAAAGGAACGAAAGAACCAATACAGACCTAGAATGACTGATGAAACCACAGATCTATGGTTAGGGGCAAAATTGTAATTTCCCTAAAATGTGGCTGCGCAGGAGTATTCCAGCAATAGGTGGGGTATTTTAGGGTTTCTAATGGTGATTAGAACCTTCTGAAGCTCAATTTCAGATCTGGACCCTTGATTATTTTAAATCACAGATTTGAAATTTTGAAATTCAAAAGTAGCTAGGGTTTCGGCTAGGGTTTGGGGAATCGGTTGCTGTCCTGCAGTTTAGAACTAATAATGTAACTAATCTGCAGTTCAGATACTGTTTCAGAGAGGTAGGGGCTGAGGCATGAGTATTCTAGGGTTTTTCTCAAACATAAAAAATTCTGCAAATCCTCTGAAGAAGATGAAGTGTAGGAATTTCAAACTTCAGATTAGGAATATAACCTAGGGCTAGGGGCGACCAAAAGGGAAGGTAAAAGGGGTCTAATGGAGCTGGGGTTTTGGAACTGCAGGTGGTGGAATTCTAGGGGAGCCGTGGGTAAGGAGGAGGGGTGAGAAGCCTGCAGGTGCTAAGGGGAAAGTGGGGAAAGGCCTGGGGGAGTCGTGGGATGTAGGGGAATGACCTGGAGTAGTCGTGGGGTTCGGGTATGTTGCTATGAAAGCACAGCAGCAATGGGAGGACGGTTTCTATGGCATGCAAGAAAGGGGAGAGAGGTGGGAGAGGCTGCAGACAAGAGGGGAAAGAGTTTCTAAGGTTGTGTGGGTCATAGTTGTTAAGGCATCACCTAGGCGTCGGGGTGCACTCGGATGGCTTAAGGCGACACGCACCACATTGATAACCCATAAGTTGTCCGCCTCGATGTCTGAGGCGTCGCCTCAGGCACCTCGGACCCCATATGCCCTGAGGCAACCGCCTTTTGGGTTATTTAAGGTTCAAAAAAAAAGATGTCAAATCAAAGGCTCATAATTCATTTACAATTAGATTCCAATTGAAAATTAACTACTTGTTGGACCTAATATGCATCACCGTAATATGCTACATGGGATCAAATTATCACATTAATTGGGGAAAAAGAAAAAAAAAGAGGCAATCGAATCACTTAAACCATAAAGACCAAAATCGATTAAACAATTCCTAAACTCTTCCTCTCTACTGACGATTGCAGCGACCAGCCCTAAACTTCTTTCTTTCTAGTTTCTACTCTCTCTGGCAACTTCTTTCTTCTTCTTTTTCCTTTTTTTCCCCCCTCAAAAAATTGGTACAAACCTAAAACCTCTCGTTACTCAAGTTGCAACACCAGTAGTCGTAAACTCCAGTTGCAGCATCTGCGATATTCTGGCGTCTTTGAATAGCTTCATCTTAGGCGAAGGCAGGCAATGCCTAAGTCCTCTTCATTCTAAGTGTGTTTCGTTAATCGTTGATTTGTTAAGCCAAATAATCTTTAACAAAATCCATCATTGATTTGCAATGAACTCAGGCAATTCTTGGGTGTTTGTTCACCATCGTCTCAGGTGACGGTATGTCTCTGGCCAATTTTTTTTCTTTTAAACTCTGTTATCTCTTTCCAGAAATAAACAATGCTTATTCAGAGACTTCGTATGACTTGTTATTGAATACCCTTATGCTCTAAGTGTTTGATTGTTGCTTCTGAGATTCTCGGCCATTTTTTTTCTTAACTCTCTTATCTGTTTCCAGAAATAAACAATGCTTAATCAGGGACTTTGTATGATCTGTTATTGAATACATTCATAGTCTGAGCCTCTAGTAGTTGCTTCTGAGATTCTCGGCCATTTACTATCTGTGGTTTGTAGTATGTTAGATGACTTAAGGTAGGCTAATGTGAGTTCTTTTATTATATAAGATATGATAGTTTTATAATGAACTAGAGTGTATAAGATGTCTACTAAAAATTTCACTTAATACGCCTCAACTGCCTCAAAAGTGCCTCGGAGGGCGCCTCGTTGACTCATCGCCTCAACTAGCCTAAACCGCCTCACATGTCCTCCTCCTCGTGACAACTATGGCATGGGTAAAAAAGAGGGATGGGGAAGGCTGCGAACAAGGGTAAAGGGCAGGGAATGGGTGGGGGATGTAGCTGTGGGATTGCAGGAAACTTGAAGGTATTTGTTGGACTGGCTGCTTGGATGCATTATTGAACTCTTGAGCTGCTGACTTGCAGAAAACAAGAACTTGAAAGCTTTTTCACCCAGCAGAGCCTACCCACATAGGAGACCCTGAACCTCAAACACTCAATTCATTAATTCATCCAAGACTGAAAATTACAATGCAGAAAGAGACTATTTATAACCTAAAATTAAAGAGACCGACTCAGAGTCGAATCTCCTTAACTGATAAGATCCAATTACAACTAAATTGGACTCTTATCAACACTAAAGAAAAAAAATCAAATTACTACAAGATTCGAGCTCTGAAATTGGGATCTTACTCATATACTTTAAGTCATTTATTTAAGCACATGCTAATTAAATAACTTAAGACTAAAGCAACCAACTTAACATTAGATTGGACTCTTTCAAACACAACTTCAACTCACAATAAAATACTCAAAACAAATCCTAACCAGACTCAAACTGACTTAACAAAATTCTGAAATAATTCTAAATTAAATTCAGGAATAAATTGAGGGCAAAAATGCACAAAATACCTCTCCTATAGGATTTGGCCAGACTATGGAGGCTTCTTGGATCAATCCTGGGGGCCCCACTTAAGGTTTCGGACGGGGGTCCCTATGTTCACAACGACGACCCTAGATTAAGTGAAAGGTATGAACAGCTTAGGCCTTGGATCAAATATAACCTAAAATAGGACTGATGGCAAGGATCCATGTGGTTGACTCCACTTAGCTGGAATAAGGCTGAGTTATAGTTGTACTGGAAAGAACAAGCACCAATAGATAACAAGAAACCATCACATAATCAAGCGTCTCTCCTTTTAGTTCTAACTTCTAAGCTGGAATCTAGAATGCATATTTGCCAATTTTTCTTTTTCTTTGGTCAGGTTGTGTGTGTGTGTGTGTTCCGGTGTTTTTTTTTTTTTTTTTTTTTTTTGGGGGGGGGGGTCATTGGGTTGCGGGTGTTGAGAATATAATTTTTTTGGGTAAAAGAATATAATGTTGGGGTATTATGCAATGGTACCTTTCCAATCAAGGATCATCGTTGAATCTTTATAAATATTGTCCTTAGTTGCCATTAGCATTGTTGTCCTTAATTGTAAATATGTAATGTTTATATATAATACAAACATGTTCTAATAGTAAAGACTAACTAGTCTAGCTATATGAATGGCCTACTCTTCTTTTCTTTCTTTCTTCTTCTTTATTACAAAGATGATAAGTTGAGTGGGTAACATATCACAACCCAAGTAAGCAAGCTCGCACATGAACCTTCCTTTCGTTCTTATTTTTACCTGTTTCGGTAGTAGGTTAGCAAAAGATAAAGACATAATTTCTTCAATGAAAACCAACCTAAAAATTCAACAGTTTGACTGAATTGAAATTTTCCCTTACATTATTAACATCATTCACTTAGTAAGGACTCCTACAATGCTTAAGTGTCAACATTCAACTACTAGTGTAACACAACTTACACTACTTCCCACATAATAATACTAACCTCCTCTCCTCTTCAAGGAGACCTTCCCAAGGAATGGGAATCGCAACAACTTACATGGGACCTTCAAATTACTCGTTACCTACTGAATCTCGGTTTTATCAACTAAGTAAAGGAAAATAAGAGAGACACAATCCCTCCCCACTTAAAAAAACACACACTGGTCCACAAAAGTGAATGCAGGAAATCAAGCCTTGACAACTATATTCTGGATATCGTATGGTGCATCCCAAGGTAACTGAAGTCCAAGAAAAAGGTTATTATACACCAAACCAAACATTTGATAATTAAGGCAACATTAATGCTGATTTGGTAGGATAGTTTCTGCTAAAAGAACATGAGAATATTCCACATTTTTGAGTGGTAAACTGATTACATGGAGAGGCAATAAACAATTTGTCTTGGTTAAATCAAGTATAGAAGCAGAATTTAGAGCCATGGATCATGGAGGATGACAACTTCTATGGATGAAAGGGTACTCCATGAATTGGGGTTTGACATTAAAAGAACCATGTGGCTTTATTGTGATAACCATAGAAGAAAATTCGACTGAAATTGTCGAAATTTCAAAATTTTGGTCAAAATGTCTGCATTTTTCATAAACAAAACAAAATTCCAATTATTTCGGAAAAGTGTCAAATTTCGACCGAAATTTCGGGGATTTCGACCAAAATTTCAACCATTTCAACATTCCAACTTGTTTTTCTTTGGTTTTTGTTGATTTCTATCCCATTTTCACCTAATTTCCACAACTCCTTTGCCTTCAAGCACCTCTTTTGCTCATTTTTTGCCTCCAAACACCTCCTAAGCCACAACAGCTACAAAAGAAACTCCGGCAACAGTAGAATGTGACGCATGAGCCATACCCAACAGTTCCAAACTTCCCCTTTTTCTATTTTTGTTTTGTTCATGCTTTAAATGATCTTGTATTGCCTTGAAATTAATATATGTTTAGCCTAGGACTATGATTTACGATTGTGTTTTGTTAAACTTATCTTTTTTATTATTTGCAACCATTTTTTCATTTTCTGATTTTAATAATAATTTTCTAAAATTATATATTTTTATTTTATGTATATATGATATATAAGCTTCAAGTTAATATATTTGAGACACCATCACTTGATCTAGTAGGTCAGTTTATTTTGTTGACTTATTGTATATGTAACCATTCTACCAAACAATTCATGTATGCTGATGATTCTATGGCTGTATGCAATACATTTTACACTTGTCGGACTAGTCATTTATTAGTATACTTAAATGACAAATTTTCAATGGTTTTTTTTTTTTTTGGGACAAAATACTAGTTCCATTGTGTTTATTATGCTTGAAATAGGTAGTATACAATAATCCAAAATCATTTTGAGTCCATATGAGGCCCGATATTGAAGTTCCAATTTCCAGAAAAAAGTGTCCAGTTTCGACTGAAATTTTGACCGAAACATCGAAATTTCGGCCTTTTGCAAGGTCGAAATTCCTGTTTTGGTTGAATTTTCTTCCTTGGTGATAACAAGGCTGCTATGCTGCTATAAGTAGAGTTCACAATCTTATGTAACATGGCCAATAAAAGCACATTGGATTGGCATTTCATCAGGGAAAAAAGTTGACTTTGGCTACATCTACACTCCTTGTCTGAAGACAATGACTTGTTGATTGATATTTTCACCAAATAGAATCTTTTCAGTTAAGCACCCTATTGACCAAGTTAGGCATGTATGACATTTATTCTCCAGCCTAAGGGAGTATTCTAATCAATATACTAAGTGTATTAAGGGTATGGTAAAAAGTAGACAAATATGACATGATATTGGCCAATACATATTGCTATCATTGCTATCCGTCGATACCAATATAAATACATATACTTTTTTGAAAAATAGCATGTTGAATTCTTGACGTCATTTTATGCCCTCGTTGCCCCATCCAGTTCCATATAATTCATCATTTTATGCTCTTCATATATTTCCAATACTTAAATTATCATATACTAAACATGTCAATATGCTTCAGAAATCCCCTTATGTTCAAGCATGGCACCTCATACCCACTCTATATTTTTGGAGTAAGGAATATCCAACACCTAGATCAAAGACTGTTAATTTATACAGGCAAATTAGAATCCACTACAAGTTACTTGAGTAATTTCAACCTCCATAACAACTTAATGAAACTGTACATTCCATGGGGAGAAGAGAAATAAAGCAAAAGAGTCCTATGATAGTGCAAGTGGAGATTGGAGAATGTGGCAACAAGTTCCACGGCCTTGTAAAAATGTAAAAGATTCAGAAGAAATCCAGAAATAAAAAATTCTAACGCAAACAAATCCCAAAAGCAGGAACTACTTACTTCCAGCAATGCACGGATTGCAAGCTTGATAGTCTCTTGACCAGAAGTTTCCTTGTAGTTCTTCTCCAAATACTCACGCATAGAATTTGAGTTTCTCCCAGTCGCATTAGCTTTCCAAGCTGAAAATGTCCCTGATGGATCTGTCTGATAGAGCGATGGAACACCAGTGTATGGATCAAAGCCCACTATTAAAGTTGAAAGACCAAATGGCCTGACACCACCACTTTGTGTATACTTCTGCTGAAGACCAGCAATGTAACGTGTAATGTATTCAACTGTTACAGGATCCTCAACAGTAAGCCTATGGCTTTGACACTCAATTCTTGCCTTGTTTATCAGGACCCTTGCATCTGCTTTTAGCCCAGCACAAGCCAAAGCAATGTGGTCATCAAGATTCACAATCTTTTTAACTGATCTGGAAAAATAAAATAAATAAAATCGCCATGAATAAGCAATCTATGCAATTTTAGGAGAAGTATAGCTTGAAGGGAACATAAAACCAAAGAGAAACAAAAGCAACAATGAAATAGCATGATGAGAGCATGAGAAGAAAAATAATGAAGACAAGATAACCTTTTGTCAGAAACTAAAGTATAATTGGAACAACAGGAAAACTACTTGCAACCAAACCAGATACAACATAGATTTATGACCTCTCTTTTATAGCTTTGGCCATATTCCCTTGCAAAAAAATTTTAACGAAGTTATTTCTATCATTTTGTTATCCCTCTCCTCCCATCCTTTTTTCTTTTCTATTTTTCTTTTCATATCCAAAAGTGGACCCTCAACTACCGCTCGTGATGGAGCTGATCCCCTTGTATGACTTGTGAGACCAGCCAAGTTTTCTTTCCCACTTCATGCCCCTTACTAAGTTAGCACATCCCATTCCACAGACTCCTTTAGACCAATTTCTGTTTCATTCAACGGCCTTGGTTGTGAAAAGACGTCCCTTTCTCATCTTCCAAGATGAAGAAACAATCCTCTGAACAGACAGCTACTTACCATTCATATAGCTAATGAACAGACCACCAAGCAGCATTGATTCTTTGCATCTTACTCACAAGGACCTAGTTTCTAAACAAGGAAGCCACAACCTTCAGAGGAGCATTTCTTTTCTCAATAAAATTCACTCTATAAATTCTGATAAATCATCTCATCTTCATTCATAGATCTAGTAATGAACTTTGTCAGGATCTTTATTAGTGTCATCCAGTCTCCGAAGATGACCATGAAATCAGATTTGTGTGAGAAGTAACATAAAACTCACATAATGAGAATTCAATAAATCAGGGCAACTATCAATCAAGCAAATGCTTAACAGTCTCATCATTGAAGTGCTCTTTGGTCAAACCAGTAGACCACAATAGAAGGAGACTAAACCAGAATCCTAGCTCTTGCTAGGTTACATTAAGGAATCACTGGACTTTTATCCTTTTACCGCTCAGCTTTATTTCCATCAGCATAAGATTTTGAATAGAAGGGTTTTGAGCTGGGAACCCTCAATGATTGAAGAAATTTGAAGCATTTCTCATACACCCAGTCATGGCTACTCTAAATGATCATCTTAAGACTGGAGGAACTGGAGCGGTAAGCTGCAAAGAGCCTTGATCCCTCATTGAATCATCACCCCCCCCCCCCACCCCACCACCACCCAACCCCTCCCTTTCTCCTACTACCTCCTCCTTTCCCTTTTTTTTGTTTTTTAATAAAACCCACGCACACAGGGGCGGGCGCGCGCGCCCCTTTCCTTTTCGTGCGGGGCGGGGCGCGCGGCGGGGGGCGCGGGCGGGGGGAGCGGGGACCGCCCCCCCACACCCGCCCCCCCCCCCACCCCCCCCCCCTCCTCCTCTCCCTCACCCCACCCCACCCCCCCCCCCACCCCCCCCCCCCCCCCTCTGTTTTTTTTTTTTTTTTTTTTTTTTGTGATTTGGCTGAATTTTCAGCAACTACTCTTAACACATCTACAACAAGGAAATCAATCATTCTCCTTACTTATGATTGATATACTTTGAACTTCTATGGTTGTATATTATTTTTTTTTGAAAATTGGATTGTGATACTCATTGATGGTTTTATAACATTTAAGTTATTGATGCATTTGAACCCTTTCATTATATGCCTTAAGGCTTATCATGTGTACATTGTTCCTAATCCTACCTGTTCTGTTTGTTAACTATGTTTGATTACAAACAGATCCACCCAATGGAACAATGGACCTAAAACCCACCGAGGGGGGGGGGGGGGGTGTTGCGCGGCCGGGGGGGGGGGTTTTGGGGGGGGGGCCCGGGGGGGGGCTCCCCCCGCAAACGGAGCCCCTTGGAAAAGAGGGATATGCGTATTCAAAGGTTAACACCATGAGCAGATAATACTGTGCCCCTGAGGCTAGACTTATCATAATATCTCAAGCTCCAGCTGTCTTAGACCTGCCTTAAGCAGAATAACATTGCCCAAAAAAGATTTGAACTTGGAAGGTTCAACCCAGACTATGCCACTGATTGCTATGTGAAAGAAGCACAAGAGAGAAGCTTAAAGAGCAACAACCACAATCGAAGCAAACTCTCCCTCTCCTAGATATTTTTGTCTGCAACCGGATATTTGGAATTACTCATTCAGAAACGCAGAACCGATACTTAGGAGGACAGACAGGCAGACCAACATCAAAGAATTATATTCTACCAAAAGGACACAATTACAAATACAACTAAAAGAGGCGTTCCAATAAGAGAACTTGACCAACTGTTTGAAACGGAGAAGGTTAAATTTAATTAACGAGAATATTCGGGGTCACCGACACTACTCTCTTTTGTCCACAGATTCTAATCGATTAAGAAGACCCAGACCGTATATAAAGAATTACGCAAAGACAGAAATCATCAATCATCAACAGGGGGAAAGAATTATTAAATCTTATTTACAGAAACCTCGCTACCACAAAACCCCCACCCAATTTGCAATTACGTAGCTAGCATTTGGCTTCTTTTTCTAGATGGAAATACAGTGATAGAAAGAATTAACAGCAAATCAAGTCATATGCACTCAAAAATGGTACTTTTCAATTGAAATATCATAAGCATAAATCTAAAATTTTAACCCTAAAAGTTCCATTCTTCCACGATCAAAGTCAGTTCAAATTTCCTTTGAGATCTGAGAGCATGACATATCCACGCACTTGAACAACAGACTGACGAAACATTCGCGCACGCACGCAATGGAGAGGGAAAGACCAGAGAGAAATACAGAACACGTACCTCGAATCTTGAAGTTTAGCAGTAGATTTCTTCTCGACACCAAGAACAACGATGTCGGTTCCTCGAACTCCGACGGCGGCGTTACCCTTGCGAACAGCTTCGAGGGCGTACTCAACTTGAAACAGATGGCCATCTGGAGAGAACACTGTGATCGCACGATCATATCGAGCCATTTCTGCCTGCCTTTTCTGTTTCTACTTCCGCAGCGCCGCTGATAATCTGAAAGAAAATAATGATCTGTCGAATTAAAACGAGGAGTATTGGATTTGTGAGAGAGCTCGGCTTTCTGGCTTCTGCCTGCTTGGGCGACAAGGCACTTGCATAAAGCCAGTAACTCGTAAACTGCATCAGTAAAACTATACTAAAAATCAAAGTATCGGTATGGAGTATCGTATCCATCAGATGATTTTAAGAGACGCATCCGGTATCGAGTATTGTATCATTCTGGTTAATGTAATTTAGTATAATTTAATAGATAGACGTATTGAGATGTATCGTATCGGTTGGGTCAAATATGGATACATATCGGCTAGTATCGTATAGTATCATGGGATACTTTAAACCTTGCTAAAAACTATCTTGGGTACTACATTTTACATCCTCTATTCTTGATTTTATGTGAAAATGTAACCATTAGATTGGCATATTTGTCATTGTCATAACAAAAGTATACTAATCGTACAATGTGTACTAAGAAAACTATAATAGATGTGCCAATGCAGGGTTGCTTGAGTGCTAAAGATCCATACTTCTCAGTGGAGAGGTTGTGGGTTTGATCCTTGCGGATGGTATTTCATTTCCAGTATTAAAAAAACACAAAAAAAAAATACTGGGAAAATACATTTTCATGCCCATGACCACGTATTAGGCAGAGGGAAGTAAGATAAGCATTCCTTGAAAAAGGTGAGCTCCCTATTTCAATAGCCTCATAGGATGATCTCCATAGGAAATTTTTAATCTTTGTAAGGGTCTATTGGTCCCGTGCAAGTGAGTCATTCACCAAGCTTACCAACTCACCATTGTCGCACTCCACCTGCACCTCTTCAAAAGTGTCACCCAATGCATACAAGAGAGCCTCAACCAATACTATTTTTGTTTAGAATAACAGAAAGACCCCAAAATTCAAATTTATAATAGTCAAAATTTCATTTTATTCATTTTTGCACAATCCACTTTGTTGCGTCTAGAACTTCTTCGAGGGCCGGATGTTGAGATGACCTCCTTAAGAGCTCTCCAGCCAAGTGGAATAACTGGGATGCCTGCACACACAAAAAAAAAGCAAGAATGGTTCGGCCAAGTTTTGGCCGGGGAACCGCCTCCAACGCCCAAGTCAGCCTAAGCAACAATAAGGGTTCTTGAGAGAGTTCTCAAGAACGTAAGGAATAATTGAACACATGAAGTTCTCGTACCTTTCTCCATGTAGGAGGTGGGTTTATATAGAGGTTACCTAGAGGCGGCGCTTCCTTGAGTTTCGGATCGACCGTTGGAGAGTGAGTGGAGTGTCCTTGGAATAACAGCTCCTTCTTTGTCGCACCAGATAGAGCCATTAACTGTTGACTCATCTCCCCAATTATCGGAACGGATATGTTGAGTAGTTATCTGTAACTAACTCTTCTAACTTGGCCATCTGTAACGTTACTCTTGGACTTAGTCCAAGTGGGCTTCTTGAGCTTATTTTGTGCATGTTCCCTGAATGGGTGAATATGCTTCCTCCCGAGGGGGTTTTCTGTGCCTCTCAAGGGAGAACACTATTCCTCCCAAGTCTTCAGAATAATCATGTCCCGAGGGGGTTTTCCGTGCTTCTCAAGGGAGAGCACTATTCCTCCCGAGCATGCAGAAGACACATGTCCCGAGGGGGTTTTCTGTGCTTCTCAAGGGAGAACACTATTCCTCCCGAGTATGCAGAAGACTAAAGTCCCGAGTGGGTATGCGTTTTCTCCAAAAGAGATTCTCAGAATCCTCCTAAGAGGACTTCCCTTAAGAAGACTTCTCTATCCCAAGTGGGGGTGTACATTCGTCTCGGGGGCCCCCTCAGGCTATATTTTCTCCACAACACACTTAATATCCAAATACAAAATGAAGAAAACGGAGGAGAGAGAACGGAGCGAGCAAAAGTAGACTATAGGGTTTCACGTGACTGCAACCCTAAAGTTCCTGATTTTTCTCCATCATTAATGCCCCAACAAAGGAAGCTCATGATGCTTTTCCCTTCTCTCAGCAATACATCATCTCTCTCCTCTGTCCAAACATGCAAGTATTGCATCTTTTTCCTTGATTTTTTTGCGCTTATTTCATATCTTACTGTGTCACGCTATCCCACTATTCGAAGACTTAACTCTTGCAAAAATCGACAGCTCCAGTTCCAATATCATCAATTTCAACCCCTTTACTCGTCTCAAGCTGGGCAGTTCTTCTTCACCAAAGACGACTCTCTATGAGTTCCTCGCCACTTAACAGGGTTTCACGGTGGAAAGAACCTACAAAGACACATCTTCCTCTCAGTGACAATTGGGCTCGCCTTTTACTACCAGGTATGGCAATTATCGGCACGGCTAACCATAGGTGCTAGGGCCTCCATTTCTAGACCCTTGGCTTTGCCTACTCACCTTTGCAATTCTCCAGGAGCATCTACACGTTTGCTTGAACCTTGCAATACCACAATAGCGTTATTCAACGGATTCGGGACAATGTTTTCTCCACCATTTCTTCTCTCTATAAAAGCTTTCCTTACAATGTTGATGCTATCCCAACGGTTGATTTGGAAATTTGGAGTGGAACTCTGTTTGTCATCAGTGTGTTATGGTCCTCAGTCTTCCTCCTGTGGCACGCTGCGATACATAGCATGGCTTCAACTCAAACTCCTTTCAGTTTTTCTACCATGGCCCCCTCTGCAGACTCACTCTCTTTAGAATTCGCACAGAAGCTCCGATTCCCAATTCGAAAACCCTCCACCATAGCCATCACTCCTGAGAAGTTTCCTGACATTCATCATGGTTTTCGATATTCAATCATTAGTTGGGTACCTGATGCCTTTGCTGTTAATAACTACAACTCTTATCAGTAAAGCCTGGAAATCGGAAGCCATCAAAGTAGAGGGATATTATGTGGTTGAAGGAGCTCCATATAGGTTTACACTCAAGCTCAATTCGGCTAGGGATGTGCATCGTCTCATCTTTTCTCAACCATGGCAATATAAGGGACAACATATTATCTTTATGCAATCCTGGGATCCGACACTCCCAATAGCCACTATTCCTTTTCATTATGGCATTATGTGGGTTCAAATCTTGAATATGAATTGGCTCTATTTTGACTATAACATTCTGCAATCAATGTTTTCAAGTAGGACATGTGCTTGAAATTGAATCTTTCAGGGACTCTTACCAGTTTCTCTTCGGCAGCCCATGTGGCCATCGATCTCCAATTGGATCTCCCTACACCAATCAAGATTGATGCCGCACAAAATCCCCTGGTCCTTATACATTATGCATATGAATACAGACCAACTATGATCTACTCGTACTGTTTTAGCATAGGGCATCGAGGCATGAATTGCCTGGTGCATGAAAACCCTCAACATTCATCGACGATGGCATTTAGGGATGCAAATGATCCTTCCTATTTTCCCAAGCTAGCAACTCCTATCAAAAGATAGGGTACTTTACATGATGTGGCTCATCTGTACAAAGATGTGTTCTTTAAGGGTCTCACTTGACAACACATAGCCTCTACATCCACTTCGTCTCAGCAGCATGATATGGAACTCATTCGTAGTTTCTTTATGCTTGCCTACATTTTTAAGATCCTAATCCCTCGAGAATTGAAGACCGTTGCCTCCCTCAGGCTAGCATAATGAGACTTATTAATTCAAGTGTTGGCGAGGACGATCCTGTTGATAACAATAGCACCTTGAGAATGGATGGAGCTGAAATGGAGGATGTATCTAACTCCACCCATCCCTCACCACTGGAAGTTTCGCACAACTCATCAATACATAACATACCCAAACATTCACCACGTCAGGCTCTTAACCAATGATCTTTGCCCCTATGGTCAATGATAGGTACCTATAATTGTTGTTCTCCTCTATATCCCATTTACTATCAACCTCGAACAAGAACCTCTCCTGCCCCACTACATGCTGCCCACTCTCCCCACCATCCTTCCCTGTAAGCGGAAACCGATGCTCATAGAGATGGAGAATATAGATATTGGATGCACTGAATCTTTGGAGGACATAGCTTTCAAGAAGGTTAAGATGAATGAGATGGTTGGCTGTATTCAGCCATCCCAAGAGCCATGATCCAATTCAACCTCAACTGTCGAGGGCTCGGTCATCCCTCGACTCAATTGGAGCTTCAAGGTTTTATTCATAAACTCATACCATCTTTGTTATTTCTTTGTGAAGTTCAGTCATCTAGAGTCCAACCCCACATTTTGTGTAAAAAAATGGGGCTTCTCTAGTTTTTTGTTCTCCCCCCCCCCCCCCCCCTGGGCTGGTGGTTTGCTTTTGTTGTGGGACTCATCCGTAGTAGTCAATGTAGTGTGGCAGTCCCCCTATTGTATGCATGTAATTGTGTCTTACCCATCAATGCCATGGCAGCAAACATTTGTCTACTTACAACCCTCTCATTCTAAGCAAAAACAACAATGGGAGACCCTCCTCCAACTGGGATCCTTTGTCAATATGCCTTGGCTTCTTAATGGCGATTGGAACCACCGCTATACTTCGGTAAATGATAAAAAAGGCGGGATCCCACTCTCATAGAATGATGTCGAGCCTTTCTTAACCTTCATCTCAAATTTCCATATTCACAAGGTTCCCTCACATGGTTTGCAGTTCATGTGGTCCAATAAACAATCAGGGGCCCACAGAGTTAAAGGGACACTTGATCGCCATTTATGTAACAATGATTGGTTGACACTTTTCTCAAAAGAACTGTTGATTTTAACCTTGCTCTTCTGGCTCGGAAGGCATGGGAACTCCTTAACCCCACGGACTCCCTATGGGGCATATTGATGAAGCATAATTACTTCAAGCATTGCTCCTTTATAGACGCTCCCACCCCTATAGCACCTTCGTGGGGATGTAATTTGCTAATTAAAGCAAAGGACCTTTTACGCCAAGGTCTTTTTCCAAGCTCGGAGATGGTCAACAAGCAAGCCCTTAGAACCTCAACTGGGTTCTGAACCACCCCTAGGATCAGGAATGTTATCCAGCAGCTTACCTACCACTTAAAGTTTCAGTATTCAACAACTCAGAGGTGGCTTCCTGAATTCGAGACAGAGTTTTGGCATGATGGGCAGCTAAAATAGTAGTCAAAATACTTAGCATACCCCTTCCTTTATACCCAACAGTGGATCGTCTCATATGGAAGCTTACTTCAGTAGGAACGTTCACTGTTAGTTCGGCTTACAAGTTGGCTTTTTCATCTCTCACCTAGCCCCCCCCCCCCCCATTACCCACCTTTAACTGGCTTCAACTTTGGCATCTCCCCCTACCACCTAGGATCCTCTTTTTCTTATGGAAGGCTATCCATGGTAAATTTCCTACAACAAACCTATTGTTAGCGAGAGGCTGTAATGTTCCACCCCACTGTATTTCCTGAGGTCACCCTAATTCTTCAGCAGATCACCTCTTTACAATCTGCCTTTTTACCCTTCACCTATGACACGCCCTTCACTTCATCTGTGGGACTCCTCACAACCGTTCAGCCCCCAACTTCAAGCCCTTGTCACCCAATCTACCCCATCATCCCCTCATAGATAGCAAAACCTTCACACCTTCATTGCACTTTGGGCCCTTTGGGGATACTATAATACTGTCACCCACCCACCCCCAACCCCCGAAGCACCAAGATGTGTGCAATGCTTGTAACAAGCAACAACTGAATGCTCCCCTCCCTCCCCACAAAATCCCTCTAGCAAGGCAACAATTCTCCTCAAGTGGGAACTCCGTAGCCAAGTCAGATCAAACTCAATGTGGAGGGATCCTTTTTCTCTGATCCAAAACGTTATGGATTGGCGGTTTAGCATGCGACTACAATTACTAGGTGGTGTTTGCCTTTGGCCAGGGAATGGGCTGTCAAGATTCTCTTGTAATTGAAGCGCAAGCTATTCATGGACTCTATCTTGCCCTTGATTTTCAGATCTCCCATATCCACATGGAAAGTGACAACCAAGCGCTAGTTCTTTTTATTATGAATCCAACACCCCGTTGAAGTTGGAGAATCATTTACTCACTGATATTCTCAAGCTAGCAACATCTTTCACTGAATGTTCATTCTCACGTGTATCTTGTGAAGCAAACTTTGCCGTGAGTTGGCCAAATTAGCAGACTATCTCAATCCTTGTGTACCACTATTCCCAACCCCTCCCTCTTATCTTGGATCCTGCGCTTTGACTCTTTAAGATGTAAGATCCCTCCTGGGTTTCTCTTGAATAAATAAAGTTCTTGTTTCCTACACAACAAAAAAAATAAAATAAAAAAATTGAAGTTATAATCCCATAATAGTAAGCATATATACTTTTTATGAAAATTTAATTGCTTCTCGCTAGAAGAAGGGCTTGAACCTTCGACCTTGTGGTTAACAGCCACACGCTCTAACCAACTGAGCTACTCCAGCAAGATGAACTAATTTTTATTTTCACATGATAAATTTCCAAATCATAATTTATTTTAAAATTTTTTTTAATGTATTCATTTATTTCAAAACTGGCGAATGAGAACTGATACCGAAATGGCCATAAACGAGGAGATCCCAGATTTCTACCGTTTCAATGGTTTTATAGCGACCGATTCCGATAGGAATCGGGAATTCCGAAATTCCTGATTTTGAAAACCCTGGCGGTTAAACAATTCCATTACCAACCGTATCCAAATGCACGAGGAGCTCAGAGAAGTTCGGAACGCAAGAAGATGAGGCAAGACTGAAAGGTTAACGATGTCAAGTAACGTTCTGCTGGGGACAATTCAACGCGCCATGTCGGTAGTGCCTTGCTTAATTCATTATCGCAGTTAAAGACGGTTTAGTTTCTCTTTTTGCTATTCATAGAGTTTTTCTTTTGAATTTGATTGTCTAACTTGGAGTAGAATGCTTATATTCTATTGCCGAAGTAAATGTGTATTCTATGCCAATAGCATCAATTCGACTTTCAGTTTGTTTGGTTTACTGATAATCTCTTGGTAGAGATATAATAGTTTGTTAAAATTTTGATTTCATTGCAACCCCTTTTTTCGTTGGACTTCCACAAATGGATATTGATTCATACTGGACTTTTTAATAAGATGCGGTAACTGATACGCAGTGCACTGCAGTGTTGGTGACAGACGTTTATAGATGGATATGTATGCAAATATGTACTTTTTTGCTGGAATTGTCTGCTGATTACTACTTGTGGAACTTATGTGATTGGAGGGTTTATGCTATACTCTACCAGATCAGCTAAAAAGATATGTTTATGATTTTGATTATACTGTGGATAGAATTCTGGTGATGAACTTGATCTTATTGTTGGCTCTGCAGATGAACCCTTTGGCAGCGACTCTTGGTTAGATCATCTATGAAGTAAGATCCTGCCTGTTGGACAACCATGTGAATTTGACAATGCAGTTCATCATCTGGTTAGCAGTCTTGACATTGTGCCTGGCTTCTTCTGTGAAGGGTGAGTTCCTTTGTTCTGCTAGTAAATGTATATTATTCTTGGAAATGCCTTTTTCTGCTCAATGAATCACGCCTGATTAGTTAGGTTGTTAAAGAAGCAGATTTCTGATATCCACCTCACCCAAATAGAGGGATAGGAACATATTTTCTGGAACACAAGAGGGTGATGGGTACTTTGGTCATATATGATAATTGTTTGGTTCTTTCTGGTTCATCCTTCTGTACTTGTGACACAGAATATACATATAGGGCAGGAGGAACAGAGCTGAATGGCACAGTGATTTTTGGAGAATTATTAGGCATACGTATATGAGGCTGCTCAACATTGAAGAAAGAAGAAACAATTTGTTCGACACCAGAAGCAATGGCATAGTTTATATTTGTTGATACTTCTATGGTATGAGGCTTGTATCTGGAACTTTGGATCTTTCTCATGGTTGAAAACTTCCTATTTTTTATATATCATGAGTGTTAGAAGTGAGTATTCCATACAATTTATTTTTAGAGCTCACGTGATAGTCATCATCCTACCCTAATCTCAACTTTTTCTTTAGATGTATAAGAAAATTGGTACTGAAGGGAAAAAAAGGGGGGGTGGATATGAACATACAAGCATAAGGCAAATACAAAGCGCTGCCAAAGTAAAGCAAAGGCTTGCAAAAGAGGGGATGATCCCTTATCAAGAACAACCTATTAGGCAACCAAACCCAACCTAAATGAAAGCATTCCATCCAGGGTCCATAAACTCACAGAAAAGGCCATGACCTCTGACATCCAAGCAAGGCAAAATCTTCTCGGGACAGGGCAATGAATAGGCATATAGGAGATTTGTTAGTAAGCAGGGTCGCTGGAATCAGGGTTATGAAAAACACAAAGCAGGGAAGGGGAAGTGTTTTAGACTGGCTATTGAAAGGTATGAATTCAGAAGCCAAGAGCAGCAAAGATGGCAATTCCAGCAAAGGAAGAAGCGATGTTCAAGCGGATGGAAGAAGAAAGCCTGGCATTAAGCAGGGGCACAGTGGAGGTCAACTCACGTCAGTGTTTTGGGTTGGATGGCAAGAAAGGGCTCACTTATAAAGACCAATAGAGGGAGTCAAAGAGACATGGATGGTAAACTAGGCCAAAGTGGTAATGAGCAGAGGAGTAGGGGACTACAAAGTGGGGTCATCAGCAAATGGTAAGACAGGAGGGATGTCGAACAAGGAGCAAAAGGTTCTGGTTTGTCCTTCGGGAAAGAATACATTTAGCAACTTTAAAGGCTCAAACCTGGAGCAATTGAAGGAGGACAAGCAGGCGCAGACAACAAAGCAGAGGATAACAATAGGTCAATTGATAGGAGAGAAGAGGATCTGGAGTCAACTCCTCAGGAGAGTGTTTAGTGAAAGAATCAAGGGAGGGAATGGCTACTTCCATAGGGCAAAACTTGATGGCTTTCAGGGTGAAGGACTAGTAATTCCAGAGGGTAGCCCAATAAATGAAGGATCAAGAGAAGCGATAACATTAGTGATGGCAGAAGCTAGTAGATTCATAGATGGTGGATTTGATAGAAATAATAGGGATTGAGGTGTCCTCTACAGAACAAAGATCAGGAATTGATTGTGACTAATTGTCATTGGAGGACGAGGTACAGTGGTGTTAAGTGGTTAGCTCGATTGTGCCCTTGAGGAGAAGGAGAGGCAGAGGTGTGTTGATGATATTTCTTGTGCAGCCTACCTTGGCAGCATAGGAAGAAGGGTTAGAAGAAGGGGAACAGGCAGTAGAGCCTAGAGGGAGGAGGAGGAGTAAAGGGAGGTGGAAGCTTAAAGTCTGGCTACAATGTTTCCAGGGCAAACGCCAAATTGATGAGGAGGACATTTGCTACAGACAAAACAGGGGTAAGGGGGAAGAGATCAGAGGCCAGGACAGGAAGGTGGATGAAAAGGAGGAGAAGTTAGCTAGCCATTTCCAAGAGAGGGGCAAAAGATGCACAGGCTTTTGCACAGGGGTGGAAGCCAATCAAAGTAGACCATCTTTTTCAAAGAAAAATCTTGGTCTTTTTTCATTAAAATGAAGGAAGCTTAGGGGAAATTAGCAGGAACGTAACAAAAATTGTGGCAAAGGCTAGTCTATCTTGGTCTTTGTCCTCCAATTGAAGAAGAGAAGCTTGCCTAGTTCTGATTCCACCCAAAGTTGAAGCTGAAGCTCAATAAGAGAGATCTAGAGTGGAGTGGAATGCAAGTCAGGGTGATTGAGCTGAGGATGATGATTCCATTGTCTCAGCATCAGCTTCTAACCAACATCCCAGGTACTATGCATGAGCTTTGTCCCCTACATCCATGGATTTGAAGATAAAGATGTTCTTGCTCGAAAGGTAAGCCTCTAAGCTACCTTAAAATTTCCATTGTTTAGTAAAGAAATTTTGACAGTAGGGAAAGGAGGGTGATTGCCAAAGAAGTTTCCAACAAGAAAGTTAGTCCAGTTCCCCTCCTCATGCAAAGACAAGAATCAAAATGGGCAATTTTTGAAGAACAGGTGAAGATGGGGCACAGAGTGAAGAGGAAAACTCGTTCCTGGGGTGCTGAATAGGGGGGGACCAGGCAAACCCACCTGAGGAGTGAGTAAAGGGAGGGGTGAGAGAGAGAGAGGTAACGATGGTGAAGTGAGGGAAGCTGATAAATTATATAGAACCTGGGAAGAACTGAAACAGAGTCAGACGGACCAACTGGACTAGGTCAAACCAGTCCTGTAGGTCTTCTAGAAGGGCTAAAGAACCATTTACTTAAACAGTGGCACATAGCTTATTTTTCTTTTCTGTGAATGAAATTAAAAGATTTGTGGGGACATGATCATGTGAGAATCTTTAGAAGGGTCAATTATGTCTATGTGTGGGTGATGCTTAAACACTGCTGTGGGCTGACCCAAACCCATTTGGGTTCCAGGCCAAGGTGAACCAAATCGAGAGTCATGGGAAAAGTAGGATTTTAGAAAATACAGTATTTGGGGAAATATTCTTCATTTATTTTAGAATTTTGTTTATAGTAAAAATGAAAAAATATTAAAACCTTTCAAAGCAGTTACATTGTCCATCAGATCTAGTGCTACTATGGTCAGTAGCAATTTCAGTTACTAATATACTAGTGCTATAATTAGTAGCATACTTAGCTGCTAGATTAGTAAAGCAGTTTAATAGAGTGGGGGATTTATAAATACAAAAAGAGACTTGTTTTGACTTTGTGGCTATGGCTTTCAAAACAGGTATAAACTCCAGGGGCGATGTTGCACCTTCCAGTTTGGGTAATAGATTGAGCACTCCATTGATGTTGCACCACACCTCTTGTATTGGTATGTTAAAGTCCATTGCTTGATCTATCCCTTTCCGTATTGCAAGTAGTGTAGCCTCCAGTTCATCTACCTTGTTTGGCTGCCTGCCTTTAGAAAATATAGCTTGCCATTACCTATAATCCCCACACTCCAGGCTGTTGCTTTCAGAATTTTGTTAAATACCATTTATTTAGAAGTTATCAAGATGAGTTGGATCTCTGTCTTTTCCAACATAATTCAAAGAACTTTCTGGCAGCCTGGTGGGCCTCAGACAAGATGCACTGCATCACCTAAAGAGATCCCCCTCATGTGCAAGAGACACTCCTCGGGGCTTATTTATTTTTTTATTTATTAAGGGTTTCTCTATCCATTTCAATGTCAATAACTCTCCCTTCATCCATCTTGGAATTCTTTGCTACTCTCCCACTGATATCCACATCCCTGCTACCCTGTCAGCAGTTCGGATCATTGGACTCACCTTCCCTGATCCCTTTCTGCTCTTACGGACTTACAGTATCCATGTGTTTACTCCATTAATCCTACCTGATCTCATTTGTCTGGGAATCATGCATTTGACTCTCAAACAATTATGATGATATTAATTTGTTGGAAGTCTCAGTTGAGAAAGTATTCCTGTTACAGCTTTTTTTTTTTTTGGGGGGGGGGGGAGAGGGGATTTGTATTAAGACTATCATTTCTAACAAGATTCTTTTTTCCAATTAAATGTAGTTGCTATTTCTTTAGTTGGGCAGGAGTATGGGAATGCTTTTTGTCCATTTGCATGTAATGGTAAATGGATAGACATTATTGTGCTATTATATACAGAGAGCATACTTGTGTCCTTATCCGACATTACATGGTACTGTGAAAATCACTTTGAGCAACGTAGAGTAAGAAAACATACTATAGGCTAGTATTGCATGTAAAGGATATCCAAACATTTAGCTGACAAATTTGTTAGCTGGCAAATGTGTGGAAGTCACACAAAAGATTAAGCCATCCTTTTTGTTAGTGACAAAATAGTGGAAATCATTAGCTTGCAGTCTATTGGCTTTGTAAGATATGCATCCATACCAACCTCCAAGCATTTGGCTTCATCTGATGACATGGCATGGGCTGTCAATGCAACAATGGGGATGTGTGAGCCAGTCCCTGCCTCCAAGTTCCTTATAGCTTTTGTTGCTTCATAGCCGTCCATCTTTGGCATCTGCAGTTGTCATGAAAATAGTTGAGGTTTAGAAGCTGCACTTCATAATCCAATTTTCTATGTTAATTGGAGAATTTTCTTTAAATATATTCGATTACTTTTTTTTTGGTTGAAGTAATCTATTCAATTACTATATGCTGGAATTGGTTACAAAGAACTTGAGGCTTTTACTGTAAAATTATGCGATGTAGCAAAATATAGCTACAAGCATTAATATAATGTGGTCTTGAGTTGTGTTTTCTACTTGCTTACTTGACAGTCCATGAGAATCAGATCAAATGGCGGGCATTCCTGCAGCTGTGTTTGAAACCCAGTTTTGCCATCCCAAAAGGGAGATTCACTGCTTCCATGCTTCTCTGCATCAAGCATGTATCTTAGAGCATGCACAGCCTGCTGTCCATCTCCTACGGCCACCACAGAGGCACCCATTTTTTGCAGCATTATTGTTGCTACTCTCTGTAATACTGGGGTGTCTTCTGCAAGCAATATGCACACGCCTTTTAGGGATTTCTGCCCATCAATGGCCTTGGTTGAATCTCTATGATTTTTTTCACTCCATCTTGAACTTTCGACTTCTAGTTTGGGTAATCCTGGTGCCTTTGTGTTGCATGTTGATGTACATGTTGAGTCTTCATTATCACAAGAATTTTGCCAAATTTGAAGTGGCAATTCAATATTTCTATTTTTTGAGTAGTTCTGACTGAAGTTGGATTGTCTATGGTTCAGAGTCTTGTGATCTTGGGCTACAATTTCCTCTCCTGGTGTTTGTCCAATTTGAAGTACTCCTCTTCTGGAATTGGAACTTCCTGTTTCAAACGTTTCTGAATCATCTGAACTGGCAACATCAAAGTGAATAGGGTCAATTTCAAGGCATTCATGCAAATCACCTTGTGGAGCTCTTGAAGCATCTGGACCTTCTTGTTGCAATTCAAAATCCCATTCTTTTATGACAGCTTCCAAAATATGCACCATTTTTGCTTTATATAGCGGCTTTAGCATCATCAAATGTCCTTTCCTTTGTAGCTCCATCTTAACAGCATTGGAGGTGTCATGGTTTAGTATCCATGCAAACTTTGCTTTTCCATGATATTTGTCAAGGAACTTAATCTGCTCTTTCCATATATCTGTGCTTAGGTCTAGAAGCCCAACATCTACTACTATGATAATCCTTGAACTCCTAGCGCTCTGTGTCTTTAACTCTTCATATCTGCATGTTTCACTTGTTGGACAATGTGTCATAAAGCCATTCCTGGGGGTTGTGCCACTGGATTGAAAGACCTCCTGAATAATTTGTGTTAGTTCATTCCATTCAGATGCTTCCCATGTGCGCACTCGGTTTTTTCTTAACCACTGGGACATGATCGCTCTACCCATATTGGCACTAAGTGCAAGCAAGACCTGCATTCAGATATATTTTAGTTATTTTTCTTCCATCCCTTCTCCCAGGAAAGGAACATAAAAGGATTTTCATAATTTTGACAGTATGGCAGACAACAAGTGAACCTGAATTTGACCAGAACTGCTCACCCCCCTCCCCAAAAAAAAAAAAAAAAGTAAAAGGGGAAGTTAGAAACGTAATATGGAAGATGATGAGTAAACCTGAATTTGACCAGAACTGGCTGTGTTTTTATGGGCATGTCCAATATGCAGTTCTTCATTTTCTTGTCAAAATATTGGACAAACTGATGTAAAAAAGTAAATAAATTCAAATGTGCATGACATTACTAGGACAGTCCATGATTATTTTAGAGCTTCGAAAACTTGCATGTCCAATCTTGGACTAAAGACTTTTTATTCCCAAATATATTTGCCAGAAGAAAAGAAAAACAGGGGGCAAACTTAGTGTCCAATTGCTAAAGCAATCTGGACTCTTACAGTCCATGATTATTTTAGAGTACCTAATGTTGCAAGTAAGGATGCTTGAAATCTACAACGGTAAGAGTTTTTGTTCACCATTAAGCCATGCTTGGAGAAGTCGATTGGACACTGTTGTCTTATGCCATCTACAGGTGTACTGAGGACCAAATATAGCTGCATCAGGGTCCCGGGGTTATTCTTCTTTACAACTTTGATTTCTCCACCCATCTTGTTAACCTAAAATAGACCAACTTATCATAAGTAAGTAGGAGAAGACTGAGAATAAGTGAAAAAGGAGCACATAGCAGTGCAACAAAGAAAGTTGACAAATATGAATCATCTTTTGGTTGATTAGCTAAAGGTTTGTTGTTGTCTCAGTATGGTTGTTAGCATTGGATCAGATAAGTGAAAAATGATGCAATAGTAGAAATTTATCATCATGAAAAAGCTGTAAAATTGAGTCATGGCCTAAACTTTATAGATTGGATTATCATGACAATTCTATCCAACTAACTTTGTGCTTGAAAGCTTCCTCCAAAAGTGGCGTTCAGGATCCATTATCCTGAATGCCAACTCAATAATATGTAACCGTCAATGCAAGAATGCTGTCAAGGGAGTTATATTTCAATTCTATGGTTTTTCTTTTCAGAAGTTCAGTGCTTGTCTTGGTGATGACTATTACTTGAAACATTTAACTCACCAAGGTGCGTACAATACATAGGCCAAGACCAGTCCCTCCATATCTGAAAGCAGCAAAATGTGTCAGAATATAACTCCTATTTTTCTAAAGAATATTTAGACAATAAATCTGAGAGTTTTACAATTTATTTCATAAGCCATACTAAGTTATAATTTAAAAAAATCCTGATGCTAATTATGGCAGTCCAACAAGATGGATGATCATGAGTTGGACCATGTCATCAGTTAGCCACAGTCTGCGTGACCCTGCACATGGCTCAAAAGTTCTGTCAACAAGGAGTTCCAACCACATTATAGGGCTGGTCACAATACTGGGCTTATCTGATGGCACAACATTCAATCCAGGAGCTTGTCCATCGATTGGATGGTCAAGATCTGTCAAGACTGTACATTTTCTAGGCTTGGATGAATTCCTTTTTTTGCATAAATAATATGCTAGTGAGGGGCTTCAAAGCTTATTTTATTTACTTACGTTCGGGTGGTTGAAGGATCAGCTTGCTCAAAGCTTTCAAACACTGAATCCCATTTGCTTGGATCAATTCCTACAGAACAAGGCAATTTGTCATGAAGCATTATGCGAAATAGTTGTAAATTATCTAGGTGCTTGGAAAAAGTAATTTCCATACCACAGCCTGTATCATCCACTTCAAACCAAAGAACAATTCTGCTATCTTTCTTGGAGGTTCTCATCTCATGGTTTGCATGTTGCTTCGACTTTGTTTTGAGCACAGAAGATGATTCCTTCCGATCAAGGGGCAACTTCATGGTGTCACTAAATGTACTGGGTCTCTCACACCATCCTCGCAGTATGATGTGACCAGCTGTAAGCCATTTAAAACTGTAAACTCAGCAATCTAACTTTAATTTTATAGCAAGCAGGTACTAATTCTACTGCTGGGGATCTCTATGCATTCTCACTGATATATCATTTCTATATTCTGTAGATTCTTAATTGGCATAATACTTGCATATTTACAGTTGCATTCTTCTCTTCTTATTTTTTCTGTTTGGGTAACTGGCAAGTTGTGCAAGCATATCCTGCTAATATTTTCTTTTTAAAATTGAGCATTGTAGTTGTTCTGTAAGGCATATCCTGTGCATGAGGCTCCCACCAATGCAGGGTGGTCATGATGTACGCAGCCCTACCCAACAATAAGGAGAGGTTGTTTCTTGACTTGAGCCCACGAGGCCACAAGCACTAAATAGCAATGGAAAAAGCTTACTGTTGCACCATGCGAAAAAAAAAAGACGTATGAAACAGTTTATGGATATTAAGGAAAGGAAAGGCTGTTAAAAAAACTTAAAATCTCGAATTAACAATTCATTACATGGTGATGTATAAAACAAAAATTTAAATAGAAGGGGAAGACAAGGCTGTAAATGCTTACATCACAGTCACAATTCACAATACAGTGATGTATAATACAAGGTTTTAAATATAAATGGAAAAAGGCTGTTAAGAAACTTAAATCAAAATCTTGTTTGTTTAATTGATTCAATCCATTTGACTCAAATTCACACAATTGGATTTGAGTGTTTAACAAATAAAAGATCTGATCCCATGATTCACAATGTACAAGGTTCACGCAAGTTTACCAATGAATAGTTAGTAAATAGAATACATTGAAATAAAAGAGAATACATTAAATAAAAACAGTTCACATAAATTAAGAAATCAATTCCCCCCCCCCCCCCCCAAAAAAAAAAAAAAAAAAAAAAAGGGGGGGGAGCATATTGCTACCAAGGCTTTGCTTGGGACACTGAAGCAACGCGTTTGGCTATTAAAAACAAAATAATTGGTTTCTTTGCCCTCAAAAAAACTACTTTGTTGCTCTATGCATGACTCATTTGAGCTGTAGTGTGCTTTTCTTTCTGTTCTTTTGTAGTTCATATAGTAGTAGTTTAGTGTTGCATCCTAGGAAACCCTTAATTGTGTCTCTATGTGCCTATCCCAAACTAATAATTATTCTCAATCAAACATAATTGATTGCAATTCTGTAATTTCTAGAACACTTCTGGACCTTTTACGAAAGGATGAAATAGGCTCTGCAATGAATAGATAATTAATTGTGGAGCGAGGGCTTTTCTGAAAGATTCTAGAACTGGAGGGAAGTATTTGTAATATTAAAGTTATATAGAGTTAAGTTTTCCAAAGATGTATGACAGCCATTGATGGGTTCTTAAGAAATAAAAATGAAGTTGCATATTTTGAATCTGAGTTGCAATTGATCTTATTCAATATATATATAACAAAGGGCAAGTCAGGTGCTGAAGGCTTCTGTGCAAGCAGAGTCCCGAAGGGGCAATTTTCCTGTTGCTGCCTTACCCCAGCACATTTTGCTGATAGACTGTTTTGATAATATATTTATGCATGCATATATTCATAGTTCTTCTTCTTCCTAATAAAATAGGGATTCCTTAAATTATATCTATTTTACTTGTTGGGTTTGTCTCACTTACATGTTGTAAACTTGATAGAATTGCTAATGAGATTTGTAAATATTTGAACCACTCTCGCAGAGTCTCCCAGGACAACTTTTGGCATATCATCTACAAATAGAAGGAAATTTTCTAATTAGAATAAACGGCTTTGCAAGAAATAATAGAGACTGTTTAAGGCCTAAAATTTTCCTTGTATTTTATGCTGCTGTTTCAACAGATCTTCAAATGATGAAAAAGACAGCATACCAGACAGGTCTAGAACAGTCTCCACATTGTGGTTTATGCGCTGCGCAGAGAACATATCCACAAGTCCTTCAAGTTCCCTCCCCAAGTCAAATTCAGCTTCTTCTAGTACTAGTTTTCCAGATTCGACCTGCAATCATTTTTGAAAAAAGTGATTTTCATGGCAATTGTAATTATTTCTAAGAGAATTTGCTCCATATTGGTAGTTTCTTTTGCAACTTTTAAATGAGTTGACATAATTGACAATAAAACCTGAATAGTGGTGGAGGTATAACTTTCAAAGTTATCTCATTTCTATTCTGAGGATGATTTTTCCAAATGATCCACTGCTTTCATATCATTTAGAAATTGCCTTAATTCCTATTCTCATTGATCTGGTGAAGTCTCTAAACCCATTCGAGAAGTTCCTTATGCAACTTCTGTCATCACTTCTTCCCTTGATTACATCACACTCTCTCTCCCCTTGCATGTCTCTCTCTATGTGTGTGTTTGTTTGTTTTTCTCACTAGAGAAATGCTAATTCATCGTGTGTTTTAAGTGAAAACCCTGCTGGTCATTGGTTTGCATGCACAGCACTAGCCTTCCCTGGTGTTTCTGATGTATGGGAAAAAAGCAGGGTGGAGTACAATCTAAAACAAGAAATCACTTAATCCACTGGCAGGAAAGGTCTTAAAATAGCATGCTTTTACCAGAAGAATGTCCAGAAACAAAAAATTTAGTTCTTTCTCACCTTGCTGAGGTCCAAAATGTTATTGAGAAGCCCTAGTAGTGCATTTGAGCATTTGCGTATCTGGGTTACTGTTGCATATTGCTCATTTGTCAGACAGTCATCACATACAAGAATGTCCAGCAGCCCAATTACTGCAGCCATAGGTGTTCGCAACTCATGACTGTAATATAATATACAAGAATAAATGTATGTTCTCAGTATATGTCTGAGCATAGAACAGAGAAAGGGATTTAACAAAGTTATTTAGAAAGATCTTCTGCTATCAAGTAAGAATTAATTCCAGAAAGTAAGATATCAATCCAGAATTTTTTTGCTCAGTTGATTTTTATGTCTCTTCTACCTGCAATGTGATAGTAGGAAAAGGTTGCTGTTGGGTCCTCTGAGTCATTATTTATTGTATATTTAACAGAGTTTATGTTTGGATAAATAACTTATAATTGTATATTTGACAGTATTTGTGTTTAACAATAAAAAAGAAAAAGAAAAATTGCCTTCCTTTTCACTTCAGGTAGAAATGTTATTCTTATCAATTGTTAGATTCAGATTGGGAAAGAAGGAATGTCAGGAATGCATACGAATTTCTCAGATCCAGAGATCTATTAGGTGATTATAGGACATTTGGACTCCTCAAGGATCGAAACTTAGCATAGAAGAAATAAAGAACCTATTGAATGCTAAGCTCAATCCAGGCTATGGGTATAATTAGGAGATTACAAAACTGAAACACCCATGGAGATCCCAAGGGAACAGGTAAATATGCACTTACAGTCACAAGGGAATTATATGTATATATTTCCACCAAAAAATAAAAGGCTTTGAGCTTTAGAACTATTATAAGTTGGCTTATTAAATACAGAACTTTGTTATAATGTAAACTTTTTCTCGTCCTTCTCTTTTAAAGTACATACTTACTGCTGGTTTTAGCGTCCATATTTTGTTTCTTCTGTTTCATATCATTCTATTTTCCTGGTATACACAACATAGTCCTCAGTGGTTCTTCTATCCGTATAAGATCCACTGAGAAAGATCAGTCTTAGGAGTCCATAATCATATTTCAAGACACACCTAAATATGATTTAGTACACTACTGAATTCTAGTACCTGACAAAAATCAGATCCCATCTACATGGATAACAAAATGTTGGCATCTCAGTACCCATTGTGTTAATATCATTAACACAATATTGGGAGCTTAGTATCAGTTGCATCTTAGTTGGGACAAGGCTTATTGTTGTTGTTGTTGTTGTTGTAGTATCAGTTGCATCTTCATTGTCAGCATTGCTTATTCGTTTTCTGCAATCTTTTGTGTGAATAATGCTCCAAAGTTCCTTTTCTGCTTGGGTTATCATGAAACATCATATGGCTATAATCACGGTTTTAAATCAACGAACTGGGGAGGGAACCAGTCCCTGCTGATTCTGATCTGGATCAGACTGGAATCAGCCAGAATGGGTCCTAAGAACCCTTGAATCGGCCTTTACCTATCAAAACTCTCTAATTATAGGGTTTCTTGGACTGAATTGGCCATGTTAGAGTGACTGCGATTGGAATCGATCATGGCTGATTCTGATCTGAATCAGTCAATTTCTGATCTGATTGCTGATTTTTGAAATGATGGCCATTGATTCATATTATAGTTTATCTTCAAATTCAAGTTTCAAAGCACTAGTGGCATGTATTTAAGTAGTAGATCAGTGACTTGATTGATCCTGAACCTTGGTTTATTGATTTGAGATATATCAGTAACTTAGGAGAAAATAAAACATAGTTAGAGCTTGGAAATTAATCTACTCAGGTGAGAGAACATGAGTTGCTGCAAGAGAAGAAGAGGTGAGTTCAGGGGATCGATATTGTGTGAGAATGATTTCACCCACACATATTCCATTCACTAATTAAGTTCAAAAAAATTTAACCAACAACCCTAGGGAGGTAAAGAAATAAGGAAAACTACAACTTAACCTGTCATAATAAGCCAATGACAAATGTACCCCTACAGACACATAAACTCAAGCAACCCTAGGTGCAACATGAGTTCTATGTCATTCTTATCCTGCAGTGTACCTTCTCATTGGATCCAACTGGTGCAGACTACAGAGTACTAATTTACAGATACAGAAAGAAAGAAAGAAAAAAAGGCTGTTTATTAATGGAATGACTAAAATATCTTATTACAATGAAAATGGCATTACTAAAACTTATGAAGACACAAATAATTAATCATAAAATATATCATTACTGGCCATATCATAACCTACCAATCTTATCTACTCTTTCATCTTTTTTTGTTCTGAAATTTATGTACTGAAAAAATTATATAACTTCAGCAACACCAGAATATTCCTTTAGTCAAAGTAACCTCTCCTATTTGAATGCAGAAACATCTTTATGTTAGAAATTTATCAAATAACACCTCTGAGAGTGGGAAATCATAAAAAATAAAATAAAATAAAAGGATAAACAGTGAATGGTTTCTTCATAGTTCAACATTGAGATTTTTCAAAAATTAATAACAGAATTTTTGGAGGGTATTGTGTTAAAGTGTTCATACAGTAACTATAAACTTATATGGACAAACAAAAATTAAAATCTGGAGTTGATTTAATCACCTCATGTTAGCTAAGAACTGGCTTTTGTAGTTGCTTGATGCTTCTGCCCGTCTTCTTGCATCGAGATGACTTATCAGTTCTGCTCTTAGTTTCATTTCTTTTGATACTCCGTTTGTCAAGATCAAAATGCAAAGACAGCCAACGACAAGAATACAAACAGATGCAGATATCAACGTCACCAATGTCTTAAAGGCCCTTTCATCCACCTTTCCCATTATATAATGTCGTGGAATGATGATAACCCCAACCTGTGCAGTCTTATTTGTTACCATATCTTCATAAATGATAGTTAAGTCAATGCTAAGATGGACAAATTCATAGAGGAAATAAAATAAGATATATAGGCAGTGAAACTTCTAATGGTGATGCTAAATATCCTAATATAGCAACTGCAAAACTCAGTCCCATTTCTCTTGTTACCAGAGTAGATTCTTCCAAAAAAAGGGCCTTGAGTTTAAGAAATAAGAAACTTTAATGCATTTAACCTCACCATCGGAAGTCTCTTTAATTTTAAGAAGAACGAATCTATATAATATTTCTGGTGACCAAGCTTGATATTCTCAACATGGACCTCGTCATGATTTGGGTAGAAGTTGTTGCCATAGGTGCTTTGCAGCCACTCAGCTCCCGATCTTATAACATGATCTTCTGAATCGACAGCCTTCATAAGCTCAGGTCCTGTGGTTGAATTCCTCAAAAGAGGCGCATTGGTTGAAGTGGCAAGGAGGTATCCTTCCTGAGAAGTCAAGTACATATAACCACTGTGGAATTCCACCAGTTCTCTCATCAGCTGCCCTACACTGTAAAGTGCTGTAGTCACACCAACAACTGCCACTATACTTCGGTTGGAAGAGTCCCAGACTGGCAATGCCGCTGAAAGCAATGGTGAATCTATAAATTTGCTCACTGCTACATGCCATGAAGCTACACCATCAGGTACTTCTGACAGACCCGCTATATTAATTAGGTCATCTGGTGGGATTGGTCTTGGTATCCCTGTGCTCTCACCAGAAATAGGATCAAGTGGTTCACGATACCAAATAGCAGAAACATTTCCATTTGCAGATGTGTCATTCCAACCATGATCTGTTGATAGATCATTGAGCATCGGTGTTCCAGTAATGGAAGCATTTACAAGGTCAGAATAGATATAGAATGTGTTGTTACTTCTGTGGTCTCTGTGAAAAGCCTGAACAAAGCCATTTCTATAACTTATAGTTATAGCATTAAGGGCTTTTCGACTGGCAAAGAGTGCCCAAGTTACATTCCTCATTACTTCATACATCTGCTAAGAATTGAAGGCACATTTCAGTGAAAAAATATATAATGATAAGATAGTTCATAATATTCTGAGGTAGAATGTCCAAAAATGAAATGAAATAATAAGCATAACCAAGTCAGGAGCAACCTCATTTTGTTGTGGTTGGGTCACTGTTTCGTTATACCGTCTGATTACATATTCAGACAGCTTAACCTGTGCGTTGGTTATTTCTGTAGTGGAATTCAAGATGTTCCACATCCGCAATATGGGGCGTTGCAGAAGTTCAAAACGAAGGCCATATGCTAAGCTGTTTATTGATTTTGTGGTATAGACTGTTGTAAAATGCCATGTCAATAAGGTTAGCATTCCAATTAAAATGGCTAGCATGACCTGCATCAGTAAACAGAAATGAAAGACACGAGAAAATGGATTAGTCCTAAGAATAGGAAATAATATCCCAGCTTTAGAGAATCCTGTTGATAAAATGATAAATTCTTCTTTAGGGAAAAGAAAAAAAAAGAGAAAAAAGAAGAAGAAGAAGAAGAATGTAAATGGAGTTTGGCAAGAACTTGTACTAGTTTATTAGAAAATGTAATACTGTTGCACCAATGAAACTGGAGAATGAGGAAACATGGAAGCAATGAGACAAAATGTTGAACAAGATAGATCCAAACACAATAAAGAAAATGCTTAATATTTCATTAAGCAGAATCTTTGACCAATATTCATTGGGTTAATACACACTTTAAAGTAAGAGTATGTATACAACCAAATTTCAGTCTCTGACATGATAAACAAATGCAACTCCACCAGATGGTCCTTAAGGTCATAAGAGAAAAAAGAAAATATGTTGATAGCATCCATGGTCTCAATAATTTTTGCTGGGTAAGTTTTTGCACTGGTCACAAGCTACTCTACTAGGTGTAATACCTGCATGTATGCTTTAATATGACAACCTAAACTTATGTAGTTGCTATCATCGATGTTTGCAATTGAAATTATGAGATTATGTCCAGTCATGTTGCCATAGACATTACATATTACAGGTCTGTCAAATCATGCAAACCCTTGCTTCTATACTTCATGGTTTTCACTTCTATTTTTGGTGTATTCATTGTACCATCTTGTTTCCCACCTTCCCTATTACACGACGCAACTATTTTTCTACCATGTTCAACTTAAAGAATAAACTGCCCACAACTTTGGTTTGTTCTTAACTTCTTAATTTCCTAAAGGTAATGATATCTTTCCATCTGTAAACTCAACTCTAGTGAAGGTATGTTATGTTGCTTATGCATCTATGTTTTTAATCCCATTGTACTAATATCTTTATTCTTGGATTGAATAGTTGATGACAGTAGGATGCTTGTAATTTATTTAGGTCCTAGTTAATTATTATGTGTGGTCTGTGGTATGTTGGATGACTTAAGGTAGCCTAATGCTAGTTCTTTTACTATATAATATACCATATATTTATGATGAAAAAAAGTGTACCCAACATACACTAAAAATGTCATTTAAAATGCCTTGACAACCTCGGAAGTGCCTTGGTGGGCGCCTTGTCGCCTCACGGGCTCAACTGGCCTAAACTGCCTCACATCGATTCGTCGCCGTGACAACTATGCTAACAAGATCAATGCAAATAACCCTGAAATTTTGCAGAAGGAATAGAATCACTAAGCTACTTAAAAACTAGTTGCTTAGATGACTTTAAAATGCATATGGCTTTATGCATGACTACAGAACAACTGGATTTCTGGATTCAGGTACATTAGGATGGGACCAACTTCAGCCTCAGTATTTGCAAAACCAGCGAATCAGCATTGGTCCAACCGTTTTGAGGGAGAATTGTTTGTGTGGTGAAGTTGTAAAGCGTTGCATCTGTATTTCATTTTTTAGAGTTCTATCTGTTTTTTATCAGTATTATTGGTCCTTACTCTTCTTCCTTTTTTTCTCCTCAAAGTCTGATTATCAGAGTTTACCTTCAAATCCATCTGCTCTGTATCTACTATCGACTTATAAAGGTAAGTGCAAACTATTCAGTAAATAGTAGCTGGTGATCTCATTGAATGTGCATATATAATATCAACTTTATAAAGATAAAGAATCATGTATTGTTACTTAACAGAATAGTGATAATCATAATAAGAATCAGGTTCAGGTCAAATAGAATCTTGAATATGTTGTCATCATGTTCATTGGAAACTTGATGAACTTGGTCCTTTTATATGCTAATAGAACACTTTCTAAATTATCACGTACCATGATAGCAAGACGGGCAACGAAGACACTATAGTATGAAGAGAGACATTGAGCACTTGGGTATGGGAACTCATCTTCCTGGACCTCCCCTTTCCGAATCCTACACGGAGAGAGATTCTTGCTTTCATTGGAGATACAACCACCTAATCGGTTACAGAATCTTCTGAGACAAAACTCTGTTGGTGTATGTTGAGATGATGATGCTCCAAAACTTACTGAAGGAGCCCTTTCTGTGTTATTTGCCATAGATTCTTCTGAACCTTCAAAAATTGTAAAGCAGGTACTTGGAAGCACAGAAGTTAAAGAAGATGTTGAATGCATATGAATGTTCCTGTGTGGGTATTTACTTGCTATGACATGTCATTTCCCACTTTTTGGAAGTAGTTGTTTCTCCATTGCCACCTTTCTGTCATGTCCATTTCCACACCCCCCCCCCCCTGTTTCCCCACCATTCTTTTTCTAATAACCTCATTAAATATGATCGTTGGAGTGGTCCATGGGGATTTTATCTTTGAATTGTTTTGACATTGAAAAAGGAAGCAGAGGCACCAAATCATCAATAACCAAGTTGACATGATTTTATGGTGGTTTCTCTTAAGGATTGATGTGATTCGAGAGCGAATGGGATAAGTACAGATGAAGATCTGTGCATCAGCAAGAAAACCAGATTTGTTATTTGTTTATATATTCCTTCTTCTTTTGTCCTAATCATTCCTCCATGAGAGCTTCAGTGGTGAATTTTTCCAAGTGGACCAAACCAATTTACCCAGGAACTGTGTCCTTGGAAGGGTTTGATGGTAAATATGGCTACCATGACTTAATAGAGAAGCAAAAGTGGCAGTGATGTCTGGCTAATTACTTGGTGAGTTCAGTTACACTTGCATGCAAACAAATATAAATTCTCTGGGAAGTTGCATGCATGAAATGCAGCAACCTGGGTAGGGCTTTTTTATATCAATTATTATTCTTATTTTTTGACATTTTTCATTATTTTAATGTGTTGTGTATCTATTTTAAATCTTATCTTTATTTAAAAGAATAGAAAATTCCCCAAAATCCATAGTAGACTTTTTGTCTATGGATTCTTGGTCGAAACTCATTTTATTCGTTTTTGGGCAAACCACTGAAAATTGAAATGCAAATTGTGGGTGTAATAGTAAAGATATATTTTTTTTAATTAAAATTTGATTGTTTCTCCATTTTCTCACCCTCAAACCCTAACGATCGTTTCTTAGTTTTCTTTCTTGTTTTTCATCGATTTTGTTTTATTCTGTCAAATCATACTTATTTTTTATTCTATAATTTATTCTAGACAAAAATCATCTAACTATTTTTCATTTCTTATATTTAGAGAATGAAAATTGATACCAAAAAGACTTTAGTTGTAGATAATAAGACCTCATTCTAATTAAAAGGCTCCAATATTGATTGTTATAATTAGAAAAAACTGCCAAAGAATTCAAAGATTTTATATTAATCAGATTTAACTGAACATTAAAATTCAAATATTAGAGTGGTCAAACATTTAATCAATGAAAATACATGATTCTTGCAACTAAATAATTGAATCATACCAAACTGTTGTGCATATCACTGTAATAATTTTCTTATTAGGACACCTTCTGTGGATTAGCCACCATAATTGGCTTTTCTCTCGCTTGATGTAATATAATGCCACTTCTACAACTTGGATTGGATGTTTTAATGGGCTGCTTCAAGATCTATTAAAAGTTTCATTTGATTAATTTAAAAAAAAAAACTCCAATCAAGATTCGTATTGGAATTAATAATGTTAAGATCCGTATTGGAATTAATAATGTTAAGATCCGTATTGGAATTAACAATGTTATTATGAACTGTAAAGTAAACCATTCGTACTGATACTGTTATAGATAATAATAACTATATTGGAGTGCATCCATCGCCATTGATGGTGGTTTACCTTTGTCATGGTTTGGATCAGAAATGGGAAAATGTCACAAGTTCATATTAAGATGACTGTGTCTGATACTATCGATAATCATTGATACCAAATCATATATCATAGGACTGTAACAGGGATGAGTTGGGTCGAGTTTTTTCAAACCCAATCTCAGCCCTACATGTTTATAGGTAAGCTTATTCTCGCCCTGATCCTAATTCAAAACTTAAAATCATTGTCTTTGACCTGAAGCCCTAACGGCCCTGCCTGTCATTTTCTGCCTTGATTGGGATGCGATGGGATGGGTTGGCCTTGAAAATTTATCCGTTTTAGTGTTGATGTCAATATCATGCACTAAAACCATGACTGCTTCTTAATTTACAACTTGTCACCCACAACACAACCCAACAAGATGAAATCGAAGTCAGCCTAAACTATGATGCAACTACAGAGATCTGTTTGCTGAAGATAACCTAGACTAGATTAAGAGTGCTACTTCCACTAATTGAGAGAAAATACTATTCAAGAGGTGTAAAAGAACTTATTGCCATAATCTATGTATGAGTTTTCTGGTAAGATTCTGAGGAAAATTGAGTTGTCTTAAAGAAAGAGGTTTTAGTGGAAAATTAAAGGTCAACAAGTGGAATTCAGTGGGAAAACATTGGTAAACATTGCTAGGATCGAAACTTCCAAAGCATGGAGGAGTAAATTAAAGGTATCAGATCTGTATGGATGAGTATAACACAAGAAGTGAAGAAGGTATCTGAAAGAGGAAGTGAGTGGAAGTGTGCATGGAATATGGATACGCCAGGGATCATCATGAGTTGGATTCCATTGTGATTGAGTTGCTTAATTATTTATTTATTTATTAATACCTCCTTATGATAATTATGGGCCTTAAAATTCTATTCTACCTAACTCACCTTCATGCTGGTCGAATAGGGTTGGTGAAGCATGAGTTACTTTTTCAGTCCTCAGACTTCAAATTCTGGATCAGAAAAGGCAAACAAAGACAAAGAGGCCTCCATTCAAAACACTTCCCTCAAGGATCCTTTACCACTAGGCTAGAGGTTACTCTGTGCTATCCTAACACCTTTTTACCAGACAATAACATGAGCATCTTTGAATTTTAATAAGAAAATTTAGAGGAGGGCTCCCAATATACCCTACATCTAATATATGATAGAAAAGTATAAGGGAAACACAGACATTTTTCGAGTGTTGACTTATCAAGGTCTATGGAGTTAAATTTAAATTAGGTTTGGTTGGGATGTGTGGCTCTCCATTTTTGATCGCGTGTTTTTGGAATCTACACATGTACCCTTCCCTAAATCATATCCTCACGTTAGGGCCGTCGATCGGTCCGGGTCGGCCGGTTTGAAATGGTTGTACAAAAAAAATGTGCATGGTTTACAAAAACAGTTTCTTTTGCAATACAGTACTATAATAGTTTTGGATGTAGTATTGATGGTATATAATGTTTATACCATTTATATACCGAAACTGTATCATACCATTAAATAAATCGTTTTTGTAACAATACAGTACTATAATAGTTTTGGATGCAGTATTGATGGTATATAATGTTTTTTGACACCTCATAGTGCGATAACGACTTGTAAATGTAAATATGAAAGTGGAATGATACGGTTTTGGTATTGAGTATTGATTTTCTATACTATATCAAATACTATATCATTTGACTTCCTTTACCACACATTTAGGAGAAGGAGACACTTTGAACCCTAATAAGGTAGACTCCTCTTGAATGAATGGTGGTGTGGCATCAAGGTAGTGTTAACGAGATGGGTTAGTATTAGGGGTGTAAATGGATCGGATTCGGATAGTGGTAATATCATATATGTATCCCATTATATTCGGACGAATTCAGATAATATCCTATTGGTTTTCAGAAGGATTCAGTCGGATTCGGATGATAATTGGGCAATGATTTTCTTAAGTAGATTCTTCTAAATGAGCATGTATATAAGTCTTTCAACTACCTGTTGACATCTTTGTCATTTTATTTATGATGCTAGGTTTGAAATTTAAAGAATTTAGAAACTTTGGTAGTTATTTTATTAGAATATAAAAATACTCACATATCTCAAGTAAAAAAAATTATAAAATCAAGAAAAATAAATCCAAATAACTAACTTAATCGGATAATTTTATTGGACGGATAATAATCAATAAGAAAAGGGTACACCATATCCACATCCTGTAGTAATCGGACGGATTCGGATACCGCTAAATGGTGCGAATTCAAGAGCAGATTTCAGTTATCCATTTACACCCCTAGTTAGTATTAGTCAGTAGTGGAGTTTTTTTTCCTAAGGGGGGTAAAGTCACTATGTGGACTTATTAAGTGGAAGTGTTGATTTGTAGGCTAGGTTGAATGAAGTCTAATTCAGGAATAATCTCTTAATAGACATTGTGGGCTTCACCGCTTCAGTGATTCAACTTGAAATGTAAAAATTAGTGGGCTGGGCCGACTGGAGACGTTATCAACTTATAAGTTTTCAAGCCGTGGGCCTCACACCCTCTTGTCATGGGCCTAGATCGCACCATTCAAGTGAAAGTCCATAGTACATGCCCATAGAAGGGTTCACATGAAGCACGTCCAGTGGGCCTGACCCCTTCACCTGTTTAATGGATCTGGGCCTTAAGATCCAGCATGAAGATTGGGCTGCGCTCGCATTGTTAAGAAAGGTGGGCATGGGAAATCACCATCCCAGCCCAAAGTGGCTCAATTGAGGGCCGAATTTCTCAAACCCAAATCAATCTTTTGGAAGTCAAACCGGGTTCATTTAAACTATGAGGCCGGAATTGATACCTATGCATTTAGAGCAATAATGGTGGGTTGGACCGGTAAAACTTCTGTCGTTTTAGTGGGGTGGCCAGTGGGTGGGGCCGGGGGGTTAGGCTTGGAATGGTTGGACCAGTAATTGACAATTGTAGAAAGGACAGATGGGCCGGAATATTGAGTAGATAGAGATGTCGGTATCAGTGGGATACATACATAGCCCATCAACATGGCACATATCCAACATGTGAAGAATATCTAAAATGAAATGGACTAAATGGTTGACCCACCCATAAATCTACATATTCACCTTTTTAGTGTAAAAAGGTGAATCTCTAGATTCATGGAATCTAGAGATTTTTACAACCAAACAGATATAATTCTAAGATTCATGAATCCAGAGATTTGAAATCTCTAGATTTATGTATCCAAACAGGCCCTAAATGTATAACTTTTTTGAAATCTCTGGGATTTCACCCTTACCATAAATCTACAGATTCACGTTTTTAGTGTAAAAAGGTGAATCTCTAGATTTCATGAATCTATATATTTTTACAACCAAACGGGTATAATTCTCAAATTCATGAATCCAGAGATTTCAGATTTGAAATCTCTGAATTCATGTAACCAAACATGCCCTTAATAAATTTTTTTGTTACCCAAAAAAAAATAATGGATGACTTGAGTCAACTTAAATAGTATTAAAAATTTAGTTAACATTCTACTTATTTTAAACTAAAATTGAGTCAATCAGTTTTATGCTTGACCAACTATCACAAGTGTTATATGGAAGACTAAGCTATATGGAGAAAATGCATCTTTAAATAGTAAGGAAAAACATCACCCATTTGTTTGTTATCCTTCTTATGTACATGTTGTATTTAATTACAATTAGAAATAAAAAAAATATCGCCCTGTCGGCCTAGTGCAGTGAAAAGAAAGAAGTTTGTCAATCATTTCATATCCATCTAATGTTGGTGTGAACATATTACATATACTTATTAAAGTGCACGACCATGTGATTTTTCTATTACATTTCATCATTATGAGTCTACTGTTAATGATACGAGGTCTTAAGTTTAAACATAACCATCCATTTAGGGATAAGATTGGCATGCAAGTTGTGAAACTCTTTATCATAATTCACTATAGTTAAAGTTGTTATCTAAATTTCATGATTCTCATTGAGAAGTTAAAGTTTTTTTTCCTATCGAGAGTTAGCACAAGGCACTAACTCTCAATGGATCTGTCATTTCCCAAATTGCCCACTTCCTAACACTCCCCCTCAAGCTGGAGCATATATATTACTCATGCCCAGCTTGTTACAAATATAGGTAAACCCTTGTATTCCCTAGAGCTTTGGTGAACAAATCTACGAGTTGTTCTCCAGTCCTCACATGCTTGGGGGATATTATGCCTTGTAGTAACTTCTCACGAACAAAGTGGCAATCAACTTCAATATGCTTGCTACGTTCATGAGAAACTGGATTTGATGCTATATGAACCGCAACTTGATTATCACACCATAACTTCATTGGTGTGTCATCAATAATTCCTAATTCTTGGAGTAATTGTTTTATCCATACCATCTCACATGTTACCTGTGCCATAGCACGATACTCAGATTCTACGCTTGATCTTGCTACCACAATTTGTTTCGTACTCTTCCATGATACAAGATTTCATCCAACGAATGTGCAATAGCTTGTAGTCGATCTTCTATCAATAGGTGATCTAGCCCAATCAGCATTAGAGAATCCTTCAACATTTCTATGTCCATGATTAGTGTAAAGAAGTCCGCATCCTGGTGCTTTCTTAAGATACCTCATAATTCGTATAATTGCATCCCAGTGTGATGTTCGTGGGGCAGACAAAAATTGACTCACAACATTGACATGAAAGGCAATGTCAGGTCTAGTCACAGTCAGATAATTCAGCTTACCAACAAGCCTTCTGTACTTCTCTGGATCATCAAGAATGGTTCCATCTTCTAGCATTAACTTTAAGTTACATTCCATGGGAGTGTCTATGGGTTTTGATCCCAACATTCCTGTTTCAGAAAGCAAATCCAGTACATACTTCCGTTGAGATAAGAAAATGCCCCTTGTTGATTGGGCAACTTCAACTCCTAGAAAATACTTTAACTTGCCCAAGTCTTTGGTCTGAAATTTCTCTTGTAAATAGGTCTTTAACCTATCAATTCCTAAAGTGTCATTTCCTGTAATGACAATATCATCAACATAAACTACAAGAAAGATTTTGCCTGCATTAGAGTTTTTAAAGAATACAGAGTGATCACTTTCACAACGAGTCATCCCAAATTCTAATACAACAATAGTGAATCATCCAAACCATACTCAAGGTGACTGCTTGAGACCATATAATGATTTGTGGAGGCGACAAACCTTATTCTTCTCCCCCTGAGCAACAAACCCGGGTGATTGCTCCATATACACTTCCTCATGCAGATCTCCATGAAGGAAGGCATTCTTCACATCCAATTGAAACAATGGGCCACTGGTAGGTAGCGATAAGAGAGATTAAAATGCGGATGGAAGTAAGCTTGGCAATAGGCGAAAAAGTATCAAATAATCTACGCCATAAACTTGAGCATAGCCCTTGGCAACAAGACGAGCTTTCAAGAGAGCTAAAGAACCATCAGGATTAACTTTCACAGTGAATATCCACCTACAACCAATAGCTGTCTTTCCTGAGGGTAAAGGCACAAGATCCCAAGTCTGATTGTCTTCCAAGGCTTGTTATTCTTCGTTCATTGCACTGACCCACCCAGGATTAGACAAGGCTTGAAGAACATTCTTAGGAATAGGATAAGTCTCTATAGTAGATAGAGCAAGAGAGAACCAGTGTGATAAAGTAAAATATGAAATAAAGTTAGAGATGGGATACTGAAACAAGAACGAGTACCCTTTCGAATAGCAATGGGAATATCAAGGTCAGATTTGGCAGGAACGTCCGCAGGATCAACAGACGAAGTCGGCACAGAGGTAGAGACCGTAGGTGCAGAGGGGGGAGCCGGTGGTTTTGGACGGCGCATGTACACTTTGGTAATGTCTGCCAGAGGCGGAGGTGAAGGAACTATACCCTGTGGAAACACACTTTGAAAAATACATAGATCATCATTTAGGTCAGTTAAACTATGAGATTCAGTAGAAAAATGAGTGGACTCAAAAAATGACACATCTGCAGTAACAAAATATCTTCGTACAGAAGAATAACAACGATATCCCTTTTGAGTGCGAGAGTACCCCACAAAAATACACTTAAGTGCACGAGGATCAAGTTTAGAGATCCCTGAGCTATGATTACAAATGTAACATACACAACCAAATACGCGAGGAGGGAAAGTAAATAAGGGAGATGAAGGAAATAAGAGAGAATGAGGAATGCCACCTTTTAAGACAGATGAAGGCATCCTGTTAATAAGATAACAAGTAGTTGAAACTGCATCAGCCCAAATGAATTTAGGAACCTTCATCTCAAATAAGAGAGAACGGGTGACCTCCAATAAGTGTCTATTTTTTTCTTTCTGCAACCCCATTTTGTTGAGGAGTATCGACACAGGAGGATTGGTGAAGAATCCCATTAGAAGCCATAAATTTACAAAAAGGATCAGAGAAATATTCTTTGGCATTAACACTACGAAAAGTACGAATAGGAACACCAAATTGAGTACGAATTTCAATAACAAAATTGCAAAATATGTCGAATAATTTTGAACGATTTTTCATTAAATAAAGCCAAGTGACTCTTGAAAAGTCATCCACAAATGTAACAAAGTATCTGTAACCTAAAGTAGAACTAACATGACAAGGTCCCCACACATCAGAATGAACTAGAGAGAAAGGGTGGTCTGATCTGTTATTTATACGAGGAGGAAAACTCACACGATGAAGTTTTCCAAATTGACAAGACTCATAGTCCAACTTAGAAAGAGAATGAAAACTTTTATCAACCAATTTTAGGTTTTCCAAAGAGGGATACCCTAAATGACAATGTATTTGATGGGGGGATGGAAATACTAGAACAAGTAGTAGAGGATATCTCCTCAAATAGATACAACCCCCAGACATACGGCCTCTACCAAGCATCTTCTTCGTCGTAAGATCCTGAAATAAACAATATCCAGGAAAGAATTTCACCAAACTAAGGGTAAAGTAATGGATGGAGTGAGTTGAACTGTACCCACTCCTTTAACATTGATATGAGAGCCATCAGCAAGTGTAACCAAAGAGGATGATGGAACAAAAGAGGAAAATATACCTGTAGCCCCGGTCATATGATCAGAAGCTCCTAAATCAATGATCCATGGGCGAGATGTGGTTGAAAGGCAAGCAGTAGCATTACCTATCTGAACAAGGGTGGCAGCGGCTGATTGTGGTTGAGTGGCCTGAAACTAAGTGAAACGAATATAATCTTCCTCAGTCATCTTTACATTCTTACCCTCAAGATGAACTTTAGTAGTTGTAGACGTTGATTCAGAGGTGATGATTGCATTCGCCATGTGTGGGGGCTTCCCATGAAGCTTCCAACAGTATCGTTGAATATGTCCTAGACGACCTCAATGATGACAAATCTTAATTTGTCCTGTACTATCAGTAGAGTTGTGTGAACCTGGATATTTTCCAGTATTATTTCCTCGAGTTCGTCCTATATTCTGTCCACCAGGGGCCTGTTCTCCAGAAGTGCCTCGAGAAACTGTTGCCAAAGCTGAATTTTCTATAGAGTTATTGGTACTCTCCCTTGCAACACGAAGAACTCTTGAAAATGTGTCACTAATGTGGGTACATGATCACTACCAATAATCTGTGCTCTAACTGCCTCAGACTCCTTTCCAAGACCTCCCAAGAAACTCATAACAGCTAATTGCTCTCTTTGATTTTGCATACTTTTGACATTAGAGGAGATAGGTAGAATAGAGTTTAGTTCTTCATACATTATTTTAAAATTTGCAAAATATTGGGTAATATCTCTACCTTTCCTATCTACTCGATAAAATTCCTGGGACAATTCGTAGGTTCTAGCCATATTATTCTGACCAGAATACAACACATTCAAATACTCCCATAATTCCTTCACAGTTTGTAAGTGAGTAACCAAATCTAAAATATTATCGGCTAAGGAATTAAACATATGCCCAAGTATTCGTGCATCGACAATTGCCCAAGTACCATCATCTTTAGGTACAGTCTTAGTCAAATGATCTATCTGTCCCCGTCTAGTAAGAACAATTTTAACTATAGCCCTCCATTGGTGGAAATTTGATACACCCTCCAATTTCTTCTCAATCAACCGATGAGAGGATGAAGAAATAAGTTCAGTCATGGTATTTTTACTTGAAGTTTCTCCCATATCCAAACACAATTAAAATCATAATCAGAAATTAGAAATCATAATCAGAATCAGAATCAGAAACTAGAATCAGATTAATCCCATAATCAAAATTATTCCAAGATTAATCGCAGAATTAGAATTAATCCCAAAATCAGATTAATCTCATAACCATAAATAAACCAACTGAACTAGAAAACCACTTAAAACCAGAAGATTTGCTCACGAAGTCTCTCTTAACCAAGTCTCATAACCAGATGATCGCAGGTCACTCTTCTCTTTCTCGAAGACTCTCTCTCTCTCACTTTCTCTTTTTTATCTAAAGCAGCGTCAGAAACAAAAAATCACCAAAGCACCAAGAACTACTCCGGCGATCGCTTCTTCTCCTAAGAATGGTGATTCTCTCAACCCTAAATAGATCGAGAGTGAGGAGGACTACAGACACTCTTCCTCAGCCCCATATCACAAAACGAAAAATATCTCAATCAATCGCAGTTTATTCGTACCTGAAAAATGCAGATCCGACATCAATCGTGGCAACGATCTTGAGAAGAGGTCATTGCACAGCTCAGTTTGGGCATTATCTTGCACCAATATTCAATGAAGACACCAAAGTAATGGCAGTGTAAGGTGCTACATCCCTTTAATTTATGGAAATAACTCTCACACCAGGTACAGTTTCTTTCCTTTCTATAGAATCAACTATTTGTACTAGTAATTCTTAGAATCGAAAGGAATAAGAGGACCTACAACTCTGATACCATGTTAGTTGAGAAAGAATAAGGTGAAGAATGAGGGAGAGGAGAAGATGGAAGCCACGACTTAGTTGTGGAGGCTCAGATTGAACTTATTAGCACTCCTCAAAATAACTTCACTATATATAGGCTAATTTATAAGTCTATTCTATATAGGAAAGCATCAACCAATTTCGATTGGTATAAAACTCTTAATTACCGCCTCTTTTTCCTATTGAGATTAGTGCAATGGATTTATCCTTTCCCAAATTGCCCTTTCCTAACAGTCCTTAAGAAGACTTCTATCGGTTGAGTTTTTCTGGCAGTTGAACTCTATTAGAGTTTTCATTCATGTCGTTTTCTATTTGTTGTTACCCAAGTAAGAGTATTTATGTAATAGTATTCCTTTTTTTTTTTTTGTAGGAGTAATAGTGTTCTTTCCACTTTATTATATATAGAGGGCTTGCGATCACATTGATCAGTACAAGCCATTCTACCAAAATCATGTTTTTCAACATGGCATCAAAAGCCAAAGCTCGATTTGGGAAGAGACAGAAGAAAAAAAGAGAAAATAAAATCTCTATCTTTTTTTCATTGACGAAGACCTACCTCCAACACTTGTTGGGCACATTATGGGCACTAATATCAAATCTATCACCATATGTGTTTCTTAGGATAAATGGATCTTGAATGACTCCTTTATCATGTCGTTCTTTTTGAATTCCACGCATCAAAATTTTCCCCGTGGATACCTCATCGTGACATCCAGCCCAAACCTAGCCCGGACACCCTATTTGTTTTGGGGTGAAGAAATACTCGTTTGATATTAGACCTTAAAGTTGGACCTTGATTTCAGTGTTATTATCTTTGAAAGCCTTAAGAAGTCATGTTAGACCTTTCCTTTAGGGTAGACCTGTAATATCTGGCCTTATCCTAACCTTGGCCCGGTCCGAAATTTGTTATGTTTGTAGGTCCGAAGACCCAAAGTGGGGGAAAAGAGATTTGTAGACCCTTTTGGTTGATGATTTGGTGTCGGAACCCAAGCCCTTGGACATTGACGATGATGCTCCTCACTTGAGAGCATTGTCAGTGTTAGTTTTGAATATGCGCACCGAAGAGGGGCGAATTAGTTGAAATACCTAATGAACTCCTGTGCTCAATCTGAATATATTTACTGAAACTAGACTTCTTGATGGACTTGTAGGAGAAAACCCCACTCAATTTGACCCCATATAGCCCCCCAAATCCCTGTCCGAAGTTGCTGAACTATGTCTGGCAAATCCTGCTTGCGCATCAAAGAAGGTGAGCTTAGTTGGTGGACCTAATGAACTCCCATGCTTGATCCAAAAGTATTTCTGGAAACTAGACTTCTTGATTGACTTGTAGGAGAAAACCTCACTCAATTTGACCTTGTATAGCCCTCCAAATCCCTATTCGAAGTTGCTGAACTATTTCTGGATTTTCTGCTGAAACCTGTTACCTGTTTTGGTCGATGCCATCAACCAAAACCATCGACCAAAGTTGCCCAGAATTGAGAAAAAGATGCTTTTTGGATATTCCTTCATCTATTTAAGTGAAACCTCAAACCTAGAACGATATTTTACTCATTTCAACACCTGAGAACGTGGGAAGGCTCCTCTTAGGCTCCTCTTTGGCTTGGGTGATGATCTTCTACAATAATCATTGTCTCTTTTCTCCAACTATCATCTTCCAAGGTATGATTCTCTCTCTTGCTCTCTATTCTACTAACTTCCCTTCTTCTTTTACTGATGAGACCATGGCCAAGGTGCTGCAACCTTGCAAACACCTTGCCATGAACGTCTCTTCCCATTTATACTTGCTTTTCCTTCATTCTTGCTATGTCTCACTTGCATCTTGATCCTCACATATGCGTTACCATGATTCTTTGTTTAGCAACTTGATTTCTTTTACTAAACTGAGATGTGGAGTATGATTAGTCTAATCTCTGCCTTGCAAATGATTGTAATCATGTTCCTAACCTATTCCCCAACTAATTCTCTAGCTTCCCTTTCAATTCCATCAATTTCTCATGAATGCTAGGATTCTTGTCTTTAGAACATAGGACCTCAATTTGGGGGTTTTCATTTGGACCATTGGATTGTGATAATACTTGCTAGGTAGTGTTCTACATTGTTATTAATCATCCCTCCAAGTTTCAGATGGATCCGAACCCCGGAAGACCCATTTCAGACCAAAATCCCCAAAACCCATTATGCAGCCCCGAAGACAATTTTGGTCGATCCTTTTGGTCGATACCATCGACCAAGACCATCGACCAAACTTGTTGCTGACAGCAACCTTGCTCCGTTTTGACTCGTTCGACCTCCGATTTTGCCGATTTCTTTTCTAACCTTTCATTTATGTTTGTCTAGGGTTTTATTACCATCTTTGGATCATTCTTTTGAGATTGTTAGATTATCGTCATCGCGACTTAAGGTAAGGACGGTTATTGCCATATAACATAGACTGTATGACTTTTACACTGTTGTTGGTAACTTAGTAGACATAACTTATTAGTTGATTTCAGACATCATATGACTACTGTAGTTACGTTATGACAGTAGCACCATGCTTAATTACTTGGTTTATCATGTTTACTTATTCTTGTCATTTATTTATACATTGTATTATGAGATGTTATGACATGTTTTCAATATGATAATGTATTGTTGATATGTAATGGATGGAAATAAGCATGTGATTGCTTAGGTATGATTTGGGATTGGGGAGTGCCATACTGGTACTTCTATCCTTGGACATCGGAGGGAATAGTATGGGATGTTCTCCGAAGATGCCCATCGACGCTCTCCTGGATCATTGGATGACATACATAGGACTTGTCTAGATGTATGGCTAAGATATCCCTGTCGTATGAGACTCGAATCGGAAGGGCATTGAGATCGAACGACCCGTGGTAGTGTATGGTTTGATGGGCGCTCTAGGCCGGTAACCAACCTGGTAGGGGACATAAACCATGCTACGGATACCCGAAAGGGGTCATTTATTGGTAGGGTTGCAAATGGCTAGACTTGGGCTCACGGGCGCTCAAGACCGGTAACCAACCCAAGAGAGGATGTGAGAGCTTCCCGTTTACTATTTGTGGATGACCAATAGGGTTGATGAGTCCGTAATTCGGGATTACGCTGACTCTAGTGTGAAGGATACCGGAAAGGATCGCCGGGGGCGAGGAATGGACGTATTTGGATCTGAGTTGATACGACTGAGTATATGACTTGCATTGGGCTAGGCTTTACTGTGACATGCGCCAATACTTATACCAAACGGTGATGTGAGAGAGCGGTGACTAATTCCCCTACCATGGTTTTTTTTTTAGATGACTTTACTGAACTTCCCTGGGCAGACCCAAGATATCTTGCATGATTGAGGGGGAGTGATTGACAACCCAAAGAAGTATGGTGCTATGACTTGAAGCATGTCTACCAATAGAGACTAGCATACATAGAGTTAGAATCATAATTGCATCATGTGTTTCATATCATATTGCATCATGCTATGTTTTGTATCATGTATCTATGTTATTGTGGAATAATCTGCCTTGCTGAGTTCTTTTGAACTCACTCCTTTTTGTAACATTTTTGTTAGACTCTACTGGAGGTACCACCACTGTTGACTATGATGGTCAACATTTTGAAGACCAAGTTGATGACCTGTACCCCACTGGTCACGGTGTACAAGTTGATAAAGACTAGTAGTCCGAGATTGGGACTTATCTGGAGCAGTTCGGCCTTTGCACTTGTGTGCTAGTGTTGGGATATCGTCCCATTTTCTTTTTAACCTTTTAGTTAATTTGTTGAGACCATAGTTTAGTCTGTTCCCTTGTCATGTTGGGAACCGGTTGTACCCTTAATTTTAGTCGATCTACCTTCCGCTATTATTATAGGATGGGTTTCCTCCCTCCTTTTTACACTTGACTATTTATCCTTTTTGTATCATTTCCGCACTCTGATATTATTTGTGAAACCTTCTAAGATCTTTTCTAGACTTTTATTATTAAATTAATTGAATACAAAGAATTGTTCTTGCTTTTGATTATATTATTGTGCTAAGTGACTATGATCATTCCTAAACTTGATCGGCGGGACTATAATTCACTCCCCGGGTAATCCAAATAGGGTACCCCCTTGGTGGATTTAGGGCGGGACGTGACACCTACCACTTGATACTGCAGTCCATATCTAGAAGACTACTATATAAACATTGGATAGTTGGGGAATGATGCACAGGTTTATAAGCTATGCAAGAAGTTTCAGGAAACTGCGCAAAAAGAATTATGTGACCCAATATTATGTTAAATTACGATCTCTTTGGCAGGAGTTGAATCATTATAGAGATTATCACCCCACTAATCTAAATGATGTTGCTAGTTATAAAAACATGTGGATAAGAATTTGGGTATATGACTTTTTAGCTGATTTGAATATGGAGTATTATTAGATTAGAGTGCAAGTATTAAGTCATTCTCCCTTTCCTACATTAAAACGATCTTATGCCCTTGTTCAGTGTGAGGAAAGCCATCGATTAGCCATGCTTCATGCTCCTATTGTGGAGAAATTAGCCTTACAATCTGTTAGCACTAAATCTGATTCGACCAAGGAGATTGTCAAGTGTGAGCGCTATCACAAACCATATCATCTTAAGGCCAATTGTTGGAAGCTCCATGGGAAGCTTGCTGATTTTAAGCAAAAAAGGGCACAAAGAAGGGGAAAACCAAAGGCTAATCTTTTTGAGATGATTTTCACAACACCCTCTGCAGAAGTTGGTTTCTCACAGGAGGAGTTAGCTACTCTATGATGTATTCTGCAGTCTTCTACTGCCGGTACAACCTGTACTACTGCTTCCTCTACTACCCATACCAACTCCTACCTTACTACTTCCGGTTAAACTTTTATAAGCTTCCATGTTTCTTCAGTTTCTGCTCCTTGGATCATTGATATAAGAGCCATAGATCATATGACATGTTCATCCCCCTTTTTCTTACATTATTCTCCAACTTCTAAAAAAGATAAAGTTCGAATTGCTGATGACTCTTATTCTTCTATTGTTGGTAAAGGGATCATTCACAAATCTCCATCACTTTCTTTGTCTAAGGTTTTACATGTTCCCTTTTTCTCTACTAACTTGCTCTCTATCAGTAGTCTTATACATGACTTGAATTGTAAAGTGACTTTTTTCCCATCTTATTGTGTCTTCCAGGATTTGGTAGGAAGGAGATTGGACGTGGTAAACTAGACAATGGACTTTATCTGCTGGAGCCGATTAGAGGATCTACTTCTGCTTTGACTGCATCTTCTAATCAGGTCCATTCGGTAATATCAAACATTCATCAGTGGCACCATAGGCTAGGTCACCCCCCTCTAGGAACTCTTAAGAATGTATTTCCTAATTTAGTTTCTTCTTGTAACAAGGATGAATTTTTTTGTGAAGCCTGCATTTTTGTGAAGTAGACTCGTTCTACTTATTTACCTTCTCTTCATAATAGAAAATCTATTGCTTTTGTGCTTATTCATACTGATGTGTGGGGCCCTACCGACGTGTGTCAATTATTGGCCATAGGTACTTTGTTATTTTTATTGATTGTCACTCTTGTTCTATATAGATTTATCTTTTAAAACAAAAAAAATGAGGTTTTCGATGTTTTTATAATAATGATTAAAAATTAGTTTAATGCCACTATGAAGATTCTTCAGAGTGATAATGGCACATAATATATTGATGGTGAATTTCAGAGATATCTCTCAGATTCTGGCATAATACACCAGACCAATTGTGTTGATAAGACTTCCCAAAATGGGATTGCCAAAAGGAAGAACCGACATCTTTTAGAGATAGCCCATTTAATTATGATTGCTATAAATGTCGTTGACCAATATTGGAGTGATGTTGTACTCATTGCCTCTTACCTTATGAATAGGATGCCCAGTAGGATACTTGGTATTAAACGTCCTAGGAGCCTCTTCTTTTGTTATTACCCCAAAGGTTTTTGGATGTTTGTGTTATGCTAGAATCACAACCCATCTGAGTAAGCTGGCTCCCCATGGCCTACGTTGCATACTTATGGGGTATTTTTCTACTTATAAATGGTACATATATTATCATCCTCCTTCCAGGAAAATCATTATATCCATAAATGTAATTTTTGATGAATTTTGCCCTTACTATCAACCTCTCCAGGGGAAAAGTCCTAGAGGAGATGTGTTCTTTCCAACTCTGGACCTTCCTATCACACACATAGACTCCCACACACCCCAACAGCATAAATTAGGAGTTCAAGAAGAGTTTCCTGACTAGGGGGAGACTTCAGCCAGTATACATGAGGTCTCTAACTCTCCCCCTCCTTTAGGGGGACACCACTCCTATGAGGCTCACTATTGAGGTCTTTTAAATAAGATTGACCATAATAAGGAGGTGCAAACTTATCAGAGGAAGAATTACAACTGGCCAAAGCAGGAGAAAGGTGATAGGTTACCACTTCAGTCCCTAGCTCCAGAATCAGATTTTATTGTTCCCCTTTAGGTATCTTCAGGCAAGAAGCTTACATTGATAAGAGATGGAAGGCAACTATGGTAGAGGAAATGCAAGCAATAAAGAAAAATGATACTGAGGAGTTGGTTACACTTCCTCCAGGAAAAAAATCTGTGGGCTGCAAATGGGTGTTTGTGGTTAAACAAAATATGGACGGATCGGTTAACAGGTTGAAGACTAGACTAGTTTCTAAGGGGTTCTATTTTTTGTAGCTGTGAACAAATACTGGAACCTGCACCAGCTAGAAGTAAATAATGCCTTTTTATATGGGGAGTTGGGGGAAGAAGTCTATATGGAAATCCCACATGGTTTCTCTGATGACAATATTGCAGACAAAGTTTGTTGGTTGAAGAGGTCAATTTATGGGTTAAAACAGTCTCTTAAATGCTGGTTTGGACGCATCTAGAAGATAGTGACTTCTATTGGGTATAGCAAAGCAATGTTGATCGTACATTATTTGTCAAGAAGTCAGGTATTATATCACACTTCTCATTGTTTATGTGGACGATTTTGTCATCACAGGGAATGATGGTAAGGAAATTCAAAGGTTGAAGGACTTTCTTGGCAGAGGAAATTCAAAGGTTGAAGGACTTTCTTGGCAGAGGAAATTCAAAGGTTGAAGGACTTTCTTGGCAGAGAGTTTGAGATTAAAGATCTAGGGAAGTTATGGTACTTCCAAGGCATTGAGGTGGCTCGATCAAAGAAGGGTATATACCTATCCTAAAGGAAGTATATCCTAGATTTATTATCAAAAGTGGGAATGTTGTGGGTGTAAAGCAATTGACACCCCTATTGAGGCTGGAGATAAACTTAAGGAAAAAGAGGGAGACCAATGGGTAAAAGAAGATATCAAAGGTTGGTAGGAAATCTTATTTACTTGTCTCACACGAGACCAGACATTGCTTATACCGTGGGGGTGGGGGATAGTGAATCAGTTCATGCATGATCCATATTTAGCTCATATGAAGGCTACTACAAGAATGCTACAGTATTTGAAGGGAACTCCTAGAAAAGGAATACTTTTGTCACCCACTGATAATCTAAGGGTAGAAGCACACACTAATGCAGACTGGGATAGATCACCTCATAGGAAGTCAATTTCAAGTTATTGTACCTTTGTTGGAGGTAATCTAGTTACTTGGAGGAGTAAGAAACAAAATGTGGTAGCTTTATCCTGTACCAATGCTGAATATAGAGCTATGGTTCGTGGAATTTGAGAGCTCCTATGGTTGAAAGGCTTGCTAGAAGATATTATAGTCCAAGTTCCAAACCTTATGATGCTATATTGTGATAATAAGGCTGCCATTAGTATTGCCAATAGTCTTGTGCAACATTATAGAACCTATCACGTTGAAATTGATAGGTTTTTTATCAAAGGAAAGCTAGAACAAGGGCTCATTTGTATGTCTTTTATGAGCTCTGGAGACCAAGTGACAGATATTTTCACTAAGGGTTTGAAGGAAGGATATTTCATACCTATTTTAGGCACGTTAGGCATGACTAACATCTATGCCTCAACTTGAGGGAAAGTGTTGGTTGAGTTTTACTAGGAGTTCAATTCTATTGGAGTTTTCATTTATGAAATTTTCTATTTCTTGTTACCTAAGTAAGAGTATTTGTGTAATAGTATTCTTTCCACTTTATTATGAATAGAGAGCTTAAGATCAGAGTATCACACAGATTAATACAAGCCATTCTACCTAAATCGTGTTTCTTAACTACTTCCTCAACTAACCTCATTAATCATAAACTCCAGCTCCGATGGCTTCCAGTTGTCCTGAGTAGAGGACCCCTTCCAGTGACCCCTTCTGTCTGTCTACCCCCATTTTTCCGATGGCTTCCAGCTCTCCCACCCCAACTATCTCCTCTTCTCCTCCCATCCTCCCCACCCCTAGCACTCCATGCAACCCCCCATCTTCACTAGCTGACCTTTCCTCCCCTGTGCCAGCTGCTTGGAGCTCTCTCTTCAACACCCCCACCTCTGACTACAACCTTGCCTTCATCCCCCCTTCCTCTGAGTCTCCTATCCCTTTGGTTAACTGTCCATCCTTTGCTATGGGTCCAGAAATTCTCCGCTGGAAGTATGCGGTTCTTAGACAATTCTTGGGTCCCTGCCCCCCTTTTGGCATTATTAAATCCTCTCTTGTAAAGCAATGGAATTCGGTTGGCTCCTTGGATTTGTTCATCATTAACAATGGCATCCTTCTGTTCAAGTTCTCCTCTCCTACTTGCCACCTCAAGGCTATCGAAGGTTCACCTTGATATATGGGGAAGTCCCCAATCTTCATCAAACCTTGGGAACCCTCCATGCCACTCTGTACGGGTTGACTTCAACTCTCTTCCCCTGTGGATCAATCTCCCTTGTTTGCCCCTAGAATTTTGGAATCGTGAATGTCTTAGCCGTATTGGCTCTACTCTGGGCCAGCCTCTCCATTCTGATTTGAAGACCTCCAAGCTTGAGCACCTGTCTTACGCTCGAATTTGTGTGGATGTGCCTGCTTCTAGACCCCTTCCTCCTTGCATCTCCATTGTTGGTGACTTGGGTCGGCACATTAACCAAATCATTGTCTACGATTGAGTTCCTGCTAGATGTTCATATTGTCGGACGTTTGGCCACGAATCCCAATCATGCTCGTTGGTGACTGCTGCTGCTGCTGCTTTTGGTCTTGGATTGATGACGCTTTTTCTTGTTGCCTCTGTTGATCCCCCTGTTGTCCAACCTCTCGCTGCTTCTATCGAAGCATTGCCACCATCGCTACAAGCTCTTCTGTCTCCGCCTTTGTTAGTTGAGCTGATGTCCCCTGTCACCTCGGTCTCTCCTCTTCCATTGATTGATCGTTTGAATCTCGTTACCGTTGACCCCACCACTCGCTTCGCTCCTCCAGCTAGCTCTCTTGCCGAAAAAACTTACAAAAGAAGAAAGCAAAAGAAAAATCATCGTCTCGCTGCTCCATCATTGTCGTCTGCTCGTTGTCTCTCTCCTGTACTTGTTGTCTCGGAAAGCCTGCTGCCCTGCTCTAATTTTGCTCCCCCTCATGTCGATGCTCCATATCTCGTTGATGGTATCCACTTGTCTGCTGCCATTGGGTCGAAGCAAATCCCTGCATATCCAGCTGGCATAGTTTCCCAGGTATGTTTCTCTTCTCTCGTAAGCTTTAAACCTGCCGTGATCTCTGGCCTCCTGAAACCTTCCTCATCGAGAACCTCCCCTACGCCACTAACTACCTCTATCGCACCGCCTCTTGCTTTTAACCCAACAACTATCCCCATGTCCCCTTTATCTTGTTTAACACTTGGCAACCAATCCACTCTTTTCCCCTCGTCAAAGGCTATTCCTACAACATTAGCTACCCACAGCTCCCTTCTTGGGCCATCATATTCATTAAGCCCAAAGCCCATGGCCCTCCCTTTATCAGCCCCTATGGGTCTTCTGAACTTTCCTTCTTTGGGCCCACTTATCAAACCAACTCCCTCCAGCTTCGTTACCCGTCTCTCCCTTTGTTCTAAGCCCCCAAGCCCAACCCACCAAACAACATAAAACCCTTTTCCTCTAGCCCATCTAACCCCCCTTTAAACCATCCACTTCCCTCCAACCACTTAACCCAATGGTTACCCAACACGTCTCCCTCACGTGCACCTCTTAACTTAACCCTGCTTCCTCTGAGAACCCCCCCTCTACCAATTCCAGCTCAACAATTGACCCCAATATTTTTGAATACCTCTCCCCCATTGGTTCATCTCTGTGTAAGACCCCTCCCCAACCTTGTTTGGATGACCAAATGCTTATGTTAAATTGGCTAGATGAATCCCCTCCCCCTAGTAGCTCTAGCATTGCCTAACCCCATGGTCTTTAAATGACTGACATCATTATTTGGAATGTTAGGGGTCTTAATTCCCTTTCAAAACAAGCTGAAATCAAGCCTTTTATCCGTGAATCTAAAGCTTCTTTTTGTGCCTTGATAGAAACCCATGTAAAAAGTGACAATGGCCGTCGGATTGCCAACTCCATTGCCCCTTCTTGGGATTTCCTCTCTAATTCCTCTCATTCCCCTCTTGGCCGGATTTGGATCCTTTGGGACCCCTCAAAATTCCAGCCCTCCCTCCTATTCTCCCCTCCTCTCAGCTTTTACACTTCCATATGACCTCTGCTTCCTCCCACCCCCCCCCCCTTTTCTTCCTCTCCATTGTCTATGGATTTAATTGCCAGGTTGATCGAGAATTTGGACTAATCTCCATTCCCTCTCCTCTTCCTTAATGGGTCAACCCTGGGGTATTGGGGGAGACTTCAATATCATTCGATTTTCGAACGAGAGGATTGGAGGGAAGCCCCTGACCCTGCAGCGGTTGGTGCATTCAATTCCTTGTTTGACGATGCGGGTCTTTTTGACCTTTGATGGATTGGTCATCGCTTGACTTGGCAAAACAAAAGATCAGGAATGGCCCGCATTGCCTCCAAGCTTGATAGATTTCTTGTCAATGACCCCTAGATCACTCATTTTCCCTCTTCTCATGCCCTTTTCTCCCCTCCTCTCCTCTCGGACCACTCCCCTTGCCAACTTAATCTCCTTGATCACCCTTCCTTTGGTCCCAAATCCTTTAAGTTCTTTGATATGTGGGCTTTTAACACCTCTTTTCTTCCCACTATCATCAGTGCCTGGGCCCAGCCCGTCCATTGTAATTCTCTCCCTCTTGTGGCTTTCGCCCACAAGCTTCGAAATACCAAAACTGCCCTTCGCTCCTGGAACTCCACTACTTTTGGTACTATCACCTCTAGAGTTACCTCGTGTAGATCTGATCTCTCTCGAATCCAATCCCTCCTCCTGAGTGATCCCCTTAGCCCGTCGTTGGCTGAGTAGGAAAAATCTCTTTCCTTTTTTCTTTCCTTGCTTGGCTCCCAAGTGGAAAGCTTTCTTCATTAAAAATCCCGCATCAAGTGGCTTGAGCTTGGGGATGCCAACACCGCTACTTCCATCGCTCTCTTAAAGCTCGCCACAACTTCGACTCCCTTCTGTGCCTTCTTACTAGTAGTGGTGTTTGGATCTATGACCCGCCTAGTATCAAGGCTGAAGTTGTCTTTCTCCCCTCTTCTCTTCCCTCCCTCCCCTCCCTCAACCCCTCCTATCTTAATAAATTCCTTGACCCTTCCCTCTTCCCCTCCCTTTGCTCTATTCCCTCTCTGGATGAATTTCGCTTTGCCATCTACTCCCGTAAAGCCAATAGGGCCCCTGGTCCTGATGGCTTCAACATGGGATTCTTCCTAGCCACCTTGGATTTCATTGAGCAAGATCTAATTCTTGTAGTTCGCAGCTTCTTCCTCAATCCTTCCTAGCTTTCCTCCATCAATAATACCTTTCTCTGCCTCATCCCCAAAAAGCCTAGTGCTTCTCTCTCTCAGATTTTTGCCTCATTTCTCTTTGTAACCTCCTCTACAAATTCATCTCTAAAGTCCTGGCCAATTGTCTTAAACTGGTCATCCCCTCTTTGGTGAGCCCCAATTAGTCTGCCTTCATCTCTGGCCACAGTATTTGCAACAATATCCTCCTCTGTGAGGAAATTGTTCGGGAATTTGATTGATTGGAACATTCCCCGCCTGCCCTCATGAAGGTAGATCTCCATAAAGCTTTTGACTCTATCCGGTGGGACTTTATAAGTGAAGTCTTCTTAGCTATGGGTTTCCCCCCCTCCTTTGTTCATTGGATTGAGATTTGTATCTCCACTCCTCACTTCTCTGTCATCACTAATGGCTCCCTTGCTGGCTTCTTCCCTTCTCGAATAGGAATTCGCCAAGGTTGTCCTCTCTCTCGCCTACCTCTTTAGCTTAGCTCTAGAAGTCCTCTCTCGCCTCCTCCAATCCAAAATTGGCCAACTTCTTATTTCTCCCATTCTTAAGTGTAAACCCCTTAGGCTCACCCACCTTGCTTTTGCAAATGACCTTATGATTTTTTCTAAGGCTGATCATTCCTCTATCCCCTCCATCCTTTCCACCCTCTCCTATTTCAAATCCCTCTCTGGCCTTAGGGTCAATTTCGAGAAATCCACCATCTTTCTCACTGGTGTCTTTGACTCTACTAGACCTACCCCTCCTTCAACTTTCTAGGTTTAACCTCCGCTCATTCCCAGTGACTTACCTTGGCCTCCCTCTTATCCCCGGGAGACTTACCCACCACCACTACTCCCCCATGCTTGATCATATTCGAAGAAGCTTCAACTATGGAAGGGTAAGTTGCTTTCATTCGCTGGAAGAGTGGTGCTTATCCGTTCTGTCCTCCAATCCTCCTACCTTTATTGGTGTGGTATCTTCTCCCTCCCAAAATCCCCTATCCACTCATTGGAATCCATCTTCTGTTCCTTCCTCTAGAAGGGTCAAGAAGCTTCCCGCTTTCTCCACCCTATTTGTTGGAAGTCCATCTGCCGCCCCAAATCTGAAGGGGGTCTTGGTATCTGACGTCATCTGAATATGAATCTGGCTTGTCTCATGAAACTCATTTGGAGGATCGCCTCCAAGCATGATTCCATTTGGGTATCCTGGGTCTATTCTTATCTCCTTAAATCTGATTCCTTTTGGACAGCCCCTCTCCCCCTAACCCCTATTGGGTCTGGAGAAAGCTATTGCTTCTTCGTGGCAGTGCCATCTCTATCCAAGTTTCTACCGGTACCTCCACTTCTTTTTGGCTTGACCCCTGGCATCCTATGGGTATCTTGTTCACTCTCCTGGGCCCTAGAATTGTCTATGATTCCCGCATCCCAAAGTCCACACCCCTCTCCTCTTTTATCTCTAACGGCTCCTGGTCCCCTTTACCTCACCCTTGTCTCACACAGGTTTGGATCGCCCTCCCCCCTCTCTCTTCCTATGCTATTGACCGCATTTCTTGGCTTCACCCACCCACCCCGTCCATTTCTACTTCCTCGGTTTGGAACCTCCTAAGAACCCCTTCCCCCATGTCCTCTGGTCTCCCTCGTCTGGTTCAAAGGCAATATCCCCCGCCACTCGCTTACCCTTTGGAGAGCCCTTAACCTTGCTCTCCCAACCCAAGCATTCCTCATTAGCTGTTACATCCCTGCCAACCCAAATTGTACCCTTTGTTGGAATAGTTCAAAAGACCTTGACCATTTATTTTTCCGTTTCCCGCTATCCTTCTTTGTTTGGACGCTAGCCCTTGCTTCCATTTGGCCCCAATCACGACAGTCCTTTGGTTTTGACCGAGATTGGAACTAGATCTTGAGAAACTATGCCGATGCTACTATTTGCAATCAAGTGGTTAAGCTAGTCTTTGCCGCCATGATCCATCATCTTTGGTGGGAGCGTAGTTTGAGGAGATGGACTTCCAAATCTCGTTCTCGAGATATGATTTGGAATGCCATCTATTTTGATGTTTCTTCTAGACTTCTCTCTTTCCCCCATCCCCCTGTTTCTGACTCTCCAAGAAATAGGCTAATTGTTAGTTCTTGGAGCCTCTCTTCCCCTTTCTAGTCTCTTCTTTGACTGGTCTTCCCCCACTCTCTCCCCCTGTTGTATGTGCTATTGTTTGTGTTAGAAAACAAGCATTAAATAATCAAAACAGCAGCTAAACTTGAACAAAGAAAAGAGAGAAGAAGAAGAAGAGAAGAGAGATGAAGAACTAGTAGAAGAGGCTCGTGATTCTTGCTTAAGAGTCTAGAATCACAGAGCACTTTTATTTATAGTTTCTAATGAATCTAATACAACTTGAGAGACAAGTAATTGTCCTCTAGAAAAAGGAAACAAAATATTAAAGCTTTAGTAACTTCCTAACTCCTAAAATAGAAAGTTCTGAAAATAGAAACTACCACCAAAATAGAAACTATGCTTTATAAAAACTCCTAAAACTTATGTAGCAAAACTCCCACATTAGAAATAGAAAATATAATAAAAACAATAGCATAATACTGTTCACGTGAACAGTAAAAGCTGTTTTTAACTGTTCTACAGCTTTTACTGTTCACATGAACAGTGACGTGAACAGTAAAACTCCCAAATTTACGTATACTTCAACAGTTTGCTTTCAGTTTATTATATTATTTATTCATCCAAAAAAAAAAAACCTTATTAATCATAAACCGGTTAATTCGGTCAAACAAAACTATGCATATCACAACATAAAATCATTGTGCTTCATAAAAAAAACCAAAAATTAATCCATATTGAACAAACCAATGGCAATTTGCATTGCAATGGCATAACCAATCATGGTTGAAATAGAGAAGAAGCATATATGGTTCAAGTTTACCAGTACTACAGGAGGGAATATCATTTAACCTTAGCTAAAATACCCTAAAAAGTCCATAACCATGTCCCAAATGCAATCAACCTTAAACGAAAAAGACATTTCCAACCATGTTCACCAACCACTTCAAACCAACTAAGACACTTAGGAACTCGGAAAAGAAAAAGTGAGAAGTAAAACTGATGAAAGATTGCAATAACGCATAATAAATTATTGGTACATACCCACTGATTTGTTAGGGCCAGAGGCAAAACCTAAGTAGAAGTAGACGATGTAACAAGTAATCAAAACATACGGGAAGATAACAAGTAGGATGAGCTCAAGATCTCTTGATGAGCATGGTTTTAGGAGCACAACTCACTACTTTATTCTAACCTAATGCTTCTTTAATTCACATTCTATCACAACAAAACACACACTATTTTCCATCGACGTCAGAGATATTCAGCAAGCTCCTGTATGAGAAACCCACATGTGATCCAAGGATATTGCATCTGGAACTGGAACACACAGAGAATACAATCAAATCATCAAAATCTAAGAAACCACTAAATCCCAAAACTAGAGTAGTACTTCACAAGGAGAGGACAAGAGAACAAGAAATAGGGAAGCTTTTGTGGTAAATAACACCAAGAAATCTTTTGACAAAACATCAACAGCTACAAGAAATATGGGACAAATATGATGGCAGAATGCACCCAATCAGAACTACAAGAAAGCTAGCAGCTTAAAATCCTTGAAAACAATTCTGAAACACATGTGAATCCAAAAATTTTGAAATGCAACACAACAATATAGACTCTAAAGATACCTACCTGAATAACTTCCAATGACCACGATGCACTTAACTATCAACAGATCATCCAAAATTGATAATCCAACTCTAGAGCTACCCATCCAACCTGTATTTATTATTAATATATTTCATATGCGAATGTTTTGTATTAGAAGGGAGAGGACAGAAAAAGGCAGTCTCCTTAAAATCCCAATTTGGGGAAGTAGTCTGATGCAAATGCAACACAACCAAAAGTTACTAATCATGCTATAGTAACGTGAACTCCAGTAGATGATTATTCATATTTAGTGGGTCCTAAGTCCACCTTGCAAAGAGGTAAAATAAGAGATGTAATTCTACATGGGAGTTTTAGAGATAATGAAGGATTTGTTTTTATTTATTTGGAGAATTATGCAAGTATAATTTTCGTTTGGATGGATTACATAGGAACACCTTTAGTTAATGTAAATTGTTAAGAGTCCTAGTTTTATTGAATATGTTTCTTTTATTTTTTTAAATCTGTGTATTCAGCTTTAAAAAAGAAAAACGAAGATATGAATTATTAACCTCAGAGTGTGTTTGCAGTTTGCACACTCCCCCCACCCTCTTCTCATTTTCTCATGATTCTTCTTCTCCCTCTTCCCCTAAACCAGCCTGAGAAGCCACTAATCCTGAAACCTGAGAAGTCCTTCACAAGGAGAGGATGAAAACTAGGGAATCTTTTGTGGTAAACATCCGTGAACCTAGACATCAACAATTGGAAGAAATATGCAATAAATATGAACCCGGAATACACCGAAAAAGAACTTCAAGATTAGTAGTTTCAAACTCTTGAACAGTTCTAGAACACATCTGAATCTAAAATTTTCGAAATGCAACACAACAGTATAACTTAAGATACCTACCTGAAGAGGAACCCTAAACCATAAACCCTATCCAATGACCAAGATTCACTTAAGTATCGACAGATCACCCAAAATCCATAAACCCCTTCTCAAGTCTCAACCACCTATCAAACTTTGTCAAACAGGGATGAATTCCATCTCCTTGAAAAAGCCCTCAGTCAACATGGCACACAATCAGCAAAAGCCACACAAAGATGGAAAAATGAGCCCCAAGATCTATTGTGGCATTCTAATGAACATAATACATCTCAACCGCATCACTTGAATAAACAAAACCATTTCCAATATCCGAGATGCACCCAAATATCATCAATAGTACCTACAACTTCCGTAATCCAACTTCAAAACCACCCGTTTAACTTTGTCACACAGAGGGAAACTCCACCTCCTAAAAAATAGCCCTCATCCAACCTTGCACAAGTACCAATTGAATTCCATGCATCCGAATGCACCAACATAAAAGCTATGCCTCCACTATAGACCAGACCATCATCCAAGTATACAACAGAACAATTACATCTTGCACAAAAATCAAAAGACTTTGTAGAGAGAATAAGAACTAACAACAATGAAAGAAAATATATCACTACATCCTTCAGAAATTCTATTACCAGACAGGGAGCTAAAAAACCAACAAAATAAAAAACTACCGAGGAATAATGTCAAATTGTTAATATGGAAAATTTTGCTTTGGGGTATTGGAGGTGATTTTAATATTGTCTGTTATTCTCATGAGCGTGTGGGTGGGAGCCTGCCTAATCCCGCAGCCGTTGAAGCCTTTAATTCTCGGATTGACGCAAAATCGTCGAAGTGGCAAGGCTCGCGTAGCCTCAAAACTTGATCCCTTCCTTGAAAACGCTTCCTGGGTTTCCCAATTTCCTGCTTCCCATGCCCATTTTTCTTCTCCCCTTCTCTTTGACCACTCCTCTTGCCTCCTCCATCTTCTAGATCTCCCATCCTTTGGTCCCAAGCCTTTTAAATTCTTTGATATGTGGGCCTCTAACTCTTCCTTTCTTCCCATTATACAGCCGCATGGTCTCAACAGGTTTTTTGCCATTCTCTCTCTCTCTAGTGGCATTTGCCAGCAAGCTTCGGAATACCAAGAATGCCCTCCGTTCCTGGAATTCTACCACTTTTGGCTACATCTCGCCCCAAGTTTCCTCTTGCAAATGGACCTCTCTAGGATCCAAACTCTCCTCCAAAATGATCCCCTTAGCTTATTTCTGTTGGAGGAAGAGAAATCCCTCTCTCTCAACCTTGCTTCCCTTGCTTCCTAGGAAGAAAGTTTCCTTCGTTAGAAATCGAGAATCATATGGCTTGAGCTTGTGGATGCTAATACTGCCTACTTTCATCGATCCCTTAAAGCTTGTCTCAACTAAAACTCCTTTCCTTGTCTTCTAACTAGTAGTGGCTCCTGGATCTACAACCCTTCTAGTATTAAGATAGAAGTTGTCTCCTATTTCTTCAAGTTCCTCTCCCCCTCCTCCCTCCCCTCTAAGCCCCCTCTTCCTCCTCTCACCTTGAATAAGTTCATTGATCCCTCTTTCCTCGATTCTCTTCGCTCCATTCCCTCCTTAGAGGAAATCATCTCTGCCATCCGCTCCCATAAATCTAATCGTGCCCCTGGCACTGATGAATTTAGTATGGGCTTCTTCCTAGCTGCCTGAGACTTCATAGAGAATGATCTTGTTCATGCCATCTGTAGCTTCTTTCTTTATCCCTCCCAGCTTGCCTCCATTAACCAAACTTTCCTTTGCCTTATTCCCAGAAAGCCTGGGGCTTCTTCGATTTCTGATTTCCACCCCATCTCCATCTATAATCTTCTCTACAAAATTCATCTCCAAAATCCTTGCCAATCAAATCAGCTCGTCTTGCCTTCCCTTGTAAGCCCTAATCAGTCAGCCTTTATTTCAGGCCATAATATCTTTGACAATATTCTCCTCTAAGCAGAAATTGTTAGAGGCTTCGATAATTCTTCCCATTCCCCGGCCGCCCTTCTAAAGGTTGACCTTCATAAAGCTTTTGACTCTATCCCTTGGGGTTTTATCAGTGAGGTCCTCTCCACTATGGGATTCCCTCCTTCTTATGTCTACTGGATTGAGATCTGCATCTCTTCTCCCCACTTCTTCATTATCACTAATGGCTCTCCCGTTGGCTATTTCCCTTCTCGAGTTGGAATCTGTTAAGGACGCCCACTCTCTCCCTATCTTTTCACCTTGGCTCTGGAAGTCTTATCCCGTCTCCTCTAGTCCAAAACTGATCAACTTCTCATTGCTTCCATCCCCAAATGTAAAGCCCTCAACCTCACCCACCTTGCTTTCGGTGATGATCTCATGATCTTCTCGAAAGCTAACCACACCTTTATCTCCAACATTCTCTCCACTCTGTCCTTCTTTAAATCCCTGTCTAGCCTGAAGGTCAAATTGGAGAAATCTATTATCTTTTTCTCGGGCATCTCTAATTCTTCCCGTGCCTCCCTTTTGCAGCTCTCTGGTTTCAATCTTGGCTCCTTTCTTGTGACCTACCTGGTCTTCCCCTCATCCTTGGTAGGCTCACTCGTCACCATTGCTCCTCTATGCTTGACCACATTTAGAAAAAACTTCAACTCTGGAAAGGCAAGCTCCTATCTTTTGTTGGTTGTGTGGTTCTCATTCGCTATTTCCTCGAATCTTCCTATCTATATTGGTGTGGTATCGTCCCTCTTCCCAAATCTACCATCCATACCATGGAATCCCTCTTCTGTGCTTTTCTCTGGAGGGCCAGGAAACCTCTCGTTTTCTCTACCCTATCAGTTGGTCTACCATTTGCTGGCCTAAAACTGAAGGAGGTCTCGGTATTCATAGGATTTATGATGTGAACTTGGCCTATCTCCTAAAGCTCATCTAGAAAATTGCCTGCAAGCATAACTCCATTTGGGTCTCCTGAGTCTACTTATACCTCAAAATTGATTCCATCTGAACTATCCTGACCCTTTCCACCTTGTCTTGGATCTGGAAAAAACTAATATTTGCCAATAGAGGAGTAGTAGGATGGTTAGGAACCTGACTTCTCAGTGGAGAGGTCATGGGTTCAACTCCTACTGGCGGCATATGTAATATCCCTATCCTTATATATAAAAAGCGCCTTTGTACAAAAAAAAAAAAAAAACCAATATCTCTGCGGCCGCGTGCTCTTACTATTATCTCTATTCAAATCTCTTCTGGCTTGATCCCTGGCATCCGATGGGTATTTTGTTCTCCCTCCTTGGTCCCCGAGCTGTTTATGATTCCTGCATCCCCAAAGCTCTCTCTCTCCTCTTTCATCTCTAATGGCTCTTGGTCCCCCTCTCCCATCCTAGTCTCACACAAGTTCGGAACTCCCTCCCTCCCCTCTCATCCGCTGCTTCAGATACCCTTATTTGGTCCCCATCCCATACTAATACCTTTACCACCGCCTCTGCTTGGAACCTCCTTAAATCCACTGTCCCTTGGCCCTCTAGTTTAGGCCACATCCCCCGCCACTTCCTCACCCTTTGGAGATCCCTCAACCTAGCCCTCCCTATCCAATCCAAGCTGTACCCTTTGTTGGAACCATGTTTAAGATCTTGAGCACCTCTTTTTCTCCTGCCCCTTCTCTAGATCTATTTGGAGTTTAGCCCTTGCTTTTCTATTTGCCCTAGATCGAGACGTGCTCATGGTTTTGCTCGAGATTGAAACTAGGTCCTGAGAACTTTCTCTGGCTCTTCGATTTCTGACCAAGTGGGGAAGCTAGTCTTTGCTGCTACTGTTTGTCACTTGTGGTGGGAATGCAACATGAGAAGATGGACTTCCAAATCTAGATCCCGAATCTTGATTTGGAATGCCATCTATTTTGATGTTTTTTCTAGGCTATCTTCTATTCCCCACCCCCTTGTTTCTGACTCTCCAAGGAATAGGTTGATTGTTAGTTTCTGGAGTATTAGATCCTCACTTCAGTCGTGCCCTTGACTGCTTGCTTTGCCCCCCCCCATTTTTTTCTTCTTCTCTCTTTGTATTTCTTTTTGGTTCTGGTTCTTTAATATAATTATTTATTCATAAAAAAAAAGTTTTGCTCTTCTCAATGTAACCCCCATAGCAGTGTGCTGGATTCACAAACCAACAGCAAACCAGGGTTTAAACCCTTGCTGTTTTGGGTTGAAACTCAGAGGACAGCAGCTAAGTCACACTCAAAACTCATAAGAACCCTGCAGCTAGGTCTGAGGGTTCCCAGTGCTTGGCTCTAGTTGTGGGTAGGTCCAGGGTTATGTTTAGGCTAGGATTAGGTCTCAGAACTCGAGAGAACTATTCTGTTATTAACAATTTGCTATTGCAGACTTTTTCCAAGTAGAATTAGGTCTTCTATAGGGTTTAGGACTCTTAGTTAGGGCTAGGATTTGGATTGAAGGTAGGGTAGGGGTGGGGTACTAGCGTACTAGTCCTAAAAGGGTCTAGGCATTGGAATTTAATAGGTTTAGGGTTTTAGGATTTTAAAGAAGAAGATGAAATGCAGAAATTTCTGCAACTCAAATAAGGGGCGGGTTTTAAGAGAGATAGGTGTGATCCTGGGGGTCCCTGGGGAAAGCGGTGCCGATTTCTAGGGCTTAGTGAGAGGGGTAGGAGCTTCTGCCTCAGTGAGAACGGGGGGAGGGGGAAGCTTGCGATGGGGGTTCAGGAAGGAATTGGGTTGGGAAAGGGTCTGGGGTTGTACTCATTTAGGTAGGCTGGTTGGTGTGGGAGTGAGTTGAAGAGGGCTTCTAGGGCTGTTGCAGGCTTGAAGGAGATGATGAGAAAATATGGAATTTGCAGAAAACACTCTTAATCCCTCAACCCAGGTTGTGCACCAAGCTCCCACAACTCCAAGTCTCTGAGATTTTGTTTAATTTTCCACCAAATTGCTCACAATGAGGTGGGGGCTTTAGATAGCGTTACACTTGAGGGAAATAGACTTAGACACAATCTAGGAAACTTAATTGGAATCAAAATAGGGAATTTGCTTTGAATAAGGATTCCCTTTACAACTCAACAGCTTACTAACAAGACTAGAAATGAATCTTTTAAAGATCTCCTAAAAAAAATAACTTGCAAAATAAATTAACTAATTCCGTGAAGGAATCCTACTTGAAATTCCAATTGGAACTCCAACTTTGACCATGACTCTAACCATTAATCCAATTGAAAAACTAAAGTAGATGTAGGATCCTAAAAAATATCAGGGAACTTGTTGGACCCTTTTGACATTAAGGGGGTGGGCACAGGACTAAAATACCCTTCTGAAGGTTCGACCAGCGCTTTGGTGCTCCTGTTGGGCGTGGTTCTTGGTTCAATCTATGAAGGCCTTTGAGGGGACTAGGCTTGGTTACATCAGCTCTCCCCTTCTTGAATTCATTTATTCCCGATGAATGGCTGGGATTTCCTCGTCCTGGTTCGATGCTCTTCAAGTCCTTCATGAGTTCTTCTTATGTCTTCCTGGGTGGGACCGCTATGAGTGGCTTGTTTGTACTGGCACTCTTCTGATTAGTCCTGAGAGCTTGCTTCTTGGCTTTTTCTGGAAGGTTGAGAGGCAGGAAAACAATCTTCTAGGCCTTGTGTTTAAACGTGCACTTGTTTTCTCTGCTGGTGATAATGACATTATTGTCAATAGCCAAGGTCTGCCTAGAATGATGTTGGAGAGCTTAATGGGAACCACATTGCACCATATCTCTTGTCGGGGACTTACTGGTAGTAGGAACCTGGTGTTTATTTCAACTCTAGCACCATTAAGGAGGGAGACTTTATACGGTTGGGAATGTATTTCAGTTTTAAGTCCTGTCCTCCTGACAAAATTCACAAAATTCTTTGACACTGCATTGACACTACTGCCACTGTCTACAATGGTTTGAGCCAGGAACCTCCAACCTTGACTCTAGTATAGAAAATACTGCTCGTCCTCTAGTCTTCATGCTCAGCTCCAAACACTAGGATCATTCCCATCAAATTCAGGTAGGGGTTTGACTCCATGTACTCTTCCATGTATTGACTTTCTGACTTTGGTATAGATACTGCTCCTCCAGTCTTTATGCTCAGTCTCTAACACTAGGATCATTCCCATCACATTCAGGTAGGGGGTTTGCCTCCATGTATAGACTTTCTGGCTCTTCTTCAAGTGGAGAACAAACTATCTCCTCTTTAGGAACCTGCTGGTTAGGATTAAATACAGCAGCTCTCCTTCTTTGGGGACAAGCTGTAGCAAAGTGACCCTTCTCATGACAGTAGAAACACTCTCCAGGATTATTGGTGTTGGAAGTGTAAGCAAAGATCCCCATGGCCGAAACCAGGCCCCAAGAGCCAACCTTGATGGCGCAATTAGGGCTGGCCAAACCTTCTTTTTTTTTTATTTATTTATTTTTCTGGGTCCAAATCTGTTTTTAATTCCCTGTTTGGGTCAGTCAAGTGAGTTTTAGTGTCATTGGGAATCTTTTTAAGCATGATACTAATTTTGATCAAAACAGTTAAGTATTTTTGGGTTTTTGCAGAACAAAAACAGAACCTTCGAGATTTCGATGGGATATAATGTTTGGTTGATACAAACCAAAATTTCAACTAAAAATGGTCAAAACCTTGGTTCGTCCAGTTTCGGTCCAACATGCTTATAAAAGTTCCTTTTTTTTTTGTTAGAACTTGTGAAATAACGATGTTTTGACCATTTCAGCTCATTTTGCTAGCAAGATTTTGAGCTCCTATACAATTTTTTGTTGGTTTTCCTTGATTTCACCTCATTTCCACCACTCTTTGCCTTTAAACACCTCTTTTGCTCCTCTGTTGAGGATTTTTTGAGATTCTTGCAAGGTGAGATCCCAAACTTCCATTTTTGTTTTGTTTTGTTTTGTTCATGATTAAAATCCTATTGTATTACTTTCAAATTAATATATGTCTAGCCTAGGAAGTTGATCTATGATTGTGTGGTGCTAAAATTATTTTTTTGATTATTGCTACTATTGTTTTTATTTTTCTGATTTTAATAATTATTTTCTAAATATGTATTTTATATGTATACATGATGTATGGGCTTGAACTTAATATCTATGAGACACCGTCACTTGATCTATGCTATGATGGTGGTTGAGTTAAATTTATTGCTGTTAATCATTTATCTTAATAATTTGAAGATTATTGAATATTTACTAAATTATTTAAATAATATAAAATTACTAATTATTTTCTGTTTTGTATTAAAAAATAGGAAAATATTTGTGGAAGCATGTGTGTAATTTTGGAGTTGTTGTAATGTTTTTTAAGATATTTGGTGTGTGTCCCTTGTGTCAGGTATACTCTTTGAAAGATGTCAGACATTGCTAGGCAACATGAGAGCTTTTTACAAATGATAAGAAGAAGAGTGAGTATAGTTATTGCAAGAAATATATAGGAGGAGGTGGGGCCACTACATTGAAAGGTCATCTATTTGGGGGAGATAGGAATGTAACAAGATGCCCCAAGGTGTTTGTAGAGATCAAGTAGACAATGGCACACTACTTGAGTGGTGGAAAGCAAAAGAGGAAAGGGAAGATATTATAGAGGGAGGAGTTCGAGGATGCTTGCCTAGATGGACCTCCAAGAGGTAGGAGAGCAGGACTTTGATCTAGATGAGCTAGGAGAGCATGGACTTTTGATCTTAACTCAGAGGCAACAGAGATGAGGAGAGCGATGATGATGAGCCAGAAAAAGCAGAGGGCCATGGTAGTAGGGTCCTCTAGGGAGCAAGAGGTTCTAAGAGGCTCCCAACACCCTATGAGGAGGAGCCAGAGAGTTAGGGAGGAGACATATATCCCCTACCCTCACGGACCCAGCTCATCAGCAGCAACTATAGGTTCTAACATCCAGATTATTCATACCATGGAACCAAATTCGATCGAAACTCTTGAAATTTTGAGAGAAATTTTGCATTTTTGAGAGGTCGAAACGAAACCATGAAGGAACGTAAAAAGTTTAGGTTTTTATTAAACCCTGGGAAATTTCTACCAAACCTACCGAAACTACTCAAACTCCCAAACCAGGTTGACAACTAGTTTGAACTAGTTCATTTCTTTAAATTCATTTTATTCGCATGAAACTCTGCACTTTGCAAGTTTCAAGTGCAATACAGAGGTGTAAGTCATGTGTTTCCCCCAAGTTTAGACCATTTTTGCATTTTTTTTTTATCGTTTCAATCACTTTTAAGGACTTCTTTGTTGATTTTGGCCCTTCTTGGGGGATTATTTCAAGGGTTTTGAAGCTTTGTTGCAAGGTAGCTGAACTTTCCTTAAATTTTTTTGTTTTTTCCTTTCTTTCATGGCCAAATGGTGTTGGATTGTTTTGAAATTTTTTTTCCATGGCCTCAAGTAGGTAGATTTACAAATGCTGTTGGATTTGATCTTTGGAGTGTTCTACTATTTTTTAATTTTCTGATTTTTAAAAAACCTAAAAGTTACATTGTTTTTGTTTCATGCTCAAATGATGTTGGATTGAGTTGAAATTAATGTGTGTCTTCTCTAGAAGGTAGATTTACAAATGTAATTGATTGAATCTGATTTACTATGTGTTAATTACTATGTGTTGTCTCTATGTTTTCTGATTTTTCATATATTTAATAAATACTGTAATTAAATAATATTTTAATTAAAAATTTATTTTTAATTAGGAAAAAATTTCCCAATGTTTACTTTAATTGAATACCTTAGTTTATAAGTAATAGGGTCTTTAGGTAAAATTAGAGAGGTGGGTTTGTGTTTTAACAATGATTATTATGTATATTTGTATCAGACACTCACTTTTGAGTCGAAAGCTACGGAAAAAAATTCAAGGAAAACTCAAGTTTCGACCATGAGAAAATGGGAAACTTATGTGGAAACCTGGGAAATTTTGGATTTTTTCCTACAAGTTCCGACATCATGTTTCAACAAGTTTATGGAGTATTTTGGGGTGGGACACTACATTTAATCGAACTAAAGTATAAAGAACACATTGGCACTTGCATTTTGCTAAAAAAATCAACATAAATGTATCATTTAAAGTACATAACATCAATGTTATCCGGCAAGTACAATATAAACTTAACTACCCAAGTACATTAAAATTCAATATATAACTTCTAAGTTTAATTCAAAATGTCAAATACAATGTAACTAACAATAAAAATAAAAGGGAAGTACAACTCACTAACTTGGTGCCAAGAGGAGTGCCTTGGTGGATCCATCCCGTGACTCTAGTAGTATTGTGCCTGTAACATCCTCTCCTCTGACAAGGGACATAGACATCCCATGACATGTTATGCCTATAGTTGTCAAGGTAATCGACAACTGCAGCTCTATAGGTCTAGTCATCAACATGCATAAGATATCTAGTCTGAGGGAATACACAGTTTGGATAAGGAAGTTATGATGGAGGAGGTATTGGTGGTGGTTTTAGCCGAAGATTTGCTCCATAAATTCTATGCCTTAGAGTTAGTATCCACATAACTTGCACCGCTGTGCACTAATACCGTCCTCTCGTTAGGCGTTGGATAATACATTCTAATTTGTCCCACTAGTGTATGTCCCCCATCCCACGACCGAAGGTGCATGACCGCAAGCCGTAGAAGAAGATGCAACACTCTCCATACCACTCTTGTATGAGTGGGGATTTGCTGCTGCTAGTATCCAGTATCTGGTTGTGAAGCCTTTGGACTCATTTGGACTCCTAGACCCTATGAACCTGCTAAGCTATAAACATCCATGGGACAATAAGACCCGTATGATGATGCATCATCCTCATACCCATGTCCATGTTGCCTCTCCTTCCCCTTCCAATTGTAGGTGGAAGTACGACCTTGAGATGCTACTCCACCACGATTGGCATCCTGGGTAGCATGGTTAAACTGTCTCTCCCTCGTGAACCTCAGTGGCCCTCCTTGTGTTTGACTCTTAATTGGGTCACTGTTCACTCAGGGGGTAGTGGCAGTCTCTTCCTAAAATCAGTTGAATCCTGGTCACCAGTTCCATCGTCATCATCATCACTCCCACCGTCATCCCTATTACCAGATCCAATGTCATCGTCATCATCCTGTGCCTAAGTAGTGGGTGGTTGAGTAACATCACCATCATCATTGAACCACACAATATTATCCTCACTGACACAGAATGCATCGGGGTGTGGTACAATGGGATGGCTAGGTTGGGCGTGCACTCTCCCATTTGTCGCTAAGAACTCATCCACATTAGCTCCATCTCTCGTGCAATATGAATTTGGGACGACCTCCTGCCTCATCTAATGGCTCTCTTACCCACTCGAATAGGGGGTTCTTCTCCTCCTCCTCATCAATGGCAAAGATCTTAGCCAACTAAATTTTGTCCCCATTACCTCTATCCTGACCATTCTAATGTGCTCCTCTCTCAACCTTATACTCTAGTGCACTGTGCACATATACAAGATCTTCTACACCCCCAATCGGTTCTGCCTCTTAGAATGTATCAAAATGAATGTGCTCCAGTTATGCTCGCACCCAGTGGCAGAAAATGTCTAGGAAAGCACTTTAATTGTAATATGAATAAAGTACGAGTCTAACCCGTATTGCAACCACCACTTAGCTACAAAAAACACACCCAACCCAATTAGTAAGGCTTAAAATTAATTATATAAAAAACTTGACTAATTAGGAGTGGTGGTCTCTTGAGCTTAAGCACCCATTGAGGGACTGTATCTACCAATGGCATCTCTAAAAGCCTTAACTACAATAAATAATTACAATGTTAGTAAAAAGAAAAGTAATTATCATATGCTTGTTTTGTCGGACCTATTTCTAACCTTTCCATTGCTTGATGGACTTCCCTGATCAAGTCTGTCCTCATCCCAAGTTCTTTACGGTAGTGGTACATGGGATTCAAATAATAGGCTATCCAACAAACTAACAAATAAATGGTAAGAAACTACATAACAACATAATAAGTATTAAGTAATAAGTTGGAAATTTAATAACTTTCATCTCACCAGCCAAATATGGCGGCCCATGCTGCTCTCCCTGCCAGTGAATCTGACTAGGGCTAGTCGAACCACTCTATGATGCAAACATTGCATGTAATTAGTTTTTCTTCTTCTCAAAACTCTTCATGGCAATTGAATTTGTCAGACCCGGTTCTAACCTTTCCACCGCTTGTCCTTATGCCAAGTTCTTTACTGTAGTGGTACATGGGATTCAAATAATAGGCTATCAACAAATAAATGGTAAGAAACTACACTACAACATAATAAGTATTAAGTAATAAGTTGGAAATTTTAATAACTTTCAACTCACCAGCCAAATGCAGTGGATGTTGCAACTGCCTCTCCTACCTCTGGATGACATCAAGGAATTTCTAATTGACCTTAGGATATACCGTCCCAACCATCTATTTCATCATCTCCAGCCCATATATATGATATGAGTTGGTTTCTTTTTTTGATCTACCAACTTCAAGATTGTCACCACAGGTCTAGAAGCTTCACAACAAATTTCAGATTTGCTCATAAGAGACCACCAAATATGGTGGCTCGTGTTGCTCTCCCTACCGGTGAATCTGACTAGGGCCAATCGAACCACTCTATGATGCAAACATTGCACATAATTGGTTTTTCTTCTTCTCAGAACTCTTCAAGGCAATCCAATTTATAGAAAATTGGTGAACCCAGGCCTCACCAGGTCACCACCACATATCCTCCTCAACATATCCAATGCATATCCATGGTTATATACGAATGTGTTCACATTTCGAGCCCGCTTAACAACCTTATTCACAAATTTGATTTTCCCCATGTCCTTCAATCAAATCAATACTATGTGCCGCACAAGGAGTCCAAAAAAGCATATACTTGGGGTTCTCCATCAACTTCATCCCAGCCTTCTTGAAGTTGGAGCCATTATATGTCACAATCTACACCATGTGCTTAACTCCAACCTCTTTCATGACATCTTCCGCAACCCATATATGTATTTCACATCCTTTTTGTGACCAGATGCATCAATAGACTTGAGGAACACCATCCTCCCATCACAATTCAATATAAAATTAATGATAGATTGGCTAGGGGGACCAATCCAACCATCACACATCACTGTCACCCCAAAGTGCCTCCATGTCGGTTTAAAGGCCATCAATGTAGGTCTTCAAGTCTTCCTTATGTTGTGGGATATATACATTATATATCTCATATGGGTTGGCCTAACTACCCCATGTCCAGCACCACTAATCTCATCCACCATCAAATTAAAATAAGGTCCTTGTGTAGCGTGTGCAAGAATACTGTGATACAATGCACACTTAGAAAAGGCCATCCCCACCTTCTTCACATCACCCCACAAATGCCTTAATTTCTTCTATTTTATTTATGGCCTCTTGCACAAGTTAGGATCAGTGCAAAGCATCTAGACATCAGGATGTGTAGAACTAGGTCAAAGTGTATCAGATGTAGCACTAGGTTGGGGCAGTGGGGATCGTGGCAAGGGTGTTGACTCTCTAACCCCTCATACTGGAGTTGCCTCCCCCTCCCTCTCAAAATCCATATCTCTTGATGACTTTGCACCTATGGCCCTCTATGTCCTCTTGATCTCATTGAGTCTATAAGACTCTCTACTCATCCTCAGTACTCTCTTCATCTCTGTCTCTGGGGATGACGTTTTTCTCATTTGGATCCATATCCTGTTTTCCTTGCTCCTTTGAGCATGCTGTGTGGAACTCATTCCTTTTTGCCCACTTCTCTTTCCCTCCTCTTACATATTTTGTCATTGCCACTTTAACTTCATAAGGGACATTAGGGCATTAAAGCATATTGCAGACCCCTCCCACTAGATAGACCTTCAATCAAGTGGCCCCACCTGATCAAATCTTGATCAAATCTTTTTCAAACAATATTTACACTCTAAATTCTTCTTGTCATCCATAAGAGGCCTACCATGTTGCCAAACTATGTTTAACATAGTAGTAATGTAGCAGTATTTGACTTACAGGTGAGTATTTGATGCAAATATACATAATAATCATCGTTAAAACATAGACTCACGGCTCTAATTTTAGCTTAGACCCTAAACACACATTACTCATAAACTAAGGTATTCACAAACATTGGGAATTTTTTTCCTAATTCAAATTTTTTTATAATTAAAATATTATTTATAGTAATTATTAAATACATGAAAAATCAGAAAACATAGTAGAACACTTTAAAAATCAGATTCAATCAATTATATTTGTAAATATATCTATTAGAGACAACACATAATGGTATCAACTCAATCCAACATCATTTAAGCATGAAGCAAACAAAAAAATGTAATTTTTTAGGTATTTAAAAAAAAATAGTAGAACACTTCAAAGATCAAATCCAATAATATGCATTTGTAAATCTACCTACTAGAGACCATGGAAAAAAATTTCAAAACAACCCAACACCATCTGACCATAAAAGAAAGGGAAAAAAATAAAAAAATTTGGGGAAACTTAGTTTACCTTGCAACAAAGCTTGAAAACCCTTGAAATAATCCTCCAAGAAGGGCCGAAATCAACAAAAGAGTCCTTAAAAGTGTTTGAAATGATCCAAAAACATGTAGAAATGGTTGAAACTTGGGGGGGGGGGAATGAGGGGGGAAAACACTTGACTTCCACCTCTGTATTGTGCTCTAAACTCTACGCGTGCAAATAAAAGGAATTTAATGAAATGAAACCTAAAGTTGGGGAATTTTCACAGTTCGACAGGTTTCATTGAAATATCCCAAATTTCGATCAAAACCTAGGACTTTTTTTGTTCCCTCATGGTTTTGTTTCAACCTCTCAAAAATTCTAGTGAAATTTTGAAGTTTCAATCAAATTTGTGTCAGAAAGCTTGGGAGTATGGTAGGCCTCTAACGGATGATAGGAAGAAGTCAGAGTGTAAATATTGTTTGAAGAAAAATAGGATCCAGTGGGGCCACTCGACTAATGGTTCATCTAGCGAGAAGGGAGCGCAATGTGCTTGGATGCCCCAATGTCCCTTTTGAAATTAAGGTGGCAATGGAAAAATACGTGAGAGGAGGGCAAGAGAAGAGTGCAAAGAGGGATGAGTTCCACCTAACATAATTAGAGGAGCTGGAAGAGCAGAACATGGATCAAGATGAGCCAAACCATAATGTATCATCCTTAGAGACGGAGAGAGAGAGAGAGAGAGAGAGAGAGAGAGAGAGAGAGAGAGAGAGTATTGAGGATGAGTGAAGTCTCATAGACTCTATAAGATTAGGAGGATATAGAGGGTCAAGGATGCCAAGTCATCTATTTTGAGAGGGAGGGGGAAGGCAACTCCAGTATGAGGAGGATCCATAGTGTCAGAGATCTCCTTTTCCATAGGTCCCACGGCCTTGACCTAGTGTTACATCTATTGCAACTGGACCCAGTGGGCTATAGATCCCGACGTCCAGATACAACGCATTGATCTTGACTTGTTTAGGAGGTCACAGACAAAACAGAAGAAATTAAAGCATTTGTGGGGTGATGTGAAGAAGAAGATGGGGATGGCTGTCTCTAGGTGGGCATTGTATCATAGTGTTCTTGCACACATTGCACAGGGGCCTTATTGTAAGGCAATGGTGGATGGGATCAATGGTGCTAAACATGGGGTATATAATGTATGTCTCCCATGACATAAGGAAGACTTGAAGACCTATATTATGGTCTTAAGCTAGGGGTGTCAATTTATAGCCCGAACCGTTAAAACCGAACCGCACTGGCCCATTATAGTCCGAACTAGCCCGAACCGAACCTTAATGGGCCGTAATTGGGCTGAGGGTTGTGGAGCCCGCACCAACCCAAAACCAAACCGCAACCCATTACAACCCGTTTTGTAATTTTACATTAATTAGTATTTGAATCATTATATTACCATTAGGTAGTTGGTATACACAATTAAAAAAATTAAGCATGAATTCAAAGATCAAATAGTCATTTGACTACTTAATATCTAGGTTCTTGATTTCTATAGAATGGGTGGCTTTTTTTTAATGGAAATTGACCAATAGCAACTTTGCTTTGCATATAATTTTCGCTTTTGTTGTAGGATGCTCAATTGTTTCTTATTGTTCTTTTTCTTACACACTATAAACCGTTAGTCAACCCGAATCCAAACCGACCCACCGTTAGTTAGCCCGAACCCAAACCGCACCAAACCGAAACCAGCCTGAAACCGTTATTTTGCTAATGGGCCGTGTTTGGGCTAGGTGTTTTTCAGCCCGAAACCGTTAGGCCCAACCCAAACCGCGTTGACACCCCTATCTTAAGCCGATGTGGAGGCACTATGGGGTGACAGTGATGTGTCATGGTTGGACTGGTCCCACTAGACAATCTATCAACAATTTTATGTTGAATTGTGATGGGAGGATGGTGTTCCTCAAGTTTGTTGATGCATCTAGTCACAAAAAGATGCGAAATACATATATGGATTGTTGAAGAGTGGGGTGAAAGAGGTTGGAGTTGAGCACATGGTGTAGATTGTTACAATAATGGCTCCAACTTCAACAAGGCCGGGATGAAGTTGATGAAAAATCCCAGATATAGACTCTACTAGACTGCTAATGCTGCACATTGTATTGATTTATACTGAAGGACACGGGGCAAATCAAATTTGGGAAGAAGGTTGTTCAGCGGGCTCGACATGTGACCATATTGGTATACAACCATGGATATGCATTGGATATGTTGAGGAGGATATGTTGTGGTGATTTGGTGAGGCCTGGGGTCACCATATTTGCTACAAATTGGATGGCCTTAAAGAGTTAAGAGAAGAAGAAAAACCAATTACATATAATGTTTACATCACAAGAGTGGCGATTGGCCCCTATCATATTCACCAACAGGGAGAGCCGTAGGGGCCACAATATCTGGTGATCTCTTCTTGGCAAATCTAAAATTTATTGTGAAGCTTCTAGGCGTTGTGATGACAATCTTGAAGTAGGTAGATCAACAAAGGAAACATAAGGTATATCTTGAGGGCAATAAAAAATTCCTTGATATCATCCTAGAGTGGTGTGTTCATTTGGTTGGTGAGTTGAAGTTATTAAATGTTTTTCCAAGTTATTACTTAATACTTATTATGTTGTTGTGTAGCTTCTTGCCATCTCATTTATTGGTTTGTTTGATAAACCCATTATTTGAATCCCATGTACGACTACAACAAAGAGCTTGGGATGAGGATAGACTTGATCTAGGCAGTCCATTAAGTAGTGGAAAGGTTGGAATCTGATTTGACAAAGCAAGCATTAATTAATAACGAGGTAAGATTGTGACATGTGAGATGACTAGTACTTAAGATAATTACTTATTTTTTATACTAACATTGTAATTATTTATTGTAATGAAAGGCTTTTGGAGATGCCATTGGTAGCTTCGATCGCTCAGTGGCTATTTAGGCTCAGAGGACTACCACTCCTGGTTAGTCACTTAGTCCAAGTTTTACATACTCAATTTTTGTTTTTATGCAATTAATTTTTAGCCTTATTAATGGGTTGGGTATTTTTCTTTAGGTGAGTGGTGGCTGCAATATGGGTTAGACTCGGAGTACTTTATTCATATTGTAGTTAAAGAGCTTTCCCAGACATCTTCTACCACTAGGTGCAAGCGTAACTAGAGCACATTCATTCAAATTAATACATTCTAAGAGGTGGAACCGCTTGGGGGTGAAGCGGTTAGAAGATTTTGTATATGTGCACAGTGCACTATAATATGAGGTTGAGAGAGAGCACATTAGAAAGGTTAGGATGGAGGTAATGGGGATAGTATTGAGTTGGCTGAAATCTTTGCCATCAATGCTAATGAGGAAGAAAACCCCTTATTCGAGAGGGTCAGAGAGCCATTGTTAAATCAGGCAGGAGGTCGACCCAACAATCATATTGTAAGAGAGATTGGAGCTAATATGGACGAGTTTTTGGCTACAGACGGGAGAGTGCACACCGAGCCTAGTTGTGTCCCTTTATACTGCTCCCCGGTACATCCAGTGTCAGTGAGGATGGACAATATTGAGTTGGCTGAAATCTTTGCCATTAATGCTAATGAGGAAGAGAACCCCTTATTCGAGAGGGTTAGAGAGCCATTGTTAAATCAGGCAGGAGGTCGACCCAACAGTCATATTGCACGAGAGATGGGAGCTAATATGGACGAGTTTTTGGCTACAGAAGAGAGAGTGCACACCGAGCCTAGTTGTGTCCCTTTATACCGCTCCCCGGTACATCCAATGTCAGTGAGGATGGACAATATTGAGTTGGCTGAAATCTTTGCCATTAATGCTAATGAGGAAGAGAACCCCTTATTCGAGAGGGTCAGCGAGCCATTGTTAAATCAGGCAGGAGGTCGACCCAACAATCATATTGCACGAGAGATGGGAGCTAATATGGACTAGTTTTTGGCTACAGACAGGAGAGTGCACACCGAGCCTAGTTGTGTCCCTTTATACCGCTCCCCAGTACATCCAGTGTTAGTGAGGATAATATTGTGTGGTCAATTGATGACGATGATATTACTCAGCCACCCGTTACTTAGGCATATGATGAAGACGGCGGCGACGATGATGATGATGTTGCACCTGGTAGTGGGGATGACAATGGGTGTGATGATGATGGACCTGGTGTTAGGATTTGGCTGATCCTAGGGAGAGACCACCACCACTGTCACCACCCCTAGAGCAAACAGTGACCCCACTTGAGAGTTAGGGAGAGGAAGGGTCACTGAGGTTCACGAGTGAGAGTAAGTTCAGCCATGCTACCCGGGATGCCGATCATGGTGGAGCAACATCTCGAGGTCGTACATCCACCTACATCGAGAAGGGGAAGGGGAGGCAGCATGGACACAGGTATAAGGATGAAACCTATCGTACAGGTCTTACCATCCTATGGATGTGGGTAGCTTTATAGGCTCCATGGGATCTATAAGTTTAGATGAGTTAAGAGGCTCCATAACCAGATACTGGATATCAACAACAGTAGATCCCCACTCGTACAAGAGTGGTATGAAGAGTGTTGCATCTTCTTTTGGGGCTTATGGTCATAGGTTTCCTCAGGATTATGGGGGACATACACTAATGGGATAGACTATGATGTATTATCCACAACATTTGACGGGAGGACAGTATATGTGCACAGGGGTGTAACTTATGTGGATACTAGCTTTAGGGCACAAACCTTTGTGGAGCAAATCTTCTGCGTGGAACCACCACCATCTGGACTTCTCTATCCAAACTGGATATCTTATGCATGTTGATGACCAGACCTATAGAGCTGCAGTTGTCGATTACCTTGACAACTATAGGCATAACATGTCACGGGAGGTCTATGTCCCTTGGTCAGAGGAGAGGATGTTACAAGCACAGGACTACTTAAGTCAAGGGATGGATCCATTGAGGCACTCCTCTTGGCACTAAGTTAGTGAGTTTTACTTTCCTTTAATTTTTATTGTTAGTTACATTGTATTTGATGTTTTGAATTGAAGTTAGAAGTTATATATTGAATGTTATATACCTAAGTAGTTAAATTTATAGTGTACTTCTCGGACAACTCTACATTGATGTTACGTAATTTGATTGGCATATCTAGGTTGATTTCTTTGTCAAAATGCATGTACCAATGTTTTCTTTATACTCTATTTAGCTTAGATGCCGAGTCCCACCCCAAAATACTCCATAAAACCTGTGAAACTTGTAGGAAAAAGTCCCAAGTTTCCAGAAACTTTCCCATGTTTCCACCCAAGTTTCCAATTTTCTCATGGTCAAAACTGACTTTCCCTCAAATTGTTTTCCATGCTTCATACAAATGCGGCCTTATTTAAGAGGCTGGACCATAGGTAGAGGAAGTTGAAGCACATGTGGGGGAGTGGGAAGGAGAAAGTGGGGCTCGCTTTGTCCAAATAGGCCTTGTACCATAGCATTCCAGAAAATGCAGCCCTGGGGCCCTACTACAACGATATATTTGAGGAGATGGATAGGGCTAGGAGTGGTATACAGGGGCCCACCACACATGAAACCTGTAATGTGTACTTGCCTAAGCATAAGGAAGATTTGTATCAATACATTACGTGATTGAAGCCTATGTGGGCTCATTATGGGGTTAATGTTATGTGTGATGGTTTGACTGGTCCCATGAGACAGTCCATCATCAATTTCATATTGAATTTTGATAAGGAAGATTTGAATCAATATATTATAGGATTGAAGCCTATGTGGGATCATTATGGGGTTAATGTTATGTGTGATGGTTGGACTGGTCCCACTAGACAGTCCATCATAAATTTCATGTTGAATTGTGATGGGAGGATAGTGTTCCTTAAGTCAGTATATGCATCAAAGGAGAAGAGGGGTTAATCTTGTGTGTGATGGTTGGAGTGGATAATGTGATCTAAATTGTGACAGAAAATGGATCCAGCCATAAAAAAGTTGGGCTGAAGAAGATGGAGAACTCCATATATTAAATACATAGTTGATGCTCCTAGTACTAATTTTAAATACATATATGCTTGATGATTCATTGCTTTTTGCTTCTAGCCTTCTACTAAAAAGCTCTTTTAGACATGCTTTTCTGGGCAGTTATGAGCTGTTTGGACTCCATTGTTGCTGATTGCATTGACCTCATGCTGAAGGACATGGGTCAATGCAAGATTGTGAAGAAAGTGGTGGACTAAGCCAAACAGGTCAATACTTTCATTTATAACCATGGAGTTGCACTCCAAATGATGAGGACCAGTGTGAGGGTGGCTTGGTGAGGCTAGGCATAACCAAATTTGCAACCAATTGGATTGCACTACAGAGATTTGAGAGCAAGAAGGTTGGCCTCAGGTCCACGTTTGAATTGAAGCAGTGGTTTGGAAAACTTAGTTTTGTAATAGAAGCCAGAAAAATAGAGATTTTTAATGTAACTCCATAAAAAAACTTAGAATAGGGAGACACCTTGGTCAAACGATTCTCTTGAGTGGTTCCCCTTAATGCTTCAAGCCTCAACCCTACCAATGAAGAACTCTTGTGTACCCTAGATTCACAGTGATCAACAATGGGCCAGTGCACGAGGACCTAGTATGAAACAGCCAAGTACAACTAGGTCAAAATATACTAATAGCGTATGGGGTCAACTTGAGGAAACGAAAGTTGAAGAAACAGCAATACATGTGCAGCCACAGCTCTTCAAAGCAACAACAGCAAAACCTTTTTTTACTATTTCAACTCTGAAGTTAAATGGTTAAATGCATTGAAATATAAAGACTAAAATCCTAATCATACCTTGGAACTTAAAGTGTATTGGACTCGCACTCTAACACAGACTGAAACAAGACCACATGTTAAATGATTATGATAACCCATAATAACTATATAGGCCCCTATTGAGGTGAGTCCTACCTTGCAAATGGATCATCAAGAAACAGAAGCAACAATTCTTAAATGTGTCAATGAAAGTAAACCTTCAATGTCAACTTGAGGCTGAAGAAGAAAGAAGTACAAGCAATACTTATTGAAGATGGTTCAAGCATATCCGAAATGCGGTTAAATTCCACAAGAAATACAAACCGGATGCTGCCCAGATCGAATATGTATTGGACGGGTTCATCATCATCCACAAAAGTTGGTGTTGAAAGAAACAATTGTGGGAGAATGGCTTATTGATCCATGATCTCAAGCACTTTATTTATAATGGCTTATTAGTGGGGTGATAATCCCCATAATGATCAAACTCTTGCCAAAGAGATCGCAACTCAGCATAATAGTGGGCCACAGTTAGTTCCTTTTGGGTAGTCTCATGAAGCTTCTTTCGTAGCTCATAAACCTGTGCATCATTCCCCAACTGTCCATATGTTTCAGTAGTAGCCTTCTAGATTTGGGCTGCAGTATCAAGTAATAGGTAACCCCGGGCAATATTTGGATGCACGGTATTCAAAAGGAATGACATAATAAGAGAGTCGTTTGATATCCATTTATCCTGTAAAACACCTGCGGTAGTGGGTTTGATAGTAGTGCCCGTAATGTATCCAACTAGTCCTCTTCCAGCAATAGTCAGCTACGCAGATCGAGACCAGATCAAGTAATTTGTGCCGTCAAATCTTACCAAAAGAGAATGAAGAATGGGAAAATATTCGGATCCAGGGAGGGGGGCGAGTAGTATCATTGATGGCTGCCATGTTGAAAGAATTGTCTCAGCTTCTTCAGTCTTCACCCCTTCTGAAAAAACTAAAACGTCGCAGAATGCAATAGCCGAACAACCCAAACAAGTCTAAGTAATGACAAGTCTGGGTAATGAGATGATATGAGCCAATTCTGCTTCCCCCCTTTTTTTTCCTTTTCTTTTCTTCTGACTCTAATTCTGAATCGATTCCCGATTCGAATCCCGATTCGATTCGATTTTGAATCCCGATTCTAATCTCATTCTAATTCTAATTCTGACCAGAAAACTGAAATTACAAATAAGTCCCTAAAACTATTTGAATTTACAAATAGACCCCTGGAATTATGCAAATTTACAATTATGTCCCTGAAAATTTGTAAATTTGCAAATAGATCCCTAAAAATATGCAGATTCCCTAGTTCCCTAAGAATGTAAATTTACAAATTAAAGCCCTCAACCATCCTATTTATTTTTCTTGGGCTAATCGAAACTAAAAAACCAGCAGGTGTATGAGCAGTCAGTCTTCATGATCGGCTCTTCCGCACGAAGAACAAGAGAAAAAAAATCAAAGAAATAACTCACTAATTGAAGTTGTAGAAGCAACGGTAGTTGCGGGATCTGAAGCCGATTGCGAAAGCGGAAGTTGCGATTTCTTCTTCTCTTCTTCTTTCCTCTCGTTTTCGTTTTTATTTGTCAAATCGAGACGTTCTCGAAAAACCGCCAGCAGTAGAACTGAAGATTGGCGATGGGTTAGAAAATAAATTCAGAAGAAGAAGAAGGTGGGTTGCTTCCCTAATCGAGCGATATGTTGCGGAAAAAAGAATTTCGTGATGGTTGCAAAAATTCTGCAATGATTGGAGAAAATCTGCGATGGGGTTTTGTAGAGAAAAAAAGATCCTAATCGAACTTAGGCTCGATGCCATGTTGAAAGAAACAATTGTGGGAGAATGGCTTATTGATCCATGATCTCAAGCCCTTTATTTATAATAGAGTGGAAAGTAGACTATTACAAGGAATAGAAGTTTACATGAATGCAAACTCTAATTTAATTCCTATACAAACTCTTATTAGACTCCTAATAGAATCCAACAGTTGAATGACATAATTCCGCAATATATACTTCCAAGAATAAAAATATAACCGAACCATCCAACAAGTAACAAATTGACATGAAAAAAAATGTATTACACTAAGAAAGAGATCAGTTACGACAGAATTAACCTTATTTCTCGAAAGAATGGCAAGTGAATGCGAGACAATCCAAAGCAGTGGGGCTTGTACAACTGCTCAAAATTCAGGATAATATTTTACAGAAGCACATAAAGAAAATATCTCATGCAGCCCGACAAGCAATGGCAAGTGACAACTGATCTAAAGCTGCCAAATCCTCTGGAGGGTGATAATGAACTGTCTTTTTGGTACTACTGACCTCATCCAATTTAGTGGAACCTTTACATTTTAAGGCAACTGCAGCCAAAGCTGAATCAAGTTAACCTCCAACCAAACAACAAAATGATAAATAAATTACCCGGAAATTTTAAGATCACCACGTAATCGTACTCACTCGAAACCATGAGCCTTGCAAACTTAAGTGAAATGACTGGACTGAACCAATGCCATCAACTAAAAGTAATTTATCTATAAGAAGATAATATTATCCTAAATGCATAAAAAAAGAAAAAGATAGAGTGTAAATAATTAACAAACGAAAAGGCAGTCTTCTGTTGAACAAAGTCACCTACTAACTTTGTTGAAAACATTAGGAAGGAAAATTAATAAATAAAAAACGGTCCAAGAATTCTACCTCAAAAAGAGTCCAAATCCTCACCCTTGAAGTTGTTCCATGAAAATCAGGCATAAAAAGTACAAACATCAACTAAAACCTGTATAAAATCTGAAATTTGAGGCTGATCTCCCCAAAGATATAAGTCCGATTACCATAGGCCCTGAAATTTGAGGCTGGTCTCCCCGACTAACCTCGCTTGACCCCAGCCCCGAGACCGAGATAGGCCACGTTTCAACCATATCTCGATCAATGCCAAACAACTTTCTTGAGGTCAACTTGAAACTCGCTTTCAATTCCCAAAGGTTTCTGTTCTGCCCATTGACATTTTGAACCCAGACCATGCGTTGGTTTCATAAAACAAACACTCAAAGTATACTTGCATATTTTACCCAAGTTTGATAATTGATACTGTATGGAAATGGTACCAAACCAGAATTGACACATCTTACTTATGAAAATATCATTTAAAAGCAACTAAACTTACCTTGTTCTGTCTACCAAAAACCAGACCTCTCTGTAATTAGAACAGCAATTGAATGGGCTGTCAAAGTGTTAGGATTTTAATTATGGGTCGGTTTGGATATGTTTTGAGAGGAAAGGAAACTTATGGGTATCCTATGGGATGGTTTTGGTGAAGAAAAGGATAAATATATTGTGTATCTTGGTTTTGGGAGGTTTAAGGTTTTACAAAAATAAGGTGGGCTGGTGGTTTTGTGATTACTAGGATTTGGGTTACCCAAAGATCCTAAGGAATGAACTAGGGTTGGAAGCATGGAATAAATTTTGGTCTAAATTGGGAAAATTTTGACGAAAATGCTTGCATTTTTTAAAAACGAAACAAAATTCTCAAAATTTTGTCCCAACACTTTGTTTTGACCGAAAGTTTCGAAACATGAGAAACTTTCGGTTGAAACTTGCCAAAATTTCGATGCCGACATGTATCGGCTGAAACAACACAATCCCTTATTATAAAGTACCCAGTTTGGATTGGAGTTTGCAGGTTCCGTAGGTTTCCCACTTGCGCCCCTCAGGATCGCGACCCCCTTTTGAATTTTTTTAAAAACTTTTTGTTGATTTCTTCCCTCATTCACCTAATTTGTGGAACTCCATTGCATTCAAACACCATATTTGATCCTCCATTGATGAGTTTTTGAGATTCTTGCAAGGTGAGTCAACAAACTTTCCCATTTTTTATTTTTGTTATGTTTATGTCTCAAATCATGTTAGATTGCTTTCAAATTAGAGTATGTTTAGTCTAGAGTGTTGATCTATGATTGAGTAGTGTTGATCTATGATTGAGTAGTGTTAAAATTAATTTTTGGCTCTCCCTACTATTTTTTTATTTTTAAGTTTTTAAAAATTATTTTCCATATTAAATATATTGCTAAAATTTATATGTATACATGATGTATGAGCTTCAACTTAATGTGAGACACCATCACTCTGAATGAGCTATGCTGTCTTTTGTGCATCTATTTTGCATATTCATATTATGATTTGTGAGTTATGTCATCTTTTGTATGGCTAATTCATATTCATATTGAAATAGAAAAGAAAGTAAAAAAGGATGGAGAAAAGTGAAGGAAGGTGAACTAGAATCTCAGAAATATAATTTTAACCTTTAATTTATCCTGAAGCCTAACGTGCTAACACAACAATATGCACCTTGGGTTAAGTGAGTTGCATTTGCCAACTTACACAGATTTCCTGGTTGGATCAGCAAGAGGGCATGTGGATCCTCCCGAAGCCCACCTCAGTCTTGGGGCTCTATTGAAAGGCTGCCTGTCAGGTTTGTCGACAACGATTCTTTCCTCCACCATCAATCCTAATAGACACAAACATAAGAAATTATTTTTCACACTCTGAAATGATAGTTTCCTTGTTAATCATTCGCTATCACTATGAAGTGCTGAAGTTATATCGGGCTTAACCTTCTCAGTATAGAATACATCAATGATAAGACCCCGAACTCAGCAGACAAACAATGGTGGAATTGACACACAGAGGTAATAACAATGCTGAACTTTAATCAAATGATCTCTAGAACAGAGCACACTACAGCAGTAGGTAATCCTACTCTACCCCAGAGCAATTGCCCTCTCCCTTATTTCCCTAACAACTCAAAATGTAAGACTCTCCTAATCTCCTTTCTCATACTAATAGTAATTACTTTCCTATCATATCTCTTAACCAAATCACTCCAAATCCATTTCTAAAAGGCAGTCTGTATCTCAGCAGAATCATCCCAAATTTATTCATATAAAGCAGTCTATATTTCTCAATTATTTCCTTCCATCCTTGGCTGCTGTGCAGCAGATCTTGAATCTTGATTACCCTGTCTGACTCGCGAGAAAGGGGTCTATCATCAATACTCCCCTCCAACAGTTTCACATTGTCCTCAAGGTGAAAGTCTGGAAAATTGGACTGCAAGGCATTAAAATCTTCACATTTATTCTCACAAGAGGGAAGCCCTTTCCATTGAATCAGAACTTCCAACACCCCCTGAGCAGAGAAGCGAATGTTGACCAAATGTTCTGGTGTGAGGTGCAACTCGCCGTTCTCTCGCAAGCATGAGGGAAGAGGCTGGGGAACCATGTGCTGTCCAACTGCGGGCTTCAACTGCGAAACAAGAAACACTGGGTGGATGCGGGTCCCAGCCGGTAACTACAACCGATAGGCAGCTGGTCCCACTTACTCTAGAATTTGGTATGGCCCATAGAAATGATGGCTGAGCTTTTCATTTGGGCGTTTGGCAAGTTTTTGGAAATGATAAGGCTGAAGCTTAAGGAAGACCTCATCCCCAACTTGGTAGTGCACTTCCCGGCGATTAGGATCTGTGGAAGCTCGCATCCGATCTTGGGCCACCCAGAGGTTAGATTTGAGATCATCCAGTACCCGATTTCACTCACGAAGGAATACATCAACATCATCTACCTTGGAACTAAATCGCTGGATCATCGCCTCTTTCAAACCTCTCCAGGATAGCAATTGCTGCTGTAATTCTCGGAAGTGTATCCACCCCAATGCTGCCCCTTCAAAACAAAGAGTTGCAGTTTGGAGTTTCTCTCCATCGCTCAGTTTATACAGATCAAAATACCTCTCAGCCCTTGCGATCCACCCCATCGGATCTTCCCCCATAAAAATCGGCATTTCAAGTTGCCTAGGAAGGAAGTCTCTTGGCTTTTCTGTTTCACCCATTCTCTCGCCGTATTCTGGAGTCCCATTGATCTCAGTCACCTCCGGCGTTAGGGTATGCACATCGGCTGATTTTCCTTTACAAAACATAAACCTCAGTTCCTCTCTGAAGTCTTCATTCCCCTTTTCTCCTTTTTCTATTTGTTGTGCTAAGACCCCTACTTGTCCTTGAATCTCTTTCACGACACTCTCCAATTCCTCTACCCTCTGCTCCATTTGGCTCTTTACCATTCCCCTGGAGTTGATGGCTCTGATGCTAGATTGATAAGACCCCGAACTCAGCAGACAAACAATGGTGGAATTGACACACAGAGGTAATAACAATGCTGAACTTTAATCAAATAATCTCAAGAACAGAGCACACTACAGAAGTAGGTAATCCTACTCTACCCCAGAGCAATTGCCCTCTCCCTTATTTCCCTAACAACTCAAAACATAGGACTCTCCTAATCTCCCTTTTCATACTAATAGTAATTACTTTCCTATCATATCTCTTAACCAAATCACTCCAAATCCATTCCTAAAAGGCAATCCGTATCTCAACGGAATCACCCCAAATTTATTCTTATAAAACAAGATATTTCTCAATTATTTCCTTCCATCCTTGGCTGCTGTGCAGCAGATCTTGAATCTTGCTTACCCTGTCTGTGAGTATAGACTCGCGAGATAAGGGGTCTATCACATCACTACAGGAAGAGACTAACCAAACCCAAAAACATAGTGCAAAATATCTTTCTTCAACATCGTTCATGCAAGCTCAATACATTTCCCACATATCATAAACAATTCAGAGAAGGCATTTGACTCACTACGAGGAGCAACCAAAAGTCTCTAGCATCTGTTGATGTGTCTATAACAAAAAGTAACTACAAGTGTATAACTAAATAACTAGCCTCGTGATTACAGTCCAAGAACAGAGAAATATTTCACTAAAGAGTTGAGCACCAAGTGCCAATAATATGATATGATATTATCTAAAAAATCAAAATGAAGTAATCTTACGTTCAATCAATCACCTGCATAAACAGGTTGATGATTTTATTCTATTGATTCTATTTACTAACAACAGACGCACTTTGTAACATCAGGTTTATACCAACTAAACAATTGAGAATAAACAGATGAGATGTCAAAATAAGAGACAAACAAAGTAGAGAGGAAAACAAGCCTTCCCAAACAAACAAAAAGAGGAAGAAAAAAAAAAAAAAAAAGAGAAGAAGAAGAAGAAAAAGAAAGAGGAAGAAGAATTTTGATGAGACTTCATGCATGAGAAGAGCTTACCTGAACAAATTTTTCGGAGGAATTCTCGTCCATAGTAAGAGATAATTGTGTGAACTTTGGACCATTAATTTGAAACCACTAAAATACTAAGTGTGAAGCAAGAGCAGAGCAGAGAACAATCAAATAGCAAAGTCATCAATAAAATGTACCTACGATGCAAACTGAAGTATTTTGTTACAGCCTCAATTCTAAAGTAAATAGAAATCAATTACTTAAAAAGAGAAAATAGAAGCGTAAATAACACTTGAAATACCCAATATTTCAACAATACATTTATTGAATACCAATCACTAGTGAAATTATATTTTTATAAAATGTACCTACAATGCAAACTGAAATATTTTGTTACACCTCAATTCTATCATAAATAGAAATCAACTACTTAAAAAGAGAAAATAGAAGTATAAATAACACTTGAAATACCCAGCACTAGTGAAATTATATTTTAGAAACCTAGTTTCATAGTTCCGACTATACCTACAAGTACTATATCATAGCTATCTCTGCCAACACGAATGCTGCCACTAATGCTACTCCTAGCCCAATGCGCCTCCTTCCCACAAGAGCTAGAATCCCACCCATGTCAACAAATGCTCCCCATCTATTGCGATATACTCTCTCCGAATCATCTTTCGATCGTACCCCCATCGCTCGTGCGTTTGCAACCGATTACCACCCCCGCCCATCTTCATTATGCCCTGATCTCTTTTTCCTTGGTGTGAGGCTTGGCCTTGCCAATTTACCTAACAAGAAATTGCATTCTCATATTAGAGATGACTTAAGAGAATTTTTTTTTTTGGATGAATAAATATTTATAACCTTTAGGGCGAAGGAAGAAAAGAAGAACTAAGACCCCCAGGATACAACAATGAGTCTGTTTCTTTGAGGAGTCAACAAACGGAGGAAGGGGGAGAGGAGAGCCTATCCGAAACATCAAAATGGATGGACTTAAGAGAATTCAAGCACCATATACTGAGATACTACAAGTATTATATGTGATAATATTTTCCTCTTGATGTGTTAGATTTTGAAATAATCTCTACTTGACAAAGTAAGACAACTTGGGAATCCTAGGAAGAGAGATGTGATGTGCAATGACATGGGGTTATGTTTTGGAACTATGATGTGTTGCAACAATAGGTTATGTTGTGCCTACAACGGTTGGGTTACATTGGTGTTAGGTATGGTGGCCGGAGGGTGATGGCGTTGTGATGGGGATGGGCTTGCAATAGTAAGCAATGGGGTTTTCCAACAGTGAATGCAGAGAGGTTGTGGGATACGGGTCACGAGTCGGTATTGGTGATTTTGGTGGTTGATGTGGTGGTATAACTATATAAGTGAATCATGCCAACTTTGAGACTGCCCCTCCTATTTGATCTAAGTAACTTTTATTATCTGAATATCTGCAAATGGGTCCTTTAATTTGTTGAAGGCTGCATGACACTAGGTGGATATGAAGATGTTTTCTTTGCCAACATCCCACCTCTTGTTGAATCATGACCATGTTTTGAGTTTGGAGTGAAGTGAAAGATGGGCATTTGGGTGTTGAACTGATGAGCAAAAGAACCAGACATATCAAAATACAATGAGAGATCAGATAAATACATGAAAAATAGGCACTCACTCTCAAAATTGCTTTGGCTGAACAAGACACCCTAGAACTAGGAAAGCAAGTACTAGAACTAATGAGAGATCAGATAGAATAGATGCAAAATTAAGGAGTCAAGAAGTTGAAAGGCCATACATAACCATCAATCGGGTGTCATATCCCAAAAAACCCATATTTTCTTGCACAAAACATAACCTTAATGACAATTGATGAAACGTTTATAAATTTGCGTTGAAAAAATAACATGATAAATTGAACTAAATC